>NC_088714.1:63930666-65130666 GCF_963576615.1 Watersipora subatra
GGTGGATGCAAGCAGCTAGCTGAAAATGCTTACAGCAGCACAATAATTTCGCAGGTGTAATGTACATAAGTCTATGCATGAGAATAGCCTCAGTAAACCACAGCACTAGTGGGTGTCTCATAATAAGGTCGATGGG
This sequence comes from Watersipora subatra, assembly GCF_963576615.1. Classification (NCBI taxonomy): domain Eukaryota; kingdom Metazoa; phylum Bryozoa; class Gymnolaemata; order Cheilostomatida; family Watersiporidae; genus Watersipora; species Watersipora subatra. Next base: position 63,930,803 of record NC_088714.1, read on the forward strand.
AATAAACATGCACTAGTCTCATATTCATTCTCGTTGACTATTTAAAATGAGTTTGTTATTTCCACAATCTTAGCAGTGTAATATAACTGTTATAAGCTCACTTGGTACTTTTATATCCGGACTGAAAAGCATGTCTTGCCAAGTCAACAAAATATTGTAGCAGTGGACATGGAGAGCAAGTCAGCTACTATAATTGAGACAGCTATACCAAATGACTACAGCAAAGAAAAAGTGGAGAAATATCTCAAAGGGGGAGAAAAGATTGAAAGTGCTGGCATGTAAAAGCAACTGCAATCCCAGTAGCAATTAAAACAATGGCTGCAATATTGCCTGTACAACAAATTGGCTTGGTCAAATACCAGCAACAACCAACACTAGTGAGTTGTAGAAAAGCACATTATTGAAAATGGCTAAAATTTTGAGGCAAGTGTTCAAACGCCCTAATCTCTGGTAGTCGGCCCAAACTGGAGATACATTACCACCCTACTTGGTAAGCCAGAGTAGGGAAACAATGCATATATATGTTTTTTTTGTATTTCACATTTATATTTACATATATTTATATGTCATAAGATATTTAGGATGCCTCAATCCTGTCACCGTTGGAAGATAACAACTCTTTATTATATTTCTGTATAGAAGTAAACACGTTTTGATTGGACGACTTGTTATGAAAAGCGATGACAGTGTTGAAGTTTGGTGTCATCGTTTTCTAAGCTTCTTCTCTAACTCTAGCAAAATAAATTAGCCACATAGAATAAACTTCATATCAGTATTTTATTCTAGGTTGATGTCATTTTGCTATCACAGCATAAAAAACAAATTTTTTTTTTTCAAACCACGCCCGAAAATTAATTTGGAGTAAATTAACCAAAACAAAAATCATACAGCATATCGAATCATTAACGCTAAGAAAATACAACATTTGGAAAACCATCTGTGGAATGTTGCTTTGGTTCTATGAGCATTTCGAATATTCATCTCGTTCTCATAAAGCCAACATTTACAACAAAACCTTGTTTACAATACACGTGCAGCATTAGTATGATTGGTCATTATAAAAAGCACAAAAGTTTCTCACACTAAAATAACTGAGAGTCAAACATGTTCATCAATTATCTTATGTAGAGCCACTTGTCGTCTCCCAGTAGGTCTCTGAGTTCACGGTTAAATGGCTCAAAAAATTCATCCATCATAACGATTGTCTCAGTCTTTATTGGCTTGTGAGTAGGGGTTGGAGCAGGTGTCGGAGGTGGCTCAACGTACCCGAGGCCAACAAAGTTGTAGACTTCTTGCATGATGCCGTACGAATCTGCTGAGTATTCCTCTATCTTGACAAAGTAGGTCTACAAGAACAAGACTGTTAGTTGCACTATTGTTCATGCTCGAGTTATGAGGTAGCATAAAGGATTTGCATCTCTACCAAATAGGCTAGTTAGTAGTTGCAGAACTTAGGTTACAAAGTTTTTGTATCCGTAGAAATACTCTTATTGCGTTTTTGTACAGGCTTACTCGCTAACCCGTGATGCCAGTCATATAGGTTAATGGTTCTTTTATTAATTCTCCTGATTTAATTTTACTCAGTGTTTATTTACGTTTTTCAACGGGGAGAAGCAATTTTATTGTGTAAAACATAGTTTTTAATTTTATATGCGCAGTAGAAGGATAGTAAAATTTAAAAGTGATATAAACATTCTTAGAATAGATTTTTGTGCAATATCAGCAACTAGAAGAGAAAGTTAATTGCAGGTACTAAGTTTAACGACCCAGTGCACACTTATTGAAGCATGATCATGATGAAATTTATAACCTGCTCAGCAAAAATAACTGAGTTATAAAGAATTCTGGTGAATCACCATCCAGTGTCCCCTGAACAATTGGCCCTTGCACACTCAAATATACATAATTGAGAGCTGTCTTCTCATTCATTTTATTAGCATGGAAAACAATTTATGGGCAGCTCATTGATTAACCAATTATATTTAAACTCTTTATATAAAGCTTCTGCAAAAAAGCATACACCCTGTTCATGGTCATATTTTCAGATGTATGTTCTCATTACAACTGCTGTTCATTATATCCTCAGCGTCTTGACTAAATAAAATATATAGAGTTCAATTGAACTGGTCAATAGTGAACACAAGTAGAGTGTAATAAGAGGTTCCTGAGAAGTGAGATTAATGAGTTTGGTCAGTAAGTCTTCCTATTGAGTGAATATCTCTGTTGAGGTTGTATGATCTGCTACATGACTGCATATTGGTTTAACCAACCTGAGAAATGTTGACTTGAGTAAGAACTTGGGCTAGGTGCGTAGAGTAGCAGCTATCATAAAGCATCCGTGTTTCATCAAGGGCAGGGGCACTAAAGAGGGTATTGTGGCCATAGACACATCCAGTTGGTCCATGGGCACTCATGCAGCTCTTTGCCTGCTCTATTCCTGCACTCATGAAATCATGGAGGACCTGGTTGCCAACAGTACTCAAGTCTGTTCCTGCCTGTTAAAATATTAGAGTTATTTATAATTACAACAACATTAAGGAAGACTAGAGTGCCCTGTCCCTAATTCCTCTGTTTCATTACACACAAATTCATAAATTTGTATACACTATATGTATATACTATGTATATAAATATATATATAAATATTTAAATACATATATATATATATATATAATTATGTATATATATAGAATAGAATGTCAGTTCAAAACTTTTCTAACATAGTGCTCAATTACTAAAAGCAAGAGCTGAAATGGAGCGAAGTGAGAGTTGACTAAAATAGCTTTATTACTATTAGTTTTATATACATAGTAAAATGTACAATCCTCAGATAAAACTCATTTACTACTGACAAGCTGGTAAGATGTACCTTGAACAACCTCACTATAGGATTAAAAAAATAATTATATGAAAGCCATGTTTTTAAGTGTACGGCTAGGTTATATTACTGGATAATAAGAAGTTTCTATCGTGGCGACATGTATAGAAATGAGTTCTTGTCTCTTATTTAAACTGGATGCATGATTATATAATATTTTTCTAACAAACATAGCCTGCATATTTCTGAGGTGTTGTCATATACTTTCGCTTGCTTTACTGCATTCCATTTGATGGTATACCATGTGTTGCTCCTTTTCAGCTCCCAAATATAATTACTGAGCTATTTCCAGCCACAATTTATTTTTTATACAAAACGTGTTTGTTTTGTTTTTGTTACTCTTAAAACATGCAACAGATCAGCATAAGAATACTTATGATTGTACATGGTTAGACAACTCATACATATCTGCAACATAGGGAAAAGGAACCAAAACGAGCCGCTGTATCTTGTACAGCTAGTACTTGTAGATACTGAAATAAGTGCATTCATTTTTGTTTCATATAAACCCTGAAGAATGCATAACCTTATTTACAAAATTTTCTCATTTAATTAGCAAAATTTAAATTGAAAAAGGTTGTTTTGGCCTTTATAAACAAACTATATAATACCAAGTCTATGTGGCTGAAGTTTTCCTACCATGATGTATGGATAGAAATACTCTGCAAGAGCTCTGTCAGTTGGATTCTTAATTGTGATTATGAACCTCTGGCTTGGCGTGTCGATGAATGGGAACATGGCTGTCGGTAGGTCCATATTGAGTTTAGCGAATAAGTAATCGACCTATTAAACATTCAGTTCATAGGATGGAATTATCCTCACTTCATTAAAGATCATGCGCAATATTTTAAAGCACATATTTAGCGGAACATACATGTAGATGTGCATTTTATCTAGGTTATCAAGTTGTAAATATTGTAACTTACATTAGAGGTTGTGAGGCAGTTTTCACAATGTAGGTAATAATTCTTATGGTCATCTGCAGATCCAACAGAGCTCAGTGGGACAGGCTCAAAGTATCCGGCTAATGTCACATCACGTAGTTGATCAATTGGACAAACATCTGTGACAAATGATATAATACAACGCTTATATTAGTAAAAGATTTGTGACAAATAGCATTATAAAATGCATATATTTAGTAAAAAAGTCTAATTGAGGCAGAAAGTTGTACTCAGAGACTAAATGTGTACTGACTATGTGTACCAGAAGTTATTCATATCACTATATATATATATATATATATATATATATATATATATATATATATATATATATATATATATATATATATATATAAAATTGAGTAAAAATGAAAGTTAAAGTTAAGTTTAAAACAACTTTATTACTAATAGTTTCATATTGCCATGCAATAATCATCAGATAAAATTGTTAGCACTGAAAACGACTTATATATAGATGGAAATAAAAGCGTAGGTCTTAAAATACCTAAATACACCACTGATACGTAGGATTAAAATTAGCAAGCAACACGATTTAAAGCCTCAACAAAGCAGAAGTTTAAAAGTTAAGTCTTAAAATTGCTTAAAAGGAATTTGCCAGCATGTCTACATGCTACATGTCTACATGTCTGCATGTCTACATGTCAGCATGTCTACATGCTGGCAAATTCCTTTTAAGCAATTTTAAGACTTAACTTTTAAACTTCTGCTTTGTTGAGGCTTTAAATCGTGTTGCTTGCTAATTTTAATCCTACGTATCAGTAGTGTATTTAGGTATTTTAAGACCTACGCTTTTATTTCCATCTATATATAAGTCGTTTTCAGTGCTAACAATTTTATCTGATGATTATTGCATGGCAATATGAAACTATTAGTAATAAAGTTGTTTTAAACTTAACTTTAACTTTCATTTTTACTCAATTTTACATCGCTCTATTTTAATATTGAGCACTTTCATGCAAGAGACTGTTCATACTGCATCTACTGTATATATATATATATATATATATATATATATATATATATACAGTCAAACATGGATAACTCGAACTTCAAGGGACCGAGCAAAAGTGTTCGAATTATCAGAGCATTCAAGTTATCAGAGCACTGTCACAAGTCCATGTATTTACTTATTTATTAGTAGATACATGTACATATGCAAACTATAATATAAATCAAAAGCACAAATGGCTTGTTTCAAATTAAATGCTTCTAATGTAAAGTTTAAAATGTTTTTATCAAAAAGTATAGAGATTTTTCTATCACTTGAGATTGGTTTGTTGTTTGAGGTGATGTTATTGCCAAGACGTTTTTTTAGATTGACATTGGCAAAAATTGATCGTTGTTGAAATGCTCAAAAGAAAAGACATCTTTTTCTTTTGAGCGTATTACCCACGATCAATTTTGCCGAGTTTTCTTGAAGTTTATGCAACTTCAAGAAAAAGTTACCAAAGAAAAATCCCTTACCTTACCTGGGATTCGTTAAGAGCAACACTCCGAGGCAGTTCAATTAAAAGTTTTACGAGGTTTAACGGTACATTGTATATCACTCACGCTTTTTGAATGGATACTTATTGAATGTACACACGTATTCTGTGTTTAGGTCAAACGATGAATAGTTTTTTAGCTATGACAACGTATACGTTTAATAAAAACAATTTTAAGACGTTTTAAACATTCAACATTCCGACGTTGATTCAACACGGAATCAACGTCGGAAAACTTTTCGTCACGGGCTAGCCAGGTCACGCACTCAATAATTTTCGCCACGCACATACAAAACAACATGCCGTTTTTGTTTGGTATGTGCGTGGCGAAAATCCTTGCGCGCGTGACCCGGCAAGCCCGTGCTATTAATCGTATAGCAGTATAAATCCAAATTTGACCAAACCTTTAGAAAAGTCGTTGACAAGATTATTTTGCCGATGGTGGTAATAACAACGCTTATGAATTACGAAAAGATGAGGTTTACCTCTATGGCTTTGAATAAAGTGATTTTCTAAAGCGATAACAACCGTTTCGGAAGCCGTTATGGAAAAAACAGTTCGAATTAACAGTGTTGAGTTCGAGTTATCTATAGCAATTTATCATTACATGGGAACGGACCAAAGAAACCGTTCGAATTAACCATGTTTTCGAGCTATCCGTGGCCGAGTTATCCATGTTTGACTGTATATATATATATATATATATATATATATATATATATATATATATATATATATATATATATATATATATATATATATATATATATATATATATATATGCATACACACCTTCAAACACACTCTAGCACACACAGATATACATATATAATATATATGTATATATTATATACATATATATACATGTATATATATCATGGTTAGTGGTTATGTATATCACGGCTATATATATATAACATAACAGGTTGGAAAGGATCAAGGTCATGAAGGCAGGACTGATTAGTTCCACTTACCAAATACCGGCTCTCCATCACTGTTTATGAAGACATCAGCATACCTGGCTGTAACATCGGGATGTTGCTTGATCCACCGAGAGATTTCACCAGTGCCACTTCGCCGAAATCCTAGCTGTATGATTCGAGCTGTGCACACCAGATCCGCGCTAAATATAACGCAATGGTTGATAATTAAATAAGTTACCTAAATTGATTTAAAAAAATCAAACTTAGACATTAAAATTAACTATTAAATTTTAATAAAAAAAATTAACTAATAAACGGTTTGATTCACTGTTTTGCGCTAAGTAAGAATAATTATTCAGTCATTGTAATGAAACAATCCATATTATAAAAGTTTGAGTCACTTATGAATCAATAATATGGAGTAAAAATTCATGAAAATAAAAACATGTGAACAAGTGTGGCATTGTTAGTTTATGTAGAATAATACATGGTGTTCTTGATCTAGATATCTTTTAAACATCTTAGGGGCACAGTATTGTATTGCCTAGTCAATTTAATATCTACACAATAACACACCCAAGGCAGTTCTCTATGTGACATTTAGTTTTAGAAGTTTCCATTCTTAGGCATCTACAATTATAGTCTATTTTAAACTCACAATGTTTCATCAAGATAGAGAAAGAAATTGAGCAGATGGACTCACTTGTCATTTTCAATGTCGGCCAGTGCATCGTCACCACACGATGAAATCGTGCAGTGGCTGAAGCAAGTGGCATTTGGAAACTCGGAGAGAATGCTGGCCTGTTGGCAATTTTCTGGAGTTCGAAGTATGGTTGGATACACCTCAGCTGGTACCTCCTGTAAAGGGAATAAAGTGTTTTCTTTCGCACCCAAATTAATTTTTCTTCAAAAATGTCATTCAGAAAGTTGAGAAAAGAAAAACATGCTCTCACGGCCCTACAATACACCTACTTAGCTAGGTCAATAATGTTAATGAATAGTCAATTAGGGTGACATAAGATTCACGCCTCACCGCTCACCTCTTAATGCTATAGAAATTAGAAACGTATTGTTATGTTATGGCATGTCCTGGCAGGTTCTTTCTCTACTGCTTTAAAATCAATTTGTTGCCTGGGCCAGTTTTAGAAGCAAACAATAGTCCTTAATAAGGACTAATTTAATAATGGTAATATGAGCATGAACCAACATGTTTTATTAAGCTGCAAGGCAAATGAAACGGCTTAAAATAATATGAATAAAAATTAGTTGCCAAGGCCTGATTTGCATATGTGAAGCATTATTATGTTATGCTTGATTATGTTATATTTTTCGTTTTGTGAGATTCAATTTTTTTGTGTCTTGAAATTTATTTTAATTTTTTTACCATTTTGAATAAAACTTTAAAATTGGAGAAAAAATCAAAGTACAAGCGGCTTGCACATGAACTGCAATAAAAAAAACAACACGCTGTACTCAAACTATGCAGTTTTTTAAAACGATCTTTTTTCTACAATAAAATTTTTCTTGAATAACAAAAAATATTTTGTGTTAAATTTAATATATTGTTTATTGATAAATACCCATGGATCATCATCGACATTGCGCCTCGCTCGACGTCCCGATGAACCTGCATCTTGTAGGCCTTCGACATTAACCATACCATGAGCAGGAGATGGCAGACGGTGAGAGGTTCTTGCAGAAAGGTGCATACTCATTGTTAGGATGCCGCTGATAAAAAGCAGCAGGATAATGGAGAGCAGGTAATCGACAGCTCTGATTCGCATCAACCATCTTTTTAAACCTGTCAGATATTGTATGTGACAGTGCTAGAGCAGTTTAGCAAATTCAATCAGAAAATTAAAGTTTTACCTTCATGAAAATACCAACAGGGAAACCATGAAATACGTTAATGAACTGAGCATTGCAAAAAATGGTATTGATTAGGCTATGTTATGAATAAAATATCACAACCAACCAGAGGTTTTATAAAATTCTATTTCATATTTTTTCTCATCATCGTATCACACACAGACAAAAAAGGTATGATTAATTAGGCATACTCACCCATGGTAGAGAATGCAGATGAAGGAGAATGGATTCTTACAATGGATTCGATAAGCTAAAGAAATCCTGTAGGAAGGAGAGACAAATTGTCTACCTTTCCTCAGGTGCTGTTTATAGCAATATATGTAATCTCTGATACGAATGTGAAATGTTAAACACCTGCTAAAGGGTGTCAAATATTGTTAAAAATTATTCGAATCGTAACAAGTGGCTTTGTAATGAAGAAGTGAATTAAGGCTGTCTGTCATGGGTATGTTATGCTTTTACGGTCCTTTTTCTTACTGTGAGGAAGCGGATTGGCTCATAATTTTTAGGCATCCAATCAGCTAACTTTAATTGTTGACAATAAATCTTATTAAATAGGAGTAATCGGGGGGGGGGGGGGGGGGGGAGGGAGGGGCTGTGATTGCATTCAGTTACAAAATTATTTCAGCCTTCATCAGGGGGATTAGTGCAGCGGTGTTCATCTTAGAAAGATCAATATTATCAGAAAACAACTGAAAGAACTACTGGAAGTGAATGATATTTATAGAACCAAACTGAAAAGGTCAATTTTCATATGGCTCAAAATCGACGACCACTGCATCAGAGAGAAGCATTTATGATAGCCATTATGAGATTGGAGGCTATAATTTCTGTAAAACAGATAAAATAACATTTGCAAGATCTGCTGACTCTATTGATGCCTAGCTGTAAATACATGTATATCGATATGTAGTTGTACACATTTTGATGTAAGTCCTATACAATTAATTTCAGTATGCAGGCCTACTATTCTGAGTAATAACTAACTGTACATATTCTGACCTAATACTTGAATGTTCGTATCAAGATGTACATATCCTATGGAAATGCACATCAGGATACATAATGCTAATACTAGTGTACTTTATTTCCCGGTGTATATATACATATGTTAGTTATATATATGATATATATATAAATATATATATATAATATATATAATATAATATATAATATAATATATAAATATATATATGTATCAATTGTTTCCTCACCCCGGATACCCCGTATGGGTGGTAATACCTGCTCTAACTCAGGTCTCCTACCAGAGACCTGGGAGTTTGAGCACTCGCCTCAAGATCTTAGCTGTTCTCAATAGCGCACTTTTCTGCAACTCACCTGAGTTGATTGTTGTCGGTATTTGGGCAAGCCACATTTTATGCGCCGGTGTTATTGCGCCCAGTGCCCCAATGACTACTGAGATTACAGTTGTTCTTACATTCCAGCATTTTTCAATCTTTTCTCCAAGAGGGAGATATTTCTCTACCTTTTCTTTTTTGTTGCTGGCTATATTGTAGTCATTGGGTACTGCTATATCTATTATAGTAGCCCTCTTGTTCTCTTTGTCCACCACCAATATATCTAGTTGGTTTACTAGGACATGCTTGTCAGTCCGGATGTAGAACTCTCAGAGGATCTTAGCGTGGTCATTTTCATTTACCTTACTAGGGGCTTCCCACCAGTGTTGTGATTTATTAAGGCCATACTCGTCACATAGACTTCTATACACAACACCTGCGACATGATTATGCCGCTCAGTGTATGCATTTCCTGCTAGCTTCCTGCATCTAATGATGATGTGTTGGATGGTCTCAGGTATATATATATATATATATTTATATATATATACATATATATATACACTGTATATAGCATATATTGGGGCCATATATAGCTGCTCCAATATATTGTTGAGCACTCTAATTTTAGTAATACTAGTTCATAATTCTTAGGAATTTATAGTTTATATATATATATATATATATATATATATATATATATATATTTATATATATATATAAAGCCTATGCAGCCTCCATGGCCTCTTCAGATATGTTGCTAGCTCAATTTTAATCGGCTGTTCTGACAACGGAGCTTTACCTTGGTGATGAGGAAATTGACTGGCACATGAAACTTCTTCATGGTGCTTACCACCGACAAATATCTAAGGTTGGCGATCATCACCAGACATATATGTGGCTGAACAAAGGAAACCTAACGACCAATGCAGAGTCGGTACTCATGGTAGCCCAGGAGCAAGTGCTCCGAACAAGGCAACTCTAAACAAAAATCTATCACGCTAGAGAAGATCCTAGATGCAGGCTGTGCAAAGATGCACCTGAGACCATCCAACACATCATCAGTGGATGCAAGCAGCTAGCAGGAAACGCATACACTAAGCGGCATAATCATGTCGCAGGTGTTGTGTATAGAAGTCTATGTGACGAGTATGGCCTTAATAAACCACGACACTGGTGGAAAGCTTCTGGTAAGGTCAATGAAAATGACCGCACTAAGATCCTCTGGGACTTCTACATCCGAACTGACAAGCATGTCCTAGCAAACCAACCAGATATAGTGGTGGTAGACAAGGAGAACAAGAGGGCTACTATAATAGATATAGCAGCACCCAATGACTACAATATAGCCAGCAAAGAAAAAGAAAAGGTAGAGAAATATCTCCCTCTAGGAGAAGAGATTAAAATTGCTGGGATGTAAGAACAACTGTAATCCCAATAGTCATTGGGGCACTGGGCGCAATAACCCCGGCACATGTGGCTTGCCCAGATACCAACACAATCAACTCAAGTGAGTTGCAGAAAAGTGCGCTATTGGGAACAGCTAAGATCTTGAGGTGAGTGCTCAAACTCCCAGGTCTTTGGTAGGAGACCCGAGTTAGAGCGGAAATTACCACCCATACGGGTTAACCGGGGTGATGAAACAATTTTTTTTATATATGATGGATTATCACATTGTTTGAAAAAATGCTCAATAATAAAACTAGAGCTGACTAAAATCAAATTTGAGTAAAAATTACCAAAATGGTGTAAGCATTTGCCTACCAAATAATTTCGTGCATAGTAAGTGCACACTTTTGGTAAAATGACCAAAGGTTGGTAAAATGTATAAACGCAAAGCAATTATAGGTTTAAAATAAATAGAATTAAAAGACCCTACACTCGTATATATACACCGGACAAGATATATAGGCCTATATCTATATATATCTTGTAAGGTTTTCATTGTGTCATAAATGTTGATGTTTGAGCAAAAAAATATTCAGTTTTTTCATTGTTTACTAGATTTTTCTTTGGCTCAATTGGGGAAAAATTCATAATAAACGGAGGCCACGATTCTTACTTATCAGTGATTTGATGCTTTATATCAAAAGAGCTAGAAGCACATTGTTTGTAAAACTTTTATTATTGAGTGACACAGGCTATTTACAAGCATCTAATGAATTGAAAAGCCTTGACCTAACAGATAAATGGCTTGAGATCATCTGATAAAGAAAAAGTGAGTGACATACATTAGGCTTCCTTTGAGTTAAGGTCTCATTCAAATTAAATTAATAGTATAATGGAACTGCAAACATGTGCACAATGAGGTACGATTTTGAGAGTAAATATCAGACCTTGTTGCTCCATCTATTCACAGGTTATGCTGAATTGAGTTTGCCCTTCACAATGTTTAGAGATTTTATAAAGGGCTATTTTTAAAGCGTAACTCCGGTAAACTAGCAACCGTGACCATATATGGTATTTTTCTCTTTACAAATATCTATCAATGAAGTGAATACTATAATAACATCATGAAAGGTCTCATGTAGCTGAAATGAGTTGAGTGCTCACTTTAAATGCTTGTCATGCCGACTAAGCATTTAAAAACTGCACCAGAAATTTATATTTGTGAAGTCCAAACGCAACCAAACAAATTGCAATAATTAATGAGTGCTTGAATATAAAAATGGTTTTCTTACCTTGCAAAAAAAACAATTATACAGATATACAAGCATAAATATGAAAAAAAAACCATATATGTACGACCGTATAGTATATGTATGACTATATAGATTTATATGCATATGTATAGTATATATACTATATATATACATATATATAGTATATATACTATATTTATATAGTGTATATATATAGTATATATATATATACTATATATAGTATATATGTATATATATACATATATATACTATATATAGTATATATATAGTATATATATACATTTACTATATAAATATATAGTATATGTATATATATAGTATATATATACATAGGGCTATATGGGAAGGATGCATCAACTGTGGATAAACATGCGCCCTGAATTGCCACTAACCGCTAAGCAACTTGTAGCTCAGAGGAGTAACATAATCAAGTGGCACCTCATATCGGAACTTGAGGTAGATGAAATTAGGGAACAGTTCACCCAAGTAACCTCAACCAACAAGGAGTGCATATCATCACACACTGTCACACATACACAATCATGTGTTGACTCACGGGTTGAAGAAGACATGCACTTGAACCTTCACCCAAGGGTGAGAGAGCTTGCGGAAAATATCATCAACAAGATGTCAGCTGCTAATGATTATGGAAGCAGGGTACCACTACGAAGAGTTAGCAAGGCCATACCTAAGAAGCTGTTAGAAGACATTAACATGGCACTGGAGTCGATCTCAACTGGATCAATCAGTGAGACTAATGCCTTAATCTACAGTACAGCAACCGTCATCTTGGAGGAGATGGATGTTAAGCCGCTGCCAACAAGGCTTCAAGCCATTCCATCCTGGCAGCTGAGGCTACAAAATAAGATCAAGGACTTGCGCAAGAAAGTTAGTAGGCTCAGTGAGTGATCTAACCACAGTTTGAAGCGTCCAAAAAGGGAAGCCACAATAGAAGCTCTAGAATCTGCCAAACAGCAGCTAGTAGCACTCTCGGCACGACTGAAGCGGTACACCAAAGAGCGAGAAAACAAGAGAATGAACAAACTGTTCATCACTAGTCCATCTAGAGTGTATTCCCAGTTAAAAGGTGAACTGCAGAGGCCAATGTCTGAACCTCCCCGATCTAGCACTTCAAAGTTCTGGAAGGACATCTGGGAGAAAGAGAGTACTCATAACACCACTGCAAATTGGCTGAAGAGGCTTAAAGAGAGCCATCAACACACTGTGGCTCAGCAAGGACTCACCATCAGCAAAGAGGACATCAAGTGCAGAGTGCAGCGTATGAAGAACTGGGCAGCACATGGCCATGACATGATTCAAGCCTGCTGGTTAAAGAAATTGACATCACTTCACACTAGAATGGCTAAGAAGATGAAATGCCTAATAGAACAAGGTGACCATCCAGAATGGCTGACCAAAGGACGAACTGTACTTCTGATAAAAGATCCAAAGAAGGGGCCGATTCCTAAAAACTATCGACCAATAACGTGCTTGCCCACCACTTGGAAACTGCTCTCAGGAATAGTTGCAGACAAACTGGAAGAGCGCATGAGTCACTATATGACCAGTGCTCAGAAAGGAATTAGGCGCAACACCCGAGGAGCTAAACATCAGTTACTGGTGGATCGGACGGTCTGCCAAGACAGCAGGAGAAGGCAAACCAATCTTGCCATGGCTTGGATTGACTACAAAAAGGCCTATGACTCAATTCCCCATAGTTGGATACTTGAGTGCCTCAGTATTTACAATGTTCACCCTGCTCTTGTGGCATTCATTAAGATGTCAATGACCAAATGGAAGACGGAACTGGAGGCTAATGGCAAAAAGCTGGCGAGTGTACAAATTAAGCGAGGCATCTATCAAGGTGACTCCTTATCACCGCTGCTCTTCTGCATATGCCTAAACCCTCTAAGCAATATGCTAGAGGAGACTCAATATGGGTACCAGTTTAAGAGTGGCACCAAGATAAACCACCTCTTCTACATGGATGACATCAAGCTGTACGCTAACAAAGAAAGGGACATTGATTCGCTAATACACCTCACTCAGGTATACAGCAAGGACATCGGAATGACCTTCGGTATTGAGAAATGTGGAAGGCTAATTCTTAAGAAAGGCCATTCTATGCTCACAGGTGGCCTAAGAATGCCAAATGGTACCATCAAAGATATAGAAGAAGGGTACAAGTACTTGGGGATTATGCAAAGCAACATCAACCACGAAGCCGAGGTACGTCACAAAGCCATTACCGAATACAAGAAACGCCTTCGACAGGTCTTACGGAGCCAGCTCAATGCCAAGAACCAAATCATGGCAATAAATACCTACGCACTGCCAGTAATAAGATATCCAGCAGGCATAATAAAGTGGACTGAGGAAGCCATCAAAGAAACAGATATAGCAACTCGTAAACTGCTGACCATGCATGGAGCACTCCACCCAAAATCTGATACTACTAGATTGTATCTTGATAGAAAAGATGGCGGTAGGAGACTCAAAAGTGTACAGCAGACAGTGAAAGAGGAGGAGCAAAGCATCAAAGCATATGCAGCCTCCATGGCCATCTCAGATAAGTTGCTAGCTGAATTTCAATCGGCTGCTCTTACAACGGACCTATGCCCTGATGATGAGGAAATTGACTGGCACACGAAACCTCTTCATGGTGCTTACTACCAACAAATATCTAAGGTTGGCAATTTTCACCAGACATATATGTGGCTGAACAAAGGAAACCTAACGGCCAATGCAGAGTCGCTAATCATGGCAGCCCAGGAGCAAGTGCTCCCAACAAGGCAACTCCAAACGAAAATCTATCACACTAGAGACGATCCTAGATGCAGACTGCAAAGATGCACCTGAGACCATCCAACACATCATCAGTGGATGCAAGCAGCTAGCAGAGAACGCATACACTGAGCGGCATAATCATGTCGCAGGTGTTGTGTATAGAAGTCTATGTGATGAGTATGGCCTTAATAAACCACAACACTGGTGGGAAGCTCCTGGTAAGGTGAATGAAAATGGCCGCGCTAAGATCCTCTGGAACTTCTACATCCGAACTGACAAGCATGTCCTAGCAAACCAACCAGATATAGTGGTGGTAGACAAGGAGAACAAGAGGGCTACTATAATAGATATAGCAGTACCCAATGACTACAATATAGCCAGCAAAGAAAAAGAAAAGGTAGAGAAATATCTCCCTCTTGGAAAAGAAATTGAAAAATGCTGGAATGTAAGAACAACTGTAATCCCAGTAGTCATTGGGGCACTGGGCCCAATAACACCGGCGCATAAAATGTGGCTTGCCCAAATACCAACAGCAATCAACTCAGGTGAGTTGCAGAAAAGTGCGCTATTGGGAACAGCTAAGATCTTGAGGCGAGTGCTCAAACTCCCAGGTCTCTGGTAGGAGACCCGAGTTAGAGCAGAATTTACCACCCATACGGGGTATCCGGGGTGAGGAAACAATTTTTTATATATATATATAATGAGCAGAAGAGCTTTGGGCATGATTATTTTAGCTGATATAATGAAGGTGATGACAGACATTGCCAGCTTAGCTGTCTTTCTTTTCTATTTTTCTGGGTGCTAATGGCATGATGACTTACACTAAGATACACAACGGTATAGATTTCGATAAATTTGTGCATATATATTGATATATAACATCAACACAATCATCAACAGCTATAGCAAAGACAGCTAGGAAAAGACAAAATCAACATGTATAACTAATAATTTGACTGCAAGTAACCCAGGTTATGTCCTTTTGAAGGTAAATGTTGAACAAGAAACTTCATGTACCAGGCGATCATTACAACCAAAAACACATGACTCCCGGTTCAAACCTAGATTAAATTAGCATCAACAAGTAAATCCAGGCACGCCAACACCAAATTTTCTTTTAAACTATTTGCCAAAAGCAACGACCAGAGCTCAGCATGTATGTTTGATCACTTTATGAAAGAGAAATTCAGTTTGACATCAAAAGGAAAGTAATATGCCAAGCAATAGTTTTTAATACAACATTCAAACACTGCAACTTGTTTATATGAGAGAAGCTTTATATAATTTATCATTCCAGGCAGGCTACAGATAACAGAAATAACAGATATATATATAGTATATATATAGTATATGTATATATATATATATATATATATATATATATTATATAGTATATATATATATATATATATTATATATAGTATATATAGTATATATATATATATATATATATATATATATATATATATATATATATATATATATATATGTTGGCAAATTCCAAAATTCCAAATTCACCAAATTCAGGCATGTTCGTGAAAATTTAATAGGCAATAAGTCCTAGCTGTTTAGGAAATCGATTTATTGCACAGATTTTTATTATAATTCCACTGTCGTTTAGGTCAAGTTATAACATTCCTTTGTAGTTGCTGATTTTACCTGAAAAGTGCATGTCTTAATATAAACATGTACAGAACAGCTATTTAGCGCTAAAATGTTTTAAACCAAAGAGAAGAAGTCGGTTAACTATTTTTACGCAAATCTCTAATAATTTTATTGAGATTTTTATGAAACGATACCACTATAGCGCTCTTTTTAACTTGATTATCTTCAAAAAACATATTATGTTGTTACTTTAGAAGGTATATATTCTGTTTCATTTCATGACAATATATATATGTAAATATATATACATTATATATATACTATATATACATATTTTTAATATATACAAAGATATGTATATATAACTATATACATAGTGTCTCATAGGTGCTAATGCTAAATACTAGACTATAGCTAGTATTTTTCTCTTTACAAATATCTATCAATGAAGTGAATACTATAATAACATCATGAAAGGTCTCATGTAGCTGAAATGAGTTGAGTGCTCACTTCAAATGCTTCTCATGCCGACTAAGCATTTAAAAACTGCACCAGAAATTTATATTTGTGAAGTCCAAACGCAACCAAACAAATAGCAATAATTAATGAGCGATTGCATATAAAAATGGTTTTCTTACCTTGCAAAAAAAACAATTATACAGATATACAAGCATAAATATGAAAAAAAAACATTTATGTATGACCGTATAGTATATGTATGACTATATAGATTTAGATACATATGTATAGTATATATACTATATATATACGTATATATAGTATATATACTATATGTATATATAGTATATATATAGTATATATACTATATATATAGTATATATATGTATATATACATATATATACTATATATAGTATATATATACTATATATATAGTATATATATACATATACTATATGTATGCTATATATATAGTATACATATATAGTATATGTATATATATACTATATATAGTATATATACTATATACTATATATGCTATATTTATACTATATATATGTAGTATATATATACTATATATATACTATATATATAGTATATATACTATATATATACTATATATATTATATATACATATACTATATATATATACTATATATAGTATATATATAGTATATGTATATATATACTATATATATAGTATATATATACACTATATGCTATATATACTATATATATACTATATATACTTTATATACTATATATATACTATATATATAGTGTATATATATACTATATATATACTATATATATATACTTTTTAAAGCATAATTCTGGTAAACTAGCAACCAAGACTATAGCTAGTATTTTTCTCTTTACAAATATCTATCAATGAAGTGAATATTATGATAATACAAGTCAAATACCCGACATTGCGCAGGTAATAAAACAATTACCCAATGAATTTGAGTAACTTACCTGGTAGGTTAGTAAAGGTGAACTTACCTTTACTAAAACAATTGCCGTGTTTGCAGACAGTTTAATGATTGTTAAGTTACGATTATCGGTATAGATTTCGATAAATTTATGCATATATATTGATATATAGCACTACATATCCTGCTACCTAGCTGTATATACCTAATGAAAAGCTGCATGTTTCGATGCATGTTTTTAGTATCTACAGTAGTTTTAATGAAGTAAATAGTTTGATTCACAGCTGATTTTTTCTTGATAGTAACAGGCAAGGTTATTGATGCTGACATAGATAACTGTATACGTTTCAATAAGTTCATGTATATATATTGATATGTGGCTGCATATGTCCTGCTTTCTAGCTGTATCTACCTGATGCCTAGTTGTATTTCTTGAAACATATTTCTGTGTATCTCAATGCAGTAAATAGCTTGATTCCCAGCTTATTATTTATGGATGCAAAGGTGTGATGATTGGCGCTTAGTCTGTTAAATAAACACTTGATTCTATAGCCTATGATTCCATGACCCATTATGTTAATCTACTGTAAGGACTGAGAGTCTTCATTGATGAAAGAAAAGCTTTCTTTACATAAGCCCTTTGCACAAGTTATATTGTTAGAATACACAAGTTAGACAAGAGGTTATCAAATGCTTACAAATAACAGTTGGCTAATAAAATAATGAAGCTATGTTTGATTCAAACTAAATTAATTTAGGCAGAGCATTGCAGCTTTGTGCTGGCTACATCTCTTCCACACCTGTGCTAGGGCATCTTGTAACCATCTCATTCACCCTTACTGATAAGCTGAGTTGTACTCTTTCTGTGCCTCTAACATCAGCAAGCAACTCCTCAACATTCGACGATCATAGTTGACACCAGAGAATAAATTGTATAAGCGCTTTAATAAAAGCAATGTAAAACTGAGTTACATTAGCACATATAGCATCAACACAATCATCAACAGCTATAGCAAAAACAGCTAGGAGAAGACAAAATCAACATGTATAAGTAATAATTTAACTGCAAGTAATCCAGGTTATGCCCTTTTGAAGGTAAATGTTGAACAAGAAACTTCATATACCAGGCGATCATTACAACCCAAAACACATGACTCCCGGTTCAAACCTAAATTAGATTAACATCAACAAGTAAATCCAGGCACACCAACACCAAATTGACTTTTAAACTGTTAGCGAAAAGGAACGACCAGAGCTCAGCATGTATGTTTGATCACTTTATGAAAGAGAAATTCAGTTTGACATCAAAAGGAAAGTAATATGCCAAGCAACAGCCTTTAATACAGCATTCAAGCACCACTGCAACTTGTTTATATGAGAGAAGCTTTATCTAATTTATTATTCCAGGCTGGCTACAGATAACAGAAATAAACCTGTTACCAAATTCAGGCATGTCCGTGTATATTTAATAGGCAATAAGTCCTAGCTGTTTAGGAAATCGATTTATTGCACAGATTTTTATTATAATCCCACTGTCTTTCAGGTCAATATATAACATTCCTTTGTAGTTGCAGATTTTACCTGAAAAGTGCATGTTTTAATATAAACATGTACAGAACAGCTATTTAGCGCTAAAATGTTTTAAACCAAAGAGAAGAAGTTGGTTAACTATTTTTACGCAAATCTCTAATCATTTTATTGAGATTTTTATGAAACGATACCGCTATAGCGCTCTTTTTAACTTGATTATCTTCAAAAAAACATATTATGTTGTTACTTTATAAGATATATATTCTGTTTTATTTCATGACAATATATATATGTAAATTAATATACATTATATATATACTATATATACATATTTTTAATATATACAAAGATATGTATATATAACTATATACATAGTGTCTCATAGGTGCTAATGTTCGAGCAGAAGAAATTCAATTTTTTTATTGTTAACAAAATTTTCCTCGCAAAATCAACTCAATTAGCAAGATGATTTATATTAAACTGAGATAACAACACCTACTCATAAGTCATCTGATGTTGTATATCGAAGATCTACATGTAGATGCACATTGTTTGTATAACTTCCTAATAAGTAACACAGGCTATTTATAGCATTTAATGAATGAAAAAGCACTGAGCTAACAAATAAATGACTTGAAAGAAATCATCCAATAAAGAGAGAGTTAGTGACATGCATTAGGCTTCCTTTGAGTTAAGGACTCAGTCGAATCAAATTAATAGAATAATGAAACTGAAAACATTGGCACAATGAGCTACGATTTCGAAAGTAAATATCAGACCTTGTTGCTCCATCTATTCACAGGTTATGCTGAATTGAGTTTGCTCTCCGCAAGGTTAAGAGATTTCATAAAAGGCTATTTTTAAAGCGTAATTCTGGTAAATTAGCAACCAAGACTATAGCTAGTATTTTTCTCTTTACAAATATATCTATCAATGAAGTGAATATTATAATAACATCATGAAAGGTCTCATGCAGCTGAAATGAGTTGAGTGCTCACTTTAAATGCTTCTCATGCCGGCTAAGCATTTAAAAACTGCACCAGAAATTTATATTTGTGAAGTCCAAACGCAACCAAAAAAATTGCAATAATTAATGAGCGCTTGCATATAAAAATTGTTTTCTTACCTTGAAAAAAAAACGATTATACAGATATACAGGCATAAATATGAAAAAAACATATATGTATGACCGTGTAGTATATGTATGACTATATAGATTTATATACATATGTATAGTATATATATACTATATATATACATGTAGCTGAGGCCCATATTGAGTTTTTGGAGATTGCTTTCGGACAGAGATAATTGGTTTATTGACCAGTAAATCCCGTGAAAACTAGAATTTATAAAAAGTAAAATATGATTATGATGATGTCAGCAGTGGATAAAATGTATGAATAAAATATGCAAATAGAACATGCAGATAATACTAGAGGTAAACAAATCAGATGTATATGTCATGAAAGATAAAAATTAATGTACCGCTATTCTCCTCTCGTTGGAGCCTTGCTAGTACTTGGAAGATATTTAAAGTATTTATCCAACAGGTATAATTGCTTGTACATCAAAATGTCTCTACTATACTAAAAGTATCATGTTCACAAGTTGATACATAAAGTTTTAAAGAGCGAACTTTGTAACGTTGCCGTCTTGATGTGTTTTAGAGACTGATCTGGGTGAGTTGCTGACGCATATTTATACGATGTACCAGGCATGTAAAAAGTTATAAAAAATGGTCTAATGGTTACTGTCATGAGCTGAACATCTGGTGCACCGATTCCCACAGACAACGCCAAGGCAGAGGCAATAAAATGGGACATAAACCCAACCAATTTCAAGAGCCGCTAAGCCAAGCTCCAGAAGTTGCACCAATATAATTGCTGCTCCATTGATGGCACCCAAAGCAAAGAATGCTGAAAGCATCAATCCAGACGGAACTGGTCAGATTCGGAAGCATGAATCAGCCCAAAATTGCCCACTAGACTTCAGGTGACATACTGCACTGGACTAATTAATTTAGCACAAAGGGCAGTCAGCTCCAATACATATATACTATATATACATATATATAGTATATATATCCATATAATTATATAGTATATATATATTAAAGTTTTAGTTGTTTTTCTAATAAAACTTTGAAAGCAAAACTATTAGTATTTCTTTGCTTAACTCGGTCCTAGTATTTCAAAGTACATGTATATAAAACGGTACACATGCACGTTACAGTACACTGTTTACATATACGATGGTAGATGAACGACTAGTTTTAGGGTAAAGATTGCGTTTATTGAGCAAAACTTTTACGCATCACATTTGTGCTATATGTAACGGGTAAAAGTATTGCTCCATCAAAATCTGTTTGGACGCTGATATCGACTAGTTCAACAGTGCAGAAGAACAGTGGAGGTAAGAAGACATTGTTGAAAGTATTTGACAACCAGAAGAAACTTGTTCCATCGAAGCAACAATCAGAACGCAGCTATCCAAGCAAACAATGCAAATATTTTTGTTTTAGAAGCGTCAGTTTTTGTTTCTGCATGTAATATAAGTACTGATTGTTTATTTCATTCGTTCATGAATACATATATTTGTAGTATTTGATCACTTATCGTTATATAGCTTACAAATTTGCAGATTTATAGCATCCTTGCGGTTATCTTAACACGGCTTACCATGGATCGATACTCATAACTCTTCTTCTATTGCACATAAAAAGTTAGTTTTTGCTGAAAACTGTAGCAAACATATCAACGAGTGCAATGATCTTTTATTCAGCATTGTTAAATATTGATATAAAACAAAAACAGCCCTCAAATTTAGAATGAAATAAAAAATTGAAAGTTCTAACAAATTGCAAATCAAGGCACAAGCTATAATAACATAGCAGATTAATTGCAAGCAATAGATAACAATTGGTGAAGATATATCTCCGCTTCCCAATGCATATGTTATTAGAGATCTTTGACAGGTTAACGGTAAGTTGGCAGATTGATTGCATCCGAAAAGTTCGACATCGCTTCAAAGGAAGAAGAGGGCAAAACTTAGGCGACATGCACTCCGTACGAAAAAGGGCTAAACTTATCTTCCCAAAATTTAAAACAAGTACGCAGGTGATTTTTCGTTGTTAAACCTTTACCGCTATAACTGGACAGAACGATGACAGACAGACAAACACTGATATTTATATATATACAGTATATATATATACATGTGTATACAGTATATATACATGTGTATTCAGTATATATATACATGTGTATACAGTATATATACATGTGTATACAGTATATATATATATATATATATATATATACATGTGCATACAGTATATATATACATGTGTATACAGTATATATATATACATGTGCATACAGTATATATATACATGTGTATACAGTATATATATACATGTTTATACAGTATATACTGTATACACACACATATATATGTATATATATATATATATATATATATATGTATATATATATATATATACAGTGAAACTCTGATAACTCAAACTTCAAGGGACCGAGCAAAAGTGTTCGAATTATCAGAGTGTTCAAGTTATCAGAACACTGTCACAAGTCCATGCATTGACTTATTTATTAGTAGATACATGAACATATACAAACTATAATATAAATCAAAAGCACAAATGGCTTGTTTCAAATTAAATGCTTCTAATGTAAAGTTTAAAACGTTTTTATCAAAAATTATAGAGATTTTTCTATCACTTGAGATTGGTTTTTTGTTTGAGGTGATGTTATTGCCAGGACGTTTTTCAGATTGACATTGGCAAAACTTGATCGTTGCTGAAATGCTCAAAGAAAAGACATATTTTTCTTTTGAGCGTTTTACCCACGACCAATTTCGCCGATCTTTCTTGAAGTTTATGCAAAGATTACCTTACTTTATCTGGGATTCGTTAAGAGCAACACTCCGAGGCAGTTCAATTAAAAGTTTTCCGGTACATTGTATTTCACTCACGCTTTTTGAATGGATACTTATTGAATGTACACACGTGTTTTGTGTTTAGGTCAAACGATGAATAGTTTTTTTAGCTAAGACAACGTATACGTTTAATTACAATTTTTAAGACGTTTTAAACATTCAACATTCCGACGTTAATTCAACACGGATTCAACGTCGGAAAACTATTCATCACGGGCTAGCCGGGTCACGCACTCAAGGATTTTCGCCATGCAAATACAAAACAAAAACAACATGCTGTTTTTGTTTTGTATGTGCGTGGCGAAAATCCTTGCGCCCGTGACCCGGCTAGCCCGTGCTATTCATCGTAAAGCAGTATAAATCAAATTTCACCAAACCTTTAGAACAGTCGTTGACAAAAATATTTTGCCGATGGAGGTAATAACGACGCTTATGAATTACGAAAAGTTGAGGTTTACCTCTATGGCTTGGAATAAAGTGATTTTCTAAAGCGATAGCAACCGTTTCGATAGCCGTTGGGCAAAAAACAGTTCGTTATAACAGTGTTGAATTCGAGTTATATAGAGCCATTTATCATTGCGTGGGAACGGACCAAGCAAATCCAGTCGAGTTAACCATGTGTTCACTATATCCGAGGGCGAGTTATCCATGTTTCACTGTATATGTAAATAGTAACCTGCAATGAGGGCATTCACGGCATTAATTCATCCTGACGGCATTCACCTCTCAAAAGAAATCCATTTTTGCTAAGAATGCCCACTAGGACTTTGGGAATTTTACTAGCGCTATATTTTGCACAAAAGACAAACTGCGTATCAAACAACCAAAAGAAAAAATATATAGACATCTTTGTACGAGCAAGCTAGTATAACTGTTGTGTCCTTTATTGATAACCTCTGATTGCATTAAGCAGTAGAAATAACTATACCCTCACTTAAAATAATACGGATTAGCGCCTTCAAAAAGATTAACGCACAAAATCCTTTAATTTTTTACAAATAATTATGCAAAACCTGTGTCTTCCTTTGCTTCAATCTAAAACACACTAGTACATAATGAATGTGTGTTCAGTGACTAATCAACAGGTAATATCATCTGTGGCCAGGTTCAGGATAGATGTAACCTGACAATGCTAGACTTATTAATTAGAACTTAGACTAGACATCTTTACACTATTACAAAAGAAGGAATTCTTGTGGAAATGGTGTAAAGTGCAGCCAACTCCTAACTGCCGTTGATAATAGCAATCATATTTTGCTATCCAGTGAGCATAAAAACTAAGGTTTGGTTTCTGAATGGTACACAATGTTTTAGATTTTTGCTAAATGAGACTGCTTGGCAAGAATTTTCAAACCAAACGCATTCATGAACCCAGCCTTCCAAATTAACTGACTCTTCGCATGTATACTTTTAACCAAGCAGCGATAACCTGGTGCCACAAATCGAAATTTACATAAAAAAAGTTTTCTGTTCGTAAAGAATTAGATGAGAAAAACAGCAATTTATTACTCTGCCTGTTGAGAGTAGTGATGCAACCGTGCCCCAATCATGAAGTATTTAAACTATAGGCCAAACAAGTAGAGAAGGTGTCATGCTCACCACAGTTTTTGTGAAAAGACTGGAGTTTTTGCTGCTTGACCAGGCGATAGCTTCAATTTTTTCTGAAGAAGAAATAAACAAACGATTCCTGTATTCTACGATCCACAAAGAGTTTCTCCTTCAGAATTTTCTTCATAAGAGTATTCAACAAGGTTGTACTCACCACCAGAACTGTTCTGGCGAGAGACTATCGCACCATAGTATGGAGGAATGAGCAACAGCAGAATTTAAAGTGAAAGTAACAATAACAGCGTACGACTCATTCTCATCAATGCAGTTGATAACCATCTGTTTCTTTAGAAATGAGTGAAAAGTCTTCTTTGTAACAGGATACATGTAGTATGTTTTCATGGATCATCAGGCAATTGCCAAACTAAAACACTTCAAGGCATCTGGTCAAAACTTTTGACAAACGAGTCGCCAATCTTCATAAAGAAGTTTGCTAGCTTGCGGACTGCCCATAAAAATGGCGTTAGTTAGTAAAATGTTAACATGTTCCTTGTTGAAATAACTGTTATTTGCAGAATGATTTGATCCCACTAAAAAAATTGAATTGCAGTTAACACATTTTACAAAACCTTTCATTTCTTTAAAACAAAGCGTAAAATAGCGTATCATCAAAGCTAGTGTATATTTCAGTTGATGTGAGTTTATTGACGCCTAACTTGAATTGTTTGTGAATTAACACTCAGGTGTGCTTCTATTCTGTGGTTTATAACTTCCAGATTTCCAAAAGGAACACTTCTGTTTGGCAATAACACTCTTGCAGCCTGAACTTTCTACCTGTCTACTGTATATGTATATCAGCATATGCTTTGTTAATCTTTTAAAAACATAATTGAGAGAGAAAGTAAGCGTACCCTCTGTGATACAGCCTCCTCTGCACATGCGCAGCTACATTTTGGGAGAGTTACTGTATAAAAGTCAAATCGTCTTTTCCTCTCCAATGTCATTGTAGCATCCGGCGCTTTGTAACGCTGAATCATATTAAAAAGTGCTGATTGAAAATTTCTTTTTTATAACCTAAATATCAAGTTAGCCTTAAAACTAACACCAAACTCTGAACATTGCGTCATTAATTCTGAAATTTGCTTCAAGGAAGCCTTGTTATTAGTTAGCTACGGCAAAAGATTAAGATTGCATTGATACACTTGCCAGTCCCGTTCCTTGGGAGATCGTCAAGAATAATCACCATGTCATAATTATCTTGCAAAGTGTTAAGGTGACTGGGTGGTGTAATGACAGCACGATTGCCTTTGATTCTGACACCCCGGGTCTGATTCCTGGAAGGGTAATTTTTTTCTTAATGCTCTTAGCATGGTTTCGAGTGGACGGACAGACGAACACTGCTCTTATAGTAAAGATTAGGTACAGGGAAGCTTCCAGAATATCATGAGCCCAATTTTAAGAAAGAAGTTAAGTTATCGGCCATTTCTTGAGAAGATTAAGTTACTTCCAGAAAAAAATTTAGACCTATTGACTTTTTTAATGTATGGTGCAAAATGAGTGTTTCCAGTCTTACATTGTGGTGGCTAAAGCACTCCCAACAATTACGGTACAGAAGGCTTGTGTTCTATAGGTATGGCTTCGAGCTAGGAGCACTTGACAAAGAATGCTTTATAATCTCCTTTGTCATGAACCACATACTTGCAGCTGGCCACCTAGCAACCGCATCGAAAACCATCTCAAAGTTGTTTTGTATCTCAAGATAAAAATTTGCTCAGAACTTTCCTCGTATCTCAAAATTCTCATATGGTGAGACACTCGTATGTCGAGCTATGACTGTACTCCTTTTTGTCATGAACCTGGTCTCTAAAGAATGGTTTTATTCACTATCTTGCATACTCATGTTGATCCAGTGGGCAGAGCCAAAATCTCATCTTTGAAAAAAACTTAAGGTCATGTATGCACCATTTGCTGATGTTAGCGATACAACAATCTGAACCAATAGTTCTATATTTGTAGCATTTCTATAGCCTTCAGCAAGCAACTTTTGCCATTTGTTTAGGAGACACTAAAGCTAACATGTACAGACAACTCTATCTTTATTTTAACATGAGTGTTCTTATTTTTTCCATCCAGGTTGAAATTGTTAAAAGCAAGATTTAAGCTATCGACATTTAGCTTTTCATATCAATGCTCTAACCCCTGCAGAACCTGCTCTAACCCCTGCAGAACCTGCTCTAACCCCTGCAGAACCTGCTCTAACCCCTGCAGAACCTGCTCTAACCCCTGCAGAACCTGCTCTAACCCCTGCAGAACCTGCTCTAACCCCTGCAGAACCTGCTCTAACCCCTGCAGAACCTGCTCTAACCCCTACAGAACCTGCTCTAACCCCTGCAGAACCTGCTCTAACCCCTGCAGAACCTGCTCTAACCCCTGCAGAACCTGCTCTAACCCCTGCAGAACCTGCTCTAACCCCTGCAGAACCTGCTCTAACCCCTACAGAAACCAATCGCCTTTTGGCCTTTTATTATAATTACACGGATAGTTATTCTCGGTGCTTCATTTGCACATCTGATGGTCTCTCAAAGCACACTAGACTGACAGGATACTAGTACATGTACATACAATAGAGATACCCCTACACTAGACTGACAGGATGCTAGTACATGCATATACAATAGAGATACCCCTACACTAGACTGACAGGATACTAGTACATGTATATACAATAGAAATACCCCTACACTAGACTGACAGGATACTAGTACATGTATATACAATAGAAATACCCCTAAACTAGACTGACAGGATGCTAGTACATGTATATACAATAGAGATACCCCTACACTAGACTGACAGGATGCTAGTACATGTATATACAATAGAAATACCCCTACACTAGACTGACAGGATACTCGTAGCAATAATAGAGATATCCTTACACTAGACTGACATGATACTCGTAGCAATAATAGAGATACCCCTACACTAGACTGACATGATACTTGTAGCAATAATAGAAATACCCTTACACTAGACTGACATGATACTCGTAGCAATAATAGAGATACCCCTACACTAAACTGACAGGATACTCGTAGCAATAATAGAGATACCCTTACACTAGACTGACATGATACTCGTAGCAATAATAGAGATACCCCTACACTAGACTGACAGGATACTCGTAGCAATAATAGAGATACCCTTACACTAGACTGACATGATACTCGTAGCAATAATAGAGATACCCCTACACTATTAGTTTCGTCAGCTAGTCACAAGGAGTTCAGATACTTAGTAGATTAGAAGCGAATTCTGTAGTATGTTTTGTGTCTGATAGAAAAATAAACAAAATTTGTTTAATTATCTATAAGTATGTTGATACTTCCATTACCTTATTAACTAGCACAAGTTTGTCTATAACTTCAGACATTTGAGCTACATTTATCACTGTTCTAGAGACACAACCGATGTCATGGCAGATGGTGAAGGTTGTTGCACGTTATATACTATGACATGCAGATGACTATTTACTTACAGCTATAACCATTGATGACAAGACACGGTATTAATGCGAGTATATGTATATGTAGATAATCTTGTTCAATACTTGGATATATCAGCAGGAGACCTACTAAAGTTAGCCCTTTACAAATGCAGGTCCTAAACGGATACTGCTTACAACAGCTGCAAAAAATAGCTGATGTTTAAAAATGATGGCAAGCTTTTGTATTAAATGTGAAGTCAGCTTTTGCTGGTGCAATGTGCCCATTTTTTACTGTTATGGAGAGAATGGATTTTAACGTAAGTCAGAAATCTGAGAGAATATGTCTGGGCTTGTTACACACCAGAACCACTAAATATCGTACTTACTTACAAGAAAGTAACAAAAAACTTGGATGTTCATATCAGGATGTTAGTGATAGATATCTGAAGTAAGTATAGTACTATCAGTTATTTGAGTATTTATTCGAATGCAAAGCGTGACCGCGATTTTGTAATTCGAGGGTGTGTACAACTTACATAGCAGACACAGTGCAAAACCCGTAATAAAATGTGTTGTATAAATCAAAGTCATGTTTAGGCTATCAACAGAATTTAACAGAGCTTATCTGTTATCAGAACTGTATCTTTTGGAGCAAGGCAAGGCTGATGCGCTATTGCCATAAATCTATTGCATCAACTCTGTGACACCGTGCTTATAATGGATATCCTCTAGAGTTACATGTAAGCTATATTTCAATTTCCTTTTGAAGCATCAAAAGGTTTAAACCATGTAATTCTATGCTTTTGCACATAGACAATCGTTGAAAATAGGACCTTATCAGATGCGTTACCAAGGCTTGGTGGTTGAATTGAGGATTTCATTTGAGCGTTCTAGAGCCTTCTCTTATTATAAGTTACCACTATTTAAAAGTTGGCTATAAAATGTGACACGGAGAAAGAAATCCGCATGGAAAAGCAGGCGAAGCCACTTTATGTCGGCAAACTTTTACTATTAAATCTTTAAAAACCCTATAAAGTAATAGCATTGATAAATATAATAAAAGCTAAATGAAACCAGATGCAAATCTGGTAAGGTTTTGCTGGCCTAGTGAATGCTTGTAGTATAACAGACATAGAGCCTTGTCTTATGAGGTGAGCAGTGAACCAGCCAGAAAGTCTTATAGTTTCAATGTTTATGGAATTTTGAGTCGTCTCTAGATTGCCGGAAAACGGAAGTCTGATCTGATTGGTGCTCAGTTTCTCAGTTGCACATTAAAGGTTGGTTTACATTATATCACCGTTGCCCTTTTGGCGTTCTTTGTCGACTGTGTGCGTCATGTACAGATGGCATTGATGAAGAAGCACGGATACGACCGAAAAGTTTTCAGCTGTCAAACTTTACTGGCAGTTTGTCGAGCTTCGACGAACAGCCTGTACAATTTGCCTCTTTGAGGACGATGATTCGCTGTGGCGGATAGCTTCATTTATCTTTTTTTGTGATAGTCGCTGCGGGACTAGCATTTGATTCAATCCCCCAGCAAGAAATAGGTTCTTACAGGAAAAATTAAAAAAAAAAAAAAATTGGAAGCAAACAACAGCATGGGTTTATGATAGTGTGAAGGTCATTATCACCGAAGATCGCCAAAGTATTTTGGTATCAGCGGCGAGATACAATGATATAGTGTGAACCAGCCTCGAGACAGCATTTAATCCAGCCATTGCAGTGCTGTTAGAAAAATACTTCTTTCCTCGGAATGAGTCATTGTGTTTGAACCACTACTTCTCTGGAAGCTGAACCTCCGTGCAATTCCATAAACTAAATACTTTTACAAGCAATCCCAGAACAAAGGAAATCTGCGTTAATCTCCAAGCAGAAAAATTAGCTGGAACATTGTAAGAAATTAGCACAGGGGAATATGATAGGTTCATTAGAGTAAGACTGCATCATGTAATAGCAGAGGAGCCAACCAACAGATATTTCACTCTTAGTTTAAAAAAAAAGATAGGTTTTGAGATGGCAATATGAGATATTGTGAAAGAGTCTTTACATGTATGCCAAGCAGAGTTATGATGAAAGGAAGCAGAGCATAAGCTCAGTTGAGTGACTTCGCAAAAAAATATATTTGAACAAGCTTTGGATATTGTGTCCTTTTTCATGTTCCCATACTCTTTTTGGTATCTGTTACTGTCATTACTTTACAGAACTGCTACTAATTTTTCTTCGTAGATAAAAAGTAAAAATACTATAAAAAAATCAATGAAATGATAAAGGGTATGTGATTATGTAAATTTGGAATAAGTTTCCCTTCACGCAATACAGTTTTACAATGCTGTTTCAACTGCAAACTATAAATAGAAATGTTCTGCTTTTGTATGTTTGTACTTGTCTGCGGGTGTAGCACCTCTAACGAAAGTATCAAACGTGTCAAGGTCAACTCAAAGTCAACTATAACCACGCATCACTAACTTTCCTTGTGGCACCAGAAACATATGCTGAGTTGTTTCAGTGACCTGTCTACGAATGAGCGCATCATTATCTACTTGGGAGTATAGATACAATGTAGCATTGAAAACATAGCTGCAGAGGGAACCATGTGAATGATGATACAAATGAACCAAAATGTTGGGAATGTATGTTTTGATCACAATATCAATAAGGCAACTAATTATACAGAGAGATTTTGATGTCCGAGACTAAAAAGTAAGAAAATTATTTCATCCTTGTAGTAAGACTAATTGAAATAAAGTGGACTCGTTACAATAAAGATGGAACAGCATCAAACATAAAATTCTGTGAAAATCAAAAACTTTATTCGAAAAATGTGAGCAAACGATATAGAATGGCACAAAGGAAAAATACGTTATCACCTTCGAGGCTAAAATCATGATTTATAACAAAAGGAATCCTTTAAACATACTTTGAGGCTGAAGAGTTTAAACTAGGACTACGCAAGCTAGCGAGCATCGTCTATGAACAATAAAGGTTGTCCTTGACACTGTAATGGATTACACTTTAACAAACCAATAGCTAGTTACTAGATATTTGTAAAGATGGCAAGAATTATCTGTGATATTTGATTAATGCTACGCATAAACAAAAGGGAATAATAGCTGTGATTAGTGCAGAGCCATACAAAAATATAATAAATTATGAAATCATTGCAAAGTGAGGATAGAAATTAGCTAATTGGCTATCACAACTTTGCTTCAAAACTGAATGCCTAGTAAACTATCAATGAAACTACCAAGGCCACTAGTTCACATGATATCATGCGGTGAAGGAGCGAGGAAAATGTCTAGTTAAAGCTCATAAAATATTAAAAACATCTTTAATCAAGAGTTGAATATATGGAATGTGAAAAGTGCATTTTCAAACAAAAATGTAGTAAGAGTAGATTTGAATAATATAAATCAATGAGTGGAGGTGATGTTCAAGCTCGCACCTTCACTGTACATTTGAGACCGCTGAGGGGATGCAGGGTCGCTGACTGACCTATCTCAAAGTTCTCCGACTCGTCAAGCTTAAACTCAAAATGCTGGAAGAACTTAGCCAGCACCACCTTCATCTCCATCTAAAGCGCAAGGAGAAGGATATTTTGCAGCGGCTAAGAAAGGTGTCAACTAATTGTTATGTTTAATGATATGTTCTTCAAAGGCAAGTTCATTCACGTTTTAACGGCAGGTAATCTAAATACATGTTTATCTACATTTTAATTATATGTTGTCTAAAGATGTGTCCATCTACAGTAGGAATGCTATATAGAATACTATTATTGCAAGCACAATACATCTACATTCTAATGTTATAAATAAACAAGCCTTTAGATAGCATAACATTAGAATGTAGATGTATTTTGCTTGCTAGCATTAGATAGCATATTCTAACCTCATGCTGCCTAAAGACATGCTCATCCATATTCCAATGTTTCGCTGTCTAAAGACATGCCCACAAAACTGGTGTTTACACTTTCCTATCACCAATTTTTCCCTAATCACTTTGCAATATTAATCTTTATAATATCAACGCAGGTATTTGAAAAATATTGAAAATGGAGTTATCTGACCTTCCACCTAGTACATATTCACAAAAATTACGCGAGTCACCAAACAATTCTACTGAAAATAAGCACTTGCGCTCAACTCCTGGAAACACATTAAATAAATTAATTATATCAGTTTTGCACCACATTTTCATCATACATAACATTTCAAATTAGACCATGCCGATACAAAATAATTTTTAGTAGAAGTCTTCCCTTTGATTATAGAACCATAAAGTGTCACCTATACGTTATGGTTGATAAGAAACTCTGTGCCTTCCAAATATGGACAATCAGTAGATGATCTTTACATAAGAACTCTAACATTATTGCTTGAAGTTTATACTTCTCCAGATTAAGGAAAATAATGAATTATTTACTTACGGATATAGTAAAATGGTGCACTTAGAGACATTTTCATGTGTGTTCCCACCTCATGAGATTATTTTATTGGTTGTCAGAAAAATTTTAATGCCAAACTTTTGTTTATTTACACGTGTTGTCATGGCAACGATAACATGAGATTATGTCATTTGATTGCATCTATCAATCACCTAGTTGACGTCTAACACCAAGAGGTTGGCCCAAGCCAAACGCTGTATTGCAATGTACACACAGAACTTAAATTCGGTGATTCTGTGTGTGTGTGTGTGTGTGTGTGTGTGTGTGTGTATATATATATATATATAGTGAAACTCGGATAACTCGCCCTCGGATATCTCGAACACATGGTTAATTCTAACGGATTTGTTTGGTCTGTTCCCACGCAATAGTAAATTGCTTTAGATAACTCGACCTTAACTTCGTTAACTCGAACAGTTTCTTTGCCAAACGGCTACCGATACGGTTGTTATTGCTTTAGAATATCACTTTATTCCAAGCCATAGAGATAAACCACAACTTTTAGTCGTTCTTAGGCGTCATTATTACCACTATCGGCAAAATCTTTTTGCTGACAACTTTTCTAAAGGTTTGCAAAAAATCTAATTTTAACAAACATCCGCTTGAGGATAGCCCTCCGCCAGCAAGGAGAAGCGAGGTAACCTTCAGATAAACTTAAAGAAAAGTTGGCAAAACTGGTTTTTGTTAAAACGCTCAAAAGAAAGATGTTTTTTTCTGAGAGTTTCAACCGCGATCAGGTTTTGCCTATTTTAATCTGAAAACGTCCTGGCAGTCACATCACCTAAAACAAACAAACGAATCTCAAGTAATAAAAGGAAAATATTTATACTTTCTGATAAAAATTGTTAAAACATTACATAAGAGGTCCGTTAACTTGCAACAAGCAACTAATGCTTTTGATTTCTAGATAGTTTGTATATGTACTGATAAATACATGCACTTGTGACAGTGTTCTCATAATTTGAACGCTCTGATAATTCGAACACTTTCTCTCGGTCCCGTGAAGGTCGAGTTAGCCGAGTTTCACTGTATATATATATACATATATATATTATATATATGTAATATGAATATGTAATATAAGCTATATATACGTGATATAAATTCATTCTACTAATGATATACACTTATACAGCAGACGGGACCAAAACGTAAACTTCCTATTACATTAATTCCACTTACAGAATATATAGAAGGGTATCTCTTAAACTTATAAGGGTAGCTCTATTATATGAACTAGTGCCTGGCAGTCTAATGTGTTGTGAGAGATCATCATGAGTGTTGATAAAGCAGAGAGAGAGAGTAAGTAGCTGCGCAAATATTAAATAGAAATATGTAAAGGCAGTTGATTGGTGCAGGTCTTACATTGTCAGCTGTAAGACCGACTGAATGCCACCAAACTGGATGTCACGAGTTGGGATTTTCCTTGCTTCATATAAAATATGTCAAGGAAAATCCAAAAGAATAAACCAATAATCAATAAGAATCAGAATCCTTGTTTCTCTAAAAGCTCAGCATTGTTGATGGACAATTGCCAAAAATCCCAATCACGGTTTTAAACATTGCCATTTGGTGAAGTTGACACAAACGCAGTTATGTGTGGAGTCTGTCAGGATGAACCTAGGCTGGAGGTGTTCTACCAACAAAAAGTTTGGTCTGTAATGCCATCAACTACCTGAGCAAAGACCTGTCCAATGCAGTTCCTTGCTCCAAGGGAGAAAGAGGTGAACGAGGAGACTGGTACTCTAAAATAGATGGCATAAAGTCACTCATACTCACACCTGTGTGTCTGTGAAAATAGAACCAATCGATTTACAAAGGATCTGTAAAAAACCAGCATAAAACGAAGTTCAACCATTAACAGTCCATATCCATTAACAGTTCTGTTACAAATAACATACTTCTGCAGGCGGCAAGTCTCAGAAATGGAGTTCAACTTTCCTTAATGAGGTTAAAATAAGTGTAATTATAGCATGCTTTTAGGTACGACAAACCTGAAAATTATAACCATATTTAAAGTGATATGATCTGGACGCATACATTTCAAATTGTCGACAGAAAGTGTCGAAATAAGATTATTTGAAATCATTTGGAACTAAAATAATCATAAAAACTATGAGGTGCACAACAATAGTTGGTCAGAATGCGAGATGCAATGACATTATTAGCGTTTCAAGAAGTTGCTTTCTCTAGAACTTCATGCACTTAAAAGTGCACAAAAAATCAGAGAAGGCAACCCTGTAGCAGTGGTAACAAATGAAATTGTCTCCCCTTGAAAATACTCCATTACTTCCCTATTTATTTGCTGTAGAAAAGCCAACTCCAAACTGAAACCATAACAGGTGTTAGATTGCCATCTTAAAGCTTAAGTCAAGCTAACTTTTGCGCTATCTATTCTAATATAGCTAAATATTCTAATACAAGTAATGCTTTTGTTTAGCTATTTATTACATAGCCACAGCTCAGGCTTATATAAACTAGGTCTGCAAGGCAACAGTGCAATACATACTATGAGAGTGAATAAACCACATCTTGTGTTATTATTCATACAGGAACATAACAACAGGTCTGACACCACCTGCTTGTTATGTATAATTATTACAACCTATGAGATTTTGATATCTGTGTCAGTCCAAAACCAAGAGGGTCTGCATGAGCTATTACATAACAAACACGAATGTTAGCTCGAAGTCAAACATATCCAATTGTAGTGAGGTTGAACATAACGTTATGCACGCACTGGCAGCAAACTCTGAGCATAGCGAAAATTGTCAGGCGATGCATTGATATATAAATGAAAAATTTAACCTGCCCTACATAGCTCAGATTGACTAATATGTTGAAGTTTTTCAAAAATGATCAGTAATGAAAAGTCATGCTAAATCCATTAGATCAAATATGAGTTGTATGACAGAGCTATCAGCTCTGACGCACCACTAGAAATTAAGACCACAAATATTCAACATCATAATAATTTCTACCTGTTGCCTTGGCTAGAGTCAAATCTGTCAGGATTAAACTTGTCAGCATCTTCCAAATACTTTGGATGTCTATTGGCTCCGAACAAGCTTATCTGCAGCAGATCATAGACATAATGTAGATGCAGACATAGATAAATAAACTAAATTAGCACGCATGTGTCGTGAATGCTTCTTCATAACGAATTGGCTATATAGCTTTAAAAGTGTGTTAACAATACAGAGATGCAGGCTAAGAGTAGATTATTAAAAGTGATGCTTAGAGAGTTGTCCTTTCCCAGAAGAAGCCCATAGTATGCATTCATACAAACTAACATAAAATATTAAATTTGTAAATAATTCTAGTATTAAACCAATCTAGCACGCTGTACAAATCATAAGATAAACTTAGTCAATGCCCTCATTGAGGCTCTAAACTTCAGGCTGTCTAAAGTGAATAGGTGACAAATGGCTTACCAGAAGACGGGAACCTGCAGGAATCCTCAGTCCATCAAGTATGGACTCATCCCTGACCCCTCGTACGATACCAGTGGCTGGTGGATAAAACCTTAGGCTCTCTTTAATGAGTGTTGTCATGAAAGAAAACTTGGTGATGTCCTCATTTGACACAAATGCCTTTTTTCCAACAACATCATCCACTTCATGTACAAGTCTGAAATGAACAACGTTTGCTTGATGTCCACATTTGTTATGAACACACAAAAATGTGTTTTCAAATCCAACTGAAGCCTGTTGTGATTGCAACACAGCTAAAAGCCATATTAGCAATTACCTAGCTATTGCAGTTACTATAAATACCTGCCTATTGCAGTCAGGTAGAAGAATCAAACATACAGATGCGCAGACATGTCCTGTCCAAACTGGTTTGGACTCATAGAAAATGCATTACCATCTGATACACTGCATAAAACCTTGAATCACACAGCGAGACATGATTTATATGTATATATGCTATAACTTTTTATTTCCATTGGTAATCATCATGGAAAGACAGAAATCAGGAATTATTGATCGAGCTGAACAAACGTGTTTTAAAAGTTGGTAATCTAATAGTATTGTGAAGGAGCCAGGATAGTAAATTGAAAGTTGCAGTAACAGAAACTGAAACATACATTAGCAGAAGGAGTATGCTATTGTCACGGAATAGAAAATGATGTTTGGCATACGTGTGGTAGGATAGATACAAATATTTTAGATATAGTTTAATCAAATATTTTGATTAACTGAACCTAACATTTCCTTTTCAAATCAGTTTTAACGCTACAAGGTTTTTCAGCTTATATATATGACAACAAAACAAGTGAAAACTCCCAAAATATTTCCCTGCACAATCCAATCAAGCTAAGTTTTAATGGGACTCAATTATAATGACAAGCCATACTTCAAAAACCATCTAAAAGCATCTGCAGTTTTTGAACATCTCCCGTTCGACACCAAAACGACTATTTCGCAATCACTATACCAGTGTTAGTTTACTAGAGACTCGATAATACAAAGGTGTGTATGGGACTACCTGTCAACAAGATCCGGCCTCCTACCAAGCTCCAAGAAAACAAAGGCAAGAGTGTTCGCAGACGTCTCCATTCCGGCTACGATTATGGTAAGAAACTCGTCCAACATAACATCAAAGGTATAGGTTGAGGACTCTTCCACTGTAAGTGTTCACAGAACACCAAAATTCCATCAACAATTACGATGGTTGATCAGCGCGTTGGGCAATCATTCGTAAAGGTCTTCCTACAGTTCGAATAAACTCGATGTCTATAGATGGTTTACATGATATATCATGTAAACTATCTATTTACATGATATACATGTAAATAGCTTCCTCATGACTGCAGTGTCAATAATGAACTTACACATAATTTTAGTAAATTTTATTCAAAAACTATCCGTATTTTCTATCTTTTGTTTTTATGTTTGAGGTGATCAGACTGCCAGGAAGTTTCAAGAATAAAATCGACAAAGCTTGATGGTGGTTAAAATGATCAGAAGGAAAATGCATCAAAAATGACATCACTTGCCAGTATAGTTGATATTGGTTATTGTGTTCAAGTTGCAGTGTTACGCGTCTCTATTCTGTCCGTCTCTTTGTACCTATAGACACCACAATCACACTTTCACTTGATCTGAGTACTTGAACTGCGATCAAGTTTTGTAAGTTTTAATCTAGAAACATCCTGGCAGTCAGATAACCTCAAACATCAGAAATAATCGCAAATGATAGGAAAATGCTGATACTTTCTGTTAAAATCAGCCAAAACTTTGTGCAGGTTAATCTTTAACAATGGTAGGTGCTGATTACTAGCTCTCCAATTGTTTTACAAACAAATTCTGCCGACAGCCTACTCTGCATCTGGAATCCCTTTGGAGCAAGCCAGTCACGAGAAGAAGAGCCACTTACCAGTCTAGGAATAGCTTTACTAATGATATGGCAGCAGACGCTATCAAAGCAACAAACTCACGAAAACACCCTTAAATAGGAACAACTTGTTCCCTTCGACGTAACCAAGTGGTGGCTAAGCCACATCAACAAATAGATAGGTAATGCCTCGAGTTTTACAAAAGAACAGCTGAGCTGCTGTCACTATGGGCTCCAAGAAATCAAGTCACAACATTCTAACATAAATATAGACCTATCGGTGTCTATATTATATAGTAATACATAGCAAATGACCATTTGAATGGAATTCACCAATGGAATTTGATTAGAAATTCATAAATGTTAGACTTCATGTTAGACCTCAATGATCTCCCTCTCAGTGCAATCGATTGAACCGAAAGAGAGACACTGTTAGACCTCATGCGCAGCAATGCTTTGTTGCGATTCAAACATCGCATGAAAATGCATGCAGACTCTGCCTCAAGCTTAATACAATGCCGCATTGTGCTCAGATCAAAGGAGCTCCCATTTGTCTAAGCAGCCTCTCTTATGAATTCATCGTTATCAACTACTAATATAACAATGAATCTGATTGGAAGTTTACAAGCCAATAAATGAAACTCGGATTGATTTAACTAAAGAGCATTGCCAAGAGATGGGCAATGACAATACAAGGATGAAGCTACAACCCAATAATCACGCGATGAGTATCGCTATGATTGTCAAAAGCAGGATAACAACTCGCAGAGGTGCAACATGATTCCCTTACGTGAGGCTTTAACCATGGTGGTTAAGAAGTCAGTAGGCACATGCTCTCCGTTGAGGATAGCTGTTCTCCTCTCATTTATTAACTTGGCACCGACTGACCTGAATGATTTCACAGTACTTCTCACTTTCTTACGATGGTTGTAGAAGTACGGGTTGTACTAAAACACATTATATTACTTGTCTGACTCGAAGTCATCTACACAACCCAAGTCCTGCTACTGCAGTCATACATGGTCATACGAATTTAATGCATTCCAGGATCAAGCTCGTACATCAATGCTTATGTATCTCAAAGCAGTTTTTCCTATATGAAACAACCATATAAAAATTTATCTATTTCCACCTTTGAAAAGCCACCTAAACCACCATTGTTTTGAATGTTCTGATTCACCGCCAACGCTCACCAAGTACCAAATACCTATCTAGTGGTTATGACCTGCAATAGAATGTAACGTTATCATTGAGTTATTACCTTTTAGACAGATGGGAATGGCTAACAGTGGTGTGAGAGAGACTTGATGGCAACAAGTTCGGTACACTACACTTTTGTGCTGCTACATGACATAAACTTTAATTTTAAGTAAAATGGCTTTACACATAGCTTACTAAGCACCTACTTAAAAACAAGTTTTGATCTTACACGAAACTTAATTCTAATTGTGTCTTCGTTTTTATTTTTATTATTTTCTCCCAGCTTGGTTCTTTTTGACTCATTTCCCCCTTCACCTCTAGCTGACCTCTTTCACCTTCCCCTCTAGCTGACCTCTTTCACCTTCACCTCTAGCTGACCTCTTTCACCTTCACCTCTAGCTGACCTCTTTCACCTTCACCTCTAGCTGACCTCTTTCACCTTCCCCTCTAGCTGACCTCTTTCACCTTCACCTCTAGCTGACCTCTTTCACCTTCACCTTTAGCTGACCTCTTTCACCTTCCCCTCTAGCTGACCTCTTTCACCTTCACCTCTAGCTGACCTCTTTCACCTTCACCTCTAGCTGACCTCTTTCACCTTCACCTCTAGCTGACCTCTTTCACCTTCCCCTCTAGCTGACCTCTTTCACCTTCACCTCTAGCTGACCTCTTTCACCTTCACCTCTAGCTGACCTCTTTCACCTTCCCCTCTAGCTGACCTCTTTCACCTTCACCTCTAGCTGACCTCTTTCACCTTCACCTCTAGCTGACCTCTTTCACCTTCCCCTCTAGCTGACCTCTTTCACCTTCCCCTCTAGCTGACCTCTTTCACCTTCACCTCTAGCTGACCTCTTTCACCTTCACCTCTAGCTGACCTCTTTCACCTTCCCCTCTAGCTGACCTCTTTCACCTTCACCTCTAGCTGACCTCTTTCACCTTCACCTCTAGCTGACCTCTTTCACCTTCCCCTCTAGCTGACCTCTTTCACCTTCACCTCTAGTCGCACTTTTTTAAGCTTTTTTAAACTGATCCAAATGGAAAGACCAAGCGAGGCTGTGGTCCTATGCAGCCTCGCTCATACTCGGCCACCTATCGGCACATTGAGAACCCTCTCAAGGCTTGGAAGGTTCGCCCAGCCTTGAGATGCAAAAGTTTGCTTGAAATCTTCCTCATATCTGAAATGTTAGGACACTCGTCTGTTGAGGTATGATCTACTTGTACAGTTTTACATCCCCAGTTCATATTTAGCCAGTCTGAGTGACTATATTTATGGTATCTAACGAGGTAGCACACTAGGTCAATGTATTGGGGAATAGGTATAAAAGTAGAGCTGAGAGTAATATGGCTGACAATGTGTGTGTTTCTTGACTTACGCAGTAACTGTGTTTTTTTAATATGAAAAGTCGAAATGATCATGCAGTTCAGTTTTGCTACTTGATCAATTAAGTAGGTCAAGGACAATGAAAAGTCGACATAAATTTTACACAGCTGGTAAATAAAAACAAGAATACCTTTGCTAGAGGGTAGTGGGTCTTCTGGACTCCATCAAACATGACTTCAGCAAAGTTTTTAGAGGCTTGGTGGAAATCTGACGCGAGGTTACGCGAGTCGATAGAAAACATTACCTAAAACAGAAGGAAATAGTGAATGTTTGCGCATGCGGAGACATGCAGCAAATTATCAAGGCAACTTTGTTCACTGTTTAAAAGCAACAGCTTACAGTTAACATATAATATCGAAATGATGACAAGCTATATCATACAGTATAGTAAAATAGAGTGAGTATGACAAGCGTTAGCTAAAAACGTGACGACAGCAGAGTCTATGCAGTATGTAAAGATAGGTCTGTGGTGATCAAACAGTCTTTAATCAAGAATAGTCTTTACCATAACAAGAGTGTTGTTTGACCGCGTGAACTCACGGTTGAAAGTTAGAAAAAATATTACCATGAACGGGATTTGAACTCACTACATACAGTTACAATGATACTATAACAACTGCACCTATCAACCGCTGACTAACATTCCAGAAAAACTATAAGTATAGTTATTACATCTCTCTTATCGAACCTGAAGTTAGTTGTGGAGTTAGTTTTACCTGAACATGGCTGACCAGGATACTTAAAAACTTAAAAAGTAATAATATACAGTCATACCTCCACATATGAGTGTCCAAAATTACAAGAAATTTGAGACGCGAGAAGAGTTCCAAACAAATCTTTTCCTTGAGAAACGAGACAATTTTGGGATACAAGCATATGAGAAGGTTCTGGATGCGGCCGCTAAGTATGGTGTTAACAAAATGCCTTCTAGGGTTATTAATGCACCTGCTCAGTCACCCTGATACTCGCAATAGGCGGTACCAAACTTATTATAAAGAGCAAAGAAAGCCTTTGCCAACAAAAACCTTAAAAAGTTGACTTGCAACAAAATTCACTTTACAATTATTTGGTATCAAAAGGTTCACTCAGACTTACTCTGCTGTGTTGTATGTGCAAAATATGTGGAAATGTGATTACAAGCTTTTAAAAGCTCAAAAACTAACAGATAATCGCAGCCATCACGAAAACGCTGTAGTTTGAAATCTTTTTATTTCGGTGACGTACTCAAACATTGTGGTTATTGACGTTATGTTATCACGTGAAATTAAAGGCAAATAAAAGGCTCAATATAAAACGTCTCGTAGCACTAGTTTATAACAAACATTTAGGGTTCTACCGAAAAGCTCAGATCAAATATAGATGCTCGCTACTTTCCAGTTTCGTTTCAGCCTGGTCTAATCATCTAGTCGTAATCTGATCAAGTGACCCATACTTGCTGTCAAATGGCGCGAACAATTTCTGCGACATTTTTCAACTATCACAGATAACCAACAGGCTTGTCATGTTCATCAGAGGATGATATGCACTCCTTCGAGCTAAGGTTAAAAAATTAAACAAATTTTTACGGTAGGTTATAAGATATCAGTGCTGAAAGTGACAGCACTACAATGATGATGAAATAGATGCGTAAGGACAATATACACGGTTTTATTGAATGCGTGAAGTATATTTGTGACAACATTTTGACAAATGAGGTTGCATGAAAGTGTAAACAGAAGCCATTGTGTTCAGCTACATCACATTTGAGCCGTTTTGTAAAGGGATTCCAATCTACAGCGTTTTCATGATGGCAGCGATTAACTGTTCGTTTTTGAGCTTGTAATCACATTTCCACATATTTTGAACCAACACAGCAGAGTAAGACATGGTGAATCTTTTGATACCAAATAACTGTAATGTGAATTTTGTTGCGAGTTAATCTTTAATTTTATAAAATAGGTTAAATAGAAACCTTCATGATAACATCGAGTGTGGTCAGGTGTAAGATAGGGTTGAACTTGAACGTCTCTCCAGATTCTGCGTAGCCATGAAGTTCCTCTATCAACTGATCACCAGTCGAGTTGAACGCGTCAACAGAGAGCAGAAGTTGGTTTCTATGAAACAAAGGATCCATGATCTTTCTGCGTTTGTACCATTCTCCGTGGTCCACCGCAGTTGCCAAACCATCGCCCATGCACCTGAGGAAACCAATAGTGAGGAGGTAAGAAGCCAGCATACTTAACAATAAAATTCTATTGTAACAATTCTATCTTGACAAAGAACCACCAAAGTTGTGAGAGGTAAACGGAGAGAGAAACTGGGAAACTTCAACCGAATAACCGAAGCAAAAAAAACACTAAAGTGAATCACTTTTGCAAATTAGTAACCGCTGGAGAAGAGCCCCTTGGCATACATCCGGGTGAAGGTGTGTTGATAAAGGGATAAAGATTGCTAATGGAAAGTAAACTGCATACAGCAAGTAAATGCAATAATAAAAAGAGCTTGTCAGCTTGGCTGCGATGCTCGTGCAGCTCTATGTAAAAGCCCAACTAGACTCACAAACAAAATGTATCTTTTACCAAAGTATTGGCGTGTCAAAGCAAACATGTTGGCTCACATCACTAAAAGTGAAACTGACTCAGCGAGAATTGGCTGAAAATGTTGATTTTAATTAGCCTAATTTCAATTCTATTTTATTCATTATTAATTCAGTTTCATGTAAGATTCGCGTTTGAACAACGACGACAACAAGGCTTCACACAGCAAATTATATATGGAGAAAGTTATTTTCGCTAATGTCAGATCTATGCAGGCTACTAGCATAATTTGGAGCTGTTTATGAAACACTTAAGGTAAGTCATCTGTTCAAACCCAGTTTTTACCAGCCCTATTCATGCCATAAACCTAAAGCATTTTTATACTTTGCTTTTTTTCATCGCTAACATGGAATGTTTTTTGTACGATCAAAAATATTGCATTTCAACTACCTTTTCAAACATTATTACTATGACAAAATGTTGACAACCCATATAAGATAGTTCATCTCCCGGCGATATTTTAGTACTGTAAAAT
Organism: Watersipora subatra; assembly: GCF_963576615.1. Taxonomy (NCBI): domain Eukaryota; kingdom Metazoa; phylum Bryozoa; class Gymnolaemata; order Cheilostomatida; family Watersiporidae; genus Watersipora; species Watersipora subatra. The sequence continues at coordinate 63,974,605 of NC_088714.1, forward strand.
CCAGTGAGTAAGTCCCAGTGCTAGGCTTTAGTCAATTCTCCTTGGTTAACCTATTAGTCAGCATCGATTCTCATTGGTTAATCTATTAGTCAGCGTCAATTCTTGTTGGTTAATCTATTAGTCAGCATCAATTCTCGTTGGTTAATCTATTAGTCAGCGTTACACAGTCTAAGAGAAGAAGAACTGTTTACCTCTCTCCATAAAGGAACCTTACAACAATCTCTGGAGTCTTGTGGAAGTTCTCCTGGTCCCCAGTTATTAACACAGTTTTAATGGCTTCTGCACTCTGAGTGTACACAAGGGCGTGATGAAGGAAGAAGAAAACGTACGTGTCTCCGTACAATTCTGCCCTAGCAAGAACAAAAGAAAGACAATATGCTATCTGCTGGTTTATCAGGTTGTTAGACAAAACTACGAGTTCCCCACACACTTTATTGTACTGATGAACAAAACCGGTAGACAGAAACATAGCCACAAAAATAAACAGCATTGAGGGGTTTAGTTACAACTGCCCATCCAGAGGATAAAGCACAAGCTACTAAAGTCAACTCGAGTCTTTTAAAAATGTTCTTCAGAAGAATGCACATTTTACTAAAGAAAAATATTTTACTAATAACAAAAAATGAAACTCAAAAAATCTGAAGACCGAAAATAAGAAGGCTGCTTCCGCAGTTTTACCAAGACTATGCTAAAACTAACAGCTGAGGCCATTGAATAATAGACACCTTCAACACTTGCTAATGTTTATTGCTCTGTGTCAGCCATAACTTGTCATTTATTCTTGGTTAAAACCTTACAAACGTCAGCCGTCCACATTACCTAAAGACAACTGTGATAGAGGGCCAGACAGCCGTCCACATTAGCTAGAGACAACTGTGATAGAGGGGCAGCCAGTTGTTCACATTAGCTAGAGACAACTGTGATAGAGGGTCAGCCAGCTGTCCACATTAGCTAGAGACAACTGTGATAGAGAGCCAGATTTGAGTTTAGAAGTACGTACCACTCGCTGAACCTGATAGAGCGGAGGACCTTCAACTTCCGTTTATCTTTATCTTCAAAGTCGCTATCATCAGATCGCAGTCCACTGACATTACCCAAGTAGAAGCTGAAACAGGAAGTGCAAGGTTAAGTCACCAAATAGAACAAAAGGTACTCGCTGAAGAACTATTAACACCAAATTCTTTAAACTCATGTGTTAAAATCAAGAAGGCGAATTAGAACCAATCATCTAACAAGTGGAAAAGAGATCCTTTTCAAAGATACAGAGTTAACCCTTGGCTTACAATCACTTTTGCATACAAATACTTTAGACATGAAATAATTTCCAATATAAGTCTGAACTTCTCAAAACATTTCTGTAGGTGAAAGTGAGAGAAATGGTAAAAGTTTAATGTGAAATATAAAAAATACAGCAATAAATAAAGCTAATCCAAACTGTATAAAAATAAGTTAGAGCCCGGAATTTTTTCGGTCACTCGGCCAGCAATCCTACTCATTGCTGAGCCAATAATCCTAGTCATTGCTGAGCCAATAATCCTAGTCATTGCTGAGCCAATACCTCCATTCACAGATTTCTAAAGAAATCTAGCAATAAAAAACTCTGCTTACTGAATATTACTTTAATGATTTTAGTTTTATGCATAGTTTAGGTTTTAATATGTGACATTCGACGTAGGTTTGTATAATCACTCGCTTTGATGCTACGCGTAGTTACTTAAAAAATATTTATCGATGTTGTTGAACTTTTAAACGTAACAAACTAAATGGCAAATTATTCTCATAAGAAAATTTGCTTCAAAATACAACTGTATGAGGTAAATATCGAATTGGATTAATTTTGTATGTCGAGATTTGATTGTATTATGAAAGCCAGTCTCACGGATGACAAACTACTCAAAATACCTCACACATAAAAAGTTACAAGAATCACTCGTGTCACTCATAAAGAAATACCAAAAATGTATGATTGTTTAAAATAAAATGAAACCTGTGGAAACTTGAGCAGTGTCATGGAAGTGGCCAATAAGCAGTAAAAAGGCCAACCTGGTTCTCTTAGGTCCCGGCAGGTGATCATACTTGTGATGAACCCAAGCTGTGAGGGCAGTTATATATAGAAACAGTGCCACTATCATACAAATGAACAGAAGAGAGGCAGCCGAGAATAGTTCATAGAGTGTTGCATCCATTTTAAGTCAACCAGAAGACAACACAACCTGCAATGAAATAAAAGGACATGGCAATTTCGGTGATGTACTAGAGAAAGTAAGCTTGATATTTTCTAGGGGATTGGTTGAAAATATCGTTAGATTGATGCTTCTAACATATTCAAATCTATGAGTAGATGTGTCAACAAATGTTTTAGTTGAATAGTGAACATGTGTACAAAATCTTGAGCCGCATCGGCCCACATGTTCAACATCCTGGATTTTAGTTACAATTTGGTGTGTAGCTCATAATTAACATTCTTAATGAGCTAACATTACTATATCTAAAAATATAGATCGTTGAGTTCTTATAATTCGATGCATTCAAAGACGTCAAAAATATTGATGCGCTAGAAGGATATTGGCATACAAACGCAGTATAATAAGGCGCCTCTAGATTGGAGATAGTACTGCATTACACTTGACATCAAGAAATGTGTGGCAAAACCTTGTCTTCATTGGGCATTGGCAAAATGTTCTGCAAAGAAAGTTGGTGTTTTATAGAGACAGCAGTGTACGTTACCGCGATGAACATAAGCGAAAACTGTTCATGCCATCTGAAAGGCAGGATGTGTGTAATAAAAATTTAAAATGACAGCATTGGTTGTGATTTTCAAGATAACATTAATCAACTTGGCTATGCAAAGATCTCCAAGTCGGTTCGAAGCAAAGCATCGACCTAATGAAATATTTTTATGGCTTCAGCGAGATATTTGATGGGCGATGCATACATTTTATACGCAAGTATTATCGAGTATTTAATTGTACACATTAGAGTTTAGTCTTCAGCAGCCGAACACCTAACATTACGAACAGTTGTTTCTCCATGAAAGTAGAAGGAAACGGTACGGCATTTATTTCAGAACTATCCAAATTGGGCGATGATCAAAGTTCTTGTACTGTTGAGCAAAAATATTTAGAGCCCAAATAAGATCAAAAGGCTCTGTTTGTAGTTTTGAAAATGATACCTATAAACGCGAAATATCAAGCCAAGATGTTCACACGGAACAAATCTATAATAATCGATTTTTAACAAGTCTACGAGATTATTTAAAAATAAAAGTCGGAGCTTGATGAGATATTTTTGAAGAAATGCTTTAAAATGTGCTGTGATGTCGTTATGGACTTCTGGATGACAAAAGTGAGCGGGAAAGAGGAAGAGAGACAGACGAGAATTAAAATTCTCTCTAAACTTCTTTCAGCAAAGATGAAAACATTCTTGATATATTTTGAATAAATATATCTTTTATTCATTTTAATGCTAAGAATTGCTTTTTGATATTGTATCAAAACTCCTAATAAGGTCTACATATATAATTACAATTAAAACTTGTTGTGGCAACTGATTATTAGGTAAATTCTTTTACATATAGCTTCTCACACAATTTGTTGAGGAGAACTATTTATTGCGTCTTTTCAATTTTAGTTTTGGGTCCTCTGACATATATCACTTACAAGGTGAACGCCCGGCATTGCTGGGTAATGAAAAAATCTTCAAACAAAAAATTTATTTTTATTTAACATATACAACATTTACCATTCTAACTTTTAAACTTCATATCATGAGAAAACTTGAACTTGTGCAGTTCAAATAAATTAAGCAAAAAATAAAACAACGGTTTACAAACAATTGTAATTTTTAAATTTCTTAATTTGAAAGAAGCGCTTCCTTGAAATAAATTAGGAAGAAAAATAAAAATGTTAAGGTGTTTAAATGTAAAATTATTAACCAAGTAATGACTAAATATATTCTGTTCTGCTACGATTATAATCAAAAATTATTTGGTATACAATTATACGAATTTAATTCGTTTCAGTGTTGGCATGCGACCATATCGTAGGATATAGACTTACATAAAGTGGTATAAAAACCCATCGTAATTATCTAATGCAATGACCTCCTGGCAAAGATAATCATCATTATAAAATACTAATAAAACAGTATGTTAACTTTAGTAACTATAACTAGTAACTATACGTACCTACAATGACTTTAGTGCATTTTGGGGTTATGATCTGCAAGATAATACAACATTACAATTTTCTATGTGGAGAGTTCTTACCTTCGAGACAGATGTGTAACATAAAAGCTGAATGAATTTAGTTTACTAAACACATCATAAAATGATAAAATGATAAAATAAACATGATAAACATGATAAACATGATAAACATGATAAACATTATAAACATGATAAAATTTTAGTTCGAAGTTTGAAGTTTACTAAAATACAAGACTAAAAATTCCTTCATATGAAGGAATTTTTAGTCTTGTATTTTAGTAAACTTCAAACTTCGAACTAAAATTTTATCATTTATCTGTTTGAGAATCTGTTTTCACCATAACGGATAACGTTGAACTCGCCATGGCGAGCAAAGTACATGTATATCTCTTAATAACGTATATAATCAGTACACAAATCACCAAGTTTTAATTTGGAGAGAAATTATTGTTGATATCGTGTGGCAGAAAAAATTTGCCTTAACAAAACAGCATCGTGTTTCCTAGAGTTGGGCAAAAAATATTTTATAACAGGGCATCGTAACGGGTGGCTGCAATCCTCAAATAATACGTCATTTAGCGGGTGCATGCACTATATGGTATATGATAGTGTCTTTTATTTGCCTTGAATCGCTCTTGTATAGGATATTAATGCTTACGGTTGCAATCTCCATGAGTTCAAATCCATCGGAATACGGAATTTCAATAGCTATAGCTGGACATACACAGAGACACACATTTCAATAGCTATAGCTGGACATACACAGAGACACACATTTCAATAGCTATAGCTGGACATACACAGAGACACACATTTCAATAGCTATAGCTGGACATACACAGAGACACACATTTCAATAGCTATAGCTGGACATACACAGAGACACACATTTCAATAGCTATAGCTGGACATACACAGAGACACACATTTCAATAGCTATAGCTGGACATACACAGAGACACACATTTCAATAGCTATAGCTGGACATACACAGAGACACACATTTCAATAGCTATAGCTGGACATACACAGAGACACACATTTCAATAGCTATAGCTGGACATACACAGAGACACACATTTCAATAGCTATAGCTGGACATACACAGAGACACACATTTCAATAGCTATAGCTGGACATACACAGAGACACACATAAACTTTGAGAAATACAGATATGCGATCCATTTCTATGTGATTCCACATGTTTATTTTAACAATGTAAAATCAGCCAGGCTACAGAGGTTTTTATTTCTGAAAAGCACTAATTATTGTAATGATGAATCAATGTCGTACCTGGATAGGAACTTGTGGCATGTTTATACATTCTTTGCATAACACCTGCAACAAGCTGGTTAGCCACTAAAGACCGGATAAGGGCTCTCACACCTAGCCATTTTGTGCAGATCTATAAGACTTATCTTGTACTTGCTAATGGATTGCTTCCAGCATTACAATCAAGTAAGCCTAATCAGTAATCACCCTCTGTAGCCGATTTTTGACCTGGTGAAGAGTACTGGTGACACTTTGTAGCCAGTTTCTGACATAGGTGAAGAGTACTTGTTAAACTGATAGTTGCCCCCAGCGAATAAGCTGGCTTTATCTTGTACAAACAACCTGTTTGCTCTCTTCCTCATGAACTTGCATTCACTACCGAAAGTCACTTTCTTATCTTTACACACCAACTTTTCATCAGGTTTTTCTAAACTGGATAATAGCTTGAGCATTGTGATTTGTAAGGCTAATACATGCAGCTTGATAACCATTTTAGGCTAAATAATCACACAACAGACATGGCATCACAAAGTAGTTGTTCTGGAACCTCCTCCCAAAATTTTTAGATATAAACCTGGGAGTATTAAAGACAAGCACACAAACCCTCATGCAGATTGTTAACTAGGAATTAGTTGCTATAGAGGGCACACGCACGGACGAACAAAGCAAAAATTATATATATGTACAGTGCACCCTCGAGATACGATTACCCTGATATACGATTTTTTCACCTTACGAAGTCAAACATTGTGATATCTTCACCTCGCTATACGAATTTTATTTCACCATACGAATTTGAGAAAAGTTTCGCCCGAGTTAAAATTTGGCCGTCGGTGTGCTCATAACACACGTCGAAATAAAAAAGACACCGAAATATAGTTTGCCGAAAACATTCTTAGAACGTTTAGAAGAGACACGATGATCGACTTCTCTCCTATCCGCGTGGAAAATTTCGTGTAAAATGCACAAGCGAGAGCAAATATTCATTTGTAGCGTTATTATACCTTTTACTATAAATTTTTAAGTCAGCATACGTATATAACTACAAGTATCTACATTTAATTCGTTATTTATGGAATCTGAGACCGATACAAACGTTACAAAACGAAGGAAAATTGATTTCCATGTCAACAAAGTTGGATGTCGTAAATAAGAAGAAGGGACCCGTATTATCAACATTGTCAAGGAATATGATCGCAACCAATCAGCATTTGCAATTATTATTACAACAAGAACTCCATTAAAGCAAGCACAAGAAAGAGCTTTCGACTGAAGATTTGAATGAGCTAGGTCATGCACGCGATCAGCATACAAAAGGAGCAACCATTTAGTAAAGGCGAGGATGTAGAAGATACAGGAAATCCCGCATTCGCAGAAATATTTTGTGTTTAATTTACTGATGTGGACTGGTACATTAAAACAATGCATGTATAATATATATTATTTATCTCTTGTGTGGCATGTTTTTCATATTTTATTTGTTTCCTTCTGATTTTATGTTTTATTCTCTTGTTTAACCATGTCTTTGCATATGGGCTTGTTATCTTCTACGTGAATACAATTCATCGTATGTATTTATGTAACGCATATAACTAGCTGCTCAGGATAGTTGACGCATCCACATTACTTTCTGAAACTTGCTAAAGCCCTGTCCCCCCATAGGGTATAAATACGTACAAACTTTGTATGTATGGTTACATTGATTCTTGTGCACATTTCATACAAGACAAACTACTGTACCACATTCTCTGGATCCTTTTACAAGCGCTAGCTAGCAATTTTCTCGTAGAAAAGGTAGAAGAATTGGACAGGAATGGACAACTTCTTTTAGCCTGCTAAAAAATTCCAATTCATTACGTTTTAAATTTATTTTCAAGTGTACAGCACCATAATTAGCATTGATACGCTTTTGCCTCATCTCTGCTTTACTCGCTACATGTACCAGCTAAAGCCACGTTACTCCAAAGGTATGTACGTCCTGTGTAGTAAATAAAATTTTATTTTTCTTTTTGGTAGCCATTAAATGGTCAAGTGTGCGAGGTGCCGCTTTCTATAACTGCATCGGTCGGCCTTATTGATTTAGGTTGAAAAAGGTTTCAAACAAACAGGCTAAAGTTTATAGTGAAAGTGAAGATAAGAACTGCTGAAGGATAAAATTTCGTGATAAAAAGTTGATACATACCAAAACTTAGTTTTAAGTGTAGGTTTAGCAAGCTAAACTTACTTGAAGTGAATTCAAAGTTTATGTTATGCGTACCTTTTGAAGGCAAGAACTCCTTACCGTACGTACTGCATTTGGTACACACATTATAATTTTGCGTTTTATTGCAGATCATAACCATTAAAATACACTAAATACAATACAGTTACTGTAGGTAACTATAATTACTAAAGTTAACATACTATTTTGTTGCTAATTGTCAATATGTACACATTTTTGTAAAAAAAATTGACGATTTTTACCAGGGGGTGTTTGCATTGTTTATTTACAATGGTCTCTATACCCGATATACGAATTTTTCACCATACGATGCCAACCCTGGAACGAATTAACATCGTATCTCGAGGGTGCACTGTATATAAAATATGGTTTTATATCAAAGCTTTATGCTCGATAGATTTTAATGCGTTGACGAATAAGTTTAGAAACGCTTTTCAAGAGTGCAAATATAATACTTCAAGCAAATAACTCTTAACATTGTGATCTGTCAGTCCTCACTGTTAGTTCCCTAGCCTAACAGGTGAATATTTGACCTTAACTACGCTGAATATATATATACACACACACATATATATATATATAGATATATATATATATATGCAAATATGCACACATACATATACACATATGTATTTCTCAAAGTTTGTCTGTTTTTCTGTGTATGTCCAGCTATAGCTATTAAAATCTTGGAATTAAAATTCTGCGTCCTGATGAATTTGAACCTATGGAGATTGCATCAACAAGTTCTAAAACCATGAGCTCTACCACTGAGCCACGCAAGACATGTTGATCAAAGACTATCATACACCGTATAGCGAATTATTTGAAACTATGAATTCTATTAACACTATGAAACACAATGCTTTCTTGAGTTTTTGTGAACTTTTATTTCCGGCTTTTCGTAAGGTTCAATTGCTAAATCGCGGTGAAGGTCAATACTTTTTACGCGGACAATTGTATTATCTCCATAGGAATGGCCTCTACATGCTCTCACCGTTCGGTCAGAAAAAAAACAGTATGATATCTCATTTTTACATTTGTACCAGTATGAAGAGGTACTAGTATCGTCATATTCAGAGTTTTGATGGATAGCTTCTCGCGGAACAGTAACCTTTTTTATACACACACACTTCTATGCAAGAATTGTTATTATTAATTCAACATGTTTAGGTTTCTATTTCGATGTCTCACCGGTATTATTGTATCATTACCAAATCATTTCTTATTGTAATCGTAGCAAAACAGACTTCATTTAGCTATTACTTGCTAACTATTTTACATTTACATTTAAACCCTTTTACAGTAATTTAATTTTTTTAATTTATTTGACCTGCACGAAACATTTTCCTCATGATACAAAGTTTGAAGGTTATAGTTGTTTGACAAAGTTTGAAAACCTTTACAGTTGTTTTTATTTTCTCTCTTAATTTATTTCAATTACACAAAACACTTTTCTCATGATATGTAGTTTGAAAGTTAAAACGACAAATGTTGTTAGCTATTAAATACAAATAAATTTTCTATCCAAAGACTTTTTTATTACTCAGGCAACGCCGGGTAGTACAGCTAGTATATATATATTTGAGAGTTAGGTTGATGATGTATAGAGGTATAAAAAGAGAACAGTGTTAACACTAGGTTTGACATTGTTTCACATCATAGGCCTATGGCATGATTTCACAATAAGCACATATGACTTAGCACCGTGATGTCTTCTTCCTTTTCAGGTTTAAAAAAAACCATTCAGTCATACACAGTTTACTAGTGTTACGACCAGTGGTAGTATGCTAGTATAGTTTCGGCAGCTTGTCATTGTGATGTCATGAGCAATGACTTTTAGTGGATCCATAGTATACAGAAAGAATCATAAAAGTCAAGACCAGAGTGAGGTGGCTAACACAGAACGCCAAGGTTTCATAAAGGTCAAGACCAGAGTGAGGTGGCTAACACAGAACGCCAAGGTTTCATAAAGGTCAAGGCCACAGTGAGGTGGCTAACACAGAACGCCAAGGTTTCATGAAGGTCAAGACCAGAGTGAGGTGGCTAACACAGAACGCCAAGGTTTCATAAAGGTCAAGACCAGAGTGAGGTGGCTAACACAGAACGCCAAGGTTTCATAAAGGTCAAGACCAGAGTGAGGTGGCTAACACAGAATGCCAAGGTTTCATAAAGGTCAAGACCAGCGTGAGGTGGCTATCACAGAATGCCAAGGTTTCATGAGCAAAACTGAAACATTTCTGAACAACAAGAACGCCAGCCAGACGATCTGATAGTTAAATAACAACAGTGAAAATACCTCGACTTTACCAACGAAGGGCTGTAGAAGCTATCCAGTTGATATGTCTCAACTCAGAGCTTTTGAATATCATAAGATTGTACAATAGGAAGCCACTGAGTACATGCATAACATTATCATACCAAGCGGCATATATAATGGACATTACGCATACTGCATCTCCGAAATTACACAAAGGCAAGAACCTATTATTATGGCAATAGGCTTAGAGCTGCTTCGCAGCTAAGTTTGGAAGCCAGCGGCATTGGCTACCTTGTTCACTGTACCTTGCCCAAATAAGGAGATAAATACCTACCTCTGGACAGGATACTGCCTCTGAGTGGTTGCTTTTAGAACTGCAGAGCCGCCACGTCAAAAGTAGGTGACTGCAGTTCTGGGAACTTGAAGCTGGACCACTCTCCGAGGTAGACGTACCAACGGGACCTGTAACAAGTGACACCCCAAGTACTTGGTGAGTTATTGATATAGCTGTTTTCCTTGACAAGAAAGCTTTAATATTTTACTTAATTAATTATTGAGAAAGCAGTTATATCACAGTCATACTTGCTATTCATGCCATAATGCACAGACCAGTAACAGACTGCACCAGGCTTTTGTTCGCTAGAGTATAATTTTCACAATTGTTTTGCAGAAAACTTCAAAGTTTTTTGTTAAAAATATGCTACCAAATGTATTTTAAGTTCATAGTATTACCAAGCCTTGTAATTTCCGTCTGCAAGAATTACAAAATTATATTTGAGCATTTAAAAAGGAGTTTACGTAAAGCACAGTTCAGCAGTTCTTAAAGAAAAAACACAAGTATGACTGCCTCTAAGTACATATATTACACTGCTTTTTGGTTAGTTTACTTGCTGTAGTACCTCGTGAAAAACATATTGTTAAATATGACTATTGATTACCACAATAAATATTGCTAATAATAAATGACTAAGCTCGGCTGATATTGACGATCTATATTGACGATATATATATAAAAACTGCGCTAAAATAGGTCTACACTGATTGACTTGTCGTCATTGCTCATACCTGCCAACTCTCACGCATTGGGCGTGAGACTCACGCAATCACCCCAAAGAGAAAATGAAAATGCGTGAGATTTTTGCCCCAATTTCCACAATTTTATATGTACTATCATTGATACATCAGTTGCCCCAAAACTAAATCTCACGCATTGCCCCACTCTTGGGTTGGCAGGTCTGTCATTGCTGCTTCTAAAACCGTGTATTCCTATGAAAGATTCATCAACTTGTAGATCAGCTCCTTTAGTGACATCCTTAAATATCTGACAACTTGGAAATAAAGAAAAGAGAACTCACGACAAATATCCTTATCGCAACACAAACTGCTATTGAGTAACAGCAAGCTAATTCGCCATTTAACGCTACATAGAACTTTGATTGCTCAAATACGTATACATGTATTCTTACAATCCTAATTTGCACAGGCCATTTGCAAAGGTGGCGAGTGAAGGTTTACTGGTCGAGTGCACTATTTCAAAGGACTCGCAGAGCCAGCGATTAATTAGCTTCGATCACGGGCTAAAGCTGCGTAAAACATAAAGCGCTCGTCTGCCCAAGTTGTGAGTATTAGAGTAAACCGACCGCTATCGACGCCCATAAAATGTAATAGTGTAACGGCCATCTTGGTTCGGGTAAAAATGCTTAGTCAAGTCCATTAAATTATTCGCATTCGCCCCAAACGGGCATTAGAGTGATATTTCTATTTAAAACATGAGAAAATAGTTTTTAGTTTATATTATATATTGAGCTTTTGCGTTTAACAACAGGTTGGGGGTAAAAATTGTAGGGAAGGGATGTTGCATAATTTTATAAATATGTACACTTACATGTTTTGATGTGAAGATGAAGAAGAAGAGTGTCCGTCTTTCATTACACTTCCTTATATCCTCTCCCATACTGCCTTACACTACCTAATTTACTAGCTGTACCCACTAGCTTTATCCAGCTTTATTCACTCACCGTAATTACCAAGACCACCTGTACTGCCTTGAGCTCAGACACCAATATAGCCTGAGCCTAACACATCCCATATTACAACATGCTCTTTCTTTTTGTATTGGGCCACCCAATCACTACCAACAAGCAGACAAAGTAACTTGCCTTACTTGTATTGCTCCTTGCCTGACTCCGTTAAGGCAACCTCCATAGGCTATGCCTCTGGCTTGTCTGGCCCTGTACCATCGTCTAAAATACTATCCTCGTTACTGCCAACTCCATTGCCAGTCTGCACTGGCTTTTCCATCACCCTCACTTCCGCCGCTACCAATACTTTCACCGTGACCACTGTCACTACCAACACTACTTCCACCAACATCTCCAACACTACTTCCACCAACCCCGACTAGCCCGGAGTCTTTTGGTTGAGTCAGTAATGACTCCTCAACCTCATCTCCGTATCTTCTGTCTTTACCTCGCTCTCCCCAATAAGAGGTAGACTCGACAGGCTTCCTGTGGGAGGTCTCCACCTGGGCTGTAATCGGCTGCACAGTGGTTGGCACCACTGAGCTGAGAGTTGACATAGGCCCAGACCTATCTAGCTCGACCTGACCATCCACCAGTGCTGATCTGCTACCAGCAAGTTTCCTCTGAACCTCGGCTAGCACCTGCACAGCTACTCTGAATGCCTTGACATTTTCCAACTTCACAACTGCTGCCTTGCGCTTCACTTTTAGCCTAGCCATTTTCTCCTTTGACTTCCTCTGTACCTCCTTCTCTTCCCTCTTTATCTCTGCTACCTTTCTCTTATGACCATCTCTGTCTAACATTCCATTGCTGGACACCTCTTCTAAAAAAGAGCAAACTTTCTCCATTACAGATACTGGTTTAGCTACCCTTTCAACACATTCACTTACCTCATCATGACTGTGTTCTCTATCATACCCCATAGATACTTGCACCTCTCTGCTTTGGGCTGTCCCCCCTTGACTACCAACTGCTACGTATCCACTATGCTTTACTCCCATGGTTTCACAAGTCCACCAATCTTGACCTGTGTAGCCTTTCTTAACATTGTGCTCTTTGTCAGACTTATTGGTCAGGTTTTGCAACTTGACATCATCTGAAACATAACTTGACCCAGCAATAACTGTTCTCGGCAAAAACGGCTTAACTGGCCTAATCTTTGATCTTCGCCATATTTATTTCAATAGCCAGTAAATCTTGCACTTTTACTCCTGCTACTATCACTGTACCTTTCATCATGCCTATCCATCTCTCGCTTCTCAAACCAACTGTCTCTTTTATACCTGTTCATACTGTAATCTCTGGGTCTATTCCACTTATCCATTATGTCATGAGGACTTTCTCCACCCCAACACCTCTCCCTACCGCTATCTTGACTGCCATATCTTACTTCTCTACCCTTAATCCCACAATATTGAGATACGTGTCCTCGTTCCCACAAGAGAAACATTTAATGGAGGGACAACTCCATATCTCATGGCCACTGCCCTTGCAATTGTAGCATAGTCTATTTTCACTACCTTCTCTACTATTTGCTCTATATCTAAAGACATGCCTCTTCCTGCTATTGTCTCTATACTTCCTACTGTCCCTCTCCTTGTTATACTTTCCACTTCTTGCTCCATGCTTCCTAACATCACGCTCATCACTACTATCCTCATAATTATTTGTACCACTTCTAGGACTACTTCTAGGAGAATATCTTTTTCCTGAGTCATACCCTCTATCACCACCACTGTGGTACTGCGCACGACTGTCGCACTCTGATACCTTTGCTACCTCTTTTTTAATCTCACTTTTTGAGTCAGTACTTTTACTCTCTGTCCTCAAGAATCTATCTGAAGTCTTTGCCATCTCTCGAGCCCTCAATGCCTCATGTAACAACCCTCAAGTCAATACGGCATTCTTCATTAGATCTCTACTTACTTCTCTATCCCTTAACCCGTTAACTGCCGCTATAAGGGCAAACCTTACTCTATCATCATTTTTCGCTACCTCGGCATATTTGCTCAAACTCTCTACCCTTTGTAAGTACTCTGTATCCCTTTTCTCTAGTGCCTGCCTAGCTGTCATAAACTTATGCCCTTTACAAACATACTTTTTTGCTTACCATAGTAACCCTACAAAATTCCCACTGCCTCTTCATAAGTAGAATTTGCACCATCTACATCGAACCCTACACCTTTTAGTATTTCGCTACCGTTAAGCCCAATAGCTCTCAAAAGCGGCACTAACCTAGCTCTACTCCTCATAATAGGCACTCCGTCACCCTTCTCATCAACTTTATAGCCTCTTCTCTCCACTGCACTCTCGATACATAAATTCAATTCTTCCACGAATCTCTCCCACGAGCTATCGCCATGCTCACTAAACACAAGCTTTGGATAACCACTCTCCATTACAACACAATACGTTTATTTCCCGCCACAAATTCACTTTACCCCTCTCATATAATTTTTTTGCAATTCTCACCTTCTCCGAACACTTAATAAATATCTCTACCTCTTCAACACCAACACTTCACTGCTTCAACACCTCACAGCCTTACAACTCGTCCGCACGGCACTACCCTACCACACGTCACTCCACCTGCACACTTGTGAAATGGTCTTATCAAATGTTAAACTTACACCGAAACCAAAAAATCATAGCTAACAATATCACACACAAAAAATTTTTAGGGCTCTGTCAACTGTGCCATGTTGTATAAATATGTACACTTACATGTATTGATGTGGGAGAAAGAAGAAGAGCGTCTGTCTTTCATTACACTTCCTTATATCCTCCCTAATATACTACCTAATTTACTAGCTTTACCCACTAGCTTTATCCACTCACCATAATTACCAAGACCACCTGTACTGCCTTGAGCTCAGACCCCAATATAGTCTGATCACAACAAATCCCATAATACAGCAAGGGATTAAATGAAAGAGTAAGGAAAATGTGAGTTAATTGTTATGGGTCCTCATAAAAAATGAACGTTTTTTATGTTTGTGTTAATGGCATCTTTGGTACTTTTGTAGCTTGTATAGCGTAGATGGGCATTAGAGTAAAAATTTACAAGGATTGCGGTTTCTTCACTAATGATTGTATGTTTCAGGTTTTGGTCAGAAGTTTTTTGACTCTCTGCTAGAGTGACTCATGACCACTCAGACATGAGGTCAGAAATCAAGTCGTTTTCGCTAAGGTTAAACGCCCACCTAAACGCTTTCCTATTTAATGATTCGAGAGAAATAATGTGCTTTGATAAAAATTGGGATCAGACGGTTGAGGCATACTCAAGGACTGGACGACACATGGTTCTAAAAAAAGGTTTTTGTTTTAGGTGAGCAACTTCTTAGGGACCTCATCAGCATGTATAGGGTAGATAAAGACTTAATTATGGTCTTTTTATTGGAGGTTAAAGTTGAGTTTGTTGTCAATGATAACTCTGAGATATTTAAAGTGAGTGACAAATGTGAGCTATTGGTCTTTCATTAGGCATTTGTGAAAATTACTTGTCCTTGTAAGATCCCTTTCCTGCGACTTTACAAAAGAAGTTGACTAACATTTAGCAATGTTAAATTCCACTTGCCATCTATCAGCCCAGTCTATGAGAAAATCTGATTGGAGGTCTGATTGCACAGTCATTATATGACTATCTGTGAATATAGCATTGTCAGCAAAAAGTTTGAGTTTAGAGGTCTTTACTGCTGTTGGGATATCATTTATAAAAATTAGAAAGAGGAGAGGCCCAAAACAGATCCCCAGGGTATACCAGATGAGACCGGACATGGTTTGGAGTATGTTTTATTGATAAAAATGGTCTGTGTACGGTATTTTAACCAAATCTTGGCCTAGGCAATAATTGAGCTAAGCAGTTTGGTTTGTCTGAGTTTGAGTATAAGATCGTTATGGGACACTGTCAAAGTTCTTACAAAAATTAGAAATAACTGTATCTGTATCTGGATACCAGCATCAAAGGAGTCAATAAGGTCATGTGTTGTAAAAATCAGCTGGCTTTCACAGCTTCTTTTGGAGTAAAAACCACGTTGGCAATAGTGGACAAAATCAATTGAGTCTAGATAGTTATGAATGGAATGTGCTACTGTGTTTTCTGTGGTTTTCGATAAAACACATTTTAGAGAGATTGGGTGGTAGTTTGATGGCAGGAGTCTGCTACCTTTACTTTTTAAAAATAGGTATGACAGTAGCAGTTTTCCAATCCTTCAGGACAGTGTGGGCGGAGAAAGAGTGCTGCATTAACTCGGTAAAAACCTGTGCAGTATAGGGGGCTAGGTGCTTCAGCAGTCAGGTGCTCAGTTCGTCTGGGCTAGCAGCCTTTAAGACTTTTAGCCTTTTTTTCAAGACACCATCATTGGAAACTCTTATAGTGATGTCCCATTTCAATTAATAAAAAGCATTTTCTATTTCCTGCTTTGGATTACTAACACGATTTTGAGAGAAAGATACATGATGAAGGCTGTCGCAAGCACTTTGCACTTTTACACGTCGCAAAATCCAGCAAAAAAGAGCAAACCATGACAGCTGCTATCACGATGATTTTCACAACAGATTGCTCTTAGCCAAAGTCACTAGCAAGGAGTGATTCTTTCTAATTGCATCAATTCTAAAAAACTGTAACTTAGTTTTCTGGGAATGTTAAAGGTGGTGCAGCTGGAAAATATTCACATGATACTGTGGTGAGTTATGTTTCTAAAATGGATAAGTTTGTAAATAACTCATAGATTAGTTATACCATGAAGTTCAACCTGATGACACACAGCTAGTCTGGAAAATGTTAGCTTATCTTGTAGGTAACTGAATTGAGGCAGCATAAACATTCTGCTTGGCTTATTACGCAAATGTACAGGATAGTAACCAAGTGTTAACAAAATGGTCAATTCCAACTTGTCATGGTTAGATGAAGAAAGCTCACGTGATAGGCTGCCAGATAAGTGCAGATTTATAATTATGTCAATGGATCCAGTTCTTTGTTCATCTGTAATTCTACAGCAGCCTTCTGATCAAAGTCTCTTTCTGTAATTCATATCAATATTCTGTCAATGACACTTTCCATAGGCTGTCATGGTCACACAAATCGTTAAATTCCACTCAGGTTACCAAAACTCATTAAACTTTTGCTGTAGTCCAACAAAAACTTAGAGCAGCTTCAGTGGGACTCGAGGGTTTTTGTAAAACTTGAAAGACTAGATTCATCCCCTAGACAGTGTCGAGCAAGTTTCAATGACAAACCATAGAAATTAGTTACAGCGATGAACAATAATTAACAGGAACAGTTCAATAACTACAGAATAACAAGCAACTGTGTGCTGATATATTACATAACCGGAGCAAATAAGAATCAGTCTAGGGAAGTCTGAACATAGAGCTACTTTAAGTTAAAACTGCCATAATGGCACTGAGAGGGTATCGATGGAGCTTTTTAAAGACGTTTGGTGTTCTGGTAATTGGTAAGTTAAGAAGCGATACTTTTACAACTTTATTTATAATACCTCTGAGAAATCTATCATGTTTATTTTATAGATTTTCATTCTCAATTTAACATTTGATTTTTTTATTTATATTTTTGTACTGGTGTTAAAATCCCAGCATCTAAATAAATCCAATTAAATAAGTTATAAGAACATAAGTGATTAATCCTCAGTAGAATAAACAGAGCAGGTTGGTGGTAATATGGTAGAGGGCATAGAGTTATGCTACCCACAGTCATAAGGTAATATGGTAGAGGACATGGAGTTATGCTACCCACAGTCATAATGTAATATGGTAGAGGGCATAGAGTTATGCTACCCACAGTCATAAGGTAATATGGTAGAGGGCATAGAGTTATGCTACCCACAGTCATAAGGTAATATGGTAGAGGGCATAGAGTTATGCTACCCACAGTCATAAAGTAATATGATAGAGGGCATAGAGTTATGCTACCCACAGTCATAAGGAAATTGGAAGCCAAAAATGGTAGGTTTGTAACTAGATAGACATGACAATAACTATAACTGTAGCATCACATTTATACGCTGCTCCATCTTTTTTTGGACTGTACACAATTCTCATCATGTGTAGCAGTTTTCTATATTTCTTATATTCAATGTTTTTGTGAGACTAGAGTCAACCTATTGAAGTGAATGTTAAAGTGTTCTAGTAATTAGTGCTGTCTCTTTCTAAACTGTTTTTTTTAAAAAGCACTATAAAAATTGTCCTTTTTCTTGGTAAACTATCAGATGTTCCTTTGAAGTTTCATGCGGTTACACATTTGGCAAAGAGTTCACTAAAATTTTGTACCACATTTGATAGTAGAACTACACTAGTTTTATGCAGATCATCTATAAATAGCACTCAGTTTTTAATCCATTTGTATTTAAATTATTAGAAACTCTATTCACTCAGCTTGAATTTAGATGACAAGTAATACTCATGTCAGGCGTAGATGTCCATAAGTTTTAGAGGTTTAATAAGACGGTGAGTTGTGTTGTAAGAGCTAATGGTTTTACCGTCAAGTAATATGGTTTCTTTATAGGTTGCATCCTGGTGGCAAACTGCTACAGGTACTTGGGATGCTACCAGGATAGGCATGTTGACCCAGCCATGGGTAATACGTTAAGCGACAGTCATATGACCATTGACCTCTGCATTGGATACTGTACATCTTTAGGTAAGTTTCGTTCTAGTATTGCATTGCACATATGGTTATAGCTACTACATATTTCACTTTACTCATCTTTAATTCAATTGTGACCATTAATATTTTATATAGATTCAACACTAGATTTAGGTTGATTGTTAAGCCTAGTTTCCATACACGTTGCAGAGCACCGGCGATAGCACCGCAGGCTATTAGCGGTAAAATGGGAACCTACACGCCGGTTACCGCCAAGGCCCGCCGGTAGTTGCCGGCGACATCGCAATAGTTGAGTGCTGTTCAAATTTCTCAAAAGACCTCGAGCAAAACCTTTCCGGAATGCACTGTACGGGTGAAGGTCACCATTATAGAAACGACATAGCGAGCGAACATTTTATTTGAGTTTAGCAATGCAATTTATATGTGAACATATGCCACCGTTCCTGACGTCACAAACGTTTTGCTGCACAAGTTACTGCCTGAGTCTCGCAATCAATATGGGAACCAGGCTTTATGCCCAAAGATTTTTGGTCAACAACAGAGCATGGGCTTTAGTTGCTAGGTTACGTAAATGTCCACAGACCCGTTGATAATTAGTACGTTCTTTCCCTTGGTGTAGGGCACATGTGTCAAACTCACGGCCAGTCGGGCCATATCTGGCCTGCTTTGTAATCAGAGCTGGCCCACCAGATCATTTTACTTTGATATGAAGCGCTGATGACATAATATTGCCCAGAGATACAGATCTCATAACGCAACGCTTCAGCTGCCTGCTGCATACTTCTGTGGTCAATTTAATCTGAAATTTGTTTCAGAATTATATTATTTTCTGTTTTTATCCATATTTATGTTCCAAAAACATTTAGTTTTAGTGTGTTTAATAAATGTTTATCCTGTTCGAACCGTGACCTACATGTAGATTGTGTTTTGAATTTTGTCCCCTTGTACAATTGAGTTTGACATCTCTGGTGTAGGGTGTAGAGATGAAGTTCCTACACTATTGGCCTTAGCTACAGCTGGTAATGTGTCAGTGGTTTCTTGGTAAAGCTTTGCAGTAAAGTAAGCTTCCATTGTTATTATTTCAGCAATGCTGAAACAGGTTTATGTTCTAAGATTTGCTCGCATATCAGATATTGTTTCCAAACTGATGTTCATATTTATGCCTTATATAACACTGTATAGCATGCTTACCTGAAGAAATTGCTCATAAATTTTATTCTTCTCCTTTTTTATACTGTTTGTCTTACTGTATTGGAGAATTGTGGTTTATCGGAAGTCGTCTTTGAAAAGGATGACAGCTTATCACTTTGTAGCTTATAAAAATAATTCATGTTAGCACAGCCTCAGTAGTAACACTAGTGATCCGAAGTCTTTGTTGGAAAATATTATGTTTTCTAGACAACAACAGAGTTGTTCAGTAAACTTTTAGGATTTATGCATGATTTTCAGAAGACGTTTTTGTCGCACAAGCCTACCTTCAAATTTAGGTCACAACTACGCCGGTCTACAAGGAGCAGATAAGTGCTTTTGTGGTGAGAACTATGACAAGCATGGCGAGAAGGATGAACACTTCTGTAACTTACCTTGTGATAGCGACTCAGAACAAAGCTGTGATGGCAATAATGCCATCAGTGTATACCAAACATTCCCTGGCAAGTAGACAACAAGTAGATAGTATTGTTTGTCAAAAGAGCAGAATACAATTAATGATACTCAAAGAACTTGAGATTCCAATTCATAGATAGTGAGACTCTATCAGTGTATGATCAATAGACCTACAAAGATTAGTTGTTAAAGGCGAAAAATGTAGACAACTAGTTTGGAGCCACTATTGCTTCTACCAACAAACTTTTGCCTACTAAGCAAAATGATTTGGTTGAACTTACTGAAAACAGTAAAACATGTTTAGCATTAAAATTTATCAGCTTTAAACATAAATACTGCTAACTTCCATAAAATACCGGATACCATAAATGTACACATTGACTACACTGCTATTTTCATTGTTACCAACTCTTATAGACACAGCGTAATCAGTTTCAAAACTTCTTTAGACTTATTATGATAAGTTGAAAATTGGCTAAATTAGAAAACAACAAAAGTTTACTTTGACAGAAAATAATATTGTTTTGTTAAGAGAGCAAGCAAAAGAGTTATAATCAAATGCACCAACACCAATTCAGTTGTTGGCTAATTTGCTGCAGTTTTTATAGATGGTTATGCTAGAGTCTGCATTCGGTGTTAGTTAACTAACTAATACTTACAACGCAACAATATTAAAATATTTCTACTTTTATAAGATAATGGCTTTCAGTTTTGTTTGTAGATGGTGAAGCAATTCAATTAGAAGATGAAGTTGACTGGACGGATGATTTGATGATTACTAACACCATAAGCAGTGAGTTGGAAGTCGAAATAGTCTCAATGATAGAGCATCCACTGTCGACAAACAAACTCTTGGTTGCCACCCGAGATCGATTAATTGAGTTTACTGAGAATGGTGATTGTACGGTGATGGCTGGCATAGAAGTTGATCAATGTGATAATTTACTAGACTCAGCTGTGCATACGTTCCTCAGAATATCTGATGTCACTCATGTGAACTTTGAAAGAATAGGTCAATCATCTGCCACTTTTGCTGTAGCTGACACCCTAGACAACTGTGTAAAAATGTTTGTAATAACTACAAACACTTTTATGAAATTATTAGAGTTTGGCACCTGTAACGATGAAGGGATAATGGGGTCGATGGAAAAGTTTGCTATGAACGATATAAAACTGAATGAACCAAAAATGGTTACGACTGCATACTATGATAATCTTGTACAACTGATCATCAACTGCAGATTAGAGGATCCCTACATGGTAATAGCTAGTTTTTATGCAACCGAGTCCTTTGGTTTTGCATATTTTCCAAACACCAATGTCATGCCAATAGTGATGACAGCTCCATATGGATCAATGCGGCTAGAGAAAAAGGCACAGGACTGTGTAGTACGCTGGTATAGAGATGCTGGCGAGCAATCATACGATTATGCTTGTCCATCAGCTCGGGTTGGTTTTTTTCAACCTCATCAGATCAATGGCACACTGATCATAGTGTCCAAAGATGCGACACAAGTGGCAAAAGCAAATCAAGGGATGCGCAATCTCCAATTGGAAATGTGTGGTGACATCCCAAATGTTGCTCTACTAACCGGATCCAAAATAGGTCCTGGAGGCTTTTGGATATACAACAAGTTTACAAGACTGTTTTGCTTTTTTGAACCATCTAAGAAATCTACTAGCCAGCAAGTACCAAAGCTTTCATTCCATCAAGTCTCTGAAAGTCATGAGTGTGATGGGGATTTAATTGAAGCAACTCAAATGGAAAGCCTAGAGATGTGTGCTTACCTTTGTGTCAAGAGGAAATACTCAGCTTTTTCCTTTAACATAAATGAAGCCTATTGTTCACTTTATGTCGCGCGTACAAGCCAACTAGGTTTCCATAAACTTGGAAGCGTCTGCTACCGTTTGGAAACAGGAAACTAGAATGAACAATTCATCAACCTTCTAAAAACATTGTTTGCTATCAACAGGCGACCAAGAAACAAACATATTCCCAATATTTTACATTGTTATCTTTTTACTATTAAAACTATTGTACTACTTGTAGTTGTCAGCAACATGCTGTTCATCGGTTTATTATGTGTCATAAATTTTACTACCTGATAGAGTCAATTACAGCTACTTAATTGAAATCTATTTGCTATTCTTTCTATAAATACATTTGTCATCATGAACAAACAATAAATTTATATAGCTGTTTCATTTGATGATCCATTAGAAGACAAAAAGATAAGCAGCATGTTTACACATAAAACTATTTATTAAGTAAAACCATGCACTAAACATGATATATGCTAGTGTTTAAAACTTACATTGGCATAATCTATATATTGTTGTGGAATAAGCTAAGCCACACCGGGCTGTGCTCAGTGATGCGGAATAACGATAGGAAGAGTGTTAAGCCAGTCAGCGCCAAGCTGAGCGGAGCCAAGCCAGCCGAGTCTAACCAAGTAGAACAAGAGGGGTGGGGAGGATGGAGGGGCTCCTTGCTATATAAGCACAATCGTTCACAGAAGAGGGCAGAGCTGTTCTGCGCTTGTTCATTACATGTTGCATCCTTTCTAGTGTAACCTTTCATGAACGAAGCAGACAAATATATGTATAAACTCTTGCACTGAATCTTGTACTGGTGGAGCAGTAAAGGTAGCGGCAAAACCTTTATACTGGTGGCAGCAGTGGGGTTAAGACAATCTCAAATGAACTCCACCACGAAACTCATACTGGATCACTGAATTTCTGGATGAACTTTTTGCTGCCTTCAAAGTGGCAGTTGAAAGAAACCCAAATGATACGGGATAGGACCTGCCTGAGAAACAGCACTGCTGCTCTTACTGGAAGAACTTCTTGGCAACAGGAAGAAACTCAGAGAGAGCTGTGTAAAATCCTATCTGCAGCAACAGACTCAATAGATGAACTGTTCTAGGAAAGGAGCAGAACCCTACTAAAAGCCCACCAGAAGCACGGTATATGGCTTACCTACAAAATGGGGGCACCATTCCTACTAAAAAAACTTCCTCGCAACAGGAAGAAACCCAGAGAGAACCGTGTAAAACCTTACCTGCGGTAAAGGACTCAGTAGATGAACTGCTGTAGAAAAGGAGCAGAAACTTACTGAAAGCCCTGCCGGAAAAAAAACACGTCCAATAGAAGAGCACGAAGCCCTGAGCCAGGACCCGACCGGTTAGTTGAAGTAGTAGAACGAGTGATACTGATGCCAAGGGCCCAGAAACTGGCACCACAGCTCAAGACTCTCCAGTACACGAGAAAGGGAGACGGGCAATACTTTATCGCCCGCTTCTTGGAGGTTACAGGTGCTAACCAGTGGACGGAAGAAGCAACAGTATTGCACCCCTGGGAGGCACTGGGAAACAGACTGAAGACTGTAGGCGAGCCGACAATCCAGAAGCCGTATTCAATGCCCTTTGGGCAAGAATCGGGCTGTCCGCCAGGCAGACGATAAACCGGCTCAACGTCCTTAGACAAGAAAAAACATGTCACTGCAGGAGCATGCCATAGAGGTAGAAAGTATGGTACGTATTGCGTACAAAGACCTACCAAACCTTCACCGGTATAACATGGTCATGCCGACGTTTTACAGCTCACTAGGGAACCCTGTCCTGCAGCGGCACATGTTTGCAGTACAGACACCCGCTCTAGCTGACGCTGTACAGGCCGAGAATGATTACCTCCAGATTCAAAGAGGCAAATGCAAACCTGCCGAATTTTTGGTGGAGGCCCTAGAGGGGGAACCCGCTAGCTAGGTGAAAGTCGGCTGACACCGACATCATTGGCCAACTAGCCCGGCTAGTCCAATCGCTCACGGAAAAAGTGGAACGACTCCAGGAGCGAGTCCACACTCGGACAGAGAAGGGGAACCAACCAGCTACTCATTGCTGGGGTTATGGTTGGCCAGAGCGTGTTTGGAAGAACTGCCCCTGCTACTCAAAACCGGCTTCAAGAAATGAAGGGAGGCCATATGAGTAGCTCCGGCTGTTGACTGTGCCAAGGCCAAACAACCCCGGAATTGTACCAAAGCTATCCAGGATTCAGTGAACGCTGACAAATGGTCTCAACCAGCAAGGACCACACCGAGAGAACTTCATGCACAGGGAGAGCCTGTGAAGACACAAAATTATTATCAGTCCTTGAGTGAGGCCAGTTCCAACGCTTTGTCAATGCCGGATGCCATTTACGCCCCTCCGTACGAGCGGCAAGAACGTAACCAGAAATGTAGGGGTGACTACCAAATCTCCTCCGCCCAAGATGCTAAGGGCTAGTGAGGATAGTCCCACAGGACAAGACCATTGGAAGCCTGCCTTCAAAGCGGCAGGGCCGACACTGTTTCCTATCAAAGACCAACAGCCAATGAGGCCAACCGTTAACTTAAGACTTAGGACAACTCCAAGGACCGACTACGCCCCGACACAAAAAATGGGTACTCTAGAGAACAACCTAGAGGATGCCATTATGGCACTAGCCCTCAGCCAATTTCATTTAACCAGCTATTTCCTTCCAGGAAAAGTGGAGATGCGGGCTATCCAGTTTCTCCTGAACCCAGGATGCACCACGAACCTGCTAAATAAGCAGGTCTTTGACTGACTACCTGGAGCCGTATAAGACCAGCTCGAAGAGAGCGACAGCCACGGTCTACTGACCAACTAATCTGGTTGCCAATTTGTCTTAGGGGCATATGGACGGATGAAGTTTTTGTAATCAGTCGCCTGAGTAAGGATGCCATAATGGTTATGCCATTCTTCATGGCCCATCAATGCTCTCTCGAGTTTAAACAGCAGTTTGGTTTGAGTGGATGGCAGGCAGCTACTCTGCATAGACTGGCATGAACATCTATTACAGAGCAAAGTACCGGTGATCAGAGTAGTGGTGTTGCCAGCCCAGATAAAGATGGCGATACATTGTCGCATCACTACAAGGAGTTACTGCTCCATCGGGATGATCGAAGGGTTCCCAGATGGACCTCTGGTGGCAAGTAGCCTAAATCAGCCGAGACCCAAGGGGCATGGCATCACTCAATGCTTGAATGTAACGGAACGGTCATTGACCCTTCAGTCCGAAGCACCTATCAGCACTTACACGGGGGTTGACACCACACAGGTCAAAGGAGATGACCCCTTATTGTATGAAGCCGGTCTGACTTCAATCTATGTAGTCCCGGCTCGCCTTGAGAAGTTGTTCCAAGCAGCCCGACCGAACTGTGAAGGGACCGGCCAGACGGCAAGGTTGACCTTTTTGCTGAGTCGGCATTCTACCGTGTTCAGCACGGGCGATGGCTACCTAGGGAGAACCTCCAAATTGGAGCATTCTATTTCGCTCAAGGAGGGCACTCGGCCAATCCGGCAACTCCCCATAGGCTCAGCCCAAAACAGGAGGCGGAGGCCAAAAGGCAGGTCTAGGACCTACTCAAGAGAGGAATTATCAAGCCAGCTGGAGGGGGCTTGGAGCTCCCCCGTAGTGTTGGTCCAGAAAAAGGATGGGAAGTGTCGCTTCTGCGTAGACTATCGGTGTCTGAACGCCATCACTGAGCAGAACCCCTCCTCCCTATTGAGGATCGGCAACAGCCTGGAGGCGCTGTCTGGCAGCCGCTACTTCAGCACGCTCGACCTGGTGAGTGGGTAATGGCAAGTTCTCCTGAATGCAGAAGCCCAGGAGAAATCGGCCTTCTCGACCCAATCTGGGTTGTGGAAGTGGAAGGTAGTACCTTTCAGACTGACTTTCGTCTCAGCCACCTTTCAAATGCTCATGGAACCCGTCTTACACGGCCTTCACTGGAGGACGCTGTTGTTATATCTCGACGACATCATAGTCATAGCACCGGATTTTAACACACACCTGCACCAGCTAGAGATCTTCCAGAGACTCCACAGGGCTGGGTTGAAGCTGAAACCATCCAAATGCGAGTTATTACAGCACCAGGTATGTTACCTTGAGTCATACAGTGAACAAGAAAAAAGTTTCTACAGACCCCGATAAAGTTCAGGCAGTTGCAGAATGACCAAACTTGCGCGGAATTAAGGAACTCCAATGGTTCCTCAGGACAGTCGGCTATTACCTATAATAGATTCCGGAGTTTGCCACAATAGTCCACCATTTGACTCGATTGACGATGAAGGGAGAGCCCTGGAGATGGATGGGGAAGAACAGATTGCCTTCAACAAACTGATGGACCACATCAGCACCGCCCCAATCTTGGGCTATCCACACCCTTGGCGGCAGTATATGTTAGATGCAGATGCCAGTAGATACGGGGTAGGGGGCCGTGCTGTCTCAAGTGCAAGAAGGCTGTGAGAGGGTCATTGCCTACTACAGCAAAACTCTCACTCCATCAGAACATAATTACTGTGTCACTCGACAAGAACTACTCACGGTGGTCAAGGCAGTAAAACACTTTCGGCTTTTTCTGTATGGGCAGGAGTTCCTTCTATGGACCGATCATGCATTTCTCCGGTGGTTATGCAGAAGGAGGGAGCCCTCAAACCAGGTGGCCCAGTGGCTCGTGATCCTGCCGGAGTTTTGATGCACCCTGGAGCACCGGTCAGGAACGCGGCACGGAAACGCAGACGGGCTGAGTAGGCAACCCTGTAAGAACTACTGATAATGCGGGAACATTGAACAGAGGGACAGAAGCCTCTCACGGAAGAAGCTGGTTTGGGAACAGGGGTCGTTGGCTGCGTGGGTAGCGACCAGTTGCCTGGATGGGACTCCCGCTTTCGACAGGGCCGGATTGACCGTAGGCAATGTTGCATACCACGGGGTGCCAACCGACAGCTTGCATGGGACTCTCGCCCAAGCCGTGGCGAGATTGAATTTGAGTACTGGTGGTGTCCATCTAACAGGACGGCGTGCGGGGGCACGCGTGGCTCGCAAGGTCGCGCTAAATGGTGCGCCATCTGTCCGCCGGCCATGTGGAAAACCACGGTGTGGCAAACACACGCCCTGGCCCACTCTGCGATGGGAAGGACAAGTTGTCTTCAGTTGACCTGGTACTGGCCCGGACTGAAATTCACTGTCAGATGGCTCGTAAAGAGTTGTGAGATGTGCCAGGCGCAAAAAATAGAAGGACGAAGGCGGCGGGTGGAAATCGGAGGCTCTACGCCGGAAGACCCTAGCAGAAGGTGGCCGTAAATCTTGTCGGCGTCGCTCTCAGCTACTGCGAGGGGAAATTAGTGAGTGCTGGTCCTCACAGACCACTTCACCTGATGGCAGGATGCACTGGCACTGCCCGATGCCACAGCACTAGTGGTCGTGAATGCTCTAGACGAACGGGTGTTCTGTTACTTGGGGCTACCAGAGCAGATCTACACGGACCAGGAACACAGTTTGAAAGCAAACTAATGACCGAACTGTGCCAACTCTGGATTGTGGAGAAGACTCAGACGACTCCTTACCACTCACAGGCCAAAGGAATTATGGTACGAAACAACCGTGAACTTGGGGGATTTTCTGAGGTCGTTACTGCTAGCCCGATAACAGGACGAGTGGGACCTGTTACTTCTCTAACTGCGGAAGGGATACCATGGCACCCCCTCCTTCTCCGCAACCGAAAAAGCAGCAAATATGCTGAGGTTGAGACCAGAGCTGAGGTTGCCGGACCAGCTGAAGAGCCACCCTCCTCAGACCGGGTTTTTCCCTACCCATGAACATGCCCTCGGAGTGCAGCGAAGGTTGCAAACCATGCACAAAATGCTACGGCAGAACCAGATGGAATTTAGACAAAAGGACTGAAAGGAGCCCCCGCTGTATGCCCTAGGCAACTGGGTATGGCTCATAAACAAATGCCTGTGACCGAGGAAAACCCAAGCTACAGGCAAAGTTCGTGGGACCGTAGCAGGTCTTGAAGGCTTGGTGCAACCACACTTATCTGATAGAGGCAGGACCAGTTTTCAATTGAGAGTGAAGCAAGACTAAAGCTCTACCACACTTGTCCAGAGAGGATTGGACGACCCTCAACTACCCTGGAGTCAAGAGGGGCCCTAACATGAAGGGAGCCCAACCCAGCAGGTCGGAGAAAAATCCGGTGAAAATCAGAAACGGTAATTGCCAGTAATGCCACCTCCTGCTGGGAAAAACTGCTGATGGAGGTCGCAAAAACCCAAGGACAGGGGGCAACTCCCGTAAGACTCCTGGCCAG
Organism: Watersipora subatra; assembly: GCF_963576615.1. Lineage (NCBI taxonomy): Eukaryota > Metazoa > Bryozoa > Gymnolaemata > Cheilostomatida > Watersiporidae > Watersipora > Watersipora subatra. Next base: position 64,002,964 of record NC_088714.1, read on the forward strand.
ATCAAAGGAAAGCAATAATCAAAAACCGAGCTCAGTAATGACTGATTCTTTCAAACATGGAAAGTTCTGGGAGAACCAAATTCAAACCCGGAGGAAACCGGAATGACTCCAATGCCAAAATTCTATCAGAACTTGTCCGACACAACCTGAGGAGGCCCAGACTACTAGGACCAGACTACTAGAACTCCGGAACGGTATGGGAATGGAGTGTGCTACTCAATGGGACCACCGGAAATCGGTCCGAAGGTCGAAAAGGAAAGCGATAAAATGTCTCTTTCAGCCGCTACCAAAACTTTCCTTTTAAAGGCTTTCATTTACTCTGAACGACATTAGTATGCCCGAGAAGATGAACAGCGTGTGTAATACTTCTCTTTAGGATTTACTGACTTTGGTCAAAATTAGCTTGAAAGAAGCTGAAGAAGCGTTAGATAGGCCAACACTAGCAAACATATTGGCTTACAAGGAAGATCAGGAATGGGAGAAGGCGACTGCCAAGGCCGGCACGAGTTGCCCCAGGGCAGCTGCCTCAGAAGTGGATGATGAGACCTACACATAACTTTGACAGGAAAGAAGGAGGTCTGCCAGGTGGTTGCCATAAAGTCTCTCCCAAGGTCTAGATTGGAGACCGTGGTCACCAATGGAGGGGAGAGTGTTGTAGAATATGATTCACTGAGAGCTGAGCCTAGGGCTGAGCTAAGCCGCGCCGGGCTGTGCTCAGTCATACGGAATAACGAGAGGAAGAGAGTTAAGCCAGTCAGATCCAAGCCGAGCTGAGCAAAGCCTAGCCAAGCCAGCCGAGTCCAACCAAGTGGAAGAAGAGGCGGGGCTCCCCGCTATATAAGCACGAACGTTCACAGAAGAGTGCGGAGCAGTTTTGCACCTGTTCGTTACATGCTGCATGCTTTCTATTGTAACCCCTTATGAACAAAGCAGACAATTAATTGTATAAACTCTTGCACTGAGTCTTGTACTGGTAGGGTGTCAGGCTGGCTTAGTGGTATCATCTTTGACTTGGTCAACCATGGGGTTGGTGGTTCGAGCCCTGCTTAATGCCAATCTAACAAAAAGCTCTCAGCAAGCTTTCAACCCTAAATTGCTAGGTCTTTCGGATCTAGACCTTAATTTGGAGGCCCGTGTACCACACTGACAATGTGGGCATGTTAAAGATCCACCTCTGTCCTTCGCACGTTGAACAAGTGAAATGGCTACCTGCCTCTGTCAGACTGGACGTGTTGCAAAAAAATGTATCTTTTCAGGTTAATCTGACAGTTCCAGAAGAAGCCCTTGATAAGTGTTAGGACCACCCAAGGTAGCTTATAAAAACCTAGACCTGGTGGTGTGTTTCTCTACTATAGAACACTACCAAGCATTGTCACTACATGACAGAAGCATGTCATTATTATTATTATATTGTAGTGGTAAAGCAGTAAAGGTAGAGCACAAAACCTTTACAATATTCTTATTTTCTAGCCAACTCTAATCTGAGACTATTCATGTTCATGGAAAACCCAACTTTAAATTCATAATTTTGTTAAGGCTGCGAGATGGTAAAGCGACTTTATATCACTTTGTTTACAAATGTTCAAACTTTAACTAGCACCTATTTTCTGTAGTCTAGTTAGCATACCACTAACATTTATTAAAGGTTTCATATACCAATTATGATAAGGTCGTAAAGGCAGTCTACAACACCTGTCGGTAAGTCCATACAACACTGATATTGGCAGAACTTGATGCTACACTAAAACACATTCTTTTGCATCTGTACAAATCAAAAAAAGTGTTAATATCACAGAGCCTTTGGGATCTCTAACTGAAGATAATTACTGCTAGTTTAGAAAAGTTAACAACTCTTTACCTCTCTTTTTTTATAAGATCGTCTAGTTTTGGCAGATTATATTATATTAGATATATATTATGCTGATCTATAAATATACAATAAACTGTTTAAAGTTACCTCACAACCTTTCTTTGCCAACAATTTTAGAAAGTACTATTATATGTGTATCCTAATCACTAAAACCGATAAACTCCAGATGATAGGCATTCTAACTGTATCTAACAAATATTAAATTGTATGCTAGTATTAAGCATAGTTCTCTGTCATATTGACTATAGCCCAAAGGGCATTATTTAACTTCTCTTAGTTCACCATATTCAGGAGGTTTAAGGCTATTGACTCATGCTTCTTTAGGTGTGCTTTTTATATGGTGGGATGCATATGGTTCCTGTGTTGTTGGTTTGTTATCTCACTTTTAATTATACTATTAGTTTCAGTATTGGCGATGAAATATTCCGCCTTTTTAAAGACAATATCAATGTGTAGCAATTCATCTATTGACACAGTGTGTGGTGTCTCTTTGATAAAGACATCTCAACTCTGGTCATGAAATATGGTTTACCACGATGAGCCTTTTCACAGAAAAAAATATGGTTATGAGCCACATAGGTCAGCTGCCTTGCCTTAGTATGGTTAATAAAACTTTAACTTCCTGTTATAAAACTCATATTGTGCTGCTTTCACACGTTTTTATCTGTGAATTTTTCACTGAACTTACCAGTGAGTGATCTGATGCCTTAGTTATTATATCTTTTTGACTATATAGCTAAGTGAGTGGTTAATAAGTTTCTGAGTTTATCCAAGAAACTAGACAAGCTCTTTGTTGTACTATATACTAGCAGAATGCTTGACATTGTACGGGTATTAACGATCAGCTTATAAATCATGAGAGGTAGCATAGTTACCTGCCACTTGCTATTAGCCTGGCACATTGTAAATGGCTAATTTGAGTAATCTTACTGAGAAGAGCTAACTATTTGCTCTCACAATTGAGCAAACATGAAAATACTCTACCACTTTCCATGACATTGCGCCATGACCTTGCACTGTAACGGAGAGCGGACGAGTATTTGCACCCATTTAACGACATACATAGCCTAATGAATCTATCAAGCTGGGGTTTCTTGATTGATAAGAGATTGGTTTGACAAACAAGAGGGTATGAGATCAAATCTTCTGCGAAGCGGATCTTTCATTCCAAAATTAAAATTTTAATAGCTTTAGCTGAACATACCGAATGACAGACACACATACTTTGAGAAATACTTATATATATTATTGTGTTCTATATATATATATTATTATTTATTTATATTTTACTTTTTAATATAGATTTTTTAGTCCAACCGCGTCTGATGAGTGCATCGCACAAAACAATTTTGTAGCGAAATTACTAAAAGTTTACTCTCTTCTTAATATTTTTTCAAATATAAGTATACATGTATATATATATACATATATATATAATATAATAATATATAATTATATATGTAATAATATATAATTATATATAATATAATAATATATATATAATTTTCCTTTTATATATATATATATATTATTATTATTTATTTATATTTCATTATTTAATATATATTTGTAGTCCAACTGCGTCTGATGAGTGCATCACACGAAACAAATTTGTAGCGCAATTACTAAAAGTTTACTCTCTTCTTAATATTTTTTCAAATATATATACTACCTGTCATACAGTACAGTATTGTTAAAATTTTTTACTTGTTTTCAATAACTGTGCAAATATAGTGTTTTACTATTCACCCAGTATATTTAATTTCTTTTGCATAATATTAAGTAACCTAATAGGCTCCTGTTCCTCAATATCAAATAAAGCTCTCTCACTCCTGGAACCAGTCATTACCCTGGTTATAAGTCATAAACTATTAATGAAAGCTTCTGCCAAACATGTTTTGTATAACTGAACTTGTTGCTGTTCAATCTTTAAAAGTCAAAGCCAGCAAGATTAATCATACCTTGAGTAATACATAACATACAACATAGCATCATGCCAAAGGGTAGATAACTCCAACAGTCGATATTTATAATCAACCAACAGAAAGCAGTGTTGCTGAAGATTTTTATCTTTCAATGCAAACTGCTACAATTATTGCTACCCTGTTTCCATGACAACAATTCATGTGAACGCCTTTATTGAAGGAAATTGTCCTTATAGATAAGTGAATGCGATATTTTGAGTTTATAATCAGATAGATCTTTTTTCAAAAGTTTAAAGTTGCCAATTGAGTCCACTGTTGCTTGTAGTAAACCTGATTTTTTCACAATAAATAAGTTGTAGATAAGGCCTGAAGCTCTAGTAGTTTATTCTTATAACTCTACCTTTACACTTGAGAATTCTTGATCATCACAGAACAGCGCCGATATTATAGTACAAATTGTTTTGCTAGTCAGAATGGTGGCTAGGTTGGTTCAGTTCGTATGCTTGCAGTACCTGATGCTGAATGTCAAGATTGAACTTCAAGTATGTTGCAGTCTTTTAAAAACATTCTACTTACAGGACAACGGTACAAAGCAAGAACACAAAACGATCAGTTTCATAATTATATAGGTATATTCTAAATAATGGGTCAACTATAATCTAGATGTTTGGTGAGACCAGGGGAAAACTTGTACTGTATAATAAACATCTATATTTCCTAAATACTATTGATTACATTTTTTACTTTTCTTGATGCTCAAGATAGATACTTGGGTAGAAAGCTGGTGTTTACCTTTTTGATGTTAATTAATGTTACATAATTTGGGTTTTATCCACACAGTTTAAAAAACATCTCAAGAAGTCTTAGTAACCATCATTAATTGGATTCTAGTTTGGTTAATTTATGAACCTATTTTTTACTGGTGAAGTAGTTTTTTTATTAAAGGTTGACTCGCAACAAAATTCACATTACAGTTATTTGGTATCAAGAAGTTCAGCATGTTTTACTGTGCTGTGTTGTGTTTTAGGTTCAAAATATGTCGAAATGTGATTACAAGCTCTTGAAAGCTCAAAAGGGAACAGTTAATCGCAGCCATCACGAAAACGCTTTAGTTTGAAATCTCTTTATTTTGATTACGTACTCAAAAATTGTGGTTATTGTTTTGACGTGTGATGTTATCACGGGAAACTAAAGGCCAATAAAAGGCTCAATATAAAACGTTGTGTAACACTAGTTTATGACAAACACTTCAGGTTCTACCAGAAAGCCCGTATCAAATATAAATGCTCACTACTTTACAGTTTCATTTCCGCCTGGTCTAATCATCTAGTCGTAATCTGATCATGTGACCCATACTTTTTGCCAAATGGTTCAAACATTTTTTGCAGCATTTTTTGATTATCACATGTAACCAACAGGTTTGTCGTGTTTATCAAAGAATGATATGCACTCGTTTGAGTTTTGAATAGAAAATTAAACAATTTTTTGCGGTAGTTTTGAGATATCAGTGCTCTAAGTGACAGCACATCAACGATGATGAAATAGACGTGTAAGAACAATAGACATGGTTTTATTGAATACGTGAGGTATATCTGTGAAACTATTTCGACGAATGAGGTTGCATTAAAGTGTAAACAGAAGCCATATTGTTCAATTACGTCCCACTTAAGCCGTTTTGTATAGAGATTTTAGTCTACGACAGTTTCGTGATGGCGGCAATTAACTGTTTGCTTTTGAGGTTTCAAAAGCTTGTAAATACATTTCCACATATTTTGCACCTACAACACAGCAGAGTAAGGCTTGGTGAATCTTTTGATACCAAATAACTGTAATGTGAATTTTGTTGCAAGTCAACCTTTAAATTTAACAAGTAATTTCAAAAAATTTGACTGAAAATTTATTAGTAATAAAGCTAATAGCTAAAGTTTTCTGTCCATGCTGTCTAAATAGGGCAAGAAAATCTTTGTTGGAATTGTTGGAATTGTCTAATTTTACTTACTTTAACCTACTATCAGATTATGTTATTGAAATAGCAGGTAAGTTGAAGAGGATTTGCACCCTCAAAAAGACACAGCAAAAGGATTAAATGCATGTCTCCATGCAACTCATGCTTACAGTATTTTTAAACTACCTGATGACTTTCATGCTCTTATATTTTAAGATCAATAAAACATATTTAGATTTCATTGATATTAGATACATTCATATACAGGGTGCATTCTCCTTCGTGTACCATTTCTATAGCAGAGTAGAAGTGAATGGGCAAATGGCAGCCTTTTGATAAAAAAGACTAGCTTGTGGAACATTTAGCCCTAGACTATTTCTAGCAGGTTTCTTGGTCAGCTCTGTCGGTTTCAAAGTAGTATGGTATTCACTTATTCTGCATGGTTGTGCCTAAAGGAAGTTGGGTTTTAGTTCTTAAAACCTTGCATTTGCATTTAGATGCAATATTTGCATCTAGTTGACACCTTTTGCGTATACATGTAGTTGTTATAGTATTTTGAACAAACAAGCAAGCAACTCTTTTCATCTTTCTTTCTTTCTTTGACTCAAGCGACTAATTTTTACAAGCAACTCACTTCATCTGATTCTCTTTGACTTACTCAAACATCTGAACAATTCAACTAGCTCCATTCCCCCATCCTACTCATTAAGAGTGTAATACCACAACTCCATTAAATTTATTGGAACCCTAGTGGTAGAGTATGTTAAAGATAACTGCTGGCTGTTGATTAAGTCTGGCTTCAAAGAGATATGCTACTAGTTTCGGTTAATAAACATCAAAATCATGATTACTGAAAATTTTACTCTTATATAATGAGCCAACAGATAGTTGCTCAAATATCCTTGAGTGAAGATGCATACATGTATAACATACGACGACAGTGTTTTAAAATTTACACAAGAATTAAAATTTTAACCAAAATAATTTTGGGGTTTATTTTGGAGAATTACGGCCAAAGGCGCTATAGCATGAAGTTTAGTATCTTTTGTGTCACAACTTTGTGTCAAGATTTTTAGGTAGATGCTGAAAAGGGCCGAGCACACGAGCCATAAAACTGTCAGTGATATACGAAATACAAACTGTATGGTAAGTACACTTGTTTTAAGTCATTCTATATTGCTTCAGCAACTGTAGTACTAATTCCTTTCAGTATTAGTATTATATTCATAATTACTAGTTAAGAGATCATAATTTATCAGTTGGTGAGCACACTTCTAAATTAAAACACTATGTAGTTCAGGAACAGTAATGTTTATTCTTTGTGACAAACAGAATAAACAAATTTAGTTGCTAAGTTAGTGTTTTCTACAAATAAAATAAACAAACAGTTTTCACTTTAAAAATGATTATTGTGGCAGCATTGGTTTCCTGTAAATATAGTCAAGTATGTCTATATCTTACAAACATCTTCCTTATAGTAACAGGTAGTACCTAGTTCACGTATCCCTAGTATTGAGGATTGACCAGCATGCAACAAGCACTTCCTGTTCGCTATGTTGAAAGATAAGGCACAACATCTCCTTTTGATACAGTAATATGCACATGACTCAATACTACTATCTAGAAGCTGGTGAAATATATTACCAGCGCACCGGTAATGCTTCATTTGTAACTGAAATCTTGATTCGAATGCAGGCGTGCAACAGGAGGCTAATCCGTGTTCAAACAAAGAGAACAGTTTCAAAGGCTTGCTGTATATCCAAAGGCCGCTGTACTCTGTACTTGAACTAGCGTACAAATCAATAGAGCTGAATAATTCTAGTGAGTTTGATATGAAAGTTATTTCTTCTTTTTCCAGTGTAGAACTGTCCAGTACTAGTCGGTTTATCGAGTAGCCAGTGGATATGATTAAGTTACCATCTACATAATGAAGCTTGTACGAATCGTAAACTGAAGATGGGCAGCTGTAAACATAGCTAACTTCTTCCGGACTATTCCATTTAATCGTGCATTGATCATCGGAAAGTCTAGAAGTCTGTATGATGCCACGAACTCCTGGTATTTGTGAAATGATAGTTTGTGAGCTGTGTATGTACAAAAAACCAAAATAGGTTGTTGAGTACATGCTGACAACTAAAATGTAGTCTAAACCTTGTCCGCAGTTGATAACAACTTGGACCAAACTCCCAAAATATGCAACGCTTATAAATTGAGGGCTGTTTACCCGAATGTCATTAAGAAGTGTTTTCTGTGATACATCCATCATAAGATCATCTCCACAATAGCCAATTGCAGAGCACTCAAAATTATCATTAGACAAATCAAGACATTTTATGCAGTGGTCACCTGTGTCAGCGAGCAATAGTACTGTCCGCAAATTTCCAATGCTCTCCAAATTGGCATGAGCAACATGAGATATTCTTGTGAAAGAAATGTTGTTATTTGCACTGCTACATGCATCAGTAGCTCTTCCTACGGGAACTATGCATTGACCATCTTTAGTAACTTCAATGAGCTGATGCGTTGTAGCCAGTAGGAGATGAGTTGGCACTACAGGGTGTTCCATTAGAGAGACGATACCTTCTTTGAAGTCTATGTTAATATTTCTTGTATTCAACATGCCCTCTGTCCATGTAAAGTTTGCTTCAGACAACTTTATTTCCTCATCTGAAATGGCATGGTTAGTCGACGCTCATTGCATTTATGAATAGCTAATCAATACTAGCTACATCTATGGTCAGTTAGTCAATGCTAGTTACATCTATGGTTAGTTAGTCAATATTGGAATATATATGGTTAATTATTAAATGCTAGCTATATCTATAAATAGTTAGCCAATACTAGTTACGTCTATGGTTAGTTAGTCATTGCTAGTTACATCTATAAATAGTTATTCAATGCTAGTCACCTCTATGGTTAGTTAGTCAATGCTAGTTACATATATGGTAAGTTAATCAATGCTAGTTACATCTATGAATAGTTAACCAATACTAGTTACATCTATGGTAAGTTAGTCATTGCTAGTTACATTCATGGTTAATTAGTCATTATTAGTTACATCTATGGTTAGTAAGTCAATGCTAGTTACATCTATGGGACTAAAACAAAAAAGAAAGTAGTCTACAAAATGGTTTCCAATATTTGCAGTCACTAATTTTTTAGTCTTCTGATACCCTTATAATTTCATTTTAGTTCATTTCAGTTTAAAAAACGAGTGACTACAGCTTCAGTTGATGAAGGTAACTTGCCACCGGGGTCTTGGAAGAGTAAATAAATATTACTACTGAGATAGATTAAAAATGTTCTACAGATAAACTGGTAATTTTGGTAAATGCTCTAAACTTGCTATTAATTTGAACATAATACATATATGGGATTACAAACAGCACCAAGAAACAAGGATGGAGCGAGATAATAGAGAATAATAAAATATCTACCGACAATACCCAAACAACCATTTTAGCACTCTCTGCTTAAGTAAACTGCATTAAAAGAGTTTTACATAAGAGAATAATTAGGTAATTGTAGAAGTGGTAGAGTAAATATCAACACATTACACAGTAATCTCCTAGTTGACTTTAGTTTCATCAGCACACCATTAATAACATATAGTTAGTACACATGCCATGTAGACTGTATAAGGAATCACCTCTGACTGCTTTCACTATATTTTCCTGATTTTAAGAAATGTGTATGCCATGAATATTGATGACTTTAAAATGTAGATAAAACTTTTTATGATTGAACATGCAGATTCATGTTGTTATCTAGCTACTATGAACAAACAGTTATGTGAAAACATTTGAGAAAGCTACGTGAAATTATAGAGTTACCAATTTTTACCAAATGTTAAGATTGATGATCTATTTCTGTATTCATGATTACGTCAATCCTAATTATTGTGTTTTCAATATGAAAACATTGCCTTTTTATAATTGTACTTCTTTTGTATTTTAGTACATATTATTAGTCATAACTTACCAGGAAAGGTTTGGTAGATGCTATTTGCATAAGAACCACCACAAAGTTGGCTTGAATCTCCAGAGCAGGCAGAACTGCATAATGACTCAGTTGCCTTGCCATGTTTTGCAAACGTTTCTCCACAGAAACATTGAAATGAGAACTGTAGGCCTGCGTAGCCATTTCCTGTATAGGTTTGGTAAATAATGGTTGAAGCTTCATCGACAGGAGCCGGAAAATAATACTTCTTTGTTATACTCTCATCGCAATATGACTGAGATCATTGGGTTTTGTCAGTGTAGCAAAACGCTAGGTTTATTCGATGGTAATTTTTTTCAGTAATACAATGGATATCAACAATGGTTTGCCAAAAATTGTGACAAAGTTGGTGCGGTAATTCACCAGAACAATTGATGGAGGCCAGAATATAATGCTTTTTGTTTTAACTGTTTTACAAATGACTTCATGGAAAGGGTTCTAGGTAGAAATAAAGAATGATATGTTCTTACCTCTAGAAATACAAGTGCCCACACATAACTCAATACTCATTACCCGTGAGTCGATTACATGGTCCAAGGCTCTGTCATTGCTATCGCTATAGCATCCTAAGTATTTGTGAGAAACTCCAAATCTTAGACAACCTAAAAAAAGTTTTTCAAGCAATGTGGTATATCAATAATATTGTAGCTCTTACAATAGGTAGACTACAAATAATGCTACTAGTAACACTCTATCCACTACTATCCTATCCTCGCTAAAACTACTGCTAAAACTACTACAACCACGATCATTAGCTGTACTCTTCACTAGCACAAGTGCGAGAACTTTTCTTATCAAAACTGACAGTTTTACTACTGTTACCAGTGCTACACTTGTACTCCTCTAGATTTAATTGCGTGAGATGCAATAACAAGCTCAGATGATATACTAACGATGACGTACTAATATTGTCTTTACCATATCAATCAGTTCTAAAATTGCCTTTAAAGAAGTATCTCTATATATATTTCTCAAAGTTTATGGGTATGTGGATATGCAAGTAGTTCTAGCTATAATAGCTATAAAAATCTTGGATAAAGATTCCGCAATCTGATAAATTTTAACTCACAGAGACCGCTACCGCAAGTTTAAAATTTGGGCGCTCTACCACTGAGCCATGTTATTATATACCCTATAGCGAATGCACCCGCTAATTATTTTATCATTGTGCTCACGCGTTACGATGCCCTTTTTGAAAAAATAATTTTCCGTAAGGTTCAATTACTATATCTGGGGTCAAGACCAATTCTTCTCACGCTGACAATTATAGGAAGAGCCTTGACATTCTTTCTCCGTTCGGTCAGACAAAGACGGTACGATATCTCATTTTCACAACTGTACCAGTATCGAAAGGTACCTGTATCATCGTATATAGTCAAAGTTTTGATGGATAGCTTTTGATGGAACTGTAACCTTTTTTATACGCACACACTTTTATGCAAAAATTGTTGTTATTAATCCAATATATTCAGGATTTCTATTTTGTTATTTCAATTTGTATTAATTGTATCATTACCGAATCATATTTTATTGTAATCGTAACAAAACCGACTTAATTTAGCATATTTACATCTAAGCCCTTTCGTTGCTGTTTTATTTTTTTCGATTTATTTGACTTGCACAAAAAGATTTTTCTTGTGATATGAAGTTTGAGAATTATAGTTGCTTGACAAAGTTTAAAAACTTTTAGTTGTTTGTATTTTCTCTTAAATTATTTCAACTACACAACACAGTTTTCTCATAATATGTAATTTGAAAGTTAGAATGGCAAAGGTTGTTATACCCTATGTTAAATACCAATCAATTTTCTGTGCAAAGGCTTTTTTATTACTCAGGCAACGCCGAGTAGCGCAGCTAGTTCATTATAGGGTTTAATAAAACTAGGCAGATTTATCCAAGAAAGAATATATAGATATAGAGAATAAAATAAATAGACATATATATATAGAATACTTTGTGAATTTCCAAACAACAAGGAAACAAAGCACATATCTAAAAACAAACCAAAGATACAGAGTTCGCACACATGGTTTGGAAATTCGTTACCTTTGTAAGTTGAACAAACATGTTCAACTCTAACTAGTAACTATTTTATTATTCAAACTCAGCTGATGGAAACTGAAATGTTTATATTGTATACCTTAGTAACTTTAGCTATTTGTTGTGTATTAGCTGTTCTACCGCCGCTGCCCGGGTAGTAAAAAAGGTCTTTGGACAGAAAATTGATTTGTATTTAACATATAACAACATTTGCTACTCTACCTAAAAAACAACTTTAAAGGTTTTCAAACTGTGTCAAACAACTTTTAAACTTCATATTATGAGAAAAATGTTTCGTGCAGGTCAACTAAATGTAAAAAAATGAAACGATTATAAAAGGGTTTAGATGTAAAAGTGAAATAATTAGCAAGTAATAACTAAATCGAGTCTGTTTTGCTACGATTACAATAAGAGATGATTTGGTAATGATACAATTAATATGAACTGAGCAAACAAAATAAAAATTCTGAATATGATGAATTAATAATAACAATTCTTGCACAGAAGTGTGTACAAAAAGGTTACTGTTCCACTAATAGCTATCCATCAAAGCACTGAATACGCCGATACTGGTACGACGATATGTAAAAATGAGATATTGTAGTGGCTTTGTCTGATTGAAGGTGAGAGAATTTAGATTCTAGAGGCTATTTCTACTCGAGATAATACAATTGTTTGCGTGAATAGTATTAACCTTTACGGGGATTTAGCAATTGATCCTTGAAAAAAGCCGGAAATAAAGGTTCACTAAAACGCAAAAAAGGCATCGTGTTTCATAGAGTTAATAGAATTTAATCGCCAAATTCTAATATCGAGAGAGTCTATTGTCGATATCGTTTTGCCAAAAAAAATTAGCCCTAATATGTTGAGGACAAAAAAGCATTGCGTGGCATGAAGCTAATAAAGTTCATATAATTGTAATTATTACGTCATTTTTGTGTGAAAACGGAAAACGATGAATAGGTTATGTATAGAGGCGCACTAACCAGAGATTCCTGTTAATGCGCCCTAGCAGTGAATGAAAAAACTGCAGAATAGCCGCACCCTTATATAAGCCCATGGCTTAAACCATAAAAAGTAGCGGCTAATAGTCCGAAAAGTACGGTGCTCATATTAATTCAGTTCACTTCGTATGACGAAAAAAGGAAAGACTACTCTTTAAGGTGGACAAACATCTACACACAGATTGCCGTCTATATAGTAGATCATCAGAGGCTATGAAAGCATCTATTTTAAATTCACATATCCTGAAATGTTTTATAAACCACATTTTGGAAATCTTGGCTATACACTGATAAACTTACGGTAATTATAAATAACTAGCAACAAATCGTTGTTTTAGTCTTATTTTCTGATCTTTAAAAATGGTCTGATATTTTTCAAGTCTAAGTTATCACCTAAAAATTAGTGCTATAGTAATTTTCTGTATTTAAGGCAATTAAGGTGATATGAAAGGTGTTTCACATTAGAACATGTCTCTTTTGTTTCAGTCTCATCTAAAATGGTAAACAGTAACTCAGTGAAACAGGCGATTACAGTGTAAACTCACCGATAAGCAGCGTGACAGCAACCAGGTGTTCCATTCTGAAAGGTGCAAATTTTCTTTTTTATAGTTGTACCTAAACTGCAGTTGTCTAACAAATAAAACTGCTCAATCTACCGCTTCACGGTGATTGAAATCAATGAGTACTACTGGGTATTTGCATCTCATGACTATCAATGAGTTTACACAAAAGCTCATATCTGCCTATAAACTATCAGTTAAAGAATCATATTGCATGAATAATTATTTTATTCAAATATTTTTCTACAAATAATAAGACTCGCAGGCTCTAGTTATTAATTTTTTTTGCATAATAATCCTCTTTATCTAACAACAAAGTATGCTGTCGGATGTTTCCTCTAAATCGAGCAACTGCCACGACTCCAGGGTTTACTGGACACACATTTATTGGTTTTTAAATTACTAATAGCAACGATGCATGCTGCGCAATTTTAATGTTTCTGTTTTTGTGCAATCTCTAACTTTTTTGAATAAAATGATTTGCTTTTTTGTGGATAACTCTTTCTCTCTCCAACACTCTATCCCACTCTTTTCCTCTCTCTATCTCTATCTCTCTCTCCCTCCCTCTCTCCCTCTCTCCCTCTCTCCCTCTCTCTCTCTTTCTCTCTCTCTCTCTCTCTCTCTCTCTCTCTCTCTCTTTTAACTCTTATTTACATTCTATTTATCTCTCTCTAACTCACTTACACATACACTCTCTTCATCTCACTTAGCCACTCTCTTCCTCACCCTCTCACACACAATATTTCTCTCTTTCTCTAACACTCTTTTTCTTACACTTTCTCACGTACATGTAATACTTGGCATGCAAGCACTATTTGTAGATTTGCTTGACATGATTTCAAATCTACCAACAGCATTTTTTATCTTGCTATATGAACGTGTAATCATCCTACAAAGACAACAAGTGCCAGCAGTGAATCTATATTTGCACTTTTATATATTATAGAAAAATCTGAAAAATCAAAGATGGAGTAATAAAGCATTCTTTAGTTTAGTATATTGTTAAACGTGAGCAATTTATTATACTGTATATACGCTTATTACATACTTTATAATGTAAAATAATAAAAATGTGCTTTAATATATGTTTTTTAGTTTTGTTTTACAGATGTTTACATTACCTGTGACAAAAAGATTGTTTTGAGATTTGAGCAAGTAGTGAATCGACGACAACCTTTTTGGCAAAAAAACGTTGCCAAAAAAACTCAAGCTGCGTAATACTGCTTAACAGTGCTTTTACTTACTATAGCAACATATTAATGTGTATCTACTAACACTTTTTTGACTGATACATGAAGTTTCCATTCAGTTTAGAAGGAAGTTGTAATGAGGTTATTACCGTATCGATGAACCAACTGAGGTTCAAAGAAAAAGTCTGATCTAAAACTCAGCTGGCATGATCACTAGCTTGTTTCAAGCTTGCATGGTTGAACAGTAGACGGTGTTGTTGATGAAGTATTTATTTAGACAAATGTGAGTAAACCGGATTAAAAAGATATTAATTTTGCATCTATGGCAAACTAAATATATATTACATGTCGCAAACTTTTATTTAACAAGGATAAACACAAATTAGCTAATTGCTAGAGGTTTCTGTAAAGGACAAACCACGTTATGTATTAAATTTTCATTACTACTGAAAAGTGAAATGTTGGCTGATGTAAATACAAAAAGATGAAGACCATTTTAAAGCTGTATTTTGCAGACGCTATTTGGCAGCGAAGCAGTAGACTGAAGCTTAAAAGTTCATTTATATAAATATCAAAGTTTGTGGGTGTGTGTGTAGTTTAGTTTGTCCCACTATAGCTATTAAAATTTTGAAATGAAACATCTGTATCATGGTGGATTTGATGTCGGAACAGGTAATGACCTTGATGTAAACATTTGATGTTCGAACATGTCGGAATATGTAAAGCGCCACAAGCGCTGTGACTAGCACTTGTACAATAGCTTTTGCTAATATTACTCATAGTAGTAAACTGGCAGTTGTACTACCGGTACCACGGCTACCATTGGTACTCTTCTAGTAGATTTAATCATCTATAATGTGTGAGATGCTATAGCAAGCTCTGATGACATATTAATATTGTCTTCACCAAGCAATCAGCTCATAACTCACCTTTAAAAAAACATCTCTATTCATTATAAGCATTAATAAAGCTAGGAAGAATTATCCTAAAAAATAGAATATATAGATATGAACAATAGCCTGTATACATTTAGAGAAAATAATATATATATAGTGAATATAATGAATAGGTGTACAGAATGCTTAGACATATGCAAACAACCTGGCATGAATTTTAAAGTAACATGGAAACAAGACACATATCTAAGCACGAACCAAAGAAGCACAGCCTGGAACAACGTTTGCATGAAGTTTCAAATTTGTAAGTTAAACAAACCATGTTTCAATCCTATGTGTAATTAGCAACTATTTTATTATTCCAACTCAGCTGATGGAAACTGATATATTTATGTTGTACACCTTAGTAACTTTAGCTATCTATTGCATAATCAGAAGTACTGAAAGCAGCCATTTTTGATTTAAATATTATGAGCTACTTTACGAAGCACATTTTGGAAATATTGGCTGTCCGCTGTTAAACCTACTTGACAATAACTAGAAACAAATTTTTGTTTGTTTTTTGGTTTAACTTTCTTCAAAAATGGTCTCATATTTTTCAAGTGTACATTAAGATAACACCTAAAAATTAGTACTATAGTAACTTTGTGTATTTAAGGAGCCTAAGGTAATGTGAAAGAAGTGTCACTGGGAAACAGGTTTCCTTTGTTCTAGTCCCATGTAAAATGATAAACGGTGACTCCGTGAAACAGGTGGATAAAGTTTATACTTACTGAGGAGCTGCCTGACCGCAATACGGTATGCCATGCTGAATGGTGTACTTTTTCTTTTTCATAGTGTCACCTAAACTGCAGTTGGCTGACAAGTAAAATTGTTCAATCTACTGCCTAATGGCAATTGAAATCAATGAGTACTATAGGACTATAGTACTATAGTACTATAAGTACTATATTTGCATCTCATGGATATCACTGAGTTTACACAAGCGCTTGGATCTGCCTATGAACTACCAGTTAAAGACATGCATTGCATGTTTTAATTGCAATTGCAATTAATTGCATTGCAATTGTTTTAGTCCAATATTTATGTACAAAGGACTCAACTCAGAGACTGGTTATTATTGTTCCTGTATATATAAATATATATATATATATATATATGTATATACAGTCAAACATGGATAACTCGAACTTCACGGGACCGAGCGAAAGTGTTCGAATTATCAGAGCGTTCACGTTATCAGAGCACTGTCACAAGTCCATGTATTTACTTATTTATTAGTAGATACATGTACATATACAAACTATAATATAAATCAAAAGCACAAATGGCTTGTTTCAAATTAAATGCTTCTAATGTAAAGTTTAAAACATTTTTATCAAAAAGTATAAAGATTTTTCTATCACTTGAGATTGGTTTGTTGTTTGAGGTGATGTTATTGCCAGGACGTCTTTTAGATTGACATTGGCAAAACTTGATCGTTGTTGAAATGCTCAAAAGAAAAGACATCTTTTTCTTTTGAGCGTTTTACCCACGATCAATTTTGCCGATTTTTTTTAAAGTTTATGCAAAGATTACCTCACTTTACCTCGCTTCCGAAGGGCGATCGCTACACGGATGTTTGGTATAAATCAAATTTCACCAAACCTTTAGAAAAGTCGTTGACAAAAATATTTTGCCGATGGTGGTAATAACGACGATTATGAATTACGAAAAGTTGAGGTTTACCTCTATGGCTTGGAATAAAGTGATTTTCTAAAGCGATA
Organism: Watersipora subatra; assembly: GCF_963576615.1. Lineage (NCBI taxonomy): Eukaryota > Metazoa > Bryozoa > Gymnolaemata > Cheilostomatida > Watersiporidae > Watersipora > Watersipora subatra. The sequence continues at coordinate 64,020,159 of NC_088714.1, forward strand.
ACAACCGTTTCGGTAGCCGTTGGGCAAAAAACAGTTCGAGTTAATAGTGTTGGCTTCGAGTTATCTATAGCAATTTATCATTACGTGGGAACAGACCAAAGAAACCGTTCGAATTAACCATGTGTTCGAGCTATCCGTGGGCGAGTTATCCATGTTTGACTGTATATGCATATTCCTGTATATAATAATAGTTTTTATCTAGCAACAAAGTCTGCTGTCGGTTGTTTACTAAATTCAAACCACTGCCAGGGTTTATACTGAATGCAAATGTATTAGTTTTTAAATCACTAATGGTACCACTGCATGCTGCACACATTAAGTGTTTCTGTTTGGCTGCATTTTCTGTTTGGCTGGCAGTAAGGTCGCTTGCTGCTTTATTTGAACAAATGTTTCTCTCTCATACTCTATACCCTTCTCACACCCTCTCTTTCTTCCCCTCTTTCTTTTTCTTTCACTCTTTCTTTCCCCTCTTTTTTACTCATTCTCTTTCACTCTTTCTCTTCCTTTCCCTCACTCTTTCTTACTCCCTTTCCATCATTCTCTTTCTCATTACCCCTCACTCTCTTTCTCATTGTCCCTCTCACTCTCTCTCTCATTATCCCTCTCTCATTATCCCTCCCTCTCATTATCCCTCTCTTATTATCCCTCTTTCTCATCATCCCTCTCTCATCATCCCTCTCTCATCATCCCTCTCTCATCATCCCTCTCTCATTATCCCTCTCTCTCTCACTATCCCTCTCTCATTATCCCTCTCTCTCATTATCCCTCTCTCTCATTATTCCTCTCTCTCATTATCTCTCTCTCATTATCCCTCTCTCTCATTATCCCTCTCTCTCATTATCCCTCTCTCATTATCCCTCTCTCATTATCCCTTTCTCTCATTATCCCTCTCTCTCTCATTATCCCTCTCTCATTATCCCTCTCTCTTATTATGTATCCCTCTCTTATTATCCCTCTCTCTCATTATCCCTCTCTCTCATTATCCCTCTCTCATTATCCCTCTCTCTCTCATTATCCTTCTCCCTCTCTCTCACTCTCTCTCTCTCATTATCTCTCTCACTCTTTCTCTCTCTCTCTCTCTCTCTCTCTCTCTCTCCCTCTCACTCTCTCTCTCATTATCCCTCTCTCTCATTATCCCTCTATCATTATCCCTCTCACTCTCTCTCTCATTGTCCCTCTCACTCTGTCTCATTGCCACCCTCTTGTTATCCCTCTCTCTTTCTCTCAACACCATCTTGCTCTCACTCTTTCTTACTGACTTTCACATTTTTTTCTTCCGCACGCTATTGCTTACACTGTCTCATAACCTTTGATATGCAGGCATTGTATGTCGATTAGCTTGATCTGGTCTCCGATATATCAACTGTATTTGTCTTCATTTGGTGGATTAACATCTGATTAGGCCTCAAAAAATAACGAGGTGCAAATTGTTCTCTACTTTAGCCTATCGTTGACAATTTATGAACAATGAGTATGTGAACTATATGATTATACTGAACATACCTTTACATGTAATAAATGGCGTATTGTGTAAAATAGTGCGAAACTGCTTAAAATATGTTTGTTTCAGCTGTTGTACAGATAAAATTGTTTACATTATTTATGGCAAAAATATTTTTATGTTAGCAAGCAGTAGTGATTTTTAGTGTTTATTGTTTTGTTGAGAAACTCAGACTGAAAAATACGGCATGGCTGTGCTTTCAGCTACTATAGCAACATATCTATGTTTATCATAGATATATAAACCTAGATTGGCCAATAATAGCTATTCCCATCGGTTGCCTTGTCAGACTTAAATAGCACGACATAACGTCATTGTATTGTACCTCATGCTTGACTGCACTGTTGTTTACAATGGAGCTAATGAGAAGAAGGTGGCAAAACTCCATTTATTTTCACATAAAAAGCTTCTTGGATACATAATCCAGTAAACTAAAGCAATTCTGTGATAATATCTGATAACCACCATTGATTAATACTATAAAAGCTATGAATTGTTGTACACAAAACATGAGCCATCAGGGCTTTATTTGCCACCCTCTCCTATCCCCATTCTCTCGTTTCCCCTTCTCCAAAGAAGAAGTTAGAGGGGGAAAAGAGAGTAGGGAGAAAGGAGAGGGGGCAAATGGCCCACCCACTCAAAGAGCCAGACCCTGGCTAGGTAAATAGACTAATATTATGCTGAACTAAACATGACTAAATATGATGAGTATGCAAGTATGTCTTAAGTCAAAAATGAGACAGAATGATTATTTTACAGCTGGCTATGTAGCTGGCTAGGTCACCAAAGCTGAAGTGTAATGATTGTATCACTAGCATCGTGGATGTTACCAACTTTAATGTAAACCAAGCAATGAATTCCTTAATCACAGTTAAGAATCGTGGTGGCTTGACTTTGTCTGCCTGTGGTGATTGAGGTTTGCAACCATAGTGAGAAAACAACGAGAGTGTTGCTTGGTAGTGCTGGATTGGTGACAAACTTTCTCAGGCTAGCACTAATTGCCACCATGGAGAGGTTGTTGAGGTTCAACATCATGCTATTGTTTAAGTGTAATCATCAAGCTAGTAGCCTAGCTCGTGAGATAGCAAAGAGATATATTTCGATTAGGGCGCATTATGAAGCTAAGAATAGAGCTGGCACGGGTAGCTCGTCTGGTCTTGACCCACCGGGTCAGAAGTGCTCGGGTCGGGCCACCCGACCCTCGGGTCTTCCTATACTAAAACATGGGTAGGTTTATGGCTAAACAACAGCGGTTGTATATCGCTTTTTAAGTGCGATTGAAATGGAGTCGCATATAGTCCTAGCACGGAAGGACCAGGCAAAATAAAACAAGGTGAATCAAGACTATATTTTCATGTCTGCAACAATAATCTTTGGACTATAGGTTTCACGTTTTTCAGCAAAAAATAATCAACATGTCGGTGGTCTGGGAGTTCATGAAGAAGCCAGTCACGAAAGGAAAATACCAAGTTACATGTATTTGTACAATATGCAAAAGCAAGTTAAAGGTTGACTTGCAACAAAATTCACATTACAGTTATTTGGTATCATAAGGATCACCATGTCTTACTCTGTTGTGTTGTAGGTGTGAAATATATGGGAATGTGATTACAAGCTCTTAAAAGCTAAAAACCGAACAGTTAATCGCAGCCACACGAGACCGTCATAGTTTAGATTCGCTTTTCAAAACGGCTCAAATGGGACGTAGTTGTTACAGGATGGTTTCTGTTTACACTTTCATGCAACCTCATTTGTCGAAATATTTTCACAAATATACTTCACGCATTCAAAAAAATCATGTCTATTGTTCTTGCGCGTCTGTTTTATCGTCATTGTAATGCTGTCACTTTTAGCACTGATATCTTATAACTTACCGCAAAAAATCGTTAAACTTTTTAACCTTAGCTTGAAGGAGTACATATCATTGTCTGATAATCATGCTGAGCCTGTTGGTCACCTGTGATAATCGAAAAGTGCTGCAAAAATTATTTTCGAAGTATTGGGTCACGTGATCAGATTACGACTTGACGATTGAATAATGCCGAAACAAAACTGTAAAGTAGCGAGCATCTATATTTGATACGGGGTATTCGGTAAAACCCGAAGTGTTTGTCATAAACTAGTGCTACAATAAGTTTCATATTGAACTTTTTAATGGCTTTTCAATTCAGGTGAGAAAATCATGTGACAAGACGATAACCAAACTGTAATGACCACGTCAGAGAAATAAACAGATTCCGATCTACGGCGGCTTTTCATTTTTGAGCTTTTAAAAGCTTATTATCACTTTTCCACGTATTTGGCACCTACAACACAACAGAGTAAGACATGGTGAATCTTTTGATACCAAATAACTGCAATGTGAATTTTGTTGCAAGTCAACCTTTAAGCTACAAAGAAGGATCCACCTCAATACTATTGAGGCATTTACAACGAGAGCATCCTGAGGAACTTAAAAGCGCGTGTAAGAACCTTCAATCCAGCAAATTTATTTTATTTTTAGTTTCTTTCACTAATACCAGAAGTTTTAGGGAAGTGATGGATTTTTGCTTTCCACTATGCTAGGTTATCTATTTCTATATTTGTAAAGTATTTCTTAACTAATCCCTTGTTGATTATAATAGCAGTTGAAAATAAAATCTGTAATAAAAACAGTAGCCAAATTATGCCATTAATCTATCACCCATTGAATAGCATTGATCTACCAATGTCTAGCCATAAATTGTAGATTGCATCTATAAACCAAGCCACAGAATATAATGATCGGTGTGATAATGGTTTTTTTTATCTTAGTTTAATGATGTCACAAAATTAGGCTGTAAAAGAACTATCTCTTAAACTTAAATAAATAAAAAATCGCGGATGCTGACCCGGCCCGGCCCGATCTTAGCCCTCATTGCTGACCCTGAGTCTGGTCCGACCCTGCATTACTTGGTCTTGTTCCAGCTCTAGCTAAGAAAGCCATTGATTCTATTTCCCTGATCAGATCAAAACTTCACAGGCTCATCATACTTAGTCATGTTTAGTTAAACATGATATTAGTCTTTTACCTAGCCACGGTCTGGCTCTTCGGGTGGGTGGGCTATTTGCCCCCCTCTCCTCTCCCCCTTCTCTCTTTTTCTCTTCTCACTTCTTCTTTGGAGAAGGGGAAAAGATAGAATGGGGATAGGAGAGGGTGGCAAATAAAGCCCTGATGGCTCATGATTTGTGTGCAACATTTCATAACTTTTATAGTATTAATCTATGGTGGTTATCAGATATTATCACAGAATTACTTTAGTTTACTGGATTATGTATACAAGAAGCTTTTTATGTGAAAATAAATGTGATTTTGTCACCTTCTCCTCATTAGCTCCGCAGTGCAGTCAAGCATGAGGTACAATACAATGACGTTACGTCATGCTATTTAAGTCTGACAGGCTTTTTCCCTATTGGCCAATCTAGGTTTATATATCTAGGATGTTTATTCACTGAAGCTTATCTGACTGTTACAAAAAATGTCAATTAAGTTTGGCAGAAAGTTATGAAAAGGTCATTACCTTATCTCTGAACCAACCTAGGTACAAAGTTAAAATTACTTATGCAGTGAGTGTAAACTACGTACAATTACAAGTAAACTACTTAAACGTATGAGTAAACCAGAATAAGGAGATACTACTATTAGATCTATGACAAACTAAATATCCATGTATACTGCAAGTCACAAACTTTTACTTAATAAAGACAAACAAAAATTAGAGAATTACCAGGAGTCACTGTGATGGACAAAGTATGTTTATTTTCTAAACTTTCATCACTACAGAAAAGTCACAATGTTGGTTCATTGAAAAATAAAAAGAGGAAGACAATTACAAAATGTTGCCAATGGTACTTGGAAGCATAGCAGTAGACAAAAGCTTACAAATATAACAATAATATGGCAACAACAAAGAGTAAACATAAGCTTGCCTTGTGATGGCAAGGCATTGGTAGATGTTTTTTAGCAGTTTAATAGATCATTTATTAGAAATACCAACTTCCAGTTGGTAACAGTGTGCTCCAGAGTGATTCAAACCACCTTGATTTGTTTGTGTTTGGTAAAGTGAACAGCCAAATGTTTCAGAGTTGAAGGAAAATGCGGAGCACTTTTTTTTATACAAAAATAAGCGCATGCTTCCACATTTTCTACCTTGATTAGCTTCATTAAATTACCATGGCATTCGTGACTCTCAGAGATTTGATGGAAAGAGAACTTTGAAACATGCTGAGCAGTAGATTCCTGGCTTGACAGGAGTAAATGAAAGGCTTTAGTAACTTTGCTGTAAATCCAGAAACATCTAGACATAGTTTTCGATTCTGTAAATAGGTTAATCTCTGCCCTAACATCAAGCTTTTCAAATTGTGGCGTTACTATACCCTGATTTCTCCAAACTACTTTTATCTCATTGTTTAAAACTATGAACAGTATGCCTTGGACCTGGTGAGGTTGAAAAGAACCAACTATGGATGATGGACAAGCGTAACTGTATGTTTGCTCTTCATCTTCTCTATACCAGCGGACTACACAGTTCTGGGCCTGTTTCTCTAGCAGTATTGATCCATATGGAGCTGTCATCGCCAGTGGCATGGTGTGGGTGCTTGGAAAATATGCAAAACCAAAGGACTCTGTTGAATAAAAGCTAACCACTACCAAGTAGGAATCTGCTATTCTGCAGTTGATGATCAGTTGCACAAGATTATCATAATAGGCAGTTGTAACCATTTCCGGTTCACTCAACTTTATATTGTTTATAGCAAACTTCTCCATCGATTTCATTCTGCTACCATCGTTGCAGGAGCCATACTCTGATAATTTCGTGAATGTGCTAGCAGAAATTACAAAGCTTTTTACGCAGTTGTCTAGGGTATCAGCCACCGTAAAAGTGGAAGACAAACCGCCTATTTTTTCAAAGTTCACAAGTGTTAAATCTGATATTTCCATGAAGGTATGCTCAGTTGATGTTGACAAAGTATAACATTGCTTAATCTCTTCACCAGCGATCACCGTACAATCACCATTTTCAGCAATTTCAAACAATTGATTTTTTGTGGCAGCTAACTTACAGTTTGTTTGTATACAGCGGATGCTCTATCAGTGAGCCGATGTCAACATCAAACTCAAAGTTTATGGTCTCATAAATCACCAAATTATCTGTCCAGTTTTCTCTGCCTATCACAGATGTAGACTCTCGGTCTGTAAAAAAGCTAGAAATAATCATCGCTTGGAAAGCTACAGCAGAACTGCTAATACACATGCATCGGCAAAGGATCTAAAAACAGAAAAGCCGCAAACTAGTAAAAGCTAAAAACGACAAACAAAGGAGACTCTTCTACATCTTAACCCATTCTGGTTACCATAAAACCTCTAATTGAATGCCACGGCGCTCTATTTTTTAATCTTTCTTCTATTATGTGGCAGTCAATTGGAGGCGGCGGCCAAATAGAGGCGGCGGCCAAATAGAAGCTGGCGGTCTATTTTTCAAATGGCTCACCAGAATTTTTGGAAGATAACTTTAGCCCTCTTACAGACAAAGCGAATGTCACCTATAGTTGGCCTTCTTTTTTCGTTGGAGCGATATTTAACCATTCGGATGCAATAAATCTGCTAACATAACTCTAACTTGTCAAAGGTCTCTTAATAAATGTGCCTCGAAAAACCGAGAAATATCTCTACCAGTTGATATATATTGCTTGCAAGTGACCTGTGATGATATTATAGCTTGTGTCCCTCTTTGCAATTTGCTGGCATTTTCAATTTTTATTTCATTCTAAATTTGAAGACATATTTTTATTTTATATCTATACTAGCTGTACAACCTGGCTTTGTCTAGGTAATAAATAGGTTTTTGGACAGAAACTTTATTTGTGTTTAACATATAACAACATTTGCCATTCTAACTTTCAAACTTGATACCATGAGAAAAATGTTTCGTGCAGGTCAGATAGTTTAGAAGAAATATAAACGACTATAACAAGGTTTAAATGTAAATGTGAAATAATTAGCAAGTAGTAGCTAAATTAACTCGGTTGTGCTACGGTTGCAATAAAAGAGGATTTGGTAATAATACAATCAATACGGACTGATAAAACAAAATAAAAATCCTGAATATGTAGAATTAATAATAACAATTCTTGCATAGAAGTGTGTCTGTATAAAAAAAGGTTACTATTCCACCAGAAGCTATCCATCAAAACTTTGAATACGACGATACTGGTACCTCTCGTTACCGGTACAAATGTATTAAATTGAGATATCGTACTGTCTTTGTTTGACCGAACAGAGAGATAATGTCGAGGCTTTTCCCACAGAGACAACATAATTGTCCGCATGAGAAGAATTGGCCTTGACCCCAAATATAGTACTTGAACCTTACGAAAAATATTTCTTAATAGGGGAGTTGTAGCGGGTGGCGGCATCGCTAAAATAATCAGCTTGCGCTAAAGCTATAGCTGGAATGACACATATACCAACACTGAGAATTATATATACATAAATTTGACATTGTTGAATAAAAGCTCATTGCTCTCACTGATATGTTTATTACAGTTTTCAGCCAAAACTAGCTTTTTATGTGCAATAGAAGTGGAGTTATGAGCATCGATCCATTGTAAGCTGTGTTAAGACAGCCGCAAGGATGCTATTAAATAGCATGCTATAAATTTGCATATTTATAAGTTCTACAATAATAATCTATCAAATGATACAAATATATATACATGAACAAGTGAAATAAACTAACCATACTTACAAATGTATATTACATGCAGAAACAAAAATTAACATTTTTTAAACTAAAATATTTCCATCGTTTGCTTGGATAGTTGCTTTCTGATTGTTACGTTCAATAGAACAAACATCTTCTAGTTGTGCAATACCTTCCACAATATCTTCTGGCCTCAACCTTTCTCTGCACTGCTGAACTAGTTGATATCAGCGTCCAAACAATTTTTTGGCAGAGCAAAACTTTCACGCACTGTATTTAGCACAAATGCAACGCGTAAAAATTTGCTTGCGAAATGTAACCTTTGGTCCAAAACTTGCAAGCAGTTTTTATATGTATGTACTTTGAGGTATTTTTAAGATCGCATTAAACAAGGAACTACTATTAGCCTACAACAGTTAATAATTATTTTTATGGCGTTGCTTTCAAAGTTAATCTACCGTCGTAAATTTAAACCGTTGTTATATATGTACACATACTTTGAAATATCAAGACTGCGTTAAACAAAGAACCACAATTGGCCTGAGACAGTAATTATTGCTACAGGGTTGCTTTGAAAGCTCACCTACCATCATAAATTAAACCCTTTTTATATATGTAGGCTACTTCAAAGTAAAAAAACTGCACTAAACAAAGAACTACTACTAGCCCAAGACCATTATTGATTATTTCTATGGTGTTCCTTTCAAAGTTTTAACAAAAAAAATTAAAAGCTTTGGAGTTTGACAACGAAAAAATTATTTCAATTCAACGAATAATTATTGATACAACTTTGTGGACATTTTTCTACTGATCAGTTGATATTATGGGCTCGTAAAGATCAAATAATGTCAAAGTGACGGTCAAATGGAGGTGGCGTTCAAATAGAGGTGACGTTCAATTAGAAGTTTTACAGTATCTAACTAATACTAAATATCATCATCGCTCAAAAAGGTACAGCCATCTACTCAACAGCTTGCAATGATTTCACTTTCAACTGCTAAATGTCACTGCGGTATATAGTATGTACATTTATGCTACCACTTGTCAGGAAATGTTTGGTAGACGCTGTTGGTATCATAACCACCACAAATCTGATCTGAGTCGCCGTCACAAGGAAAGTCACAAATTTGATCACTTTTCTTCTTGTACTTGTCGTACTGCTCACCACAAAGACATTCATCTCCATACTGTAGACCGGCGTAGTTGTGACCTAAAGTTTGAGTTAAGACTCGGTTACAAATATTGATAAAAACTGAATATAAAATGTAAAATTACTAGTATTCTATTAAAGAACTCAGTTGTTATCCATAGACTAGAGTAATTTGTTTGTAACTAGCTATAAATACTAGTTACTATTCAGGTTCTTCTAAGAGGCTTTGACAAAAGAAGTTCAACCTGGCAGCAAAAAGTGTTGGATGTCAAACAGCTAACTCCTAAAAAATATCTACCTTATTTTGTAAAGCTAAAGTTGCTAAAATGTCTACCTTATTGGGACACTCAAGTTTGGACGTAAGTTTGTCAGTTTTAGGTATGATAGGAGGATGTAAAGACATAGCAGAAAATCGTGCAGTGGGGTAATATGACAGTGAGGTCAATGTTAGTATAGGTCATGCTAAGTAAAACAATTATTCAGATATTAATAACGCTAGCGAAGAAAATGAAGAAATAATGTAGAAGCTTGGCCTTGAATGAAAACGAATCAACCCGTAATCATTGTGGAATCACGGTTTTTTCACCTTATTATGGGGAGCACGATGTTTTTGTCATCGCCACACGACATTTTTTCACCAATCTAAATTAAAAATTTTTTATGGAAATTCAATTTGGAAGTCGGTGTGCTGAATACATCAAAATAACAAAGAAGCTGACATGCTAATCCCAAAATGCTTCGCACAACTCTAGAGAGATATGATGCTCGTTCTTTCTCAGTATCGCATTGTTCATTGTAGTGAGAAAAAAAACTAAAAACAGACATACGATAAAATTTTAGCTGATTTCAAAGTTGAAGTTTAGTAATATACATACTAAAACTTAGCTTTAAGTATGTGTTTAGCAATTTAAATTCATTTAAGTTAAATTAATTTATTTATGTTATACGTTTGGCTCAAAATTAAGAACTCCCTACCGTATGTACTGCACGTAGTACATTGTAACGCTGATTTTATTGCAGATCATAACCACTAAATACACTAAAGTTACTGTAGCTTATTACCTATAGTTACTAAGGTTAACATATTATTTTGTAACTAATTTTTAATATGTACATTACGTATATGAACTTTTGAAGATTTTTACCAGAGGGTGTTTGCATTGGATACTTATTATGGTTTCTATACTCATCAAAACAACATTTTGCCTTACGATACTAACACTCGAACAGATTAAAATTGTTTAGTGACGGTCCACTGTATTAGCAATAGGCATCACATTTTTTGTTTATCAAATTGTGAATATGCACCTACGAATATTGATAAAAATGAACAGAAATATGCAGGAGAAACATTAGTGAAGAGAATGTGGGCATTAACTCAAAGCAGTGCTGTAGCGGACGCAGGCTGATCCTTTACTCAACTAGGCCCTAGAGATGCGGCGTTAGAGGAGTGCCAAAACAAATGGCCATTTTGTGGGAATCGGTTTCCACTACATACCACTATTAGGCTAGACCTACACATTAGACATCATAACAAACTATTCTTTACAGAGACTTACAAATTGGAGTCATACAGAGACGAACGGCGGAGCCTACTAAAATGAGAAAAGCCTCCCTTGGCAAAGCCCCTAGCTACTAAGACTCGCAACTGGAGCTCGGCGGGGTTGATCAACAGCCAGCACAACCATGAAAGATGGAGTCTCAAGAAACCTGAGATCAGGTTACTGCAGCACTTGAGAAGAAACAGCCAATTGAGGAATATGCGGCTATATTACCGGAGGACGTGACACCATGTCCTATAAAATTTTGCCAATTTTGTTTGTCGCTGCGAGTGCCAACAAATATCTAGAGAGCTGGTCATCCAACATCAGAGCAAGGACAAAGGTAGAATTCATGAGAATGTGGTGTACCACTCAATGAGGAAAGTTCCTAAAGCACCGCGTCTAAAGCACTAATATGTATTTGGATCCCATCTATTTCCTCATTGATGATGGCTTGCTGGTTACGCAAAATCCTTTCACAAGTGGCAAGTCAATAAGTAGAACGACGAGCAACCATGACCCAAGTCATCTCAGCAAGCAAAGGCCTCAGCCCAATATGTACAGCCTGCCTTTGCTATATCTCGGGCTGGTTCCCGCTAACCAGGTGCTGAGAAAGTGCCAAAAGAGGAGGGCCTGGCAGGTCCCAAAGGATATAGACTATCGGATAGACCGATAGTGTATATGATTGGCCGTCCAATGCTTAGGACTTACCCAAGTGGGACCAGGACCTAATGTGCTAGCGGGTGTGATACTAATAGTATGGAGCCCAACAACACTACCTATGGGCCAAGCCGATGTTGCTGCCAGAAATCAGATTACAGCCACATATGGCCTTTAATGGATGGTAGAGTGTGGTGCATACCAGCTGGCCCTCTACCTAGCTCAGCCTCAGAGACATCAGCCAACTGACGATTTGACCGAGCCAGGCCAAGAGTCCTACATCAATCAAACTGGCTATAGGCCAGCGAGAAAAAGAAGCAGCCGATTCTCGAGCAAGAGGAGCAGCCCTTCTGATATGAAAGAGCAAGATGGAGCTCTACACAACGAACACTCACTGAAGCAATCATCACATACTGTTCTTTGCTGTACTACATTTATTTTGTAACACATTCTTATTGATTGAATGCACTTTTACCCTCAACTCGAGGTGGCAGGTAGTCTCAAGTGTGGAGAAGCAAAAGGCCCCAGCAGATCCTTTACAATAAATTACTTGAGCGCAGCCATAAACCAACTTTTCATCAAACCTACAACTTTACTTACCAACCACAAGAACTCCAAAGGTCGACAGCAAAGACATTTTCAACCTTCTTTGTGCTCTCATAGCAGAGCTTCTTTCCAAAACTTTGAAATCTGCCACTTGTAGCTTGATCCTGGTTTCCTCTAACTCTCTAGCTTGTTGGTGAACATGCTCCCTATTCCTCAGCAGTTATAGAAGTGTTTTTTGATCAATATGCATTTCTTCAACTCATTTTCCTACTCTGTCAGTGACACTTGCTATACATTATTCAGGTAATTAATCTAACTTTTGAAATATAACATGATTCTGCAAGCTTCATTGAAGGTGCTTAAAATGATTGGAGTCTTTGACTTGGTTGTCTTTGAGCATCTAACACTGATATGTTTTTTTTTGTGTCTTGCAGATGCAATCGTCTTTATTAACACAACTCTGCCAAATAAATATTCACCAGAACAAAGTTTCATTTTAAACTGCAGACGTTTTTAATTAAAAGTGGTTTTAATTACAGTGGTTTTTGATTAGAGTTGTTTTTGATGAAACAGGCTTCAGCAGATTTCTGGATGCTTACAATCTGAGCAGACAAAATTAATTTTTGAAGCTTTCCTTTAGATGACAGTCTGGCGTACAAACTATGTGTATTAATTGCTAAGAAATAGAAATAAACTGTAATTACTTTTTGCTAGATGAGAAAGAAATGCTTTCTTTTGATTTCGTTGTTATACATTAGCCATTACCAATAGTTTAGATAGTACATAAGTTGTACAACAGAGACTCTGTTCACATAGATTAGGACAATCTAGTTCTTAGCTGGCAATATAACCAAATTTGCTGAGCTTCAAATTAATCCAATATAAATGTTGAGATTATTTTGGTTACACGTGGTTTCTCTTTATTAGCATGAGAAGTGTAAATGGCATTGCATAAAGGTTTTGCTCAGTTAAAAAATTGTTTTGACGCTAATGCCAACCAGCTAAGCTGTGTAAAAAAGGAGTTGAAGTCAGAAAACACTGTGGAAGGTATATAATTGAACAGTCATAAGATTATGAAATGGTTTCAAACGAAAATAACCATCAGAACACAATGGGCTAAGCAAAAGTTGTAAATATTAAAAAAAAAGTTAATTCTTGCTTTTGAATGTATTATAAATATGGTTTGTTTATGTTACTTGTTCTTGAATATATATTTGTAAAATTTGATAAATTATTATCATTATGATAAAACGTATAAGCTTGCAGGATTATAGCATATTACTCGATAGCATCTTCGTTGTTATACAAACTCGGCTTGCAATGGACCGACGCTCATAACTCTTCTTCTATTGTACATAAAAAGCTATTTTTAGTCGCAAACTAGCAAACATTTCAATGAGTGCAATGAACTTTTAAGCAACCTTGTTAAATATGGTTATATACTAAAAATATGCCTTCAAATAGATGCCTCCAAACACTGATTTTGTGAGAATCAAGTGACATAACCATGTTGCAGGTCTTGTGTACAGAAGTCTATGTGATGAGTATGTCCATAGTAAACCACAACACTGATGGGAAGCTCCTGGTAAGGTTAATGAGAGTGATCACGCTAAGTTCCTCTGGGACTTCTACATCTAGACTGACAAGCATGTCCTAGCAAACCAACTAGATATAGAGGTGAAGGACAGGGAAAACAAGAGGGCTACTACAATAGATATAGAAGTACCAATGACTACAATATAGCCAGCAAAGAAAACCAAAAAGTAGAGAATTATCTCCCTCTTGGAGAAAAGGTTGAAAAATGCTGGAGTGTAAGAACAACTGTAATTCCAGTAGTCATTGGGGCACTGGGCGCAATAACACCTGCGCATAAAATGGGGCTTGCCCAGATACCGACAGCAATCAATTCAAGTGAGTTGCAGAAAAATGCGCTATTGGGAACAGCTAAGATCTTGAGGCGAGTGTTCAAACTCCCAGGTCTCTGGTAGGAGACCTGGGTTAGAGCAGAAATTACCACCCACATGGGTTAACCGGGGTGAGAGACCAATATATATGTATATATATAGGTCCAATATATACTTTTAAGCAACCTTGTTAAATATGGTTATATACTAAAAATATGCCTTCAAATAGATGCCTTCAAACACTGATTTTGTGAGAATCAAGTGACATAACCATGTTGCAGGTCTTGTGTACAAAAGTCTATGTGATGAGTATGTTCATAGTAAACCACAACACAGATGGGAAGCTCCTGGTAAGGTTAATGAGAGTGATCACGCTAAGATCCTATGGGACTTCTACATCCGGACTGACAAGCATGTCCTAGCAAACCAACTAGATATAGAGGTGGAGGACAGGGAAAACAAGAGGGCTACTATAATAGATATAGAAGTACCAATGACCACAATATAGCCAGCAAAGAAAACCAAAAAGTAGAGAATTATCTCCCTCTTGGAGAAAAGGTTGAAAAATGCTGGAGTGTAAGAACAACTGTAATTCCAGTAGTCATTGAAGCACTGGGCGCAATATATATATATATATATATGTATATATATATATATATATATATATATATATATATATATATATATATATATATATATATATATATATATATGCATATACATATACATATATAGGTTTTGTGCCACCCTTCACTTTCCTCCACTAGTACAAGACTCGGTGCATGAGTTTATACATATTTTCTGCTTAGTTCATAAGTTGTACAAGAATGCTCAAGTAACAGGCAATGAACAGGCCCAGAACAGCTCTGCTCTCTACTGCAAGTGTTTGTGCTTATATAGCTGGTAAGGCCCACCTCTGTTCTACTTGGCTGGGCCCGATTCAGCTCAGTCCGGCTTTGGCTTGACTCGGCTTTGGCTCAGCTAAATGCAGGTGGACGATATCCACCACACACTCCTCTCTATTGGCAACTAGGGTCTCCAATTTATATCTTGAGGGAGCACCAGTTAGGCCAGGGCTTCATGCTGGCGGGCTCCGTAGCAG
The DNA here is from genome assembly GCF_963576615.1 of Watersipora subatra. NCBI lineage: Eukaryota > Metazoa > Bryozoa > Gymnolaemata > Cheilostomatida > Watersiporidae > Watersipora > Watersipora subatra. The sequence continues at coordinate 64,035,285 of NC_088714.1, forward strand.
AAGCACTCCACCTCTTTCAGCAGCAACTGGCACTCCTGTCCTCCAGGTGTCCTTGCCGCAGGATAGTCAGCATCATCTCGGCAGCCCTCGTCCAATCCTGAGCGTCCTGAGCCAACAACCAGGCCCGGCTGTGCTGAATCTGCAGGAGGGCCTGGCTAGCTGGAGTCCGTCCCACTGTCTCGGCCAGCGTGCGTGGTCCGGCTGGGTCCAAGGCCATCTGGCTCCTCCTGGTTAAGGCTGGGCGAACCCGGGCTGGGGGAGTAACTGTGTCCTGGCCTGTTGGACTCCTCTTCGTGGACTACGGTGTCTCCTTCCTCAAGTAGTGGGAGTGCAGGCAGCCATCGTCAGAGAACCCCGCATGTTCTCTTGGCAGAACTGCTCCCAGGAGTCCTGATCGACCAGATACACCACCGGCTCCACTCCTCCTTGCTGGTGAGCAGGGTGGTGAAGTAGCATCTGATCCCGTGACACATGGTGCCAGTCATAGGGGCATACAAACACGGGGTAGTGTTGTAACACATGAAAGCGGATCCGCCGGATCCTGGTGGTAAACTGGCAGATCTGGCAGCGCCCGTCCTTCACGTCCTCCGCCCGCGTGACAGTCTGGGAAGACAGGTACTTGATGGTCCTCACCACTATCTTCTTCCATGATCTGCTCTCCTCTTGCTCCAGCTCCCTCACAGGCGTACTTTCCCTTATGGCAACAGCCGGTGGAGAAGAGGACAATTCCGGTGAGAGGAGGCTGATTCGTCTCCTCTTAGTGTGCACAGCAGCCACCCGACACTCCTCCATTTCCTCCAGCCGGGTCTCATTGAGCAGGTCCTCCACTCCCTCTTCTGTTAGGGTTGTATCCAATAGTGTCTTTGTTCCTTCTTCAATAATTTCCAACACGGCAGAGTCCGGTCCTCGTGCCACGTCAAACTTCATGCCGTTCCCCTTGTAGGCCACCACTTTTGCCAACTTTGGCCTTCTCATCCATTCTCCAGCTTTTTTCAAGCTAACTGTGACCGAAGTCAGTAAGTCCTGTAGAGGTGTGTTGCCTTCACTATCCATCTTTTCCAACGCTTTGATGTCGTCTAAGAAAAACGAGTGCTTTAAAAGGGAAGCTTTGGTTGCGTCCGTGAGAGCCGTTTTGCAACTTTCCCTCGCGACCTCCAAACCGTTTTTCGGGAACTCCATAGAATAACATAACCCACTTCCGTACCGTTCTGGCTTCCTAGTTGTCCGGGCTGGCCTTGGATTGGGCCGGACCGAAATTGATGGGATTGCGAGATTGATAGGATCTGGCGTTGCGGTCTCTTTGGTCTCCGCCGGGTTTGATTTCGATTCTCCCGGAACCTTTTCCTATAGGTCCGGATTGATTTCTTCAGAACTCGGAGGGCGTCTTCGGCGTTCTCCCTCCTCCGGTCCGGCGGGGTTTCCCCCAGAGTTATCTCCTGCCCTCACTTTTCTGCAGCCTCTAGCAACAACTTTTCCCAGTTGGGGGTGGCAGTATGGGTACGGGGTTGACTCTGACCTCCGGTTTTCTCCCCGGCTTGCTTGGTCGAGCTCCTTTTATGCTGGGGACCCTCCGTTGGTTCCAGAGTGGTCGGGGCTTGTCCCAACTTCTCCGGACAAGCATGGTGAGGCTTCAGCCTTCCCTCGCTCTGGATGGAAGGCTGGCCCTGCTATTTCACTAGATATGTGTGATCCCCCCAGGCCTTCAGGACCTGGTATGGTCCTGCAAACTTCGCCTGCGGCTTGGAATTTTCTCCCCGTCTCCGGCGTTTGTTTGTGAGCCATACCCAGTCGCCTGGGGCATACAGCGGTGGCTCCTCTCAGTCCTCTTGTCTCACCTCCATCTGACTATGTCATAGTGCCTTGTGCAACGCCTGCAGCCTCCGCTGCAGCTTTCCAGACGGTCCGGCAACCTCAGCTCCCATCCCAACATCAACATGATGGCTGTCTCTCAGGTTGCGGAGTGGGGGGTGCCTCGATATGCCCTAATCAGCTGGAGAAGCAGCAGGTCCCACTCGTCCTGTCCTCGGGCCAGGAGTAGTGCCCTCAAGGAGTCCCCGGTTGTTCAGTTCAACGATTATGTTGGCCTGTAGGTGATAAGGAGTCGTATAGGTTTTCCCCTCATTTCAGAGTTGGCACAGGTCGGCTATCAGTTGGCTCTGGAACTGCCCCCCCCTGGTCCATGTGGATCTGCTCAGGTAACTCAAAGTAGCAGAAGACCCGCTCATCCAGTGCGTTTGCGACCACCGGGGCCGTGGCGTCAGGTAGTGTCAGTGCGTCCTGCCCTGGGTGAAGTGGTCAGTGAGGACCAGCACCCACTTGTTCCCCTTAAGCGTGACTGGAAATGGCCCCACCAGGTCCACGGCCACCTTCTGCCAGGGTCGTCCGGTGTAGAGCCTTCTTTTCCCTCCGGCCGCCTTTGTCCCTCCATGCTTTGCGGCCTGGCAACACTCAAAACTATTGATGAGCCGTCTGACTGTGAACGTCAGTCCGGGCCAGTACCAAGTCAGCTGGTGGCGGCTTATCGTTTTTCTCACTCCAGAGTGAGCCAGGGTGTGCGTTTGGCACACCGTGGTCTCCCGCATGGCTGGGGGGAGCCAGATGGCGCACCGACTGGCGTGTCACTGCGGGGCCACGCGAGCTTATCTGTATCCGTAAAAGATGAATTGAACTACTGTAACAACTAAACGGAAATTAAAAACAGTTGTAATAGAGGATAAACAAAATAATGCAAACAAGGCAATGCAGGAATTAGTGTAATCAGATGATTAAACTTATACATACACGCTACAGAAACTGTGTAAAAGGATATTTGTATAGCACTGGATATTGAGCCAAGGTGCATCAGAGTTTCTTAGAACTAAATCAGATTAGGGATAACAGCACAACAACAGCTGCAGATGAATATTACAGTGATTACCTTGTTACTGGCCTTTAAAAAGTACTACTTTAGTATTGTATGCCACAAAGATGCACCTTGCAGTTTGAGTGTAGGATTTTAGCATAATGATGCTGTCGGAGATCATAAAACGACTGAATAAGGTTTTTCATCAATGCAATGGCTGGATATGCCATCTGCCGTATCTGTAAGGTGTTTTCCAAGGCATAACACATCACTAGACCTTACACTACTGATAAAATACACCAGACAATAGAATGGATCTGGCTTTGTATTAATACGAAAGTAGTGATCTGCAACTAGCAGGATCCTGATGACACCGTCTGATGGACGCACCAATCCTCCATTGTTTTGTAGCTCGAGTAAAGTATAGAGGTGTCGGTACTGGATACTTGACTTAGTGGTAACCAGCGATTGACGGCCAATGTCACGACAGCACTTTAGTTAGCTTTTGCACAATGTAGCCAGCTATATAGACTATACTGTTACCTATAACAGAAATTTGACATCTGAAATCATTGAGTTCCACAAACTGATCAACTTCTGGAGTAGCCTGTATAATGAGAATCTCGTTTTGAGCAGTAACATTACCCGTCTTACTAGCATTTGATTCTGCACCACATTTGCTGATAAGTTTGCGAAAGGTAGCCTTAAACTGAGTAACAGTAGGATTATTATTCCAACCACCTAAACAAAAGCATCAATTATAACAATTACACAAAATCAACAAAAATTGATGTCTTATTCACATAAACATAGTACCCTTAATATACAACAATACAACTAATAAAATAAGCGAAAATAAAACAGCTCAAAATGCTACCATATCGCTATGTAAAATGAAAACATGGCAATTTTCACTGGAAGTCATTCACACCCATCTTAGGCATAAAGCTTATAGGTTGACTTGCAAAAAAATTCACATTACTGTTATTTGGTATCAAAAGATTCACCATGTCTTACTCTGTTGTGTTTTAGGTGCTAAATATGTGGAAATGTGATTACAAGCTCTTAAAAGCTCAAAAACAAAAAGCAGCCAAAGACTGGAATTTGTTTATTTATCTGACGTAGTCATTACAGTTTGATCAAACTACTTAAGTTGAACAACCATGCAGCACTGTGCTTGACAATATGGTTTTAAATTCAATCTTTGAAAAGCATCATTCAACATTGAAAAATATTACCTTTAAATGACTTCAGTCGAACGTGTTAACCTGTTGTCAAAACATGGATCATTGAAATGTTTGTTGCAGGTAAGTGCCCAAGGATCAGGCTTATTCACTCTTCTGCGGTTGCGATACCATTGTAAATAACGAGAGTTCTCAGTTGCTTTGTTTGGAAATCTAAAAATTAAAATGAAACTGTAGTAGTTAGTTAGCAACAGTAGTAATAACAATAGTATTATTACTCTTATCTCCTTACTGCTAGCTATATCCAGGTACAACAATAAATAATATTCTAGGCACTACAAACATTTTTTTCAAATATAAATATTTAGAAATAACCTAATGGTTTGTAGTTCCAAAATATTAATACAAAAAAATTCCAAGTTTAAATAATAAAAAACATTCGTTCTGAAGGAAAAAAAATTCACTCACTAGCTTATAAATTTATCTAATCAGCGACAAAATACAGTCAAACATGTACACTCAGTAGTGACTGGTGTGTAATCGTGCTTTGAGATCTTATGTAGCGTAACAGTATCTATGGCAATGGTGAGACGCTACTGGGAGTCAAGGTCAATGATGCTATTAGAATGGAGTTAAAGCTATTACGGCTTATTCACGGCTTTATCAGCTTTCCCGGGACTATTGGCATATAAGCTCCACAGGACTTCATGGACATTCTTATTCTACGGCGTCGTATCAAGGTATGTACCTGCACGTTATTTAACATGGCGTCGTAGGCAGGATACTGTGTTGTTACATTAATTAATTGAGGGGTGTTATTATACTGTGTCGTTCTATTATATCGTTGAAGGTTGGTAATATTAATTAGTAACGCTATTGCGTGTCGTAGTGTCGTTCGGGTAGGAGTAGATTTACACCCTGAGAGCAAATTGTTGACAACTTTTGTTACCCCTTTGGGTAGATTTTGTTTCAATAAGATGCCAATTGGAATTTCCTCAGCACCTGAGTATTTTCAAAAGACCATAGAAAAAGTACTTCAAGGATTAAAGAGGGTGGTATGTTTAATGGATGATGTACTAGTGTCAGTACTAGGCGAAACGGTCAGTGAGCATTGGTTACGCCTTAAAAAAGTCTTGGAAAAAATAAAAAGGGCTGGGATGACTTTGAAAAAGGAAAAATGTGAATTTGGTTGTACTGAAATAAAATTTCTGGGTCATATAGTATCCAGAGTTGGTGTTAGACCTGACCCAGACAAAATACAGGCAATTTTAGACATCTTACCTCCCAGCAATAAATTAGAAGCAAGGAGGTTCATTGGAATGGTCAATTATTTGAGTAAATTCAGTAATCTTATTTCAGAGTATTGCACATCGATATATGCTGTAACGGGGTCAAAATATGAATGGTATTGGAGGGTGAAACGACAACAAGGCTTTGAAAAACATTAAGAAATTGTTGACTAAAGCGCCTATACTGTGTGCTTTTGATATTGCTAGGAAACATAAGAGTTTCAGCTGATGCTAGTAAGAATGCTGTTGGTGCTGTTTTGTTGCAGTTAAATTGTGACAATATTTGGCAACCTGTAGAATATGCCTCTAGGACTATGAGAGATGCTGAAGTTAGGTACGCTCAAATTGAAAAAGAGGCTTTGGCAATAACCTGGGTGTGCGAGAAATTTGACTATTACCTTGTAGGTGGACAGTTTGAAATTAAAACAGATCACAAACCGTTGGTTTCAATTTTAGGTGAAAAAGACATAGCTAATTTGCCGATTAGGATTCAGAAGTTTAGGTTGAGACTTATGAGATATGACTACGTCATATTTCATACCCAAGGTAAAGGGATGTTTTTAGCAGATTCTTTGAGCAGGCCAAATAAGCCTAAAGTCTGTACAATTGATTGTGATAATTGCGCAGAAGTAGAACGGTATGCAAATGCTGCAGTATCTTCATCCAAATACATAAATAGTGATGAGGAGAAGATACTGCAAGCTATGGCTGATGATGAAGTGGGTAAAACTGTGATTGAATATGTGGAGAAAGGATGGCCAGAGTAAAGTACAAACCTAAATGGAGAGATAAGTAAATTATATGGAAGTAGAGATAGGTTAAGCATTTTCAATGGTTTGCTGCTTTATGAATCCCCCATTTACATACCTGGATCTTTGCGACATTCTTATTTGGAGAAATGTCATGAAGGTCATCAAGGTGTCAATAAGTGTCAGAGAAGAGCCCAGCGACACTTTTGGTGGCCTGGCCTTAGCCATGATATAAGAGACTTTGTGAATAACTGCAATATTTGTATCATGCAGAGGGACATTAAACACGAACCAATGTGTGTCAGTGAATTACCCTCTGTTCCCTAAGAAGTAGTTGGATCTGACATTTTTGTATTCGAACATGAATTGTATTTGTTAATTGTAGACTATTATTCAAGGTGGATTGAGGCTATTCCAATCACTTCTCAGACATCTAAGGCAGTTGTTTCAGCTATGAAAAGAACATTTTCGAATTTTGGTATACCCAGAGTGGTCCGTTCTGATAACGGACCATGTTTTGATAGTAATGAATTCAGAAAATTTGGTGAGTTGTATGGCTTCCAAATAATTACCAGTAGCCCTAGATATCCCCAATCCAATGGGCTAGCAGAAAGTTCTGTGAGAACTGTAAAGAGGCTATGGACAAAATGCGCAGATAAGTCTTCAGCTTTGTTAGCTTATAGGACAACTCCACTGTCCTCTGGATACTCACCTGGTGAGATTATGTTTGGTAGACCAATGAGGTCTAGTTTAGGTGTACCATATGACAGTGATATAGATTATAAAGAATTTGAAGAGAATGATTTACTTCAGAAATCTAAGATTAAGGAAAGGTGGGACAAGAAATATCGAGTTAGCAAGTTACCAAAATTCTGTCCCGGTAATCTAGTTTGGGTAAAGACACCAGGAATTCCTGGGAAAAAAGGTCTAGTAATAAAAGAGCATAACTCTCGCAGTTACTGGGTTAAAATAGGAAATAGTGAAGTTAGGAGAAATAGAAAACACTTATTTCTTCTAAAACAGGATTGTGATAATAAAAGCCTTGAAGAATTTTACCTACCGTTACCTGAAGGTACAGTTAGAAATGATGATATTTCAGATGATAGTGAGGGTAACGAAGTTGGTGCTGGAGAGGATGTTGATGATATTGAGTTAGAAACCAATTTAAGTCTTGGTATTAATGATGATGCCGGCAATATTACTGAAACTAAAAATCTAGAGCCCGTAGAAGAGATTGTAGTTGTCACCAGGTCTGGGAGACGAAGTAAGAAAAAGGTTGTGCCAGATATGGTGTATTACTAAAATATTAGTACTGCTGTAGACAAACCAAAACAATGAACATGAACGAGAAAGATGACGGGGAGTGGACTGTGGTGAAGTCGAAGACTAAATAGAAAGCTGGAAAGCCTAAGAGAAGGTTGAGCGAGATGCAAGGAGAGGCCAGTGGTAAAGAGAACAGCAAGGATGCCGGGAAAGATAAGAGGATGGTTTGGGGCAATGAAGGAGATAAATAGTGTATGGTATGTAATGCCAAAAGAGACCACATAGCTGTAGAGAGCCCAGGAAACTTTTGTAACAAGTGCAAAAAAAGTGGTCACTGGGCTAGGAATTGTGACCAGGAGATTAAATGTAGGTGGTGTGAGAACTTTAGATACTATTACTTAGAGTGCCCTAATGAAGGCGATAGATTTTATAAACCTAGTAAGAGAAAGGCCGAGGAAGTAGGTGAGCATAAATCTAGTGGATCCATATCTCGGTCTAGCACTAGTTATGCCGGTATAGTTAAGAGCAGTGGAAAAGTCCAAAAAGTGTCTATATTGAGTAAAGTTAGCGGCTTTTTGGACGAAGTAGAAAGTGACAATCTTTTGGGTGAGAGTAAATTTAAAGAGAAAAGAAAAGATATTAGATTAAGGAGAGAGAGGTTACAGCGCAGGTTTGAGGAGCAGATGGGAGAGTTGGAAAAGGAGGAAATGGAGTTGAGTGAGGAGTACGAGAGCTCTGTTGCCCTCCTTAACTGAAATGGCCAAGGTGAAAGCCCGTTTGCTCATCAGATCTGTGAAGGCTGCGCCCGCGGTGGACAGCGTTTCCGCCGGCGCCCATGCTGAAACAGAAAAGGCTGCTGGATCCAACTCTTGCAATCCGAGCCTGGAGGGCGATTTCAGGGAGGAAACCTTGAGTGCGGAGAAGACCAGGATGGAAACTGGAGGCGCTGCTGAAAACTTCCTGGAAGAGTCTCTTAAGACCCCAGGTTTGTCTGAAAGTAGCAAGCCTCTCAGTACGACAGATGCCTGCACTGGTCAAGAGGAGTCCGAGACCCTTGACTTAACTGCAGAGGAAAAGTTGTTGGGAAGTGAACAAGATGATGGAGGTTTTAGGAAAGAGGGAAAATTGATGGACTTTAAGGATTCAGAGTGAACACGTAAAGTAGAAATAGGTGGCTTTTGTGGTTTCTCTTCTTTGATGTTTGTAACTTGATTGATGTGGATTTGATATTGGAAATAAATGTATACGGTATATGAAATTAAGATCGTCTGAGGCCGCTTCCTAGGAGAGGGGGCATGGTGTGTAATCGTGCTTTGAGATCTTATGTAGCGTAACAGTGTCTATGGCAATGGTGAGACGCTACTGGGAGTCAAGGTCAATGATGCTATCGGAATGGAGTCAAAGCTATTACGGCTTATTCACAGCTTTATCAGCTTTCCTGGGACTATTGGCATATAAGCTCCACAGGACCTCATGGACATTTTTATTATACAGCGTCGTATCAAGGTATGTACCTGCACGTTATTTAACAGTGACACTGATCGACTCTCACTCACTCAGGGACTAGTGTAGTAGAACTAACTAGTGGCAGTACTAACTAGTAGTAGCATAACTAGTAGTAGTCGTAGACTTGAGCAATAGTAGTAGAACTAATAGTAGAAGTGACTCACTTGTGAAATGTCATGTCCTTTCCTTTGAAAGCCCATTCTTCCGGCTTTTGCAGTTCATGGAATAGCAATAGCACTGTGCACCTACACTCTTCTCTCTCTTACATAAACTATTAGTAGTAATCTCAGTAGTCTGTTCCTTTGATCTAGCGGTGTATTCGTGATCTTCCATAGCTATTAAATCTGAAATTAGATTTCTTTCTCACATTGAACACAATGAAATTAACTCAAACCGTAACTGAAAATGGCGTCAGCCAGATTTACGTACTCGCGAATGACCTCTGCCATTCCAGGGGTTTATAGTTCAATGTCTATGATAGCGTGTACATGTAAATATTTATTGTCTAAGTTTGCAGCGAGCGTATTTATTTTCGATTTACTCGAGCCATTTACTGCGGTGGTGCCAAATATGTCAGCTCACTGTGCGGCTGTAGGCGCTCAAACAGGCGTTCTGAAGTTATCAGAAATACAAACCAAAAGTTTTGTTTGCATTAGTGAAGCAAGTCATAGACACTTCCAACTTTTATTTAGTTATTCAAAAAAAAGAAATTGGGCAATTTGATTTATAGATCGTCTTAAAACCAACGTTAGCAAATTTTAATGCACATAAACCCACGATTATAGCTTTCGCTTAAATTTCTATTTGCGTTAAAATTACATTGGTCTTGTATTACATTTTTTTGAGATAATTGAAGAAGGCTTAAGCTACTTTCGGTTCAGAAGACAATTTATAGTCGTAAAAGCGCTTACATATTTGGGCTAAAATAGAAGTTTTTAACCTTTGCTCTTTTTGTTTAGCGATAATATATCTTTAAAATGCTGTCAATCATGCTATATTTTACAAAGTTTTTAATTTTCAGAGTTCAAAACTCTTACACATTTTTACGTGGATGCGTAACATAAATAAATCAATCAATAGTTTTGAAGACAAAATGTGTAGTGACCTTGGGACAAAAAACTGAAGATTAAACTTGCAGCTTTCGATATAAAAATACCTTTTTAGGAAAGACACACGCAGAGTGTTTTTAGGAAATGTTAATCATAGCAGTTTATAGCTAAACATCTCAAAAATTGTTTGTTCTGTTAAGACTATCCCGTAGTATAATCTTAGCATAGGTCTATACCTGTATGTAAATAAGCTCAAGAGCATCTCAGGGAACCTCTAGATCGGCGGAAATGCAGTAGGCTACGAGAAGGACCGCATAGGTTTTTGTATTTTTAGAGGTCGAGGTCACTCGAATGTCAAGGCCACTCTTACATCTCCCCCTAAGCCCATATTTCCCAGGGTGCTTTCACAACCTCTCGAAAACATAACAAAACAGCCAGCAGTATCCAGTTCTTTAACAGGCCTTGATATAATGTGTTAATATAACTATAATGTAAATGTTAGTAACAATAATATAACTAATAACTTTTTTTTGCTGGAGATTCTAATAAACAAATATCCTTCTCAGTCGTCCTGAATTAATAACTTGGACTCGTCTTATCTCACGAGCCCAATCTTGTACGATGGCTTTAGTAGGGTGGAGTCCATCTCATAATAGCCGAACCCTAAATCGATAGGTATGGACTTTTTTTGTGTGTGTATCCGTCTGTGCATATATGGTGTAGCCATGTTATTAGCCATATTATAATCCACAATATGCCTGTTTTTTACTTCCACCACACCCCTAATCCTCCTGGTTTCCCTTTCACTATCATTTTCAGCGTTATTATTCCTAATCCTCTCATAGATGACAAGTAGTCTTTTTATATTGTGAAATCCATCGGGTAGATTGTGCACAAGACTAGATTTGTGTTATTATTATGTAACCTTTGCTTATATGGTCTAATTATATTGCTAGGATTGCTATTATCTGTCCTATTGAGGCTGCAACGTCTGTGACACCTAGATCGACATAAACGGCTAAACCTTGCAGGCTCTATGTGTATATATATTATAGAGTTGCTAAACCTGTTGAGATCAGATGTTATCAATCTCAAAGCCACAATCTATGTCAACCCAGGCACCGATAATGTAGTAAACAAGGAGGCCTGCAACTCCCTCACAGTCGAATTTCTTAATAGAAACGTGTTCATACTAAAACCCCATAATTATGATTCATTATTCTTGTTCTATAGCTCATTATCTTTAATCCTACAACAACAATATCTATATAAATATAAATCAAATTTTTAGGGACCTCATAGGTCTGATTGTCTCCCAGTCCTTGTAACATATATTGGTATAGGCACTGAAAGCTGTGTGAAGATCCTACGAGGCGATTTCCTTCTACGTCTAACTACCGGACTCCTAGTGTCCATTTCCTGTCTTGCAATTCCAGTCCGGATCTCTGTCTCTGGTATTAATTCTTCCGCTTCTCTGGTTATCTTTTGCGGGGACAGATTTCCTGTAACCTGGTTTTCGGACGCTCTCGGAGATGCTTGCACTCTTTCGGACTCTGCACCTTTGTCTCCTGGAAAAGCCTGCGTTCTTCCCAACTCTGCACCTTTATCACTTGGAGAAGCCTGCATTTCTCCTGATTCTGTACTAATATTTACCCTCCTCAGCACTTGGTTGATCGACTGTTAATTCCTTTTTGTTCTTCGTAGCATATCGTCGGTTATACCATGTTTTTTTGTTTTTCTTCAACCATCTCTTCTTTAACTTTATTCAAGTCAATTCTTTCTTCTGGTATAATTCCCATTGAGTTCATGGATCTTCCAAACAATAGCTCCGCCGAAGAATATCCATTTTCTAATGGGCAATACATACATAAGGCTGACTGTAGGTTGAAATTTTTATTCATAGTCCTTTGACTGTCCTAACAGCTATTTCAGCTTCACCATAGCCTCTAGAAAAGTGAGGTGCACTTGTTATGAGCTCAACTCCCATTTTCTAAAGAACCTTTTTATCTCTTCTGTTACAAACTGAACCATTGTCACTAATCATAGTATTAGGAACTACCAGTGTACAAAATAATTCTTCTAATATTTTTATTACAGCTGAAGTATTGAATGAGTCCTGCATTTTATGTACCGCTATGAAGCGGCTGAAATAATGACAATCAAATAAGTCCTCTGGTCTTTTTCGAACATATCCATAGCCAGTCTCTACCAAAGTCTCTCTGGCATAGGTGTCACAACCAAAGTCTCTCTTGGTTTACGTCGAAATTGATCACACTGTTGTACCATGTTCCGTACATCTGCTGTCGTCCTAGGCCACCATACTATTTCAGTAGCACGATGAATACACTTGGTTGCTCCTTGATGAATGTCTTGCAATACTCTTCCCCTTTCTGACAACGGAATAAAAACCGTACTGTGATACCAAACAATTCCATCAACATAAGTTAGATAGTCTCTGATCGAATAACATGACATTACTATATTTGGTACATCCTTCATTTCAGGCCAACCCTGTGTAATGAACTTGTGCAACAGCAACCCCAGTTCATCTTTTTGCAATGCTGTCCTAATTCTGGTCAGTCTATTAATGACAATTGGTAGCGATGCTACCATCTCAAATATCATATTCGAGTCCTTCAACTCGTTTACGGTTACCATCTTGCTTCTTACCAGAGCTCGCGACAGAGCATCTGCTAGCACTAATGATTTTCCAGGAGTGTAAACAATAGAGTAGCTGTATGCCACCATTTCAAGTCTAAATCTTTGTACTCTGATAGGAAATTTCGCTAGCTCCTTAGTATCCAATACAGCTAATAGTGGATTAATATCTGTCTCTACTGTGAGGTGTCTGCCAGTCATAGTAGTTGAATTTATCACAAGCCCATGCTATTGCCAACGCCTCCTCTATTTGAGCGGAATGATTCTCAGCAGATGTCAAATATCCCGATGCATACGCAACAGGCTTCCATTCATCATCTACTTTCTGCAGTATGACTGCTCCTAATCCGTATGATGACGAATCAGCACTTAGCATAGTATCCACAGTTAGGGAATATGGTGACAATACAGGTGTATATGACAAGATCTTTGACTATCGTGCTGTTCACTCCACACCCAATCACTGTCTTTCACAAGCAGCTGTCTTAAAAGATGTTTTCTGTTAGCCAGCAAAGGCGTAAATTTACCTAGATAATTTACAATTGCAAAAAAAGCGCTTCAGTTCTTTTCTGTTGGTGGGTACTGGAAAATCTATAATAGCCCAAGTTTTCTCTGGATCTGCCCTGATTCTATTACCGTCTATTGTGTGCCCAATGAACTTAGCCTCTGTCACCTCAAATTCGCACTTTCTGCGTTTAGAGTGATTCCATCTTGCTCTAGCCTATCTAATGCTGTTTTCAACCTTTGGTCATGTTCTTCCTTTGAAGCTTCATGAACTGAAATATCGTCCATCTGACAAATTACCCTTTCAAGATCTATCAAAACTTGATTCACTTCCCTCTGAAAGATTTTAGGCGCTTAACTTTTACCAAACAGTAGCCTCTTACAGAAGTATCTATCAAATGGAGTTATGAATGTAGTTAGTCCATGTGATTCCGATGTAACCTCATCTGCCAATATCCGCAGTTTTCGTCCAGCTTACTAAACACTCTTGAATTTCCTAATTCAGCTAGGGCTTCATCAGATGTTGGCAATTGAAGATATTCTCTACTAACAGCCTTATTAAGGTTTGTGAAATCAATACAAACTCTGAGCCTCCCATTCTCCTTTGGGACCACCATGCATTGGGTGCACCACTGCGTTGGCTCCTCAATTGTTTCTATTACCCCAAGTTTCTCCATTCGCCGTAACTCCTCTTTCAACGGCTCTTTCCTAGCAGTCGCTATTCTCCTGGGAGTACGTTAAACGAATGGACTCACTTTCTTATCTATAAATACAGTGACTTGAGAATTCATTGATCGTAATCCTTGAAACAACTTTGTATATCGTTTTCTTCAGTCGTTCTTTTGCACTTCTGCAGTTCCTACAAACTGTGTCAAACTTAACTTGGAAATTGCCGGTTCGACCAGCAAAGGTAATATTAAATTATCCACAATGTATGGGTCTTTCTACAGAACTAGCCCACAGGGATGTGATTAAACAAATCAAATATTTCACGTTTACATTATCGCAGAGTAAAAACAGTATCATAATAGATCAGTGTTTGCTTGGATAGCACCAATCCCAACATCAATTCACACAAAGTACGACTTCCAGCGACCAACACTTATTGATATAGAAAGCATTATTATGTGGTGTCCCCGACAGTTTTTATTGCAAAAAGTGTGACATGAAAGCATTGGGGTCTGAAATGTAAGATGTGTTCAAAGAAAGCATTATTTTTTGCAAATTTGTTTTCTTGTCATCTGCGAAGTTAAATTCACTCTGCCGAATAAGCTTAATGATCAGGGGCATTGAACACCTGGTATCCTTGTTATATCGGCAACCTGTACTAAGGATAACTAACCTAAATAACTGGAATCAAAAATATAAACATGTATGATCATTGTCACTGTATGTTGGAAGTAACATTACTTCAAATTAATGATATAGTGTTATCATTTGGCAATATTACCAGTGTAACCGGGAAATAGTGTCCCTTTGTGTCTCTGTTACATCGGCAACCTGTATGTATGGTAAGACAAGGAATTGTTTTATGTAAAGTATATTGTTTGCACTCCATAGTTAGCTATTCTTATGGCATTGTAACCTTATTACCCAAATATTAAAGCAGGTGAAAAATGGTTAAGCTTATGTCTTTTTGTTTGATAAAAATTTTGAATAAAAGTGACTATTATGTAGTTTTTTATAACCAAGTGGACATACCATGTGGCGTTACTCTTATTACGCTGTATGTTCTGTCTGTAACTTTTGTGGTATTTAGAACTTTGTTGATGAATAATTGTAAACATGGTAATTAGATTTGTCAGAGCTTGTTTTGATAATTTAGGTATTCACTTGAAGGTGTGATATGGTGTTCCCTGTTACATCGGCAACCTGTCCCTGACCTGTTGTAGAAACACCAATATATTGCGAAATTTACCAATGACACAGCAAAAAACTGTTTTGTTTACAACATTTGAATAGTTGGGCTTCCTAAAAGTAATGCTACATCTAGTGTAGGGGTGATTTGAGATTGTGACTTTCATGTCACACTTTGTGGGCGAGTTCTATGGAAAGACCCATATACAGTTTCTGGTATATTTTGTTCTAGTAGATAATTTTACTACTGTCTGGCCCGCTACTTTTAGCTCATGATTGCCAGCTCCCCGTAATTTTCTTGCGAGTGTTAGGCATTGTCCACAATCTCCATTAACGGAATTGGAGTGACTAGTTCCAGTGTCTACTTTAAATGTTATAGCATGCGCATTGACTTCCAAGTCGACTATCCACGCTTTTGATGTTGTAGGGATTGATTCAGTCACACTGTTTAGTCAATTTGACCCTCAAGAGCCGAGGAACAAACTTCCAAGGTCTTCTTCACAAGCCACCTCATCGATTCTTGATGTATTTCCTACCTTACATGCTTTGCTTTTGGTTCAATGCCCTCGTCTTTTGCGCATATAACATGCTGAATTCCTTGCGGGGCATATATTTTTGGATGGGATAGCTTATTACAAAAATCATATTTCTGACCATCTTTCATAGCACTAGTTCCTTGCTTCCTCTGGCTTCCAAACTTGTTTTGCTTTTGTTCGTCATTCGACTTATAGTAGTTACTTCCTGTGCGTTGCTGTCTCAGCATGTCCAAATTTCCACTACCAGTATCATGACTAGCTAGTTTTGATTCCTGAGCGTGATGACAAATATTGCTTTGCTTTTGTTATGCATTTAGCTAAATCTAGGCTTTCAACATCTATAAGATATTCCCTTAACTTGTCATCCTTGACTCCAACCACTATCCTGTTACGAATCATCTCGTCATGCATAGTTCTTTAGTCACAACTATCAGCTTGTGATTGTGACTGAGTAATGAATTGATGTGTTGACTGTGACCCTTCTCTTATACTATTAAATTGCACCCGTTTCAATATCACATTCCTAACTGTCTATCAAACATAGCTATGATATTTTCCAAAGTCGTAGTTTGACCAGTCTCTGAATGATGAAAGGTGAACTGATTAAAAATTGGAACACTATTTGACCCCATCGGTAATGATAAGTTTTCAATTTGTTCCTCTGGCATATCGGAATATTTCTTTGCTATTTTTATAATTGCAAACTGTGACTAAAGGTGAAGACACACTTGGCGATAATTAGTGCAATATCGCGCCGCTTGGTGCTAATCTGTACTAGAACTCACTCAGCGAGCTCCTGCAGAGCGATAACACTAGACATTCTCTATCACAACTTTATCGCTAACGAGATGCATTTCGATTGGTTGGTTTTTCCCAGAATGCAACTTTATGGCGGGGAATTATTTCTTATCAATATTCATCTACAACAGCAAAATTTTGCTATTTTGTCACGGTTTACTCATCGAACACTAAACGAACACTGAATTGTTCATAAATTTAATAAAAGCACTCCCAGTCCTGTGCGACATGGCACACAAAAAATTACAAAAAAACCAGTTGAAAACTAACATTTGCAGTCAATCGTTGCGCAGGTTGACCATCTTGAGAATAGTAAATAATTAATATATCGAACATAAAACTCCACTATAAATTAAACTATATATAAAAATCGTAAAATGTTACTGTTAAAAGTACAAGAATCGTTTTTCTTATGTCTTCTTGTAGTGAACAATATGTGAAAGTGAGATCGGCATAAAAACAAAAGCGGAAGTTGTTTGCCCGCAAAGTTGTTGGCCCCCTAGAGGGTGCCATATTGACTTACCTAAATTTATTAACAACTTCGAAGAAGCTAAGATACAGAATTTTATTGGCAGTTTGCGAGCGTACTCACTATATTGTTTGCTGGTGAATCGCTCAAGTGTATTTAGGCACTCGCCAGTGATATCTCTGCCCTCCTCATGACACACGCGCTAAAATGGCTTAGTGTGTTTAGACCTTTAAGGCCCTCCAATTTAGAGCCAAGCTTTCACTCTTAAAGTCCAGTCTCTGTTAAAAGGGGTCATTTTTAGCATCTACCATTTCCTTTTGTTATTGTCACTCGGAGTTCCTACAAACTCCCAATAACTACTACGAATTCCTGCAAATTCGTTATAAAGGTACAATTCAAACTTTCTTCTGGCACCATGTAGTATAATCTTAGCATAGATCTGTATGTTAATAAGCTCAAAAGTATCTCAGGAAACCTCTAGATCAGCTGGAATCCAGTACAAGAAGAACCTTGTAGGTTTCCGTATTCTTTATAGGTCGAGGTCCCTCTCTTACATACGACAGGTGTGTCCAATCGCTAATGAAATGCACCAACTGTGAGCATCAATACATATTATATATATTAGCTGTGCTACCCGGTGTTGCCCAGGTAATAAAAAAGTCTCTGGACCGAAATATTATTTTTATTTAACATATAAAAAATTTATCATTGCAACTTTCAAACAACATATCATGAAAAAAGTGTAGTTGCGTAGAAGTTACTTGTATTTGTACAAACTACATATCATGAGAGAAGTGTAGTTGTGTAGAAGTGTACTTGTGTAGTTGAAATAAATTAAAAGAGAAAAAAACAACTAACGGTTTTTAAACTTTGTCAAACAACTGCAACTTTCAAATTTCATAACTTGAAAGAGGTGTTTATTGAAATAAATTAGAAGGAAAAATAGAAATGTGTTTAAATATAATATGGGAAATCATTAGCAAGTAATAGCTAAATTAAGTCTGTTTTTCTACAATTACAACAAAAGATGATTAGGTAATGATACAATTAATACAAACCGAGAAAACAAAATAAAAATTCTGAATATGTTGAATTAATAAAAACAATTCATACATATAAGTGTGTGCATAAAAAAGGTTACTGTTTCAACAGAAGCTATCCGTCAAAACTTTGAATATGACGATACTGGTACCTCTCGATACTAGTACTTCTCGATACTGGTACCTTTCGATACTGGTACAAATGTAAAAATGAGATATCATACTGTCTTTGTCTGACCGAACGGTGAGAGAATTTCGACGCTGTTCCTACGGAGATAATACAATTGTCCGCGTAAAAAAGATTGGCCTTGACAGCGGATATACCAATTGAACCTTATGAACAACCGAGACTAGAAGTTCAAGAAAACACGAAAAAGTATCATGCTTCATAGAATTCATAGAGTTTCAAGTAATACATCATTTAGCGTGTGCATACGCTAAACCATGTATGATAGTTTCGTTGATCATTACGCCTTGTATAGCTCAGCGGTAGAATGCGTGAATTGTTAATTTGCTGTTGCAATCTCCGTGAGTTCAAATTGATAGCGCAGAATTTTAAATTCCAAGATTTAATAGCTATATCTGGACATACGCAGACACATATACACACACACAAACTTTGAGAAATATATATATGTGTGTGATTATAGGCCTATATATATATAAGCCTAGATAATATATATATAATATATATTATCTCTATATGTATATATAATATTTATTAATGGTCACAGCTGGTGCATTTCATTAGTGATCGGACACTGTAGTCTCAACAAAGCAAATTATTTTTAAGATATTTAGTTATAAACAGCTATGATTAACATTTCCTAGAAACTTTCTGCGGTTGTCTTTTCTAAAAGAAGTCATTTTATATCAAAAGCTGGAAGTTTCAATATAACATGTGCTTATATATATATTTATAAATATACCTAAATAGTAGAATTACTTAGCGATATGTATCGATAGGTAGAGGCACAGTTTCTTTCGGTCATTATAACAATTATTTTTAGTTTTTATAGTACCACATCCAAGCGAAATATTCTTTTTCAACTAGTCTGAACATAAACTAGATTATCTTTTATACAGTCATGTCATCTCCTGAAGTTGAAAAGTTTGAGGTAACAGACTACGATTATGAGAATGAGTTTAATATTAATCGGCCTCAGCGAAGGCAGACAAAGTCTCAAGCTATTTACGGCTCGTTTGGTATAGATGGAGATTCAGATGACGAATGGGATACT
Organism: Watersipora subatra; assembly: GCF_963576615.1. NCBI lineage: Eukaryota > Metazoa > Bryozoa > Gymnolaemata > Cheilostomatida > Watersiporidae > Watersipora > Watersipora subatra. The sequence continues at coordinate 64,054,270 of NC_088714.1, forward strand.
CGGCCAGGTCTTGGAGGGTACATTTAAACTGCTTTCCTTCTTTCATTAGGAATCGATAAAATAGTAACGTAATTTATATTAAACATTTATTCTTAATTTTCTGTAAGCGAATTTTAGCAATGTGATAGTTAATGTCTTCTTATTCTGTACATGAATACTATTTAATAATCTAGCATTCAGTGTATTGAGATATGCTAAGTTAGTGTGTCAAAGTTTACACCGCTATGATCATAAGTCATTTTGGATCTATACTAATCATATTAAATAAAATACACCATCCTGCTCCATTTGTTCTGCGCATCACCAAAACTGACTTCATTTATGAGCTCTTGTTGTAGTGGAGGAAAGAAAAGCTACTCCGCCGGCATAAATTTTATCAGTGGTGGGTTAAAGAAGTCAGCTGAAGATGAAGCTGCTGAGACGAGTAAGAACGAGGAAGGGAAAGAGAATGAGGATGACTTGGATCCACTCCTGCAGACACAATTTGGTAAACCAAAGTCGGCCAAACAGCGCCGAGGCTACAAATTTGCGGATCAAGCAAGGCCAGGTCAGAAGGGGTGAGTTAATTATGGCCTCTATCATTTGACCAATATTCCAGTTACTAGTGACAAGTGTCATACAGACTTGCTGATAGAACTTTAATGGTGCTGAAAGATAACCAATCCGATGGGTTGCATGACTGACAGGTAATACAGGTGAACTGTATGTACATAACAATAGCCAGTCTGATGGGTTGCATGACTGACAGATAATACAGGTGGATTGCGAGTAGATAAAGCTACAGTAGGTGTAGTATCCAGGTGGCTGACAGGCACTGAATGTTCTGGGGCAGTCACGGTTGAGCATCTGCTGCCTATTTTGATTTATCTCTAGGTTCACACAAAGAAACATTGGATTACAATGTCACAAACTATCAATTTTGATTTTATTGTCTATTGTCTTTTCAAACTGCGGAATTTCCAAATAATATACACTTTCTTTTTGTCTTGAATTAGTCTCAGTTATCAATGTTGTTTGAGCCATGGCCATTTTTCCCTTCCAGTAAGTGAATGTAGATTTTGAGAAAGTCGCTGTCACAGAAATGCAGCTTTGTAAGCTGTGTTATTCAACCGATCATCCTTTCATTTTTTCGCCATAAGCTGTTTTCTCTAATTGTTTGCAGTTTTGTTTGCTTACTTCATTTTTTGTTAAATGTGCAAGAATTGGAGACTGGGAGAAGCATACAAATATGATAGGCTCCAAGCTTATGATGAAAATGGGATACAAGCCTGGAGAAGGTCTTGGCAAAGATGGCAAAGGGATTGCAACTCCAGTTGAAGCCAAGCTACGATTGGGAAAAGGGGCCATAGGTAAGACTGCTGTTCAAACCGATAGCGTTTAAATTTGATAGACAAACAGCAATTAATCCACTTTGGGTGATCTCAGTATCAAGAACTTTTTCTCTTCGTAAGTCTCCCATTTATGTGCAAAGGAGGTCTGATAGCCTACTTATAGGCTCGGCTTGCTCTCCTTTGTCACCCCGAATCACTAGTATATGATCTAAATTCATGGCAGGCTACTACGGTACAGAAAGAACTGAGCGCTCTCTCAAGGACTTTCCCGTTCAAGATGCTGACGCTGACGAGGAGAAGAAGTTCAAAGAAGAGCTGAGCAAGTGGAAACGCTCTGACACAGGTAAGAGAGGAAGAGTCTTGCAGACCATCACATTAATCAGCTAATAAAATTTTAATGTATTGGAGGTCAACTTGAGGTTATCGCGGCACTTATTCCTGTTTGGTGACTAATCACTGACTAGTTGTACAAGTGTCCCATACGAAGTTTCTTCCAATGTCAATTTATGGTTTTGTTGAGTCAGAACCTTGTATGTCTTGATGTAAACTATTACTTGTATTAGCCAATCTTTACTACAATAAAAGCCATGTTCTTCCCAAGCTGCAACTGAAGGTCGAGAAAAAGATCGCACCTTACCGGATTCGAACTCACAATTTTTAGTATGCTAGGCCACCACTAACATCTGTGTCATTCACCTACCCACTGGTTACTTTGAATAATTTTACGCAAAATTCTCACACCTGACAATATCTCACATCATGCTAGGTTCCCAGAATACCAGCAAACTATTTGCTAGTGAGTATCGAACACTGTAGGTAGGGTTAGAGGGGTGTCAGGGTGGCTCAGGGGTAGCATTTTTGACTGTCAACCATGGGATTGTTGGTTCGAGTCCTCCTTAATGCCGATCTGACAAAAAGCTCTCAGCAAGCTTTCAACCCTAAAATTGCTGGGCCTTTTGGATCTAGACTATAACTTGGAGGCCCTTTGTACCACACTGACAAAGTGGGCACATTGGGCAAGTGAAATAGCTACCTGGCTCTGTCAGACTGGACGTGTTGCACAGGAATTCCGTCAGGTTAATCCGACAGTTCCAGAAGTGGTAGATACTGAGAACTGGGTCACTTCTCTATCATACTACTCGACCCAAGCATGCATCGCTAAGATGCAAGTCATTGTAGCTTCGCGACAGACAGCCATATATAGGTAGGGTTAGTAGTTGTGGAAAATCATAGCTGTTCTTTCTAATGCACAATGCGGTTTGGCTCATCTCACATTCGTCATTGAAGCTTTCCGTCTGTTGTTTGCAAACTTACAAGTCAGTAAAACCAGTTTAAAATGCAGTCATTTGGCTAGCTGGCTTTTAGAGCCAGCTCATATAATCTAAGGAAATCGTTTTTTGTAATTCAGGCAAGAAGAAAACTACCTATGTATACAAGACAGCTGATGAGTTAATAGCCAAGGGTTCGAAACGAAAGGTAAAGGAAACAGGCAAATCAAAGCATTCACAAGTAAAGGTTATTGACATGACTGGCAGGGAGCAAAGGGTTCTGTCAGGTGAGATCCACATAGGATTGTGACAAACATGAGTTCTGTAATGTAAGAAATTGGCTTATGTAATCAGTGCCAATTTCTTCATATATAAACAGTATTCGTCATATCTATATAGTATTTGTGATATTTATATAGTATTCGTCATATCTGTATAGCATTCGTCATATCGATATAGTATTCGTCATATCGATATAGTGTTTGCCATATCGATATAGTTTTCGTCATATCTATATAGTATTCGTCATATCGATATAGTGTTTGCCATATCGATATAATTTTCGTCATATCTATATAATATTCGTCATATCGATATAGTATTCGTCATATCTATATAATATTCGTCATATCGATATAGTATTCGTCATATCTATATAGTATTCGTCATATCTATATAGTATCCGTCATATCTATATAGTATTCATCATATCTATATAGTATTCGTCATATCTATATAGTATTCATCATATCTATATAGTATTCATCATATATATATATATAGTATTCGTCATATCTATATAGTATTTGTCATATCTATATGGTATTCGTCATATCTATATAGTATTCGTCATATCCATATAGTATTCATTATATCCATATAGTATTCGTTATATCTATATAGTATTCATCATATCTATATAGTATTCGTCATATCTATATAGTATCCATCATATCTATATAGTATTCGTCATATCTATATAATATTCATCATATCTATATAGTATTCATCATATCTATATAGTATTCGTCATATCTATATAGTATTCGTCATATCTATATAGTATTCGTCATATCTATATAGTATTCGTCATATCTATATAGTATTCGTCATATCTATATAGTATTCATCATATCTATATAGTATTCGTCATATCTATATAGTATCCATCATATCTATATAGTATTCGTCATATCTATATAGTATTCGTCATATCTATATAGTATTCGTCATATCTATATAGTATTCGTCATATCTATATAGTATTCATCATATCTATATAGTATTCGTCATATCTATATAGTATTCGTCATATCTATATAGTATTCATCATATCTATATAGTATTCGTCATATCTATATAGTATCCATCATATCTATATAGTATTCGTCATATCTATATAATATTCATCATATCTATATAGTATTCGTCATATCTATATAGTATTCGTCATATCTATATAGTATTCATCATATCTATATAGTATTCGTCATATCTATATAGTATTCGTCATATCTATATAGTATTCGTCATATCTATATAGTATTCGTCATATCTATATAGTATTCATCATATCTATATAGTATTCGTCATATCTATATAGTATTCGTCATATCTATATAGTATTCGTCATATCTATATAGTATTCGTCATATCTATATAGTATTCATCATATCTATATAGTATTCGTCATATCGATATAGTATTCATTATATCTATAAAACTTGTCCATTCAGGAAGCCTTCAAGAATCCCTTTATAGCTGGATAACTCAAAGTTTCTACAACTAGTGTTTGTGTGGGACAGCTGCTGCTGCTGCTGCTGCTGATTCATTGACGTTCGTGCATTTAGTTTATTGTATTTTAATCTGGTGTTTCTATTGCTGATAGTATGCTATCATTTCAGGCTACCATGCAATCTCAACAAGGAAACATGACTCTGATACAGAAGAAGAAGAGGTGCATACGTCAGCAGATGAGCGAAAAGCTTTCGAGATGCCAGAGCTTCTGCATAACCTTAACATGCTTATAGATCGTACAGAGGAGGAGATAATCACCAAGGACAGACAGCTAAGGTTCGTTTAGTTAGTTATGTTATTGTGTTACTAATATTTTTTCATCTCATTTGAGGTTTTCATATATGTATTTATAACCTGTTAGCGGAAATTACATAGATCTCTTGTAGCAGTGTGTGAATGTAGACTAGTCAGTTTACTGACATAGATGTCTAGGAACATATGCACATTACAGATTAAAGGTAAAATTACACAAAATTTTAGGAGATTTTATCAGAAAGTATCAATATTTTTTATCATTTGCAATTGTTTTTATGTTTGAGGTGACCTGACTGCCAGAATGTTTCAAGTTTAAATTCAACAAAACTTGATCACGGTTGAGACGCTCCGATTCAAGCAAGTCTGATTATGACGTCTATAGTTGCACTTTGGCAAAGAGACTGACAGAAAAGAGACACGTAAGGCTGCGACTTGAACACAGTAGCCAATATTAATAACGAGAGAGAGATGTCTGCCGCGATACTGGTGACATCATTTTGGCCGGTTTTTTTTTCTAAGCATTTTAACCGCGACCAAGTTTTGTCGATTTCACTCTTGAAATATCCTGGCAGTCAGACCACCTCAAACATCAAAAACAATCAAAAATATTAGAAAAATACTTTTTCTGGTAAAATCTACTAAATTGCTATGTAAGTTCATGCTCAATGACCTATGTCGAGCAGAAAGGTAGGAAAAAGGTCGGCACTTTTTGCTACTAAAAATTGCTTACATTGGTGGCATTACTCTAAATGGTTGTTTTTGGGAACAGAGTTTCAGTCTGTTGTGTGACTCCTCTGTAGGCCACAACACTGTGGAACAGCGTCAGCAGAGCCATCAGTATGAGTAGGATGAGAGAAATGATTGTTTAAGTTTAAGGGGTGGAGGAAGTCAGTTTAGATTTAAGGGGTGGAGAAAGTCAGTTTAAATTTAAGGGGTGGAGCTGTCAGTTTAAATAGAACTGTCAGTATGATCGCAGAGGTCACAAAGATTAGAACAGAAAGTATGGTTGCATGCAAGAACATAGACACTTATGTGAGAGGTATTACAAGTTGGAAAGTCGTGCGACTGTGGGCACCGAGCGATTTGGGTAAGATAATGGTGTATGCGCACCGGAGTTGTAGGCGTAAGAAGCTGTAAGAGAATTTGTTTGTGTGAGAGACAAGAAGTGTCATGACTTCAAGGCATCATGATATTACGTCGTAAGAGTATTCTCGCAGATACGAGAGAGATATGACTGTGAACATGCAGCACGAATCGGACAGACTCAAAACTCTCTGCCAACAGGAGGAGCAGCAGATTTCACGGCTTACTCAGGTGCTTAACCTTATCAACACATTTGATGAGAGAACCCAACCTTCGTCAGCAGAACCACTGACCCTAGAAGAGTGCGCTGACTTATTCAGTCGATTACAGGTATTTAAATCTTTCTTAAAAGAACCTAATATATTCTATCCATGTGAATGCACAATACATATGCATGCAGTATCTAAATGCATTCAATATCTGTATATGTGCACTATCCTTTATTCATACATATCTGCATACATATGATAGCCTCACATGTACACTATTCACACACATTATCCATACATACAATGTATCATTCATATACTTTATCTACATGTATATACATACCCTATCAATGTATATGTACATTGTATGTACTGTGTTCACACGCATTTACTGTAACAGACATAGGCTATCTATTCACATGAATGCATATTACTTGCATTCTTATGTAATTCCCGTAGATACACTTTCCAAAATTACATACAATTCACAGGCAAACACGGACTGTCTGTGTGCAACACTAACAGTGTTTACTTCCATGTATTGATCAGGGCCCATATAAGTGATTAAGTTTTGTATACTAAGTCCTTTACCTATTAATAGATCTACCTCTGTTGGTTGCCACCTACAAATAGATACCTTACCATTTGGTGCATGTGTTGGGTGTGGCGAGGAGAAACATTTGTGTGTGTATATCGGGCATCACGTTTGTAGGACGACTATTATGAGGAGTACAGAGCGTATGACCTTGTCACTCTGTCCATAGCTGTTGTCCTTCCTCTTGTCAAAAAGTACTTCATTGGCTGGCAGCCCCTTTCCAATCCCCGATTTGGTAAGCTTGTCATTGCAATTCCCTTGCTTCAAATTAGTTTCTAGGGTGGGTCATATTCGTCACGCTCACTCCATCACCCATTAAGTATCTAGTGTCACTTGTACTGGACACACACTCCATCACCTATTAACTAGTGTCACTTGTACTGGACACACACCCCTGCACCTATTAAGTATGTAGTGTCACTTGTACCGAACACACACTCCATCACCTATTAACTAGTGTCACTAGTACTGAACACACTCAGTAACCATAATTGACCTAGTTTTTCTAGTCACTGCACCTCATCTTTACTTCATAACATCAAAAGTGATCTGTTCTGAATGATTACTACTTAATGTTGGCCAGTATTCTATTATTATCGCAGCTCACCGCTTGGGATATTAGTTTAATTAGGTTGACCAGTTGTAGACTGTGCAAGAATGCTTTTAACCAAGATTTAAAGGCGAAGGTTGTTATGACAAACACGTCTGAGGAAGCTTAGTTTTGAATGTTGATCTGTTTTTAATGTTTTCTTTTTACATCGCCCCATTTTGGGATTGTCAGTCTAGCTGCGAGCAGAATGTGATGCACCCTGAAGACTTTCATCTAATATTTATAGCAGTCTTTCATTTCCTCTGTCACATCTGCACCTTTGTGAGAGGTTCTTTTATTTGGCCTTCACAACTGCATAAACTCATAGTAGGTTTTTCAAACAGCAAGTACAGCTTTTTTCTTTTGATTATTTGCTAAGGAACGGCATAAATATTTGACAATTTATCAGGTGTTCAGGTGATGACCCGGTGGAAAGGCTTGTTAGATGTAGACCGATGTCAAGGAGACAGCACAGCTCAGAATAATGCCTACTCTAAGTTGATATGGGAAATTTGGATGCCTATTCTCAGAACAGCGATCAAGTACCTGTTATTCTCAACTATACTACTTTCTCTTTCATTCAGGCTAAACACCTCTTGGCTCCTTGCTTTTTAGTCGCTTCCTGTCAGGCTCAATTACAGTAAACGCTCCTATAACGTAAATTCCACTTCGCTTAAAATGTTGTGTAAAGATTTTGCTTCATGCTATGTGCAAAACAAAATTCCATATAACGTAAAGCGTCAAGTCGGTGCAATGGCTCAGATTCCATTTGAATAATTAAAATTTCATAGTTAGCCTTTACAATAACATTTTCTTTCTTGCTGCATTTGAGAGAGGAAACGATGTATAGAAGTATTTCTATTATATATACTAGTACCCTGGAAGTCCAGTGTGTTTCTATTGAATATACTAGTACCCTGGAAGTCCAGTGTGTTTCTATTGTATATACTAGTACCCTGGAAGTCCAGTGTGTTTCTATTGTATATACTAGTACCCTGGAAGTCTAGTTTGTTTCTATTGTATATGCTAGTACCCTGGAAGTCTAGTGTGTTTGTATTGTATGTACTAGTACCCTTTAAGTCTAGTGTGTTTCTATTGTATATACTAGTACCCTGGAAGTCCAGTGTGTTTCTATTGTATATACTAGTACCCTGGAAGTCCAGTGTGTTTCTATTGTATATACTAGTACCCTGGAAGTCTAGTTTGTTTCTATTGTATATGCGAGTACCCTGGAAGTCTAGTGTGTTTGTATTGTATGTACTAGTACCCTTTAAGTCTAGTTTGTTTCTATTGTATATACTAGTACCCTGGAAGTCCAGTGTGTTTCTATTGTATATACTAGTACCCTGGAAGTCTAGTTTGTTTCTATTGTATATACTAGTACCCTGGAAGTCCAGTGTGTTTCTATTGTATATACTAGTACCCTGGAAGTCCAGTGTGTTTCTATTGTATATACTAGTACCCTGGAAGTCCAGTGTGTTTCTATTGTATATACTAGTACCCTGGAAGTCTAGTGTGTCTCTATTATATATACTAGTACCCCGGAAGTCTAGTGTGTTTCGTGAGAGATCGTCACGAGTGCTGATAAAGCAGAGAGAGTAAGTAGTTGCACCATTATTCAGAAATACTTAAAACTGTGTAACTGACCACCGCTATTCAGTTACACAGTTTATTTATACTGTAACCCTGGCAGCCTAATGTGATGTGAGAGACTGTCATGTGTGCAGATAAAGCACAGAGCATAAGTAGCTGCACAATTCTTATGAAATACCCAGGGCAGCTGTTTGGTTCAGGTGTCAGAGTGTCAGTCTAATCTACCAAGCTGAATTGCACAAGTTGAAGTCTCATTTATAGCGGTCTTTTATTCTAAGCTCTAACCCTGGATTGAAACGTACAGGTGGACAGACACCACTCTTATTATAATAAAGATATATTTTTATTTCACCTTATTTCAGATATACACAACTTTTTCCTTTGCAGCATAGACCTTGCTCTCTAGAAAAAGATAAAAAATAGATTTATATGGACATTGAAGGTGTTCTGTAGCCTTAGAGTAGCGTTTACCATATTCATGAACCCTAAACTAGGATGAAAGTGATAGAAAAAGAGAAAATTTGAGAATACAAACCAATAATTCCATAGTTGTTCTAGTCATTAAAAATCTGAGAACGAACTAAGGAATTTACTGTTATACCGTCTAATCACTTTAATTTCAACGCTGTCAAACAGGGCCGCAGCAGAGGCAGTAAGAGGAGGCTAGGTGTGTGGATGACCCATATTAAACCGCTATTTATGTATCTTTATTTGCAGCCAGTGGAACACACGAAACCCAGATTCTCTACTGGAGGTCCTTGAGGTATGGATGCCTCTCCTTCCTCCTTGGATGTTCCAGAACATTCTAGATCAGCTTATCAACCCTAAGCTTCAGATTGAGGTTGACAAATGGAACCCTCTCACGGACACGATGCCTATACACGCCTGGCTTCATCCCTGGCTCCCTCTGATGGGTAGGAAACTAACTCTACAAGCAATTATAGCTAGGGCTCTGCTATATTTTAAGCTAATACAGTAAAGTAATACTAAAATTAAAAAGCTATACAAGAAATTGGAGCAAATAGTACTAGTTATAGGGAATAGGGTACAACTATTTTCTATAACCAGTATATATACATGCATATATATATACATCTATATACTATCACACTATAACTGCACAGATGAACAACAGACGACAAAATTCGAGATTTGTATACCATACTTTTCGGACTATTAGCCGCTACATTTTTCTGATGTTTTAAGCCATGCGCCTTAAATAAGGGTGCGGCTATTCTGTGGCTTTTTCTTTGACCGCTAGGGCGCATTAACCATAATCTACAGTTAGTGCGCCTCTAGCCACTCGTTTTTATTCAAGGTATAACAACAGTTACCATTCTAATTTTCAAACTTCATTTCGTGAGAAAATTGTTTTGAGCAGTTCAAACAAATTAAGAGAAAAAAATAAACAATTTTAAAGGTTTTCAAACCTATTCAAACAACTGTAACTTTTAAACTTCATATCATAAAAAATTGTTCAGTCAAAATAAATGGAGAGAAAAATAAAACATTTGCAAATTTGTTTAAATGCATATCTATTTCAGACTTTGTAGGAGAGATTTCGGCGAATAGCTTATCAGCTTTTTCGTTGTAATCAGTACTGCCAAATTTTAAATGACCAATTTTAAATTTCCAATGACCGTACGACGTGACGTTGCGTCAGCCAGCGTTGTCTAGCTACAGCTGTTCTAATAATGGTTATAACCGGAATGCAGACACGACACACGGACTTTGAGAAATATATATAGAATATATATATATATATTTATATATATGCTTGTACAGCTTCTCTTAAAATTTTGTAAGCATTGAATAAACATACCGTAAAACCTCTATTTGAACACCATGGTGCTCTATTTTTCAACCTTTCCTCTATAGGGACAGTCAAATAGCGGGGGTGTTCAAATGGAGGCTGATGTTGTATTCTTCAAATAGCTTGTCAGAATTTTGGAAGATAAATTTAACCTTTCTACAGGTGAAGCGAATGTCGCCTATGTTTTGCACTCCCTTTCAGGGGGAGCGACCTTAACCCTTTTGGGTGCAATAAATCTGCTAACTTACCTCCAACTTGTCAGATCTCTAAATAAATATGTATTGGGAAGCCAAGAATATTTCTACCTGTTGATATCAGTTGATTGCAATTGACCTGCGATGATATAGCTTGTGCCCTGCTTTGCAATTTGTTGGAGCGTTCAATTTTTAATTTCATATTTAATTTGAAGGCATATTTTTATTTTATATCTAAATTTAACAATGTTGCATAAAAGCTCATTGCATTCATTGATATTTTTGATGCAGTTTGCAGTTAAAACTGGCTTGTTATGTGCAATAGAAAAGAATTTAAGAGTGTTGATCCATTGTAAGCCGAATTTAGAAGTTATATAATAATAATCTATCAAATGCTTCAAATATATATTTAAAGAATAGAGAAAGCATAATATTATTATGCTTTATTATTCATCTTGAGGTGTTGACTGATGTTCTAAAAAAAGAATCAAGGAGATTGACCAACCAGAAGCTGAGATATAGCCAGCCAAACACAGGTCTACCAAAAAACAAAAGTGTTTTGGTAATCATCAATATGTGACGTATGAAATCGACTTGTGTGCCATTGGTCAATTAAGCCAACTAATGCGCTCTCCTATAACAATCACGGCGTTTTAATTGGTTTAATCCCTAGAAGTATAGAACAATCAAATTGGGCCTAACAATCATCGCTCCTAGAATTCCGAACCAGTCCCTCTGACGTGTAGATTAGTTTTAGCATAAAATAATTACACGCATCTATTATTTCGCAACATTTCGCTATCTTGCTAGTTCAGCTCAGTTTTGTTGTTCTCCTACTTAGCTTCCCTATTCAGACTCATCTTTAGCGTTGTTCAGATTTTTTAACTATAGCTAATAAATAGAATCGATTAAATCAATCATCAATCTCGGTTATCATTTGGAATTTTCTACAAATTATATTAGTTACATCATTTATTCTATACACAGTTATATTATTATTTTGTATAATATGCATTATGAATATAATATAAATCATAAAAAATAATCATAGATAAGATAATAGATCAATAGAAAAATCAAAGCAAAAGTTATCGTTTTCTTTTCTTATAGCAAGAGCAGCACGGTCAAGTTAGTATTTTTAAGATTATGGCTGTAGTAAACTTCCAGTCTGTTAATAGTGACGATAATCATGAAAATCAACTGAATGCTGCAGTAGATACACAGTAGAAAAATGATGAAGGAACAAAAAGTCCCATTCCTATTTCTTATTCTAAACAAACTGCAATCGCGGATATCGCATATAGACTATACACGCGCCGTTCGTTGAACAGATGATCTTCGGAGCATATCCGTGGAGATCGAGTTAAAATTTGAAGCACAATAGTCAAAATCTGCTCTTCTGCTTTAAAAAAATCATGGCGAGGGGTTGTGGGCAAATGCCTTTACCACACAATGTTTGGATGATTTTCCTGAGAAACCAGAGCTAGTATGTAAATTATTTACTATCGCGAGAAGCGTTTCACATCTCGTAGCCAAAACAATCATTATACATAACGGCGGTAAGGGTGCGCAACTCCGGCACATGACCATTAAGTCGATTTTATACGTCACAGTTTTCGGGATTTTCGAAGGGTTTTCCTCTGATTCGTTATTAGGTAGACCTGTGTTTGGCTGTCTATATCTCAGCTTCTAGGGGGTCAATCTCCTTGATTCTTTTTTTAGAACATCAGTCAACACCTCAAGATAACTAATAAAGCATAATAATATTATGCTTTCTCTATTCTTTAAGAACAAGTGACATAAACGAATCATACTTATAATACATGCAAAAATAAAAATTAACATTTTTCAAACAAAAATATTTGCATCGTTTGTTCAACCAGGTGCATTCTTTTGGCTATTTAATACCTTCTTCTATTCAATACATTGTCTTCTGAACTCAACTCTTTTTCTGCACTGCTAAACTCGTCGATATTAGCGTCTAAACAATGTTTTTAGTATAGCCGAACATGTACGCGTTGCATTTCGCACCAATAATGATAAACTGTTAGTTGTATGGGCGCTAAGCAAAACTTTTAACCTAAAACTAGTCGTTAGTATACCATTGTAAATGTAAACTGTTTTCACATACGTCAAAGTATCAAGACTATGTTAAACAAAGAACTACTATTAGTCTGATCCAGTTATTAATTATTTCTATGGTGTTGCTTTCAAAATTGTAAAAAAAACGCTAAGTTCTTAAGTTGGAAAACGGACTTTGATACGAACAGAACAACGAAAGAATTAATTGTCATGATGTAATCAGGTCATTATTAGTACGATTTTGTGAACACTATTCTACTGATCGCTTGCTATTATGGGTTCGTAAAAATCAAAGAATGTCAAAGTGGTTGTTCAAATGGAGATGGTGTTCAATTAAAGGGTGGCGCTCGATTTTTTAACCCTTTTCCTATAGCGACATTCAAATAGAGGTGGCGTTCAAATAGAGGTGGCGTTCAATTAGATTTTGCACAGTATCCAGAGTTTGCGGTTGGCCCTTGTATTAGCTGTTACATTCTTAACAACTATTCATATGCCTGCATCAGGTCAAAGGTGGCTGGATTGTGATTCTACTAGACTCTAGCTATTGCTTCACCAATGCTAGAAAAAAAATTTTAATTGTACCTGTAACTAGTAACAGGCGTAAATGCTTTAAGAGTTATAATATTGTAGGTTCAAGGCTTGAGCCACTCTGGGCTCCTATAAGGCATCGACTGGCCAGCGCCCTTAGCAAGTGGCACCCTTCTGACATTTCGGCGATGATCATGCTAAAACCTTGGTCTAGAGTCTTCTCTCAAGGCCACATGGATGCATTCCTGGCCAAGAATATCATTCCTAAGCTTGCCAGTTGTCTGCAGGAAATGGTCATCAACCCAGCTAACCAAGTCATGGGTAGGCCTGATCATTTCATTTGCTCTCAATTTAAGAAGGGGGGGGCAATGTTTTACAGTGTCAGACAAAATAGTTGGTACAACACAATCAGCAAGGGAGAGTTTTTCAGCTTTGGACTTGAATAACTTTCAAGTTTTTACAGTTAGATTCTCAAAACTATACATATAGTTAATATATACATAATACTAAAGACAGGAAGTATATATTAACTATATGTATAGTTAATATATACTTAATACTAAAGACAGGAAGTATATATTAACTATATACAGTGAAACACGGATAACTCAAACTTCAAGGGACCGAGCAAAAGTGTTCGAGTTATTAGAGCGTTCAAGTTATCAAGACAGTCATAAGTGCACGTATTTATCAGTAGATACATGCACATATACAAACTATATAACAATCAAAAGCATAGATTGCTCGTTGCAAGTTAAAGGGTCTCTCGTGTGAAGTTTTAAATATTTTTAATCAGAAAGTATAGATATTTTTCTATCACTTGAGATTTTCTTGTTGCTTTAGGTGATGTGACTGCCAGGACGTTCTCAGATTAAAATTGGCAAAACTTTATCGCGGTTAAAACGCTCAGAAAAAATACATACGTATTTTTCTACCGAGCGTTTTAACCAAGATCAATTTTGCAGTAAGTCAGTTATTACAAATCTGCTTTACTATTAAAAACCCATTATCAATTTTGCCGATATTACTTTAAAGTTATGCAAATATTACCTCGCTTTTCTTGCTTTCGGAGGCCTTATCGCTAAGCGGATGTTTGGTAAAATTTGATTTTTGCAAACCTTTAGAAAAGTTGTTAATGAAAATATTTGCCGATGTTGGTAATAACGAGGCCTAAGAACTACTAAAAGTCGATGTTTATCTTTATGGCTTGGAATAAAGTGATATTCTAAAGCGATAGTAGCAACCGTCTCGGTAGCTGTTTGGCAAAAAACTGTTCGAGTTAACAGAGTTTCGGTCGAGTTATCTAAAGCCATTTATCATTGCGTGGGAACGGATCAAGCAAATCCATTCGAGTTAACCATGTGTTCGAGATATCCGAGGGCAATTTATCCGAGTTTCACTGTATATAGTTAATATATATTTAATACTAAAGACAGGAAGTATATATTAATTATATATATAGTTACTATATACTTAATACTAAAGACAGGAAGTATATATTAACTATATATATAGTTAATATATACTTCCTGTCTTTAGTATTATGTATATGTTAACTATATGTATAGTTAATATATACTTGCTGTCTTTAGTATTAAGTATATATTAACTATATGTATAGTTAATATATACTTGCTGTCTTTAGTATTAAGTATATATTAACTATATATATAGACATAATACTAGAGACAATAAGACATCTACAACTATCACCAATATATATAGTTAATATATAATAATATCTGTTGCATTTTGAAAGCTTTCCTTGACAAGCTTTGCTTCACTGAGGGCTCCAGGCATCATGAAGGAGTCTCTTTATGTGTTGTCAGACAACTGGAAGTGGGTCATGTCTTGGCAGCAGCTGCTGCCAGACCAGACACTTGTGAATCTCCTTGACAGATGCTTCTTCCCGCGCTGGTTACATACACTGGCCAACTGGTTAAACACGGCTCCCAACTATGATGAGGTTGGTGTCTGGTACAAGGGTTGGAAATCAGTGCTTCCTGAAAGGCTCATTACACACCCTACTATCAAAGGTCAGTGCGACTCCATCCATCATGGCTAGTTGAAATTTTACTTATTCGATTTTGTACTGTCTGTTCCTGAGCCGACCAAAGGTATAAGCTTTGTGATATGTACAGTCCTTTGATGGTGTTTGCATGGCTATACGAAATATTACTATGAATAACAAGTAGTCCTCATTTAACACCGGTAATCCATTCCAAAAACCCAAAATGATAAACAAATTTGTCGTTGAATAAATCGCAAGATTGTAAAAACCTAATTTAGACTATTTTGTTATCATTTGGCAATATGGTATATTTTATTTTTTTCCTCTTTTATACGTTAAAGCCTTATTTATTTATTGTTTGGTAATATATTAAAGTCGTATTAATATTTTAGTCATAAATTTCAAGATTTTGAAACATGGACCAGAATATCGGAAGTGAACTGGCCTAGCCATTTCATCTTCATTACACTATGCAGTAATGCATACACTGCAGGGTTGGAAAAATCAATGATTTTTTTCAAAAAATCGGATTTTCTGTGATTCAAATTGATTTTTATGATTTAAATCGATTTTTACGAATTTCTGTACCAATAACTGTTTTAGTATCTTGCAACGAGAATGCTAATACAAATTTATGTGAAGAATTACATTTTATTCTGCGATAAGATACTGATAATTGATAATAATTGACAATAATCAATAATGTACTTATTGTACCTATTGTATTATACCAGGGATTAGCGCTGCAGCATGCAGTTGAAGACTGCAAGCCTCTGTAAACTCTCACTCCCTGTAGGTTCCTATTTAATTAAATTCTTAAGTAAATGAATGTTTGGTCAATGAGTTTATGCTATCCAGTTAAAAGCAGTACAAAACAGGTTGTTTATTGCTAGACTAAATATACTACATTAGTGGTAGACTATTTTCTTGAAAAAAAATCAATTTTTGAAAAAAATCATGATTTTTTCAGGTGATTTAAATCGTTTGATTTAAATCGTGCCAGCCCTGGCATACAGTAGTGTACTTCTGTATGTACCATATTTTTTACTTTCTATTATTCCTCCTTTTACTATATAGTACAGCATAACATCTGCATTTATTGCACAGTTTTTATTTGAAGGATAGATTATGGATTATTTTTGCCAATAGTTTTAAGGTTTTAGAAACCTTCCCGTAAAGGTATTAGTTTTTCAAGACTGAGTAGCCTAACGATAGAATAATATTTATAATTCACTTTTTACCATATAGTACTGTACATATCATTTTATATACTATATTATAAATAATAGATCATATTTAATATAAAATTATTATATATATTATGTATAATATATTATATACTGTACATAATAAAACTACCCTTGTTGTTTTATTAACCTATAATATGTTATATATGATATATTATATACTACACATATTAGAACTACCTATGTTGTTTTATTAACCTATAATATGTTATATATGATATTATATGCTATACATATTAGAACTCCCCTTGTTTTTTATTAACCTATAGAATTATTTATATTTAAAGCCACTACCGTCATAATTACAAAGAGTTTGTGTTAAGAGAATATTTGAGAAGTTTTCCGTCGTTGCTCCAAAGAGTCGTGAAACGAGGACTACGTGTACTATTCTCCGTTACGTTGTCACTAGGGTAGGCTGAAACAATAGGTTAGGGAACTAAGATGCTTGGGTGGTTCTAGAATAATCCAAAGTGAGCCAATTCATCAAGGTATGCCCTATTGATCTAGTGAACCTTAATAATAGGATGGGTAAAGTTATTATTGTTAACTAATACACCAAGGTAGAATAAGGCACTAGTGTGGACTTGGATACTAGTTTGGACGTATTTGTTAGGATAGACTTAGATCCTATAATAGACGAACTTATGCATTCAGTATAAGCTAGAGGCAGCAAAATGAACTGAGGCTTTAGACTGGGTTAAGTGTCATAATCGTCGTCTCATGACTCATAGACTGGCTTTCCAAGGCCTTGAACACGATGAACTCAGCCGTGAGCAATCCTGGTGTTCCGGTGAGGCTGCCCGCTCATCCTCCCCCTCCTCCTCCCATACCTGGTCAGATTCCGACTATCCTATCTTCCATATACGGGTGAGTTAATTAATAGTATTGTTAAAGGTAAACTGACAGCACAAAGTGTTATTCACTATGTTTCCATTACGCGCATCATGCGGATTAGGAGTTGTGTGCACTACAGTGCGAATTAAGTGGTTCCATGGATATTCGCGTGATGCGGATTGACTCCGGCGCCATGTTGAGACAAGGTAAGGAATTGTACATTATAAGGTAATAATTAGCGATGCATGTGTTAGTGATGTAAACACATGAAACTCGATCGAGAAAGGGTGAACAGGAACAGTATTGAAATGTTTAAAATTAGATAGCTAGCGTGGTATTTTAATGCGAATCTCTCACAATTGCTGTTTCCATTATTCACAAGCATTACGGATTCGATAACGTTTTGTGCATCGCAAAACTCGATTAGCTTGCGGATTTATGCTGTTTCCAGGATGCGGTCAATTTGGGGATTGGCTCAAATTTGCATGTCATGGAAACATAGTGATTAAATCAACAGCAGATACCATCACGGATTGAGTTTCAATAAAAGTTTTGTTGTTTTAATATTGAGTTAATTTGGATCAAATTCCAGGTGTTATCAATATTTTAAGGTGTATACATGGAAAGAAAGATTTGCGATCTTTGGAAAATATCGACCAAAAATAACTGCAACGCTATATATAATTATTTTTAAATCGTTCAGATTTGAGATTTTCTAAAAAATGCCTGTTCAAAATTCAAAAAGGTTTAGAGCTTATATCATAAAAGTTTTGATTTCCAAAACTGGTTTTCCGTTCTTCTAACATCAAAATCATTTCCGAAATAGAAATATCATTGTTATATTGGTACTAGCCAAATGTCCGGCGTTGTGCGGGTATTAAAAAACAGTTCATCAACAGTGGCAGGTAATGTAGTTGCCTGCCATTAGCCGGGCACATTGCCATTGGCTAAGTTGAATAATCTAGTATCCGTATAATTGCTAAACTTACTAAAAACTGTGAAAGTAAGCTTTAGTGACATTGAGCGTAATGCAGTCTGGTGAGAGGAAGGTTCCGGGATCAAATCTTCTGCGGAACAGATTTTTCATCGCAAGATATTTTATCGCTATAGCTGGATCGCATGACAGACACATGGCAGATGATAAACTGAGATTTTTATAGATAGATAAAAGAAGTTTTAAAATCCTTCAAGTAGATATTGTGATGGAAGAGCATCGCGAACAGAGCCGGTCCCAGCGTGACGATCGATCGGCAGGCCGAGCCAGGCCTCCCCTTTCGCCCGGAGGTCTGGCCGACGATTGAGGACAAAGGTAACTCGGAGTACGCGGGTCACGTAGCAGCGAGCATTACGGCGGGAATACAAACTGCGAGTGGGCGGAGCCAACGGGGGGAAGAGTGTAAAAGGAAGAATGCGTTAAGCCCGGTTCCCATATACGTCGCAAAGCCCCGGCGACACACCGCAGGCTATTAGCGATAAAATGGGAACGTATGCGCCGAGGACCGCCGGTAGTTGCCGGCAGCATCGCAATAGTTTAGCGCTGTTCAAATTTCGCAAACGACCGCAGGCAAAACCTTCCCGAAATGCATTGTACGGGTAAAGGTCACCATTATAGGAACGGCATGGCGAGCGAAAAGTTTATTTGATTACGCAATTCTGTTTACGATATTATTAGCGATGTGGCTTTTATGTGAACATTAAACTGCGCCGAGCACCGCAAGTGTTTTGCTGCGCGATATTACCGCCGGTGCTTTGCGATGTATATGGGAACCAGGCTTTAGAGAGGCAGGCAGAGCAGCGCAGCTCCCTGCATATGATAGAGATTGTATTCCAATACTGTGTATTATTTATGTGTGCATGCTGGACCATTGTTATTCTAGTGCAATTGTATTTATCACATAAATATATGCCGTATGCTCTGATAACAAGTCGGTCTTCGTGATTTACTCGGCTTGTGGATAACCGTGAAGGTGGTGCGGTAAAATCCTTCACAATATTTTATAAGCATTAGTTATATGTTCTTATCACGAGTGTAATTCTATAATATATTTAAGGAATGTTGCCATGATCCTAATCATTGTACTAATGTGAAATTCACTACCTTTGCTGCTAGTCTGTAATACATACATATATTACATAGACATGGTGTGTCAGTGATATGATAGCTATAAGTCAATGTTAATTACCTCGTTGATTACCTCGCTACACGTAAGTAGCTAATTGCAGATGTAAGTAGCTAATTGCAGATGTAAGTAGCTAATTGCAGATGTAAGTAGCTAATTGCAGATGTAAGTAGCTAATTGCAGATGTAAGTAGCTAATTGCAGATGTAAGTAGCTAATTGCAGATGTAAGTAGCTAATTGCAGATGTAAGTAGCTAATTGCAGAGGAGTACTCAACTAATTGTTTTCGATCAGCGTCAATAAACACCTGAACATGGAGAAGACAAATTATGCATGTGTTTGTTTCATTTGATTTGATCCCAACTTTATTTCAATGATAATAAAAGTAAATCAGACCGTGTGGAAATAACAAATAAAAGAATAGCGTGGAAATCAATAGTATTTAAACAAGAAATTCTCAGGATATACTTATGTTCTCATAATAGCACAAGCAAGATATTTACGTCTGGTGTGCTCAGTGGTTTTTGTTTGTAAGGGGATAGCTATGAAGTGGGTGGTTGGGCGTGATAAGTAGTTAGTGTTTGATTATGCATTGGGAAGAAGGTACCATAGTTTTGGATTTGATTAGAACCGAATGTGGAGAATGTTAAGGAGGTAGGCCGCCGCGATAACTGACGCTTCGGATGTCGACGTAATTGAAGCCACAAAGCTTGCTACCCAATCATCTCATTCACACTCAATTTGGTTCAGCTAGGCATAACTGAAGCCTGCATATGATTGGACTATATATTGTTAGGGGTTGCGTTAACTGCGCATGATTGGACAATATATTGTTAGTGGTTACATTAGCTGTGGTAATTCGTCACCGGCCAGCTCACCAGCCAGCGGTCAATTAAATGAGGATTCAGAGTTTCTATTTGGAGTTCAGTTCTGACTGTGTGGCTGTCTTTTACAAACCTCTGATTCCGCTGAGACATGGCCAATTTAAAAGCTCCAGACCCGTTCTTATGTGGCGACGGCATTCCAATGTAAACATTATAACAGTCTGTCTTTTTTATAGGAATACTAACGCTATGTCAAATATGAGTTGGTGGGTTGTAGGTGCTGCCCTAAGTACGCATTGGACCCTAGGGTTAGTTATCACTAGAATTAAACCAAGTGATGTCGGGGGATTTCTTTTGTTTGCAATCAGATAGCCCGCAACATTCGTGTAGATCTTCACAAATCGCGATACTGCTTTCACGACAACAATCCACAAACGGGTTCATTGACGGCAATCGTCTTTATTGTATGTGAAGGTGCATTCTTGAGTTTCTGATTCGATTGGTGTTAAAGGGACTGGTTCTCAGGAACCAGGCAATGTTTTGAAACCAAATATTTTGGTAACTTGGCGTAAGGCACGGAGCGTATTCGTGGGAAGTTTGGACGAAACCTGCCAAAAAATGTTAAACCATTCACGTAGGATGACAAAGTAAGATGAATAGAGATGAATACTCAGGCAGAATATACATAATTGCATGAACTCATTGCTAAATAAGCAAAAATAAGTTATTTTTATTATTTCCCATTCTTTATCTACTCAATTCATAAGTAGACTGTTTTTATTTTGCATGTCATTTATATTTAACAAATTAACGTTTCAGCAATAACATACCAGACTATTCAAATGTTGCAACACCACCTCCCCCTCCTCAAGTACCGGAATCTAAAAAGAAGGCACCTAATGAACCAATCGCCCCTCCTCTCAGCGGTACTGGCTCAGTTCTACACAGCTTCAAGGACCTTGTGGCCATGAAGGCTGCTGAGGCTAACCTCGAGTTCTACCCTATTCCTGGCAAAACACACGAAGCTCGTCAGGTTAGGGCCTGTTTCTTGCAGCTCTTTTGCTCTGATACCTTTGCTCTGCGCACCTTCCTCTCTAGCCATTGCTTCGAGTGTTCCGGTTCAGCGAGCTCGTAAGAATAAATCTCCAAGTCTTTTCCATGTTCTCTAAACTAGTAAAAGATGAGGCTTATTTTTTTATGCTTGGCAAAAAGAATACACTTGAGTTTGATCACAAACTTAATACTGCAATTCCTAGTTGCAGTGCGAAACTAATGAGTAAATCATTCTTATGTAAACAACAAACTACAATATCTGTTTTCCTTATGCATCATTATGTGAATGTGGATTTATGGTTTGTATGTGTTTCGAGTTGTTAGATCGGTCGGTACTCACTAGTAGGCATCCCGTTTTTGATTGTAACTTACCAGTACCCGAAAATCTCCAGTTGATAAATTCTTGTCGTAAATAGTAATTTTCAAGTTTCTAACATTTTGCAATACTTGTGGCAAGAAAATTGAAACACTGGTTTATTCCTAAACATCTATATTATATAAACTAGCACACTTGCAGTCCTGTGCACCATGGGAGATCGTTATCACTATGTTTCCATGATGCGCAGTACTTCGATGCAGCCCCTCCGAAGTCGAAGGGATTGTACATTTACATGCTGCGTAGTGGTTTTCAGCAAATTAGCCAGAGAAAAGAAATTGTAATAAATCGAATCGCCGGATGGAGACATGGAATCGATCACGGATACCGAATGTCAGAAACGGTCTTTTTTATGCTTTTTTTGTCATATTTTTATTTACAATTCACAAGGTTTACAAACCTTAACATAATTTTTACAAAGTAATATATTTTTAATAAGTATTTTTAAGTAATATATTATTTAAATATTCCTTTAGGACTTGCCACCTATTTTTCGAAAAGTGTTGGTATCGATAACAAAGTCCAGGAAAGTAATCACCTCATCATCCTCATGGGAGCAGACGTAATTAAATTTAAGTGAAAGAAGATCGGAAGGATAGAAAAAACAAGATAGGCGGGGATAACTTTTGTACTAGTTTATGGCCCTCGGTGAATCTGCCTCCACAGCAAGAGAGCTATGCGCAGCCACTTCGCATTTGCTGTTTCTTTGCTGCGAATTTGCACTGGCTTCGCACTGATCAGTGCGCAGTGATTTCAGGGCCAAGACGCAATTTCCATGATTCGGAAAGAGTGCAACTCCGAAGTACTGCGCATCATGGAAACAGTAAATGAGTAATCAGTACAGTAAGTGCTCTTACAACGTAAATAATTCGCTCCAGGAGAGTTTACATTATAAAGAGTTTACGTTATACGAACAGTAAAATATATGTAAATTGTCTAATCTGTTCCAAGATCTTTGCAAATTCACCCCTTTGGTATGTACTCAGCACTATCTCGCTTTTTGCGGTAATAGAGGGCCATCCCCCCTCCCGCGATAAGCGAAATTCCATGAAATAGAAACTAGTGAACGTTTATTTAAAGTCACCAATCAGAAACATTTTCCATTTTTATGAGTAGTGGGCATTTAAGAGTTGTGATGAAGGGTGTCACAAGCAAGTGATGAAGGGTGTCACAAGCACGTGATGAAGGGTGTCACAAGCACGTTGCTCTTTTACGCTTTGCAAAACGTAACAGTAAAGCAACAAACTTTTATTTATAGTTGCTAGCACTGTGATGCTCGCGGAGCAACCTCATGGGGTGAGCGTATGAGAGAGCTTTATGTATTTTTTTCCATATTTATATTCTTTGATTTTTTATTTTTTAATAAATAGTTTGTACCCTGCAAAGTACTGAAAATTGAGCTGCGAAATAGTGAAGAATTGATGTATATCTAGTGTCGTGATAAGAGCCCTGCCTATATTTACTATTTAACATAAACTGCTAAGGGGGGAGTATTGATTAAATATTGTATGTTCATAGTTATCTCATAGTTATTTATGTATCGCAGTTAGCCATGAGAATCTCAGTTGCGCATAGAGATCCCACCATCGCTCCAAATGCCATATGTTGCCTTCATTTCAGGTGTACCAATGTGGGAGCGTGCACGTATCTATAGACCGTGGTGTGATCTTCATGCAAGATGGTGTTGCCTGGTGCCCCCTATCTCTCTCACAGCTCCTTCACCGAGCCTCAAACTAGACTTCTGTCATAGTACTTTAGCATTTGCAAGACCTGAATATCCTTAGCGATTTCTATGTCTATTTTACCTTCCCCGCTAAAATGTTTCTGCAGATGTGTCTTCTAGGTCAGAGCATTTCAGAGAATGCCATAGAAGCCTATTCGATTTTGCTTCTTGTTAAACTCTTGACAGCATTCTCGTCTGGCATGATGCTTGTCTTACACTTGGGTGCAATGTTAGGTTATAAACATGTAATCATCTGTACTTTTCATGGAATTAGTTAAATATAGAGAAATGCTTATTATTTCCAAGTCGTATTGTTGAATATTTTAACATGCAACTCTTTCATGAGTGACTGCTAGTAGTTAGTAGAGGAAAGGCTGTATGAATCAGCTTCATTACCTGTTGGTATGCCTGTTGGGTAAGCAACTCTGTTTTGCGAGGCTACTCACTAACCTGGGGCCAGCCACTAATTGCTGTTCTACTCACTAACCTGGGGCCAGCCACTAATTGCTGTTCTAAATATTACTAGCCCAACTTTCATGTAAATTGTTCTTCATTACTTTCACAGATTTTAATATCATTTTCAAAATGTGATGATAACGGGCGCTTGCGAAAACCCAAGTTTTGCTACTACATTTCATTGTTTTGAAAACTTATAAGCCAAACATGTAAGTCAGACCTACTAGCAACTCTCTCTGCTGTTCATTTAGATATAGTGTTTGTTATGTGGAACTTCGCTGTCATTCAGCATGCTGCAAACCCTCATTAATTTCACCGAAAGCATACACAGGCTTTGACTAAATTCAATCCATATGCTTTATGGCATTTTTCACTCTTGCTTATGGAGTTGGGAAAACCCAAATCTCAATCCTAAACTAGTAGCATTCTCTCTGAACTGTACACAAAACTTGCAAAGCAGCTGTTACATCATTTGTTTAGCCTGCGCAAACCTATCACTCAGCTTAGAAGTGAACTGTGATGCTATTCCCACCACCCTTACTGCACAGCATGCTTCCGATTTAGACTTTGGTCCTGTCAGTTTTAATCTCACATCAGCGGAAAAACAAAAACATCTCACTTTCGAGGTACTACTGGTTAGTAAGCTCAGAGGCTATGAGTGGATAACTCTTCTTGGTAAGTTTACAGCTATCTGATTGGCCAACCCTGCGTCTCTAGCGGTTACACTGAGTTTTGTTCTTGTTACCAATGTTCAAATCAATTATAAAGGATTATAATATTTATTAATTAAATTTATAATTATTAATAATTATATTAGTCGCATTCCCGCGAACGCTTGTTTGTCTTTGTTTTATTGTGCTATGTATGTAGTGACAATAGTTCCTCAACTTCCTGTCCTGTTTTGGTTATTTTTTCACATCAAGTGCTCTGGTTTGTAGAAGGTACTTCACTAACAATATATAATGTCGTAACAGATCATGACATTTTCGCTCGACTTCAGGAGTGTCTCCTTTGTATTTAAAGCAGTTAAGCCTAGCTTAATTATAATGAATTTGCTGACCTACAACTCGCATAGGTTTGTGATGAAAATATAAAATGTTGTCTTTGCTCAGCATGTTGGTAGAGAAGTACCAGTAGTGCTTCTGGCTAATCAGAGTTCTGCTAGATGGAGTTATGGTACCCATTTTAGGTTACTACAAATGTGATGACCTTGACCTCTAAACCAGTGTCTATTAATCGATCTATGTACTACGCTGTTATGTTAAGTGTTAGTTAACATTAATTGTAGCTAACAAAGTAACATGCTTTTACCAGCGTGTTAAACTAATTTAACGAACTAACTCGTTTAGAACAGTGTCTTTTTATGAATCAGGACCATAACCACGGTGGAATTTTTATATGTTTTCAGGAACTTGCTTTCATGCATCCAAATTGTAAAAACTTGACCATTTCACTTTACCAGCAAAATTATATCAACAAATGTTTAGTATTCAGTACAACAGCATGAGACCAGCAGTGGTTTGTTGGTCTCGAACCTCTGACCTGCAAACAGGGGTTTTATTTCCAAAATAGGCCACTAGTTGCGACAGAAATGGCCACTAGTTGCGACAAAAAAGACATTTAACTTTAAATTGCTCTCCGCATCTTCATGTTTTTAATCATCGAGGTTCCTTTGCCACTGGACTCGGATATTCCTAGCTAAGAGCTTCAGATGCACTACATCTGCTTACAGTAATAATGCTAAGCAGGCATATTCTATCTCCATGTGATTACACACACAACATCCCTGTTGTACGTGTAATGCATCTGAACCTATGTCTATGCTGTAGATCCGGAGGTGAAGGCAAGTTGTCTGATTAGACCTGAGGAGTTTCAAGTTGGTACCGTTGTTCATAGTGAAGTGTGCCAAGGTCCTTTTCAAGAATTACTGAAAAAGTACTTACAAATCTGACTTTAACTCTACATTTGCTTACCATATGAATTGCAATAATTATGAGTAAAAATTGCCAGCAACAATAAAACTAGATTGAAGATGAACTTTCTGTAGATTTTATCAAATGGTATTAGTATTTTTCTATCACTTGCTTTTGCAAATTGTTTTTGATGTTTGAGGTGATGTGATTGACAGAAAGTTTCAAGATTAAAATCAATGAAACTTGATCATGATTACAACATTCTGAATTTTCTTTTAGTTATAATTTTTTAATGGATTGTTCAACAATTTTGTAGGCCACGGCTGCTTGTAAGCTTTAATGATGACATGAGCGGAGGGGAAGCAACTCTAAGAGTAATTATAGAAGTATATGACTCCAATCGATATGCTGCGCAGTTATCTTCAGGGGCGTCTAAACCTGCACAGTGTCCGATGGTTGAGTGGGTGATTGCTCGTAGGTTTCCTACTAACTTTATGCATTCAGGGGAGTCTCTTCTCCACTACAAGACTTTCAAATCATATTTATACGTACATAGATTTAGACAAATTTTTAACACGCAAGAATCCATAGATATCCGGCTTTAGTTGCACTGTAATACCTTGAGGTTCAAAGAACCAGGTTCTAGGACCCGAGCTCGTGTGTCAATTCATTCATATCTCAAATCAATCTTTCCTGCATAAAATAACTAAATACAACTCAATCCGTTTCCCCTCCTGCAAAAAACTCCTAAAAACAGGGTATTACAATGAAAAAACATGTTTTTAATTGTTCTGATTCACCACCTACGCTCATAAATTAACGAATTAAAGTAACGAATACCAATTTAGTGGTTATGCTCTGCAATAAAATGTGGCCTTGTGTACATACATCACTGCATGGAGTTCTTACCTTTGAGACAGATAGTAGCCGCTACTGAAGGTGTGGGCAGACAAATAGGGAGAGAGAAATTAAATTTAACTTTAAATAAAATTTTGCTTAATATACACACACTTAATAACAGGTTTTACTTTTATGTTACACCACCTAACTTCTTTTACCCTTGCATATGTTCTATAAAATATACACTTTATCGTTCGCATTTACTTATTACATCATATCCATATCTGTAGATTTGTCCATATGCAATCATTCTAATTTATGCCTCTTCTGCGTGCGTATTTCATATTTTCGATCCTCTGCATAAATACAGTTGGTAGGACATATGAAGGACGCAGCAATGACTAGTGGCGACAATGTAGACAGTAACATATTCTACGTAGTTTACTGACGGGTCAAGGTTTTTATATTCCAAGT
This sequence comes from Watersipora subatra, assembly GCF_963576615.1. Taxonomy (NCBI): domain Eukaryota; kingdom Metazoa; phylum Bryozoa; class Gymnolaemata; order Cheilostomatida; family Watersiporidae; genus Watersipora; species Watersipora subatra. The sequence continues at coordinate 64,081,477 of NC_088714.1, forward strand.
AAGGGCTGGTAAAATCACATCTGTAAATCTAATCAGGTTGACACGACCACTCAAAGCCCACGCATCTGACCTACAGGTAGTTGAGGCAGGTTTGTCGGGGGCAGCTATAAACTTAAGTCGGGCTATCACCTTACTTGGGTTCTTACTGATTACCTTACTCGGGTTCTTGCCAGCGTTGAAACACCTGGTTTTATATAAGAGCTACAACGATTTGGACTAAACTCGTTTGGACCTGACCGTCCTGGATGTAGTATCGTATTAAAATCAGGGTTCACTGTGTCCGCATTCTTGGTACGATGTGGAAAGATTATTAATATCGTATCAGTAAAAAAGTTTAATCATATGGTTTTTGTCGTTTGAATTTCAAATTATAATGTCTTGTTTTTCTTTTGTGGGTTCATCACATTCCTTGAGCAAGAACCATGACCTCAGCGGCAAGCTAGTTTTTGTACTAGTTATTCACCTCATTACATGATAAATGTCCGCTCATATATTTGACAAAATGTGTGCCTCAAAAAATGCTTCTGTTGGAATCGTTGCTATACTGACACGCTACTGGCGCATTGTTGTTATCATGTTTGCTTTGCCAGGGTACAGCAAAAACCCTTCCTACATCTCACAGCTCGTAGGCTCGGCTACAGGTGGAGTTGTGCTGATGGCGCTTGTCATTGGAGTTCTGGTATTTGTATTTAAATGGAGAGCATCTCATCGGGAAACTCCTTCGCCAATCTCTGCATTAGGTTAGTAGGTAGCTCCATTACTTCCATATCACAGTTCAAATAAATTTTAATGTAAAACTTTGTTTTTCTAGCAGGCCATGGATTAGGCAATAAAACTTGATTTTTTGTTCCTACTTCTCATATCTACTAAAGATTTTATGCCAACTAAGATTTTTACAAGTTTTCTAACTTCGAAATGGTTTGGCATCTATACGATGCAAAACTCTTATGACCCTTAAAATTCTTACGACCCTTGAAATTCGTATGTCTCTTAGACACATCGATTCGTTAATTTTCTTATTGAAGTTTTGAATAACTAGGCTTTTTTATCATTTGCAAATATGAAAAATTTTTCGATTAACACTGATCGCTCATAGCGTTGCGCATAGCCTCATACGATTGAAGTCTGTTTTAATTTTTCTGCAGTTAAGTGTCAAACTTCATAAAACTTGGTGCTAGTACACAATTGGTACATCAGGTTTTCTTGTGATATGCTCATTACACTCTTTTCTACCATCTCAAATGCATCTGTAAATTCTAGTGACGGCGCCCACTAGTAAAGAGGAAAAAAAATCACAGGAGGTAAAGTCGGCAGAAAACACGGAAGCTCCTCTTAGCAAACCGAGAAAGATTGAGGCGATCTATGAAGCAATTCTTTGGTTGAAATACAAAAGAAGACTGCAATGTATGTTGTAAGGTACTGAGCTCACTGTCCTCACCACTCAAACCTTTTTGTTCCAACCAAGATTAGATTCGACAGTTCTACCAAGCTCTGTGTAGTGATCACTTTTTTTCATGTCAAAATTAAGTTTAGATTTGTATCTCCTTGTTTTCCTTCTACGTGACAGTTTGATTCAATCCTGATGACTGCAAATTTCCTCTGCTGGTCTGGTAGTACATCATACGAGAAAACCTCAACCTTGGAGGTTAATTGTTGTAATATTATGTTTATAAGTTATATAGGAATACTAGCTGTGCTACCTGGCGTTGCCCGGGTAATAAAAAATTCTTTGGTCAGAAAATTCATTTGTATTTAACATATAACAACATTTGCCATTCTAACTTTCAAACTACATATTATGAGAAAAGTATTTTGTGTAATTGAAATAAATTAAGAGAAAATAAAAACAACTTTAAAGGTTTTCAAACTTTGTCAAACAACTATAACCTTCAAACTTTGTATCATGAGGAAAATGTTTCGTGCAGGTCAGCTAAATTAAAAAATTTAAATTACTATAAAAGGGTTTAGATGTAAATGAGAAATAATTAGCAAGTAATAGCTAAATGAAGTCTGTTTTGCTACGATTACAATAAGAAATGATTCGGTAATGATACATTTAATACGAACTGAGAAAACAAAATAAAAATCCTGATTATGTAGAATTAATAATAACAATTCTTGCATAGAAGTGTGCGTGTATATAAAAAAGGTTATTGTTCCACCAGAAGTTATCCATCAAAACTTTCAATACGACGATATGGAGACAATATAATTGTCCGCGAAAGAAGAATTGGCATTGACCCAAGATATAGTAATCGAACCTTACGAAAAATGTTTCTTAACTGGGGCATCGTAATGCGTGGCTGCATTGGTAAAATAATCAGCCTGCGCTATAGCTGGAATGACAGATCCACAGACATACTTGGAGAAATATATATATAGATATATGTATATATACATGTAAGTGCACTATCTATATATATCTCAGTGTTTGTCATTGGGATGTCCAGTTATAACGATGAAGTTTTAAAAATGAAATATTCACTTTGCACTGGATTCTAACTCAGAACTTCCAGGTTTGCAGAAAGATCCACTAGACTTCCTGTCTGTAACAGTGAATAATTGTGCGCATACCTATGCAGCACTTGTGAAAATACTAGCATAACTGATGCGTAACTTCACGACGCATCGTAATATCAAACTAGCTTCACAGTTCTTATTATAGTGGAGACTAGCTTAAGTTACTAGCTTAAGTTACTAGCTTAAGTTACTAGCTTAAGTTACTAGCTTAAGTTACTAGCTTAAGTTACTAGCTTAAGTTACTAGCTTAAGTTACTAGCTTAAGTTACTAGCTTAAGTTACTAGCTTAAGTTACTAGCTTAAGTTACTAGCTTAAGTTACTAGCTTAAGTTACTAGCTTAAGTTACTAGCTTAAGTTACTAGCTTAAGTTACTAGCTTAAGTTACTAGCTTAAGTTACTAGCTTAAGTTACTAGCTTAAGTTACTAGCTTAAGTTACTAGCTTAAGTTACTAGCTTAAGTTACTCAACTTCTTTTGGGTGGTTAATTTTTTATTACATGTGCAACATTGGGCCTTCAGCTAGTATATATATTACTTATATAAAAGTAGATATATGATTTATATGTCGAAACCTTCACGTTTTGGAGCAAATATACTTTTAAAAACTTTTCACATTTTGTGTAATTTCTTCAGATCACCAAAAACAGTAGTAAATATTCAATAATAAACATATAATATAAAACTGTTAAAGAAATTTTAAAATGAAAAACTTAAATTATGTACAAAAAGCTAAATTTTATAAAGTTATATGCAGTAAAGAGATTCTTCCGTTATTTTGTTTTTGAACATTGTGAAGAAAATTTTAGTGTGTGTCGATAAATTTTCCAGGATAGAGATTTATGGAAGTACAGTAAACCACTTAGTTTATTTTAACTCACGCTGTGTATTATTTATTAATTAAAGGTATACCACGCGTATACCTTTATTTGTATACGCATGGTTTTATTGGTTCTATATTATATATTATTTGTATACGCATGGTTTTATTGGTTCTATAATATATTATATATTATTTATATATGCATGTTTTTTTTTGTTCTATATTTGATTATATATTATTTGTATATGCATGGTTTTATCAGTTCTATATTATATTATTTATATACGCATGGTTTTATCGGCTCTATATTATTTATATACGCATGGTTTTATTGGTTCTATATTATATTATATATTATTTGTATACGCATGGTTTTATTGGTTCTATATTATATATATATATTATTTGTAAATGCGTGGTTTTATTGGCTCTATATTATATATATATTATTTGTATACGCATGGTTTTATTGGCTCTATATTATATTATATATATATTATTTGTAAACGCGTGGTTTTATCAGCTCTATATTATATTTTCAATTTCTACCAACATTTCAACTTACCTACAAGGTGTAGGTTTCATCTAATTTTAGATGTCAAATGTTGAAAGTCACTGACATACCTACATCAAGACAAATATTTGCATACTTATACGTAATGCATTAAAATACTCGTATGTAGAGCATTGGTTGAGGTTTCACGATATAAGTCTATGTAAATAAAGCTATTTCTTTCAATTCACATAATTTGCATTACTATCTTTGTTTTTGTCTCATGGTTTAATTTAGACGGCATCAATAAAGTTACTCTCTACGTGTATCTATTTACGAAAAACCTAAAGTTTTTGACAAGTAGTCTTTCAGGTGAAATTAAAAGTATGAGATTTTGCATGTGTTGGTTTTCTAGTATTGAAACAAGTGTGATTACAGCACAAGAATTGAACAGTTGTAAATTTTGCTCGCTTTTCAAATATTTCACTAAAGATATAGCTCACAGTAGTAGTCAGTCACCCACGACTCCTAGCCAGCTACTGGCTAGTTTAGGGAACCATGAGGTTATTTCGCTGCAAAGCAGCGAGTTTCGCTCAAGCCTCACTAGTTGGTGTATTCAAAGGATGCAAGGCGAAATTCACAAGTTACACTTATATATTGCAGTTTAAACCTCTGCTGAAGCTTATCATGGTATTGTATTTTTAAATGCTACTAAACCAGCATTTGCAAAACTCACCTTTAAATTCATCAGAAACATGACCTGAAACCTAATCATTCAGGGCAGCAAAATGAGCGAGCTTATGAGTTACACTTTACCAATGCATCAATCGATGCAAGTATGCTTGTGGTCACCTGTCTGTCAGCTTCATGAATTCAGCACTACACATATTATCCGTGTGAACCAGCAGACTCAAGAGACCATCATCACATAATCAGGGCATTATAAGTTTCTCAGTGACTGTCATATTTCTCATTCGAGGGTGGTACTGACATTCTAAAATAATAGGAGAGCAGCATTGTTGCCTGAGAGGCCCTTTTCAACGGCGTGTGGTTCCAATGCATTCTTAACTTGTATGAACATTGTATCACATACAAGCTTGATCAGCTTGCTTCTGGTATCACCAAGTCTCAATAGAATCACAAGGACATTCCCACCATCTTGGTTGGCAAGGAGTAGCAAGTGCTATACATTTACCAAGGGTCTTTTAAGCTGTTAGTTTTGTTCTTTATTTTTGTTATGTATTCTTTATTTTTTGTTGTTTTTTGGTTTGTTCTTTTTTGCATATGGTTGGCTTTCTTCTCGCGTGTCGATTACTGCATTGGTATTAATGAGTGGTGATTTGTATTTAAAAGTCCAGCAGCTGGAGCTACCTTCTACTTACCTCAGATAGTTTCATTTAGTAAATGGAACTCTGATGCTAGAACAAGACTTGCAAGAAATCTTCTATTCATAACATCAATAAAGATTGGCAGCAGAAATTGAACCACAGCTCTACATCTGCTATGTCATAGGCTCTGCCTTTCTGGGTTAAAATAATCTGATGGTAGCAGTCTTGTTTATTGCTTTCGACAGAGAGCATATTATTACCAGGAAATTTTACACTGAGCTCATTGTTGATTTGGGCATCAGCATGTTTCTCACAGACTTAGATTTTGTGGCACATTCCTTGTACTCTATCATATACACCACACTACTGTTCCATACTGGCAAACCTGGTGGTGTGTTGCTTGTAAAATAGAAACCCATTCTTGGGTGATTAGCTGACAGGCTTATTCGTCTGTCTGCTGAACAAAGGTCGCAACGCTTTTGTTTCATTACCCCAACTGAACAACTGTGCTTACAGCCTTACACATAAACACTAACTATTGTTCTTTTGAATGCTTTTAAAAAGGAGTTTAGCTAGCAACAGATACCACCATAACATCAGTTCCTAAAAAAACTATTGTCTTTGGTATGAGCCACTTTCAATGATCAGACAAGAGCTCAGTGAGTGTCGGGGCGTTTAGCTTCACATTACGGTTCTAAATTTTGTTCTTGGAACATCTTGGGGTACCTTCAAGTTCATCAGGCTCGGCGGTGCTTCCTCTGCTATCACATCGAATGTCTCACAGGTGGTATGAGGTAGTATCTTCACACACACTTGCAGGTCTCTCTGTGTGGCCTCTCTGTGTGGAGCCTATCATAGTTTGATGCAGGGTAATTCTGGTTTATGTGATAGGATCTGCCACATTCAAAGATGGATCAATAAGCAGATTCTCATTATGTCTGCCGTCGTGAGTCGAGTTTAATTGATGCTTGGGTGGATTCATTAACTCACAGAGCAAGTTTTTGCTTGGCTTTGATTTGCGAACCCTTTGACTACAGTTTTGAAATGAAGACTAGGACGGATAACTCTCTCGCTAGGTGAGACAACTCTCATCTTTGGACTCTATCAAGTGATGGTGTGTTCCTTACTACAAACTTTGAAGACTAATAGGGGTTTAAGTCTCCTGGTGTGTGTTTGAAAATTATTTTATAATCATGCGCATAATTGTTGAAGAGTGTCAATCAGTGTATGTCAACCTATTAATCCAGAATTTTATGCGGAAAGTATGAATATTATCAGTGTTTTGAGATATCTGATTAAAACGGGCTTTCTTTAGCAGCTCGGTTGACCATTTTGTCACATGTGCTATTATAACTGACTTTTTGAGGCTCTTTAGAGTTGTCTTCTTTTGTTTCAGTGGCTCAACGACTCGCTAGACGTCTAGAACTTGAATACAACACTAATGTGAAGTCACGAAACGATGTGTTCGCTTCTCATTATAGTTTGGCTTCTTTACAAGGTGTTCTCAGACACTGGATGCTAGTCAGGTAGGTTAGCCATGCCACAATGTGAGTTATCCTCTCAATGTAATCTGCTTTTAACACTTAGTTCGGTTGTATTTTCAGCTTTAGGAAAATTGCTGATGCAAATAAGTAAATTATACAAAGTTTTTCGTCTATTTATGTTTCAATTAAGCAGCACTTGGTGAAAGACCACGGGTAGGGCAGTGCAGCTGTCAGGGCTGATTAAAAGAAACACTTGTTACGTTCAGGGACTGCTGTAGCCTCAACCCACACTATTTAAACAGAGAAATAAATGTACGTCAGTCTATTCACTGTAGAATATTTGGACAAACTAACCCGACAAATACATGTACTAGAAAAAAGCCATTTTAATGTATCTATTAAAATGACAAACTTGTTGATATTTCTGGAGTAAAGAACCCTACTACTGCTCTAACATTATTTGTAAACAATTTTAGCATAACATTTTCAAGGCATAACAACAGCACAAAAAGCATAAAATTAACAAAATTGTCCTCATTAATGTGATTGGGCTAGCAATATTTCATGTAGCGATAACTTCAAATGAATATAGACAACTGTTGCCTTTACAATTATTAGAAGCAGTAAAATTGTTTTGGGTGTTGGAGAAAAATGTTTCTTGCATTTGTCATAGAATACTAGAATATGTTAAGAATTTGTTAGCTTGTACTTTCTCTCACTTTTCACCTGCTCAAGGGGTTCAACACAAGTTTGATATTTGCAGACTGGCAGTGACCGGAAAGGAAGGAAACACAAGACATCCTTCCAGGGATGTTCGGTCAGGGTGAGCTAATCTATAAGTCAAGGCTATATTTTTAATAAAATTTACTTTTTGGTTGTGGCTACGCCTCAGAAATTTGGAGTTCGAATATCATGTTCATGGGCCTCGAACACTCACATTTCAAGGATAATAATCAGTGTCGAATAGCGCAAGTTGAAGAGGTTGCTATAAAGGACTTGTGAAACCAAATATGGTATTATAAACGTGCATAAATTAGTAGGTAATTTATGCACAGTAAACCCGAGCATTCGCAAAGGCTTCAGGTAGTAACATCAATAATATTGAAATTATTTCTATTTATGTGCATCTGAATATTAGCTGGCCACAAGTTATCTGCAGTGTTTTAACCTTCACTTTGCTGCATATTATGTGCACTACCCTAGGACACTTAGATTTCGCTAGTATTTAGTTTCGTGAGTAGCATACAGTGTAAAATTTTGCTGCAACTTAATTTCGCAGCTCTGATAAGTGCGAAAATATGGTGATGTGAAAATAAATGCAGTGGGACAAACATAATTAGATTCCTCAGGTTCGGTTCACCGGTAAGAAAAAAATTTTCAATTTGGGACTAGTTTGTAATTGTGAACCGCAGGTAGAATTGTGTGGCCGAGATCGATAATGCAATTTGATTGCTTGCGGTCATTTGTTTCTTGGATTATCAATGAACAAAGCTATTTAATTCCACGTTTTCGCTCGTTCGTTGTGACAGCTTAGTTTCGCTCATGAAATTTTCGCGAGAGGATGACTCCGCGAAAACTCGAAAGTTAGATGAGGCGAATACATAAGTGTCCTAGGGTATTAATGTAAGTTAGTTTAAACTCACCTAGCTAGACCAAGTTCAGGAGAAACAATCTATTAACATCAGGTTGTTAAGCAGTATTTTATGCAAAATTGCCAAATTTTAGTTCATTTGAAGCATCAGTTTTCATACAACTGGCTAAAATGTCCACACGCATATTTAGCCATGGCTCCAATAACAATGACGGGCTTGATCATTCATTTCTCTTTTCAATTACCATGGTACTGTGGAGTTGTTGGCTATCTTGGTTTTCATCCACTCCCTATAACCATGACTGTACCTGGCAGGTTTCAACGGCGGTTTGCCATAGCCTTCAGTTGGGTGTTTTTTACCAAGACACTGTCTCTAGATTAGCTAACCATTGGCTTGCAGATGAGCCCCTCCACTTTTGGTCAGGTTTTCCTTCTAGTTCTGCAGGGTTGCTGGTCACCCTCCTCATCCATGCTGCAAAGGAGGGAGCCGGTTTGGTCATCAACGATCTACATGTAACTTGTGGTTGTATACCCTTCCTAACATCACCTACGATCCTTATGAGACTCGATCCACTGACCTTTTGATCATAAACCAGCGTCCTAACCACTGAACTACAGTTGCTTCTTTTGGCCAGTCATTTGGTGATGCATAAAAAGTATCGGTGTTATTATTTACAGCAACTGGCTAATGAGTCGATATGTATTTGAATAGAACAACACCTCTAGAACACCCATACATACAACTGATAGTTGAATATCTCACATATCTTATCGAATAAAAATAAACCGTGGTCGAAGGTAACTTCTCTTGTATCTTCTTTGATCTCTACTAATAACATCATCTTACAATGAATCTGTAGATTCCTAAAAGAGTAAAATACTATTTACTTGTATTATGCTAGAATATTATTCTGGGTATGCACGGAAAGTATGTCGGTGAAGGTCAAGTCTTACGCTAGTTCCACTAAACATTTTAAGGGTCTGTGTGAATGTATCACATTCTGCACACACTGAGCAAAAAATCTGTACTCCACAAAACTGGTTCAAGTATTTAAAAACCTAGACTAGGATTTTATGAACAATCACATGCAATTCTTTTTATCATCAAATGACTGATCGAGGAAATACTTGTTTTAAAGCCACTCCCAAATATCCATGTAAATTTCAGTCAGGTATAAGATAACTAATCCTTCCAATGAACTGGAGTTTGCTAGCTCTGCATGAATGGCAATGTTTGTTTAACCACCTGTTGTTAACATAGTGCTGTACGATAACACGATATAATTCAATATGACGATATATTTCAGTGGATGATTTCATATTTGGTCAGTTTTCAAGTCGATATGAATATCGAAGCCAATATTTTATCGAAATATCGGCTGATTTTATTTTGCCAAAATTGAGTTGTCTATTCTTCTTATTGTAAAGAGGGGACAACTCCTGTCTTTTAACCAATATTAGTAAATTTTTATATCCTCTCATATCGTTAATATTGAAGTCTAACACTACATATCGAGAGAAGGCAACTCCAATGTTCGATATTTTTCGATGTATTTTGAGACCAAATAATCGAATGTACATGCAAAGATATCGTGCAGCACTATGTTAACATATTGTTTACTTGAAAATGGCCTAACAGAACTTTTAAAGCAAGCTTGTGATTCATTGATTTTATTGGACAGGAGCGTTGTAACGCAATCACTGTATGAGCCACACATGATGTCTAGGATGATGACAAGCCTGTACGGCATCCCTGAGAATGCACCCAGCGTAGCTCCATCATCCAGAGCACCTCAGCGCATTATGTTTTCTTGATACAAGATCTGTCTGGTGGTACAAGTTATAGATTGTGAAAAGGTTAACAGGTCTCTGCATTCATTTGCCTTGCCAATTATCTAATAAACATACATTATGACAGCCATTTGCAATTTTAATATATAATTATCAATGATGGTGTGTATATATATATTTGTAATAGCTGTAATAGTTATAGCTATTAAAATTTTGGAATAAAGAATCTAACCTCCGGTTCGCCAAATCGACGCCTTACTAATTCAGCCACACCAGCTTGATAAATTTTTTAGGCGATGTATGTAGCTACACTGTATATGGGAGTGAATACGTAACGGCTTTCCGTTACTACGCAGGGTGATAGCGTAACGTCACAAGAAGCTGGTAGCTCTTATAAGTAAGCTTACTCAAACTATCCATTAGTAATGTGCCAGGCTAATAGCAAGTTGCAGGCAACTCTCATTACTTCTCATTGTGTGTAAGCCGATTTCTAATACCCAGGCAACACCGGGTAGCATAGCTAGTTTTCAAAAAATTGTCAATTGTGTGTTTGAAAAAGAGCAATTTGAAAGACAACATCTCGGTGGTTCCTCTAGTTGTGAACAAAGCTTATTCTGTGACATCGAAGGAAGAATGAATGAAAGCTTACAATGCAAACTCAGAAATTATTAGTTGATCGGCAGGTGACCCGCTAGCTCTAATACATCTTACATTGAAGTCAGGGAGACTGGGTGTCACCTCAACTGTCAGGTTAGATCGACATGTAATCGTAATAGGATTCTAGGCAAGGAGTTGTTTCCACTCAACCAGAGCTAGCTTTATTAACTTATCATAAACAATTCAGCCATATCATATATAACACAGCTAAAATAACTGACAAACTTGTAAACCCTAACCAACTTGTAACACAAACAAGAATACAAGACTAGGAACAGCTAAATGACTTCTAGAAATGGTTAAGGATAAATAACTCCTACATTTGAACTATAAATAGAAATGGAGGATGTGCAATAGTTGTGTGGTAATTATGCAACTGTCACCAGTTTCATATATGGATAAATTAAAGAATTAGTAACAAAAAATCAAATTAACTCCGAATAATGGATCCAACTGGGTTTGAACGGATTCATCAGCGACGTAAGTCTATCCCAAAATGTGACCAAATCTTTGTGACCAGAACTGGAACTTAACGTTTTTCAAAAAGTAGAAACCATCTACAAGTGCTAAAGCTAAGCATGGAATGCAACCAATTCAAAAGTAGAGATGTATCTCAATGACCTGGTTGGATAAAAAGTTAAGAAGTTCCCCGATTTCTCTTGTCAGAGAAGAACCTACGAAGAGTAAAGACCTGCACCAATGCAGTTAAGATTACTAGAACTAACTCCACCGCACTTCTGAGCAACACCCTCATGTTGAGTTCCTCCGCGAAAGCTCGACCATGGGACTCCCGAAGTCGATGATGTGTTTGGTAATCTTCAATTTCCTTTAGACTCTCATGTATTGTCACTGCCGAGGTTTCCATCTAAAACAGAAGGTGCATCATCCATAACAACTGATAATGCAAGTTATAAAACTTAAAGGTTGACTTGCAACAAAATTCACATTACAGTTATTTGGTATCAAAAGATTCACCATGTCTTACTCTGCTGTGTTGTAGGCGCAAAATATGTAGAAATGTGATTACAAGCTCAAAAACGAACAGTTAATCGCCGCCATCATGAGACCGCAGTAGATTAGAACCTCTTTCCTAAATGGCTCAATTGGGATGTAGTTGTACAAGATGGCTTCTGTTTACACTTTCACGCAACCTCATTCGTCGAAATATTTTCACAAATATACTTCATGCATTCAATAAAATCATGTCTATTGTTCATTGTTATCATTGTAACGCTATCACTTTCAGCACTGATATCTCAAAATCTACCGTAAAAATTTGTTTAATTTTTTAACCTTAGCTGGAAGAAGTACATACCATTGTCTGATAAACATGACGAGTCTGTTGGTCACCTGTGATAATCGAAAAATGCTGAAAAAATTATTCGCAAAGTATGGGTCACCTGATCAGATTACAGCAAGACGATTAGACCAAGCCGTAACGGAACAGCAAAGTAGCGAGCATCTATATTTGATACGGGGTCTTCGGTAAGACCCGAAGTGTTCGTCATAAACTAGTGCTACAAGAAGTTTCATAATGAGCCTTTCATTGGCCTTTCAATTCACGTGAGAACATTCTGCAACAAAACAATAACCAAATATAATGGCTACGTCAGAGAAATAAACTGATTCCTATCTACGGCGGTTTCGTGATGGCTACGATCAACTGTTCGTTTTTGAGCTTTTAAGAGCTTGTAATCGCATTTCCACATATTTTGCACCTACAACACAGCTGAGTAAGACATGGTGAATCTTTTGACACCAAATAGCTGTAATGTGAATTTTGTTGCAAGTCGACCTTTAAAATTACTATTCAGCTTAAAAAAATTATTTTCTAGTTTCACCGATAAAATAGAATTTTCCAACTCATCCTAAGGCAGTAACATCAACTGAATCTTGTTTTTCATTCGGTTTACCATAGAGCTCATAGAGTTTCATGGAGCTCCAGTGTTTCTTTTAATTTGATTTTGGTAGCTAGAGCTAAATTCGACAGCTATAAATAATCATGGCTAGCGAGCTCTGCCAAACTGAACAAAACATGGAATCCATTCAGCAGAGACATAAAACATTAACATAAAATTATTAACGAAATGCAAATCAAGCTCAGGCTGCACCATGTGGTATATACATAGGAAAGTCAAAAAAATTCGCAAACCAGAGCTATAATTTTTAAAGTATAAAAGGGGCCAATTTTCCAGTTTCAGCATTCAAGGTGCTATTGGATCAGTCGTGATAAATAATGCCAATTATGTGCCTGCGACAAATAGCCACAGTGTATAACACTATTTCTCTTTTTCACCAATGAATAATGCTAGCGGAAGGAACGATGCACTGCATCGTTCCGTGTCATCTATAATACATCTGTCTATCATCCATTCAACAATATATAACCTGTACAAATAAGACTTAAATTATGTTGTATTTTTTATTTGATGGCTGACTAATTTTTCATTATTTGCACCAAATGGCCACTATTCTCAGGCACCATCTTTAAAGGTTGACTTGCAACAAATTTCACATTACCGTTATTTGATCTGAAAAGATTCACCATGTCTTACTCTGTTGTGTTGTAGGTGCAAAATATGTAGAAATGTGATTACAAGCTCGTAAAAGCTCAAAAACGAACAGAAAATCGCAGCCGCACGAGATCGCCGTAGTTTGGATTCTCTTTCCAAAACGGCTCAAATGTGATGTAGTTGTGAGAGAAGGTTTCTGTTTACACTTTCTTGCAACCTTATTCGTCGAAATATTTTCACAAATATACTTCATGCATTCAATAAAACTATGTCTATTGTTCTTACGCGTCTGTCTTATCGTCATTGTAATGCTGTCACTTTTAGCACTGATATCTTATAACTTACCGTAAAAAATCGTGAAACTTTTTAACTTTAGCTCGAAGGAGTAGGGGAGACTGGTGAGGGTTGGGTCAGTGGGGAGGGTTGGGCCAGGGGCTGTTTACAATGAATGAACAACCGCATGGCTTTGTTTACAAAGTATTTTAATAGGTATGATGTCACTTCCTTTCTTCCATGTTGGCCAAGCTTGAATGACAAAGGTAAGCTGTAGAATCAACAAAACTTTAAAATTTCATACTAAAAGTAAATTTAGCAAGTTGAAAAATGTAACAAAATTTCACCAAAAGTTGTATTATTATGTTGTTAACATTCTTATCTGTGGATGCATGTAACTATATTGTATCTTTTCAGATTAAAAAATTAGCCATGCTTTGTTCTGAATTCTCAATATTTCATGTCAAAATTTAAAACTGGAAATGGTGAGAGTTGGGTCATCTGAAATGGGAGAGTTGGGCCATTGGCCCAACCCTTACTTTAGTGGCTTAACTCTCACTTTGCACTTTATAAATTATTTTCTAAGCAACAAACTTTAGTTTTAGATGATTGCTCTTAATTATTTTTTAGTAAATTATGGGCAGACTGTATAAGAGGAAAACCGATAGGGTTGTGGATAAAGAAGGACTATCCAAAGCAGCAGAACAGGTGAAGGATGGTAAAATGTCTGTTCGAGGTGCAGCGGCACACTTTAATGTATCCAGAACAACATTACAGCGGTATATCAATATGACTGCACAAGAACGCTTGACCAGTTGGGCTACCAACAATGCCGGAATCTCAATCTCACTATTCCCCCATTCATGGAGAAAGCTCTAGCTGACCACATAAGAGACTTGGACAATAGGTACCATGGTCTCACTCCTAGTAAGTGTAGAGCACTAGCCTACGAGTTTGCTATGCATAACAACATTAGTATGCCTGAATCTTGGACAACAAATTGATCTGCTGGTAAGATTATCTTGCTGATATTTAGTAAATTTGATAAAAAATCAATTTCATTTCTTATCTCTCTACATAAATTTCTTTATTACATTTTCTAATAAATGAAACTAAATTTTTGATTGGACTGATTAAACAGAGCATTGTCATACTAGCTATAGTCTACATGAAACTATTGTAGGACAAGCATGGTTTAAAGGATTTCAGGAGCGACATCGACTGTCATGCCGCAAACCTGAGGCTACCTCAATGGCCAGATCAACCGCTTTTAATAGAGTTACAGTTGGAGAGTTCTATTCTAACCTCACAAATGTCTGTAAAAGGTAATAGACCTAATATACTATAATCTTTATTTATCGTAGTTTATTTTACATAGGTTGCAAGTAATCTCATAAATATTCAAGCGATTAAATTAAAGAGATTTTACAGCATCAACTGTCCAGCTTCTGTTTTGTGACAATTAACCTGGTGAACTGAAGGTCTTTATCTTCTTTGCTATGTGTGTCGTTGTAGATTCAACTTTTCCCCACAAGACATATATAATATTAATGAAACTGGCTTTACAACTGTCCAGGCTCCATCTACAGTAGTTAGTCAGGTTGGAAAGAAGCAAGTTGGTGCTATAACTTCTGGAGGGAGAGGACAGTTAGTAACAGTTGTATGTGCAATCAATGCTGGCGGCTCTGCTATTCCTCCATTTTATGTATTTCCTCGGGTAAAAGTCAACCCAGCCTTTCTCAATGGAGCTTTTCCTGGATCAGAAGCTGCAGCTGCCAAATCTGGTTGGATGAACAGCGATATATTCTCCGAGCAATACTTACCTTTCTTCATACGCCAAACCAGATGCTCCAAAGACCGCCCAATCCTTCTCATTATGGACAATCACGAATCTCATGTCTCGCTACAAGCAATAAACACAGCCAAGGAAAATGGTATTGTTATACTAACGTTACCTCCGCACACATCTCACCGCCTACAGCCTTTAGACCGAGCTGTGTATGGACCTATGAAACGGTGCTACAACAAAGCCTGTGATGATTGGCTGCGGAACCATCCTGGGCGTCAGATCTCCATATACGAAATAGCCGAATTAACAGCAAGAGCTCACACTGTGGCTGTCACACCAGCAAACATAAGGTCTGGATTTCATGCAACCGGAATTTCTCCTCTCAACAGTGACATATTTCCAGATGATGCTTACCTGCCTTCAGATGTCACAGATCGCCCGCTCTACCAACCCGTAGGGCTCCCTGAACAGTTGCTAGAAGTGCCTGCTCAGATACCAACGCCCACACAAGCCCCACCTAATATACCCATAAGGTCTCCTGATCAATTGCCAGTACTGGTTGAGCAGCCAACCCCAACCAGAGATCATGTACCAGAAAATATCAAGGTAACACCCCAGAGTTTGATGCCTGTTCCTAAAGCACCAGCACGCAAAACAAAAACTTCAAGGAAGCGCCGGAAAACCGCCATTTTAACAGATACTCCAGAAAAGAACCTGATTGCGGCTGAGAGCAGGCAAAGAGAGTTAAAGAAAAAACCTGCCAAACGATGTAAAAAGAAACAGCAGATAATTGAGTCGGAGACTTCCGAAAGTGAATTGTCAACCATTTTGACAGATTCTGAGGAGTATTCAGAAGAAGAGAATGCTAGGTCAACTGTAGTCAATGAGAAAACTCTGTAGGTTGGAGAGCATGTCCTGGTTAGGTATGAGACACAACGGAAAACAGAATTGTTCTACATTGGTGTTGTAGAAAAAATTGAAGATCGTTATATAACTGTTAACTTCATGAGAAGGAAACCAGGTAGCACAGCCCAGTTCATTTACCCGACTGTTGAAGACCGTGACAACAAAGTAACGGCTGATGCAGTGGTGCTCCTCCTAGGCATGCCGACGAGTGTCGGAGGGTCAAGCAGATGTGTGCAGGCCGTAATATTTGACATTGACTTGAGCATTTATCATGTACAATAAATAAATATATGCTTTATGGAAATTTTGTCTTGTTGCATTCACTTTTTAGATGGCAAGTGATTTAAACTTAAAATCTTACTAGTATTTACAGTGTGGCCCAACTCTCCCGAAAGCTGGCCCAACACTCACCAACACGAGGGAGAGTTGGACTGTTTCAATTAATTTGCGTAAAGTTAAATTTTTCAAAATTTTAATCTTTTCTGCAACTATATTTGGTTAAATTATGTGCAGCACGCCTTAATCTACCCTAAGACAAGATATTATTGTTGTAATAGATTTTGCTTTGATACTGTTGTCAAAAAACTGTAACGTGGCCCAACCCTCACCAGTCTCCCCTACATATTATAGTCTGATAATCATGACGAGCCTGTTGGTCACCTGTGATAATCGAAAAGTGCTGCAAAAATTATTTTCGAAGTATTGGGTCACATGATCAGATTACGACTTGACGACTGAATAATGCCGAAACAAAATTGTAAAGTAGCGAGCGTCTATATTTGATACGGGGTCTTCGAAAAAACCATGAAAATTTGTTTAAAATGGTCATAAAAGTTTGTCATAAAATAGTACTACAACAAGTTTTATATTGAACTTTTTATTGGCCTTTCAATTCACGTGAGAACATATGTGACAAGATGATAACCAAATTTCGTGGTTACGTCATCGAAATAAAGAGATTCCAATCTACGGCAGCTTTTCGTTTTTGAGCTTTTAAGAGCTTGTAACCATATTTCCAAATATTTGGCACTTACAACACAACAGAGTAAGACGTGGTGAATCTTTTGATACCAAATAACTGTAATGTGAATTTTGTTGCAAGTCAACCTTTAAGATAAATAAAGATTGGGAAAAATGGTGTCTTATGGGTGAAGAACAACCTTGTTTTGTCTATGTATTGTCCCAACTCACGGCCTAAATGCTTTAAGTATTGGAATTGGATCAACTGCAGACAATGAAAGAATGAATAACAAAATAATAATAAGAAGTGGATGGTTTCGTGTCAACAAATTTGATTGCGAACTTTTTACATTGATTGCATTCTACTTTGGTTACAGCTCGAAACAAAAGCTAGATACTCTGTTCTAGAATTTAAGCAGTTGTAAAACTTTCTCCAAGTTTTTTCAATGAAACCATTTGGCATAATTTTTAAAATACTTAAAAGCATTGTTGACCGCAATAACTTACTAATGTCATGGCAGAAACTTGCTCCATTCCGGGACGCAAGGGCTTCTCTTCGCCAACTTGAAAGTCAAAGTACACAACTTTATGAGTAAAAGTTGAAAACTCGTTGCTGAAGCAGATCTCATATTCTCCTTTGGCGTCTGTGGTCCATGTGAATGAATCAAACTGTTTCTTGATGTCTTTGTATAAGGACTTTCCAGAAGGGGATTTTATCTCTAGATCACAGTCATAATTACCTCCTTCGACGACCTACACCAAATCCATATAAAAAATATATGAATTGTAAATCCTCAAAAAACGAGTTTTTGTAATGCAAGTTCATATACAAACGACTACCAACTTTGATGTAATCGTTATGGGTGTTTCCTGCCTAACCTGAAATTCCACAGTTGTTTTCTGCCCTTTATCGATTTCTTCATAGAAGCACATCCTTTCATTGTCTGGTAACTCAAATGTAAGCTCTTCAGCCAAAATGAACGAAATGCAGCAACTCAACAAGCCTAATAGCAACATATTAATTTTAAAACCTGTAACGCCAAAAACTCCAACATTACCGGAAACGTAAACAACCTCTTAATTAAACGAATATCAAACGATGATAGAACATAAATCAAGTTTTTTTTCTAATGTGTATTATTTTTTAACAAAACTAATGTAAAACAACAAGTAAAATTAACAAATAAACATACCCTGCTATTAAATTGTAAACATTAAAAGCTAAAAATTGGTACATTAATTTGACATGGGTAAATAACTTCTGAAAAAATGCTGCGTTGCCAAATTCAGATTTATGTAGAGCGTTCAACTCCAACTAAATTGTAAGAGATGCACGAACAAAGCAACTTACATGATTGTACAAACTAATTGGCAAAAAATATATCTGATAAATTAGCAACAATGCATTATATGGGTGATTTAGTGTATGTATGTCCTTAGACTGCAATAGAGCTTGCAGATTGTATAGACTATTAGGTTCTGGTGAAACATTTACTGCAGCAACCAAAATTCTCATTGTATTTGTAAACATTGCGCCTATATAGCCTATATCCATGTATAATACAAAATGTATTTTTTTATTTTCCCTGTTAACCAAGTGATTGGTGTCTACTCAAGCTCTGGCCTCCTGTAGTGGGACTGGGAGCCAGCCTACCCTGTGTCTGAGCTGGCTCTAGACTCAGCCCAAGCCCACTTGGCTCGACTTTGGCAAATTACACAACAAAGAAGAATACAGAAATCAACTCAGCTTCTATAAGAGAAGAATTTTCACAAGGCAAAAACAGAACGTATCGACACCTTCTCAAAATGTTTGCCCTACAAATATGTAGGGCTTCCATATATATTTGACTGCCACTGCGCAGTTGATTTAGGCTTGGTGAGGTGCACTAAGAAGGAGTCTCCCAGACTGCTTTTACACTCCTACCAGAACCCTGGAAGTTTAAGCACTCTCCTCAAGATCTGAGCCGTTACCATTAGCACCCTCTTCAGCAACTGACTTGTGTTGATTGGTGCCGGTATCCGGTCAAGCTACATTTGATGTTTAAAAGAGAAAAACAAACCCTGATTGTAAATGCTTGTTCATAAAGCTAAAAATCTGTGATTCAGTATTTCAGTATGTTGATGTCAATTGGTAGTAGAGGTTCTCATACCTATGGGGATAGCGTTGCGGGCCATTGGGAATTCTACTCAGAGTTTAAGGCCAGGACCCAACAAGAGCGAAGCAGACAACATTAACGTGATGATCATGGCATATCACTTAATTACTTCTTACATTAAACACTTTTTGCTTACGATCGATCGAAGCTTACCGCTATTCGTACTGCTGATTATTGTATAGCTGTCAAAGCAATTAGCTGTGGTTAACGATGTTGAAGTTTTTGACTGATTGTACTGTTTTTACTGGATATTGTGAGTCAGTGCCTGATTTGCCAGTATGAATAAAAGGAGTGTGCTGCTAGAGATTGTTGTACAACTTGAGGTCAACAAACTGAGCTTTTACCATTGGAGTTGTAACAAATAGTAAAATGGAATGAATTAAGCGTGACCTAATTAATGTCTTTTTTCTGATACACGCACCGAAACTTAATTAGTTGATAAAAATGAAAAAATCTATAAACAATAACAGTTAATTAATAATAGCCATTATTACAAACTTCATATTCTCGTGAAGTTTGTAATAATGGACATAATGAGCATAATGAGACATAAGCTTTTACATAATGATAAATAGTGTTCCTTGGTACTCAGCAGGTCAACCTTTACAGCTTTAGTACTTTGAAGGTAAAAATATTAATAATTTAAAGATAATACAAATAAAGAACTAAAATATATTTATTTTTTCATATTCATTGAGAGATCATTGTGATAGCGTGGTAGTCGTAGCGCACAGACATTATCAGCCACATTTTTTAAAACACTTATACTTTATTCAGTAGTTGTCATGTACACATATCTATATTTAGCCATTTGTTACATCATTTTTCTTGTGTAATAAATTTGCCACAGCTTATGTAATTGCCATCACGAGTTTGATTGTACTATCTTACGTAACACTTGTTGTTGTCACAGGCCAACCAGTATAAAAGACTGGCACTATTTCTGAAATAGCACAGTAGCCCTAGGTTGTGACTGCGCAAGTTATATGCAAGTATACATGTATACTAAAACACCCTTCTTTCGTGCATGATTCTTTCGAAGCCTGAAAAAGGGGAATGAGCTAGCACCATGAAAGACCGGGCAGCATATGTTACAAGAGCAGCTGTTGTGTTCCTGTAATGTTTTGTGAAGTATAAAAGAGGAAAGTGCTGGTGACAACCTTCATCATGCCTCTGAAATGTCCTTGGACATTCAAACTGTCTGATGAGCCTAAGAAACTTAAGATACTTATGATTAAAGAAAATTGTATTGGTACAGGCATACAGTATTAATAACATTACAATCTGATACTCATAGCATTGATGATGCCTTTATAACTTTAAAATAAACTATATTATAAGATATATATATATATAACTAGAAACTCCCGTCATACAGCCCATGACCAAAGTGATAATGGAAAAAAGAAAGGGTACTGCCGGTTGTTGAAAAAGTAGTTATAAAAGGTCAGAATTCTACAAAGATAGAATTCTCTGAATCAGATGAGTTGTTGATATTATTTTGAGTAGCGTGTGAATGGTTGCTGTGAGGACCTTCTATTTTTCCTCCTCCGTAATAATTGGGAGACACGTGGATGGCCAGTGCGACGATGTGGTGTTCTGGGAAGTTGTATGGCCATGGTAGTTGTCAAGTTGTTTTGAAATGAAATTCAAAAGGTCAATTATGCAAAACAAAAGGTTGTATAAAAATCAGACCTAATCTACTACTATCTCAAACCTATGTTTTACAACAATAAAATAAATATTAATTCAAGCTGTAGGCCTAACCTAATGTACGTAATTTAACTAACAACAGCAATAATGAAATATGTTTATTATATCTCTGAAATGCAATATTAAAAGTAAAATGGCAAGCTGCCGTGTAATATACACAGTTTGAAAGTTGCGTTGGAAAGTTGAAAGTTGGTTGTGTTGAATGTAAAATGGTTTTGACAGCGATATGTAACAGAAAGCAAGCATTAGCATTAACAAGTCTGGAAGTTTTCTGCAAACTGGAGTAAAATAAAGAAATATTCTTGTCACAAAGGGGCGTTGTAGTTCAGCCCTAGCTTGTAGATAAGATGTAAAGAAATCTTGCTAATGTTCTAGATAATTTAATGAAACCTTTGGTAATTGGACAAAAAACATAGGCTGATAAACTGTGTTCCACATTTTTGTACATGTAAATAGGTCTATGCCTCAAATGGTCTACGTTAATTAAAGAAACCTTCGGCAATTAGACAATGCAATCATTATATACTTCGATGTTGTAAATTCTAATGATTATTCTTATAATTAAATATTATAATAATTTTTTATAAAATCAAATAATTCGAATAATAAAATCGGCAAAAAAGAAACGATAACTTTTCAGTACTTTTACGTTAGTTACAAACACCTTTGGCAATTAGACAATGCTATAGACTGGTCAAGTGTGCACATTTTTCTCATGAAATGCGCACAACTTAGTCGTTCTATTAGTTGTCGCACGACCTTATTGGCGTTTCGTTGGCCGGTCTTAATTTTGATTAGAAAAAGCTTGTCAGGTTTTTATCGCGATTTTTGACCAAATTAATCTGTCTATTTATGTATAATCCAATCAGATGGGTTAGTTTTAGGGTCTGGCGGTAGTCTTTCAGACTTGGTAACATATTTAAATAGGTTTATATGTGTTTTGTGTCGTTATTATATTTAAACGGCTCTACACAAACATGGTTAAATTTGTTAATGAGATTTCGATACAAGGGTTTGCGACGGCCGTTAATGAATAATTTTCGGGACTTGTGTGCACATGTGCACTTACCATAAATCTCCCAACCAATCGCTTCGCACATGTTTGTTCGTGGGAATATATATACATATATATGTATATATACATATCCAATACTAGGCGAATACTCAGTTTTGCGCAGGTAATAAAAAGTCTTTGCACAGAAAATTTATTTCTAATCGACATTACAACATTTACCATTCTAACTTTTAAGTTAGGGTGTTTTGTTTCTTTCTGTGTACTGTGTATGTTTCTGTGTGCTGTGTTTATTTCTGTGTGGTGTGTTTATTTCTGTTCATTGCATTTAATTTTGTCTAATTCATACTGTACTGGCTGCTGTGCCCACTACAGCTCTATATTGACTGCAATAGTGTGGTTGGTCATGTGGCATTTTTCTTCACGTATGGGCATGCATTTTTATTCTGGTATCGCTTCATGCATAACGCTATCTGCAGTGTTGAGCGTGAAACCATGACAAACTGGCATCTGTAATAAGTATATACCCAATTTATTCTATAGTAAAGCCAGTTGGTCAGTGTAGTGCGCTCGATAAATGCCTGTCTGCATAACTGGAGGATCTGAGTTCAAATCCAATGGGCAGTAGATATGCCATTCCTAGAACTTTATTGCTATGACTGGACAGACGAACAGACAAACATGGAGATTCATAGATAAGATATATAATAGTCGGTACTACTAAAATGCAACCTAGAAAGGACTCTAGAGTGAAAATAGAACTTCCATGGAATAAAATAATAATACGAGTAAGAAAAAACAATACTTAGCTAGTATCATCACCTGAAGAGCGTGATGGTGCAAAACAATTTTGTATCGACTTCGAACTAAGTTGTTTCATTCCTATTAAATATATATATACTCATGTATGTATATGTATATAGTGTGCCCTCGGGTTACGGTGTGTTATATAATTTTTCACCTTATGATGTGAAACATGATGTTTTTTTGTCCCAGCCATACGACATTTGTTTTACCATACAATATTTACAAAAAACTTCTCTCAAAATGAAAATTTGGCAGTCAATGCGCTCAATACATCAAAATAACAAACATGCTGATATGCCATTTGTCGAAATTCCCCTCACAATGCCTGAAAGCGATGCGCGCTCTTTCTTAGTTCAGCATTATTTATTATAAGTTACAGTGAAAAAAAAACCGGAAACAGATAGTTGGTAAAATTTTAGACGTTAACAATGTCAAAATTAATTTAAGAAAATATATACTAAAACTTAGCTTTAAGTATGTGTTTAGTAAACTAAATTCATTTATGCTATATTCAAATATGTTGTTCAAATTCAATGTTCATGTTGAACGTCTGTCTCGAAGGTAAGAACTCTCTACAGTATGAACTGCACGTAGTACATTGTAATGTTACATTTTATTGCAGATCATAACCACTAAATACACTGAAGTTACTGCAAAGTAGCTACAGTTAGTAAGGTTAACTTATGTTTTGTTGCGAATTTTTGACAGTATGTACAGTATGTATATAAAATTTGATGTTTGCTACTATTGAATGTTTGCATTAGATAATTACTATGGGTTTCTATACCCATCTATACAACATTTTTGCCTTATGATGCCAGCAATTATACGAATTAAAATCGTATGGTAAGGGTCTACTGTATATAAACATGTACATCGACCTACCGATGTATACATATACAGATGTACACATACTGTACACATATATGTATACATCAGTGGGCCTATTATAGGGTGACGTTACATGATGATTTTAATCTATCACAGGAAGTTTTAGTCCCTGTTAACCACAATAATTAAGAGAATGAAACAAAAATATATACAAAAATAAGCTTCACACAAAATAAGCAAGCTAGTGCCTGGACTGCTTAAACTAGTATCAATGCTGCGTATACAAATGATTAAATATCATTTCTATTCATAACAATACTAAGGGACGAAGGAGACCCTCCTCCAGCTAAACATCTCAAGTTGATCGTACTTGAGGTGGTATACTAATGACCACCAGCTAATGAGCCCCAGCATGGCACAAGAAGTTGAAATATAATTTATGTTTACACAATGTGGTGAGCATCAGGATTCAAGAACCGTTGATCATGTGTGGACACCAGTGGGTGATGAATCAGTATCTCCCAAAAGGGGCTGCAGCTGGAAGCTAACGGCATCGTCTTCTAGGCTTATGTCATATTTCGAGTCAGCAATCACACCAATGTAGTATGCATAGAAATGGCTAAGCATCAATACGGGCACAGCAGCCGTCAGTAAGACCGCCGACAGAGTCAGAATATGCATAGTCAGCAGAAGCTGGTCAAGACTATGCAAAGAAGATAAACTTCGAGTATCCCTCAGTTGTATGTTTGTCATAGCGCTCATCATATCTTTGGCATTATAACGAATACCAATTAATGAAACTTTTGTCTGTAAAACAGAAAATGTCATCACATGAAACAGACACACAAGAAAAAAGATTTACAGCCTGAAAAACGACTTAGTTACTTTGCTCTCAAGCTGAAAGGATACACTTTCATAATGGTCACAGACTCGAAATGCAATGCAATAATTAAGTAGAAAATATTCATGGCATAATCTCTCTTCTATGGCTGTCACATGTCACGCTGTCACATGTCACGCTGTCCCATGTCACTGTCACATGTCACGCTGTCCCATGTCACGCGGTCACATGTACTCACAATCCCTACACTTCAATGATCCGGTTAATTAAGCAAGTTTGCATTATCCACAAGCTGGAAACAGCAAATATTTGCAAGGTAAGCGAGTTTGTTTACTCGCAAATTTTTACCAAAAGTTTCATGCATGCGTACGATGAAAACGGCTCTTGCGAATGATGCGCAAAAAGATCCCGTGCAAACTACTCCTTTTTAAACTTTTACCACAGTTAAGTCGTTCCTATTTTAATTTTATGAGACAGAGAGTGCCGGTATGACCTCTGGCATACAATTCCTTATCTGTTTTAACAAAGCGCATGCAAAAATATATCCGAAATATGTGAATGTCCATTCAAATACTTATAGCACGGTAATTCAATGAGTGCACAGTACCAAATCCGCATCACCCATACCATGGAAACATAGTGATTGGCCTAAGTCATCCCTGTAGGCCTAAGTCAGTCCTGTAGCAAACTGGTTAGCATGATACTATTAGTAAAGATCAATAGATTTTTAATTGGCCACAATTTTGCATTATTATGCAAAAGGTTCTAAACTCACCATTGTTGTATTACCAGACCAATCGGTCATTCCAGGAAGCAGAGGCTTCTCTTCACCAACTTGATAGTCAATGTATACTGTGCTCAGGATAGAATTGGAGAACTGGTTGTTGATACAGATCTCATACTCGCCCTGAGTGTCTGTGGTCCATGTGAAAGTGTCACATAGCATCCTGGTACCAGAGTGTAATATATTTTGGTTAGGTGATTTAACCATCAGTTTACACCCATGTTTGCTTCCCGTGGCAATCTGAAGAACAAAATATATACCATTATTTGACAATTTCACCCATATAATATGACTATCTGTACCACCCAGCGTTGTTCAGGTAATAAAAAAAGACTTTGGAGAGAAAATTGATTTGTATTTAATAGCTAACAACATTTGCCATTATAGCTTTCAAACTACATATCATAAGAAAAGTGTTTCGTGTAGTTGAAATAAATTAAGAGAAAAAATAAAAACAACTGTAAAGGTTTTCAAACTTTGTCAAACAACTGTAACTTTAAACTTCATATCATGAGGAAGATGTTTTGTGAAGATCAAATAAATTTAAAAAAATATACAATATATAACTGAATACTTAATGTACAGCATAAACACTTCTCAACTCAGAGAGTTCGTAGTTGTAGTTTGTAACTAAAATAGTTTTAAAAGAGCTAACAGTTTTCAAAGAGTTGCTCATATCTACTATATAAACGGCAATTGTTGTCTGTCTGTCCGCCTTATAGAGCGGTCTTTCCTTTTATCGTCGTACGAATTTCGGTCATACTAAGCGAATTGAATTAACATGAGTCGTGACAGTAAATAAATTATAGAGCGGCCTTTCTTTTTCCATTCAGTCGTACGAAGCCAACTGACTTAAGACGAGTAGTAAATATCGCAATTTCGGACTATTAGCCGCTACTTTTGTCTGACGATTTGAGCCAAGTGGCTTATATAAAGGTGCGGCGATTCTGTTGTTTTTCTTTCACCTCATTAACCGAAATCTCTGGTCAGCACGCTTTTTAAACAGGAAAGTTGCTGCTATGTTAAAAAGCACCCTCCTGAGTTCTGCAACCTACAAAAGTGTCTATACAGTTATACAAATGTACTACTCATTAAATAAAATAAATTAGTGAGTAGTGATTTACATGCAATTAATATTTACTGCCAACATGTACTGTGAAGGTCACGTAAACGTTGGAAAAGCGCAGTTCTCACCTACTAAATTTCCACATCAAAAAGGTAAGTGCTTCTTATACAATGTTGTATTGTCTATGAATTGCCGCACCTCAACTACTTAATAACGTTGGAATTGCCACCGTTCGTGACAGTGGGACAAGTTCATTTCTTTCGGCAGCTGAGTTACTAATTTTTTTTCAGCTACGAGTAGGCCTACTGTAACTTACGGCTACAGAACTTGCACGAGTATGCCGAGGGTTGCGATAAGCGATGGTGAAGAGAAAGAGAGCAGCTGGTATTGACTTACTGTTACCCTGCTTTAGCCATGACCAGCTGTATATCGCCTGCTCAAAAGTAGGCACAAGCTGAAAACTGTTTTTTCATACACCCGACAGAAAAACAAAAAATGTCTATCCGCAAGTGTTGCGTTGATCTAACATTGTGTTATTGTTATGTCATGCTATGTTCTTCATGTTCTGCTATACCACATGCAGCATTTTCTAACATATTTTTCAGTATATATATATTTTCAGACATTCGTTCTCCTTATTGTATCTCATACAAAGGCTATCATGTTGGCGTTATGTTTTATTATTGTAAGGTGCTAATGTTGTATCTGCCTTGACATCATACTGTCTGTGCTGTTATACATATAAATTTTATCGACACAACCTCATTACTGTTTGTATATACCATGTCAAAACACAGGCTATAGATAAAAAACTGGTGAGCTATGATTAGTGTTTTAAGCATGTAGAAGTCTCCATTCAATAAATGCTGGCGATAGCAAAATATTTTGTATAATTTTTTAAAAGATGCAAAACTTTTCAATACTGCCAGTTTGAAGAACTCCAGTTTGTCTAGCAATGTCAATTTCATTATCAGTTCTCTGTACACAAATAGGGCAACTCCAATTTGAATGGTTTGAGACTGATGCATTGTAGACTAGCTGTAAAACGTATTGCAGATTTCTATTGTTCTCCCCAAAATTATTGACATATATGACTGCATATGTGTATGCATAGTGTGATCAGGGCAAAATTTTTAAGTAAACTCCATATTTGGAGTTGTTTTACAGTATGAAAGACAACTCTCAATAAACCTCTTGCTGTACATGAATCTGTTCCCGCGGACTGGTAATGCAGCTAGCGGTTTGGGGCTGTGGCGTCACTTGGAGATGCGTTGAAGACCTTTTTCGCTCCGAGTGCAGCGAGAGTATCCAGGCGCGGCTTCCCGGATGAATGAGTTGGCGAGTGCGAGGCAATTGATTGCGGAGCGATTGAGTGCTGGGCGATTGATTGCGAGGTGATTGATTGCGAGTGCGAGGCAATTGGTTGCGGGGCGATGGGTTGCCCGTGCAAGGCTATTGATTGCAAGGCGAGTGCGAAGCAATTGATTGCGTTGCTACTGCAAGGGGATTGACTGCGGGCCGGGTGCAGGCCGATTGATTGCAAGTGCAAAGCGATTGATTGCGAGGCGAGTGTAAGAGTGCGATGGTCAACTGCGAGGCTGGTAAAGACTGGCCATCCAAGGCGGGGGCTCGGCGGCAGAAGTGCGCGATCGTCAACTGCAAATATAGACGTGTATGAACGGATGCTTGAATCTAGACACATGAATCTAGCATATTTACTATATTTTACACGCATCTAGCTGTTAAACACATTGCAGATTTCCATCGATCTCCTCAAAATTATTGACATGTATATGTGTATGCATATTAAGGGCAACAATTTCAGTAGACTGCATATTTCGAGTTGTTATACAGTATGAAAGACCACTCTCAATAAACCTTATGCTGCACGTGAATCTGTTCCTGTAAGCAGGTAATGCAGCTAGTTACTTTATATATCTTCAAGTTTGCAAATCTTAGAAAAACAATAATTGATAGTTTACCTGCCTGATCACTGTGGTAAATCAGTGCTGACTCGGTTGTTTTCATTACACTTAGATAATTTCATTCAGCAACTATAAAATATTGAGCGTAACCTAATTCGGCAGACAATCAAAATCTTGCATTTTACTTCATAAAAGACTGATTACAATTGTTGTATGAAGTAATATAAATTACTTCATACAATAATTGTAATCAATCTGTTACAACTATTTCAGGTGTACAACAGTAATTAGGAGGTATTGAAACATTTCGTGTTCGATCAATGGCATCGTTTGGCTTTGAAGAGCTTTAAACAAACTGAAACTCTCACAGATTAGAGCGAGGACAGTTACAAATGGGTGCAGCTAGAATTTTCTATTTATCTTTTATTGGTTCTAATGCACTACGAAACATGTGACAATGAAATTGGTAATCAATCGTCGATCAAGTTGGTAAATCAGATAATAATAACCAATAAATAAATCAATCAATTCTTGCAATAGTATAATTCAAAATGGGATGACAAAATTGTTGTATATGCAGGCGTTTCTCACGTGCCTGACTATGTTTTAGGAACTTGGGCTAAGATTTAGGTGTGTTTAGTAAGCTAAATTCATTTAAGTTAAGTTTAGAGTTTATGTTATACATCTGTCTCAAACGTAAAAACTTTCTACGGTACGTACTGCACATAGTACATTATGTTTCATTTTATTGCAGATCATGACAACTAAATACACTAAAGTTACTGCAGGTAGCAATAGTCATTAAGGTTAACAAACTACTTTGTCACTAACTTTTAATATTTTCAGTATGTATATAAAATTTTGATGTTTTTACCAGGGGGTGTCTGCATTAGATATTTACTATAGGTTTCTATACCACTCTATACAACATTTTTACCTTACGATGCCAACACTGGAAAGAATTAATATCGTATGGTGAGGGTCCACTGTATACATGTATATGAGGGTAACTGGACTTTTGGGTGATGGTCAATAGGGTGACAGACACTTACGCGACAGACACTTTCGGTTGGAAAGGCGACCACTTCAGACGGAAGGACAACACGGCGGACAAACCGGTGACAATTCCAGACTGTAAGGTGACAAATTGGTTGGCTGTTTGATTGAAAGCTAAGCTAAGTACAGTACTGACAAACTATAAGATTATGTTGTCGTGTGCAGAACTTACATATATTTTTGAAGCGTAGCCTTGACAATGTTATAGTTTTCTTTTTACAGATTTTTTCTATGAATAAAAATAATGACATGTATCTTTAAACGGCATTGGTGGGATTTCCCTGATTACGCTAGCGCAAACATTTAACAAAATATTAAGGCTAGTTTTAAAGAATGTGTCTAGCTTATTCAATTAAAATACAAAAACTTGTTTTTGTATCAGCATGTTTGTTCAAAACGGCTCGAGAAGTCATTCTTGCCAGAATTGTCGACCATCCTGTTTACGATTGTTTAAATTTTAGAGTCATCTCACCTCGAAAAGAAATATTTTTATGGTTTCGACCATCGAAATTCTCAGTAGCCTGCGAGAAAAGTTTGCTCCTTGTGTGAGATGAAAAGACAATTCCCTATTATTGTGATTTTTCATTTACTTATGGCAAGGATGATTTCCTTATTTTTGTTTCTTTACAATTATGATAATAATCCAATGTGGTTATAATGCAGACTCATTAGGCTAAAATACGATTCACATTGATCTATGTTTGTTGAAATTTTATTTGCGTATGAAGAATGAAGGTGTCAAAAAACATATCTTAGACACCTATGCTTTTTTTGACATAGATGTCTAAGATATATCCATATTTTACTAACTTCTGCAGCTTGTCGCAAGAACACAAAATAGCATCACAGAAAGCTTATGGAGAAATGACCTAATCATTTCTCCATAAAACAATTCCAAATCATAGAAATCAACCGGCCCTGATGCCATGTTACCCTTAAAGTCACTTGAGATCTTTAGCAAAGTCGCCCTTGTCACACACTCCGATGGCAACCACAACTTGTAGTTTGCGACAATGAGGAATGATCAACACCTCAAAGACCTTTGTGATATATACTCAGCTGTAGCTGCAGATTAATGCTGCCATGTGCCAGCTCATAGACTATATTTTGCATTTTAACACGCACTATGCATCTTTTTTATACACAACTATTTTAACAAAGTACAGACTTCATAAAAGAATGGAAGATATTACATGGACGGCCAACATTAATGGCTTGAACTTCAATGACAGCTTTATTAAAGAGTGGTGTAGGGAACTTCCTGCTATTATTTTTGTGTATGATTGAAAGTGAAAGGGCATCCAAACACCTGTGTGTGACTGTGCATACTTATACTCCTGTAATTCAAATTATCTTTTCGTGTAAGTTTTAGAATTAGTAGAAAGTAATATTCAGTTGCCAATTTATAACCGTGAACCTCATCTATTCATTCTAGATAAAATAGAGAAGTTCCATCGCTAGATGTCTTTATCTACATAGTATCAATCAGAATCAAGTCATTGTCAAAAAAAAACGTTAATGCCGCAAACTATTGATATACGTACTTTTGGAAGTTATGTATGAAAAAGATCAGCTTTACACATTTGTTAAATATACCAAGAAGCAAATTTATTCAAACGTATCAAGCTAAACTCAGATGTATGTATTTAGTTTCATTTTTGCAATTAGAACAAGAGTATACATTAGTTAGAAAGTCACTGATGCGGGTCCAAACACATGATAATACGATACATGAGTCAGCGATAGTATAATCATTAATCAACCAAGGTATGCTAGTGACTCAAGAATGCATCGCTTCAGATGCATAAAGTTGGTACCTCCATGATGTCATATATTAGGCAGTAAGGGATTTCATACTCTTGCCCCATTGATAAGCAGCTTGCGAGTTTTCACAAGCAGTCAAGGAAGGAAGTGAAAAAGAAATTCGTGACAGTCTAAATGACTTCTGAGCGTGTAGAGTTGACAAACTGGCAAGATTTAAAATTGTAGAATAAGATGAACAGAAAAATAGTTGGGCGATTAAAGACAGATTAATCACAGCAGCTTCTTTTGAATAATAACCATCTCAATTAGGCAAATATTTGGTACATTCATTATTACAATATGAAATTCTACTGTGTGTAAAAGAATAGTGTAATCAAAAGAATGTGGATATAAGCAAGTAATACATGCTAAGGAAATAAGGTAGAGCAACGGGTCAAAACTGTACTAAGGCAAGATTCCTGATCTGGGCATCAATAAAGTTGGTGTCTTGTTAGTGTGCATTACCAATTCACAACAACATAACAGGAGTTAATATTTTGAATTAATGCTCCCGGAATTGTCGCCTTTTCATCCGCTGTGTCGTCCTTCCATCAAAAGTTGTCGCCTTTTGAACCGTTGTCGCTTGTTATAAGTACTTATATAAGTACCTAAGCCCAAAGGTAACCGTCCACAAACCATACGAGGGTGTATTAAAGAGCTTTCTGCTTCCTAATTTTGTCTAGTAAAAACGTGTTGAATGATAATAAAACAAAAAAAAGTTAAAAAAAACAAAGGAAATCCTGACCTGGGCCTTTATTTAATCCAATCAATATTCTGTGATTTAATCCTGTCAATATTCTGTGATAACAGTGCTGTACATTAAAATACAATTGTATCAAACTTACGTTATGTTATAAAAATTAAGAGATTAGCGTCATGTCATTACTTTCTTACTCAGTAGTTCATTCAAGACTGCTATTCGTCAGACAGACAGGCTGTGGCAGCAAGAACCAACAATAAACTGTATAACAAAAATTGTGTAACTATTTCATGAATAAAACGGCTACAAAGCTCAGTGCAATGTTAACATGGATGCAACTATTGTAATGGATTTGCTAAGCTCAGCTATTTTTAATAGCCATTTGCATCAAGCTATCCTGGGATTAGCGTAGTAATATGCAAGCCAGCTTTCATGAACAGCCAATGGACTGTCACATAACTCCAGATATAAGTGCAGGATATAGTAAGAAAGGCATCGACCCTAACAGAAAGTCATGAAGTACTGGCAAAGCTAGACAATAACTGACGGAGATACCCAAAAGGGTTTCTTGCCTCGGTTGGTGAGCCTGCTGGACGTGCTTTGGAGGCTTATACAAGACTTCTACTATTTGAGGTATAGCTGAAGGTTAAGCCTATACTACAATAAGGAGCCGTAAGCCAGTGTTTCGCAGGAGGGGTAAGATTATGCAACGAGAGAATATATATACCCTAGTGAGATGGAAAACAAAGAGCACAGAGCAAGAAATACGGACTACGAGCTACAAAACTACAAGATAGAGGATTATGTTCTGCATCATTGTTAAGAACAGGGTGGTAAAATTAACTAACCTCTGTGCAGCCTTGTCTACATATGTATATCTTGACATTCTTACATTTACAAGTGTAACTGTTTGAGTATTTATTATTTGTAAACTCATTTTAGCATTACGCTTGATTGTAATGAATTGTATCTTATTGTTCTGTCTGTTCATGCTTATAGAGCTTGTGTAATAAAGAACCATACTCATTCACCAGTCACCTTGCTTGCAACAATTACAGTTGTGCATGAGAGCTATTACCCATTCGGTATAAGACAACTTGTACTCAGAACCCACTTGCAAGTGGCTAATCAGCGCTGATTTCCACAACACTATAACCATTAATCAGACAAAAGTTGTTGTTATTGTAAAGTCAAAATTCAAAGAGCTTTATTACACGCTACAAGCCGACAAATACAAACTAGATCATTACAATTTAGATAAACTTGTCAGACGTAACTTTGAGCTCAATTGAATTGCAATAATTTATTCTTGAGTATTTCTAGAAGTAATATAAACCAAAGATATACAGCCCCACACAGTGGGGGTGTATATCATTGTATAAACCAACCTCGAATTCTACTGCTGCTTTTTCGCCATTTTTAATGGTGTCATAGAAGCACATTTGAGATTTACGAAGCAACTTAAACTCAAAATACAAAGAATCTGTTGAAATAACGAATAATAGCAATATTACTCTACGAAGGAACGACATTATAGTAATTATTGCATTTGAAAATGTTTATACTCGGTTATCAACGAATCCAATACTAGTCGATACTGAGACAATTTGTCGAGATACGAATGATAGCAATTATATTACTCTGCGAAGGAACGACAGTAACTATTGCAATTGAAGACGTTTATACTAGAGTCTGGACGAATCCATTATTAGTCGTTTAAGAGATAACTCGGCCGAGTTCAGTCGCCCTAAATCAACCCACTCACCCCAAGAGAACCTTAGTCCAGTCGCCCAAAGGTTTTAATGAGAAGACAACTATTAGACGATACCTTATATTTAAACCATAACTGTCACGAACAACTTTTATTGTATATACTAGGTAAATCAGACACGCTGATTCCGATTTTGTACTCAAAATAAAGATTAGTCCACTAACCTTCAAAGACATTTAGGCTTTTTTAAAGCGTTTCAATATCCGTTTCGAAAACAACACAATCGGCATTACAAGCTCCGCCCATAAATATGTGACGAAACCTAGCTTTTTCAGAAACGAAAGTTAGGAAAGTTTAGTCCGATTTAGAATAATAGAGATGGGTGTCTTAAAACCCATTATTATCTAAATCCAGCCTGTAAAATAATTTCAGTTTTTTATGAAAGGGATATAAACTATTTAAAATTGCTCGCAGCTTGTTACATGACGTTTAAATGGGCTGGACGCCGAGAAAAACGAGCTCAAAAAGCGCGGTTTTATCACGAGCTAGCGTTGTTATCGCGCTTTTTAAATATGCAATGCTAAATAGCTCATCTACCTTTCAGAAAAGACTGATATTATTTTTAAAGCTGGATTTAGATATTAATAGATTTTAAAACACCCATCTCTATTATTCTAAATCGGTCTAAACATCTCTACGTAATTTATGTTCCTAAAAAGCTAGGTTACGTCAAGTATTTATGGGCGGAGCTTGTTATGCCGATCGTGTTGTTTTCGAGACCGATATTAAAACGCTATAAAAAATCCTTTATTACTCTGAAAGTTAGTGGCCTAATCTTTATTTTGATTACAAAATCGGAATCAGCATGTCTGATTTACCTAGTAAATACGATAAAAGTTGTTCGTGGCAGTTATGGTTTAAAACCTTAAATAAACAGTACGTACTGTTTATTTAAGGTTTTAAAGGTTAGTAAACTGATTTTAAGATTAACTATTAACTATCAAGGATGAATGTTACAGCGCAAAAATACATACAACAAGTCAATTAAAATGCTGGTAGCTCATATAGCTTGTTTCTGATAATTGGCTACTAATATCATTATTGGATTTTATATTATTATATGTATCTCACCATAGACTAAAAATTGTTAATTTATGTATTGCACACTCTGTGGTGTGGTGGAATTCATACGGGCAATTAAATACTAGGGTAATCCATAACTTTACACCTAGCTTCAATATTATTATTACATGAATATGACTTACACCGCATTACATCAGTTAAACATTTCTGGTCTGTGGATGGTAATTTTTACCACTGCTGACACTGTCAATCATAGTACAACAAAATAGAAATAAAAAGAGACTACATTATAAGACAATACATAAAATAATATACATGCATATTATCATAGCGCTAGCAGTCTTGAGCCATGCTTGTTGTCAACGCCTTTCTTGTTAGCCATGCTTCCATCATTTATGATTCAAGCATGTTGCCCACTGATTACCATGTGGAGATTAAGATTTAACCCAGCTACTAGTGTGATAACATATGTTAGTAGTTGTTAGTAATGCTATAATACAATTTAGTAGTTTATAGTACTGTTTAGAGAGTTGTTGTTAGTACATGATGTACACATGTGCATGTTATATATCACAAGTATTGTTATGCATGTAAGTAAAATAGCCAAATCTGTGCATTTTTATAAGCATAGATTAAAAATTGTTAGCAGCTAACACTAATTAATATCAGTAATCAACAAATAATTAACCTAGATGATTTTTTTTAACAATTTAGTGGTAGATACACCTCTGTTCACATACAGCTCCATGAGTCAAACAGCTTTGTAGTATTGAGATTGAGTTGCGTTCTCATCCCTTTGGTCAACTTCCCCTGGCTTATATAAGGCTCAAAAGATCTCATAGCTATATTCACCCTTGTTGCCTCCTTATATAAATTGCTGATAAGAATGTAAAATGGCGGTGGGCGATTATGACAGAAATAGTAATTGTAACAACAAGAAGTAGTTTGCATTTGGCTATACAACTTGTTTTAGATGTGGGGTATTCAAGCATATGCAACATACATCATACTCTACTCTGTGATAAACTTACATGTATATTACAGTATTTCTGTTCACACTTTAACAATATTATAGTAAATGAAAAGTTACATGTACCTTGCATTTAGACGATGATGCCATCTCTCAACATCGTTGTTAGTATGAATGACTTTTATGAAATTGCTCCAAAAATCAGACACCGGACCTTATACGTAGACGTCTCATACATAGACGCTTTCTACATATTCACGGAGCTGTTGAAATTTAGCATCATATAATTGTGACTCAAGTGTCTAATGGCGGCTTGTATGTGTTTAGTTGACAAAAGCTTTAGAGCTAGAACTTTCTATAGTAAGTCATATGTTCCACTTCTCTGAACATATGCAGACGCCAGGCCTGCTGTCTGCATTTATTTATATATGCTCTGGCTTCAATGGAACCCATACCCTCTGGCTGATACATTCTCCAAAATTGTCTGGGCAGCTGACCAAAATGCTACAAATAACTGTTCATTTAATATTACTTTATAAAAACTATGCAAACAACAGAAACATGTATCATGGAACTGCATACATGTATATGTAGTTGTACAACATAATGTTGTACACCTACATTAATACATGTACATGTATATTATCAATTGGGTTAATCCATTTGTGCAGATGCATGCATATGCAAAGATATAATTTTGAATGAACGACGTCTAAACAAGTTGGATTAATCATATGGTTAAACTTATTAAAAAGTAAGTTATTACATTAGCTACAATGTCATGTTTGATCTTGACAATGAATTCTGGGTAGAATTAAATCCAAAAAAAGGTAGTTAAGAGTTGCGACTGCATTTTAATTGCGAAAAAGTTGTTTTATGCACAGTTAATCTGTTACAGAATTTTTATAATTATTTTTGCTCAACTCAATTTTTGTCAATGTTTATTGTAACTATTTTATGCATGTAAGTCTACTATGCCTTTTTCAAAACCTGTAACTATAGTTTTTACTCTTGATGCATTAGTCATTTTAGATGTCAGTGTTCGTCAGACCTACAAATTAAAAATCTACGAGTTGAAGCTGATGAGTGAAAATGGGATATGGGTGAAGTGTGGTGAATTTGATATTCGCTAAGTTATAGTGCAAATGCATGGTTGCGCAATCAATGTCAGATTAATTTTACAATGTTCAATATGTACCTGTAAGCAGAAAAGTTTACAAAAAGTGCAGTCTAGAATTATTAATAAAAGCCTTCCAATAATCCTTTACCGATATACCAGACATTAGAACAAAAGCTAATAGTACTTGGGCTTGGCCTTCATCTGCTTTTACAAATGTATATAAATGCTGAAATGGCTGTCGACATATTTTGAATGTTCCATCTGCAAACCGATGTTTGGCATCGAGTAATAATTTCAGCCGATCATTTGTGTCAAACAGAAGATGTATTGTTTATTACTGACTAGCCTCTAGCATTTGCTCCAAAAAGTTGTAAAATAAATATATTATATAGGCTAATTATTTTTTATTGGTTTTCTATTAAGAAACATTATATATTATTTATATGTAAATGGGCAAGAAATAACAAAGTTCAATATTATGCAGAAGATGTGTCTATTTGTTTGGTCAGTAAAATATGTATTAAAATATTATTATTGAATGTTAGTATCAGAATAATATGTCATTAATTTTTTATATATGGAAATGTATATTTAAGCTATATTGGCGTTTACAAAACATTGATTTGATTGAGCGGACTTGATTGGGGTGAGTTATCTTAGGGCGATGACTGGTTACCAGCCTAGACAGAGTTGAAGGAAATGTTGCGTCAGACTCAAATAAAACTGTCACTTTAGTAAAAAAAATTAAAAATGTTAAAAAAAATTATAATGTTAAACAATTTTGTTTGCAAAAATTAAAAAAGATAAACTCTATTTGACAAAGCAAATTAATCGATATCCGTATAAGGCTAAGCCTTAAAGATTTGAGAGGTATTGTCTACTCTTGCTTAACTCATTTACTTCTAAACTAAACTCGATTATCTTGCATCACTTAAAAACCAAGACCAGATTTGTCAAGTCCTCAACTCTTCCTCTCTGGTTGGACAGTGAAATTCTGAAAAATATGGAAAAGAGAGATAAACTTAAAAGTCAGCAGTTATGGAACGAATATAAAACACCGAGAAATTACACAACAAATCTAATATGTAAAAAGAAGAAACTTTATATTTCCAACTTAATTTCAGAGTCAAACGATAAACAAACCAGGAAGCTGTGGCAAGTTATGCGCAACACTAACAAAAACAACACTAATCCAGATATGTCATCAGAAATTGATACCCCTGAACGCTCGTTGGGTAATGCATTTAACAAACATTTTGTCAATATTTCTAGAAATTTAAATATCGAAAACGAACGCAGTTGGTCTCCTAATTTGCATAGCTATTCAAATGCTTCAGATACTATTCCGCCTATACATACAACCGATGTAGTAAACATACTGCATCACATTCGTTCAGACAAAGCTACAGGTATTGACAACATCTCAATTCGAATTCTTCGCATATCACTGCCATTCATAATCATCCCGCTCACAGATATCATTAATAGAGCTATTAATTAAGGAAGCAACTTTCCCTGAGCTATGGAAAACTGCGATAGTTACCCCACTATACAAGGGTGGTGATAAAAATAATTTATCTAATTATAGACCCATATCTGTACTTCCTATACTTTCTAAAATTTACGAAAGACATATACTTACTGCGCTTCAAATACACTTAGATAGCAACAAAACTATAAGCAGCTTACAGTCAGGATTTAGAAAAAACCACTCCTGTATCACTACCATTCATCATCTTTACTCCACTTGGTCAAACATGGTCAAAAACAAAAATACTTTAGTCATTATTTTTCTTGACTTTCAAAAAGCTTTTGACATGGTTAATCATAATATCCTCATTTCAAAACTTGCAAACATAGGAATAACTGGTAAATTTCTTGACACCATCAGGTCATATCTGAATGGACGACACCAATGCGTGAAAATAAAAAATATCTGCTCAGATGCTCTTCCTATAGCTACTGGTGTTCCACAAGGTTCAATTCTTGCACCCACACTGTTTCAATTTCTTATAACTGATTTACTTAAATTACCACTCCACAGCACACCTCATGCTTATGCTGACGATACCTCATTCTCTATATCCGAAACTGACCCTTCATGCCTCCAATCTAAAATAAATTCAGACCTAAGACTTATCCAACAATGGTGTGTGACAAATCAGATGCCTCTTAACATTTCGAAATCTCACTATATCTTAGTAAATCCATCATTGAATTTCCCTCTGACAATTTCTATATTCGACAGTACCCCAACAAGACAATCTACTTCTCAACTACTTGGCTTTATCATCAACGACTCTTTATCATGGCTAGACCACATCTCATTCATTTCAAAAATATCATCTAACCTACGTTTATTTTATAACATTCGTCATCTTATAAACTTTGGTACTGCCTGACTATATTACTAGAACTCTATCCATTCTTATCTTATATATGGCCTACATGTGTTCGGCCCTACAACACCTGTAAAATATGCCAACACACTATTTACTTCACAAAAAAGCTTTACGACTTATATGCAAAGACCTAAACATACCCCGTAAAAGCCATCACTCACCACCTACCAACTTAATAACAAGCACTCCTGGTGTTTTTCCCTTACCTAAGCTATCACATTACTTTACCTGCCTCACTTCTCATTCAATACTCCACGGTAACTGCCCTAAATATCTCAGCTATAGTTTTCAAACCGTAAACCATGGTTACAAAACCAGGACCAGATTTGAATTACGTAGTGCTATAAACCACAACAATAATATCAACAGTAACCTGCTAAATTCATTTAATAACCTCTGCATTCATTTAAGAACTCTTCCTCTGCAATCTTTTAAAACAAAACTCAAACTACACCTACTATCCTCTGACCAATAATACCATTCACCATATAGCCTTACCTACATGTATTTTAACATTTTTATATTACACCTCGTTTTATCTAGAAATTTGTTGTCATAGATATGCATACTATTTTCACAGAGCTATTACATGTTCACTTTTTGTTTAAACACTCATATCAATTCTCAAGCTAGCGTTTTACATATTTTATGCATTCACTTCCAACATTATTATATTAATTAGACTATTTACTAGTTTTTTAGTTAGACTATAGTTTCTTTACATTCTTTATTTTTTTGTTCGTACACTGCTTTTTAGTTAGTTTACTTGCTGTGGTACATTGTGGAAAACATTGTAAAATATGACTATTGATTACCACAATAAAGATTGCTCAAATATATATACCCTTCGCAAAAAAAGGGAGACAAATCCTACTAAAACAAAATACGTACTCAAAACTCACCCCGTATACATGTATCTTGTACAGTACTGTGATGGCAACAGTACAGTGATGATAATGTAAGTACATTACAGCCAAAGTTATATCAGATTTCTCTATTGAGTGTTCCTGTTTCTCAAGGCTATATGTAGCATCAGTCAGAGTATGGCTAAAGTGAGCAGACATGTGATAAACTGCTTGGTGCAGCAGTTAGTATTGTATCAAACAAATACAAATTTAAACAAGTTTTATCACTGATAATTCTCAAAAAAGACAATGTAAAACTACACAAATCCAATCCTTTTTAACTAACTTACAACTAGTGTACAGATATTAGCCTATTTTAAGGTTGATGAGTTACAATAGTAATCTCTTTCTGGCTGTTGAGTGGTTCTAGTCTTGTTTTTCTAAAGATAGCTAGCACATACGCTGATAACGATAATAGTCAGTTGGTAAAATGGAATATGAAAAGATGTGGAATCGCTAACATAGTAAGGATGGAAAAAATTTGGTGGCAGCTTAGACGATGTGACTGGCTTAGCCGCGATGGCTGCTTTGGCTGACTGACTGACATCCACAAACGCTACCGAGGTTACCATCTCTAAATTCTGCGTCTGTTGTATATTCTGATACCGACAGAATGGACCGAGACAGACGTAGTTCAAGTCCCTGTATTCTAAGAAAAGCTCGGCTCCAACTACCATAGCCTGTGGATTGCTGAGGGAGCCAACATTAGAGTAGTAGATTTCCAAGTGAGCCGAAATGCCGACACACACTTTGTCGGACATGCGATTGACTACAAAAACTGGAACCCAGTCGCCAGCTTTTAGAACACTGGAGTTACCAAATGACGCGATGTAGATGGCATTATCACTAGCAAGGGACCCGCTTGGTCCCAAGAGGGCTTCAAGGATGTCAGACTGGAGGTCCCTGCAAGAAGATACATCTGTATCTGAAAGCTTCCATGTGCATCCACTTCGAAAATTCTGTCCAAAAAGAACAGGCGTTCTGCGCAAACGGTCCGAGTTGCAGTCACCATCTGCACTCGCTGTGATCATTGTGAGGTATTGAGTTCGATCCCCATTCAAATCTATATAGTCATTCACTCGTCTTCCTGCCAGCAATGGCTTTCCAATGATATAACCTGGGTTCCCACTCCTTTGAAAAGTCGACGGCGTTGAACCGGCTGCGAGATAAGTAATCGAGTACTTTTGTTCGACAGCAGTGAGATCTCCGCTCAAGTCGCTGATTGTTATGTGCGCGCTCACGCTGACCAAAACTCCCGCTTCATGTTGTACTGTGAAGGCTACCTGTAAGCAGAAGTCAGCAAAGTAATAGACAGAAGAGAATAATCCTTGTATGTTATTAAATTTTGTCTGACATTCCTGCGTCACCAGAAAATCCAGTAAACCTTATACCAAGCACCAACACCTTGCTAATTCATATTATAGAACAGCGTTATGCAAAAAGAGCTTGTTTTCAATACATACAATTTTATTTTATTATTCTTTATTTGACGTCTCATGGTCTAATTTGCTTTGAATGACCTTGACCTGTGTAAATAAAAGTCATACACATCTAAAACAATTAGCGGTAATTGGTGCTTTAGGATAGATGTACAGTTCTCATTAAAATAAACAAAGCTCACAACCAAACCCAAAGCTATACTGTCGGCATCCAATGATTTATAAAAGAAAAGCTGTTAGAAGGATGCACACCTCTGTCACAACTCCAGTGCACCGCTGCTGATCTGTATTGTAGAACGGAGGCTGTGTGTCCCCAGTGATGTTTATCGGTAAGCGGTCAGCTGCTGATGCCCCAGCGTCGGGTCTCTTCTTGACTTCCTGAATAAAAACAGAGAAAACATTTTATATCACTCACATCAACTGCCTAAAAAATGATAGTACAAACTTGCTGCAAAGACGAAAGGAACTTACTTGCTTTGTTGAAGCCAAATAATTATCAAAAATAATAATTATTTTTTAAAAGTTGAAGTAGCAAATAGGGGAAAAGTTTGTGGCTCGCTTCACCAAAGCCATTTCTCAAAATCCCCACATTAAAACAGGAATTTTTAACTGTTTATTTTCAATTAAGATATCAATTGCAGCTTCTGTCAAATTTTTACATGCAGAAAAATTAGCAACACTACAGATCAAATAAAACTTGAAGGTTCAGTTGCCACAATTGTAAGCTGATACAGTTTCAAGTAAAAGACATTGCTTAGGGAGAAATCAAATTTTGAACCCATCAGTAAGAGCTGTGTGACTAGCAGGCCAACTAACCATGTCACTCAGTTGGGCAGCCAGTGTGTGCGCGTGGAGACTAATATCAACCTCACACTCAATCCTCAGTGGCTTTATGAGATTCCGCAAACAGGAGCTCGAATAATCGTGCAAAAACTTTGCTGGATTTCGGTCAATGCAAGAGTTCGTAACTCCAAGTTTGGTTGGGACATAAAAGATACCGACGCTTAACTGCGTCAATGTAATGATAGTGTCTCCACTCTTGTAGTTGGCAAGAGTGGTACGAGGGCTGGGTAACTCGTACTGATAGCTGTATCGATAGCCTGTGTAGGCGCTTT
Source organism: Watersipora subatra (assembly GCF_963576615.1). Lineage (NCBI taxonomy): Eukaryota > Metazoa > Bryozoa > Gymnolaemata > Cheilostomatida > Watersiporidae > Watersipora > Watersipora subatra. The sequence goes on from NC_088714.1 coordinate 64,124,041, forward strand.
CGAAACTGTGAAATGATTCATTCGTTTTAAGAAGCTCTATTGGGTTATAATAATGTCTTGAAGCATTTAGTTCTCTCCAAATGCAAAAAGCAAATGGATTCCGAACGGTCGTCGTAGTAACGGAAAAATCATTAAACACTTTAGTTTCATAGCTGCAGAGGTTGGAGAAAACAGCAACAGCATCCGCTTCATCGTCACAAGCAGAAAAAACTAGGCGGTTCATTGCCGAGCATTCATCATCACAACAGCAATTGATGTCACAAATGGATGGTGTGAGGTCACATGTGCAAACGGCCAGGTCGGTATACAGAGGAATCGGGTTGGCTTCGAGGTTGGCACTAGAGAGCGGAGACACAACTGGAAGAGTGTTGACAACACCTGGTGATGACGCGCTAGAGGCAGTAGATGATGCAGTAGTTGTATTGCTCGGAGGCAAGGTAGATGTCACGTTGCTAGTTGAATTCACACCTGCAAAAAGAGAAGTCATGCGGTTATTTTCAAGGTTGGCATGACCAATTTTTGATGTTTCACATAAGCGTTTAGTGTTTACCAAACTTGACCAATCACAAGCCTCACTTGGCTGTGATTGGCCTGTTTTATTTTATGCTCTATAAACAGTTCAAAATGCACATAGAATGAGCTTAAAATTATTCAAGTGAAAATTCATATTAGTAATGAAGATTATTGGCTGAGTCAATCGGTAGATATTTGGGAGTTGAACAGTATTGGCTGAGTCAATCAGTAAATATTCGGGAGCTGAACAGTATTGGCTGAGTCAATCGGTACATATTCGGGAGCTGAACAGTATTGGCTGAGTCAATCGGTAGATACTCGGGGGCAGGTAACAAATCACATTGAACTTTGCAGCATATCTGTGGCTAAGCAGTAGCAAAACCATTCTACTTGACTTGGATCTGACGCCGCACAAGTCTAATCTAAACAAAAATCAATTCATAGATTTCTATTTCTTGACCCTTGCCCTACGCATTGTGATTTTTATTATCTTTCCAGGTTTTTTAACAAATTTAAACTCAAACAAAAAGATGCTACTTGTGTAAAAGTCTGGCTTTTCTAGAGCTAATCTAGTTACATTTGTGTATTTAAATAAGAACTGCTTATCTCTGTTTTCATTATTAAATTATTATGCTATGGAAACTAAAAACACAATGACTAGCCAAGCCAGTACTTCTCAAAAACACTTCTTGTTTGTTAGACTCTGAAAAGTTCAGCAAAGCAAAGATTCTTAGTAATAGATAATGAGCTAAAAATGCATCATTTTACTCACCCCCTGAGAGAGTTTGTGTAGAGAGGGTAGAAACCAGGCTAAGTAAAAATGGTAAAAAGGCCAGCTCCATGGTAGACCTGCAGCCACTATGCTGTCAATGCTACAAGCTTTCTGTCGACATCTGGCAGGTGGAAACAGTGAAGGAAGGTAATAGAACTGCTAGTGAAACGAGTTACCCACCTACAAAAGTCACAGAATTGTCTCTAATCTGCTATATGCATGCATATATATCGTTTCAACACTATTGAATCTGAAGAATAATTGCTTATTTCAACGAACTTGTGACACAGGTAGATTTTGTGCCTTCTATTGTAGTTTCAAGAATAAACCAAGGTATTCTATAAATGGCACCTACAAGTATTTGCTTTCTATATTGTTTAGATGCCTGGCCTGTTTGTTGAACTCGCAGGTGCATTTGGCTACGATTTTAGGTAAGCTTACACTTTCTGACTACTTGGATTAGATACTAAGCCTAGATTACTTCACTTAGTGAATAAGTGATGTATTTCGCCATCTCTTGGAATAAAAAGTCACGATTTTACCTATTTTAGTAAAAATGTACTTTTATCACACTTAAAACAAAACCAAAAGAACCCCTACTTTTTCGAATATATTCAAAACCACTTCCATTTGTCAGCTCTAGACCCATGTACAAAGCAGTATACTGGTGCATGATAGTAATAAAACAATGCAATCAACAATTGTTTTAACACTACAAAATAATCAGGTGTTAATGTCGTTAGTATGGAAATTTACAAGCAGTGTCCAGATGTCAATAAAATCACTTGAATTAGACTAGAATGTTTGGGGCTGAGCTGTTGTATGATGAAATTTGTGGGACTCAGGCTACATTTACGTCTGAGGTCATGGCAGTCGGAGAAGCCACGGCAGTTACGATTATGTCGTATAAAAGTGAGTAGAAAAAAGGTGAGAATTTAAGGAGGAAGGAAGGTGTATAATAGATTTTTTGTGACGGTACAAGTGATGGAGTTCAGTTATACAAAGCTGGTTTTGGTTAACTAAGTGATGGCTCATGGAAGAGATTCGTAGAGATGAATTTGTGTATAGTGCAGTTTACAGAAGTTATGAAGGTGGTAATAGACGACCAATTATGAGAGGCAGAGTTAAGGTAGTGCCGTTCCTGACCGCTATCGGACATAGTGGTAGAGAAGTGTTGACAGGTGTAAGGTTTGATGCAGATAGTGAAAATTCTACTTATGAAGAGGATGTGGAGATTTTGTGAGGATATTATGGTAGACAGGCTAGAATGTTCATGTAGGGACAAGTTCCTGACAGTTAGACAGGCAGTTGGTAAAAGTGATAAATAGTTTTTGCAAGGAATTGAAAGTTTGTGTAAGATATGAAGAGGTTGCTAATCTATATATATATTTCTCAAAGTATGTCTGTCCGTGGATCTGTCATTCCGGCTATATCACACACTGATTATTTTACCAATGCGGCAACCCGTTACAATGCCCCTGTTAAGAAATATTTTTCGTAGGTTCGATTACTATATCTGGGGTCAAAGCCAATTTTTCACATGGAGACAATTATAATGTCTCCGTATCATCTTATTTAAAGTTTTGATGGATAACTTCTGGTGGAACAGTAACCTTTTTTATGCACACATACTTCTATGCAAGAATTGTTATTATTAATTCTACATATTCAGGACTTTTATTTTGTTTTCTCAGTTCGTATTAATTGTATCATTACCGAATTATCTTTTATTGTAATCGTAGCAAAACCGACTTAATTTAGCTATTACTTGCTAATTATTTCTCATTTACATCTAAACATTTTTGTAGTCATTTTATTTAATTTATTCGACCTGCACAAAACATTTTCCTCATGATATGAAGTTTAAGAGTTAGAATGACAAATGTTGTTATATGTTAAATACAAATCAATTTTCTGACCAAAGACTTTCTTATTACCTGGGCGACGCCGGGTAGTACAGCTAGTAATACTTATAGAGTAAGATTTTCTCTAATCGTGTAAGTTAATGGTTTTACAGATGGAGAAGTGAGAAGGCTTGATGAAGAATGCTGATTCGACATGGAATATGTTGGATGAAGTATTGAGGGCTAGTGAGATAGCAAATAATTCCGACAGGATCTTGAGAGCAGAGAGTAGTGGAGGTGACTTGAGAAGTGAGAATAAAGAGGTAGTGAATATATGAAAGGAAGGCAGTCATGCGCAGTACCCTAGAAATAGTGATAGAAGGTATGATTCGAGAGATTTCGAACGTATTTTTCTAGAGATAGTCCTAGAGCCAGTGGAAAGTATTTTGGAGATAGCAGTGGTGAGCTTGATGTTAGTAGGTATGAGGCATCGAGTCGAGACTATAGTAAAGACACGGACAGTAGAAGGTGTAGAGACAATAGCATGGAAATGTATGTCTCTAGATATGAAGTAGCTAGTAGAAAACGTAGTAGAGATAGAGTTTGCTACAAATGCAAGCATGGTGGTCAAAAAATGAAGAGTTGTCTCACCATTAAATCTTTTTTCTTGCTGGCAGCAAAGTCATTTATCCAGAGATTGTAGGGACAGTGTTAGAGAAATGAGTTATGACAAGCTGAGATAGCAGCAGCAGTAGGCAAGGAGGTAGTCGTAGCAGCGGTTATGAGAGGTATGGCAGTCCATCAAGATAGCAGTAGGAAGATGTATAGGAGCAGAAAACAGCACTTGTGATGTAAGGTATAAGTAGAGTAGATCCCAAGATTACAGTATGGATAGACATAGGAGTAGATGGAGCCCTAGTTATGAGAGAAACAGTCAGTATGGGAAAAGAGTTACAAATAAGTCTAAGGAGAAAGAGGTACAATAACTGTGGAAGTAGTAGAAATTCATTTTCTAGGAGCTGAAATGATAGTGAGGACAGTAGCAAGGGCTCAGTGCTGATGTTCAGTCAGTGTCTAGATGTCAATAAAATCATTAGAATTGGACTAGAATGTTTGGGCATTGGATGTTGTATGATGGGATTTGTAGAGCTCAGGCTACATCTACGTCTAAAATCACAGCAGGTGCAGGTAGCCACAGCAGTTACCATAAATGGATAAAGCCAAGGTATTACGTAGCATAAAAGCGAATAAAAGAGAACAGACAATCCTTCCTTACTACAACACGTGTGAGTACCTATCTTCATACAACACAGCAACCCGAAATCAATAACCAGTGATAACTAAAGCAAATTAATTTCGAATTAACTAAAAAAATATACTTAAAATTTACAAGATAAGAATTCAGCATACCACATTGTGAAAATGAAATATTTACAAAGCATCGGCGAAAATTCGTCAGTTCTCACCAAAACTCAATGCTTACCACAAACTAGTATTTTTTAGCTACAACAGAGTAGTATGTTGTATTAATGACAACAGCTGAATGTAGCTTTATCAAGTACACAACCTTTTCAAAAGGTACACAAAAGGGGTCAGGCAAATGTGTTTGGTAAGGCGACGAATGGCTAAGGGTTACCAATGATGCCAATATGTCTTTGTTTCCGTTTCCGTTCGAAAAATTGCTCAATGAAAGAGAACGTTAGACAAATCTTTAGGCGGCCTATTATTGGTCGATTTGTGCCAAATAAATTGTTATTGAAAAAGCAGTATTTTTTAATATTTATTAACCATGTAATTTTAACATTTACTAATTACAAATAAATAAATGTTCATTTTAAAATAACTATATTAATCACGAAATGCAATGTAATATTACTATATAGTAGCTAACTAATTGAATCATTATTAGTTGCTACCCCTTTATGGTCCCTAACAACTGGCAAGCAACACAATCCGAACGAAAACCACATTTTATTGGATATAGTAGTGAAGAATAAAATAGTTTGGCCGCCGATACTGAATTGGCACGTTTTTCCAGTTTACTACAATTCGTTGTCAACAATTAGAATCTCAAACGGCTACAACTATTGTCAATAATTTATTGAAGTGTCATAAGATCGAAGTATTAGCAAATATGGTAAGTTACAATTCGCCCGCATTTATATTTAAATAAATTTACTAATTTTTACCATTATTTTCAACATTGTCACGAATATAACATATAGTCGTGACATAGTAAGACACTACTGATAAATGCTGGCTAATGACTTTAATTTATGAGGCGCATCACTTGTTCCTGCTCTAATGTGTCCGAAAGAAGAAGAGTGAAAAAGAATAGAGAATGGTTTAGTTTGAATTTTTGTAGCTCTTGATTTATTTATCTACTACGTTAAATTGTTCGAGTAGTGTCTTTTGGGCTCCCAAGCTTTTATCTTTTGTAGCTTTTTGATTTTATCTAGCTAACCAACAAATTTTTGTTGTTGTTGTTGTCTCTGTAGGCAAAAAGTTAGGTTAGTAAGGAACGAGTTACGAGTAGACTAGTAAAAGTGTTCATGTAACAGTCTTTATTATTTTTGTTCAAATATAACATTCACCATACTCAATTGGCTTGACAGTTTTTTTACTTTTAATGTATCATATTTCCTTGGGTCTATGTTTTAATAAATGCTCTCTCTCTCTCTCACAAAGCCACTTTATAAGAGGATCGCAAAAGCTACAGGTTTATTTTCGTGCAATCAAAGAAGCTCGGCCCGAAGTTGTGAAAGTGTATTCTACTCCGTCTATGAGTGCCACTTTGTAATTGCATGTCAAAGCTTACAGAAAAACAGTGACTGCACATGTTAAAGTGCAGTTCTCTTCATAAGTTATTCTAAATGTGTTTACAAATTGTAATCTGTTCTAACTCTTCTGTTCTAACTCTTCAACCTTTTTCATGTGATTTTAATTTACATGACTGTTTAATTTGACTGCAGGCGATGTTACGGAGGACAGCAGCACAGACACAGCAAGCGATGCAGATGAGGAATAGGGAGTTAGAAGAAGACCGGCTAGCCTCTGTCAAAAAGTTGGAGCGAGAAGCACTGGTATCAAGAGTTCTTGAAGACGATGATAGGCTGGAGGAGAAGCGGCTAGCCAAACGAATGATGATGGAGCAACGTGAGAAGGAGATGGAAGACTCTATACTCAGGGTTAGTATATATGCAACTATGAGAACATGAGCTCTGATTAAATTATAGTAATCAGGACAAAGTGGAATTAAAAAAGGATGTATTTTCTGAAATCCTGTTCATCACTGTAATTCACTTTCTATATCCAGAACTTGTTATTTAATAAATATTTACAAAAAGCATTTAACAGTTAACTAACATTATGGCTTGGTTTGTGTCTAGCCAACGAGTTTAATTTCCATCATATTTAGAGAGGAATTTGCTTAAAACTGTTTTTTGGTTTATACTGATTTAAAACAAATACGTTAAAACTAATGCTGTAATTAAATAATATTCCTCATTACTCTTTGCTTGAGCTAGAACAGATATCGGATGTTATTAGTTTACTGATTTATAGGAATATATCATATGAATTATATTCATATGATATATAAACCTAGATTGGCCAATAATAGCTATTCCCATCGGTTGCCTTGTCAGACTTAAAAAGCATGACGTAACATCATTGTATTATACCTCATGCTTGACTGCACTGTTGTTAACAATGTAGCTAATGAGGAAAAGGTGACAAAATCACATTTATTTTCACATAAAAACCTTGGATACATAATCCAGTGAACCAAAGCGATTCTGTAATAATATCTGATAACCCCCATAGATTAAAACTATAAAAGTTATGAAATGTTGCACACAAATCATGAGCCATTAGGGCTTTATTTGCTACCCCCTCTCCTATCCCCCTTCTCTCTTTTCGCCTTCCCTCTTCTCCCAAGAAGAAATGGGAAGGGGAAAAAAGAGAAGAGGGAAAGGAGAGGAGGGGGCAAATAGCCCACTCACCGAAGAGCCAGACCCTGGCTAGGTAAATAAACTAATATCATGCTGAACTAAACATGGCTAAATATGATGAGTATGCAAGTATGTCTTAAGTCAAAAATGAGACAGAATGATTATTTTACAACTGGCTATGTATCTCGGTCACTAAAGCTGAAGTGTAAGGATTGTATCACTAGCATCGTGGATGTTACCAACTATGTCAACCGAGCAACGAATTCCCTAATCAAAGTTAAGAATCGTGGTGACTTGACTTTGTCTTCGCCTGTGGTGATTGAGGTTTGCAACCATAGTGAGAAAGCAATGAGAGTGTTGCTTAGTAGTGCTGGGTTGGTGAAAACTTTCCCAGGCTAGCACTAATTGCCACCATGGAGAAGTTGTTGAGGTTCAACATCATGCTATTGTTTAAGTGTAATCTTCATGCTAGTAGCCTAGCTCGTGAGATAGCAAAGAGATATATTTCAATTACGGCACAGTATGAAGCTAAGAATAGAGCTGGCACGTTTAGCTCGTCTGGTCTTGACCCACCGGGTCAGAGGTGCCCTGGTCAAGCCACCCGACCCTCAGGTCTTCTTATACAAAGACACATATAGGTTTATGGCTAAATGAGAGCGATTGTATATCGCTTTTTAAGTGCGATTGAAATAGAGCCGCGTATAGTCCTAGCGCGAAAGGACCAGGCGAAATAAAACAAGGTGAGTTCAGACTATATTTTTAGGTCTGTGACAATAGTCTTTGGACTATAGGTTTCACAACGTTTTTCGGCAAGAAATAATCAACATGTCGGTGGTCTGGGAGTTCATGAAGAAGCTGGTCAAGAAAGGGAAATGCCAAGTTATTTGTACAATATGCGAAGCAAGTTAAGTTACAAAGAAGGGTCCACCTCAATACTATTGAGGTATTTACAACAAAGGCATCCTGAGGAACTTAAAAGCGTGTCTAAGAACCTTCAATCCAGCAAATTTATTTTATTTTTAGTTTCTTTCACTAATACCAGAGGTTTTAGGGAAGTGATGGATTTTTGCTTTCCACTATGCTGGGTTATCCATTTCTATATTTGCAAAGCATTTCTTAACTAATCTCTTCTTGTTGATTATAATAGCAGTTGAAAATAAAATCTGTAATAAAAACATTAGCCAAATCATGCCAGTAATCTATCACCCATTGAATAGCATTGATCCACCAATGTTTAGCCATAAATTCTAAATTGCATCTATAAACCAAGCCACAAAATATAATGATTTTTGCAATAATGGGTTCTTTTATCTTAGGTTATTGATGTCACAACATTAGGCTGTAATAGAACTATCTCTTAATCTTAAATGAATAAAAACATCGCTCATGCTGACCCGGTCCAACTCGATCTTGGCCCTCATTGCTGACACTGAGTCTGGCCCGACCCTGCATTCCTTGCTCTCATTTCAGCTCTAGCTAAGAAAGCCACTGATTCCATTTCCCTGATCAGATCAAAGCTTCACAGGCTCATCATATTTAGTCATGTTTAGTTCAGCATGATATTAGTCTTTTACTTAGACAGGTCTGGCTTTTCGGGTGGGTGGGCTATTTGCCCACCCCCCTCTCCTTTCCCCCTTCTCTCTTTTCCCCTTCCCCTCTTCTTCTTGGGAGAAAGGGAAGGGGAAAAGAAAGAAGGGGGATAGGAGAGGGGGTGGCAAATAAAGCCCTGATGACTCATGATTTGTGTGCAACATTTCATAACTTTTATAGTTTTAATCTATGGTTGTTATCAGATATTATCACAGAACCGCTTTGGTTCACTAAATTATGTATCCAAGAAAGTTTTTATGTGAACATAAATGTGATTTTGTCACCTTCTCCTCATTAGCTCCATTGTAAACAACAGTGCAGTCAAGCATTAGGTACAATACAATGACGTAACGTCATGCTATTCAAGTCTGGCAGGCTTTTTCCCTATTGGCCAATCTAGGTTTATATATCTATGATTATATTACACAGCAAGTCTTCACCGATGGGGTCACTTAACACAACAATGGGGTCACTTAATGATGACATGTTAAATGTTGTGATACTTGTCAAAGATGTGTTTTTACTGAATGTATAGATATAACACATGTGCACTAGTCATGACATTGTTTTATACACGTACAACACCGGGTGTTAGACTAATACCTACTGCACTTGAAGCATTATAAAAAGACCTATGAAATATACAAATGCTAAATGAAAAGGAAAATGCCAAAAAAGTAAACAAAAAAAATAAGTTAAGATACATAACGTCTACCGCAATGTACTTTTCGGTAACCTAATATTGGTTTACATGGTTCTGCTCGTGCAAAAGCTAAAGGAATAAGTTGAAAACTAATGTAAAGTCCTTTGTAAAAGTTACCACTTATTGTTACAAAAGCTGATAGAGCGTAGAGAGAAAAAGTGAGGAAGTACAGTACAGTGCGAATAACCTGTAGGTACACAATGCCTGATACGAAGCGAAATGTTTATCAAAAGAATGTGTATGAAAATGAAAAGGTATATGCATAAAAAGAGGCTCGTAGTTGAGGGTTAAATTAGCCACTGAATTGCTTAATGACGTGGTCTTTGGAACGTAGCCCAATCCTTGAGCGAGGACAACTTATAACAATGTACAATATAACAGTATGCTATATATGCAGCCACATATAAATTTATATATGTATTTTTTATTAAATTGTATCAGATGTACATTCACATCAGCTTTATTTTAATACATTTCTACGTCGTAGAATGGTATGAAACTTGCATCTTGTAACCGTTGTACGCACAGACATTGAAATGCCTAACTGCAAGTATGACTTGTAGATTCAAGGTGGTGGTCTTTTCTTTGGTGGAAAAAATAGTAGGGTTTTTGTGAACTCCTGTAAACTTCCTGTAATGACTGTTCAATCTGATTGAGTACACTGATCCATCTTCTATCAAAAATTAAGTTCATTCAGACTTCCCTTGTTCACTTGTCACCATAGCTCTGTGTCCCTCTAGTAGCGACCACAGCTCTGTACCTCTCTGATAGCGTTGAAGTAATTTGTTTTTGTAGGCGCAGCGAGACAAGCAGATCCGGGAGCAGCAAGCTGAACAGGAAGAGAGACTGGCAGCTGAACTCTCACGAGTGAAACACGAGGAGACGCGTGACGAGAAGATGAGGCAGCACATTAGAGAGACAAGTCTGGAGCTGAGGGAACTAGAGGCTAAACTCAAGGCCGGTTACACAAATATGGAGAGACACGCGCAGATGGCGGAGAGGGAAGCTATCAAATATGATCAAATGGTATGGCACTAATTTCTACTCATAAATGTACAGACGTTTTTACTTGCACATATAAAAGCATTTAGTGGTGCTTCATGTTGGACCTGTTCTAGATAAGGTACAGTAGGCACTCCTACAAAATCCGTTCCAGAAATGTTTACATTGTAGGGATTTTACGTTATAAAAACAATAAAATACTTGTAAATTGCCTAATTCGCTCCACGATCTTTCCAAACCTACCCCTTAGGCCATGCAAAAAGGAAAAATTTGACTTATTTCGTTTAATTTGTGGGCTGTACCGTAGCTGCATTATTATTGGTTTGTGTTTACAACCTTTCCTCTTTTTCTGATCAATCTCACAGGGTTTATAGACCATGATTGCGTTAACTTTTTACAATAAGTTGATAGGAGTGCACATCTTTGACGTTCATTTACAATGATTTGTTTATTTTTCTAAACAGTCAAGTCTACTCTGCAAAGTAAATATAATGAAAATTATTTCAAATGTCTACAAGAAAGCAAAGCAACAAAATATTTTTACTATAAAAACCGGTACTACCGGTTTGTCATCTATCTGTATCCATGGGTCAAGGTTAGGATAGAAGAGAACTTTCCACGATGCTCTCATCACATGCAGATTTGTAGATCAACGCTCTAACACCTTCACCAATCGATCGCCTTTGTATTTATGAACAATTACGCAGTGATACTACTCTATGTTTTGTCGAAACATCTGACGATCTATCACAATGAACTAAAATGTCGCAAAAGTTGTGTATATAATAGCTGTAACGCCATATGCACGTCGTTCTTTTTTTTCGCAGATGCAGCGCGGTAAATTTACATGCAAATCGAATTTGAGAACTTACTCAACTTGACACTTTACGTTAGAGATATATATGAAATTTTGTACGTAGTAAGAAGCAAAGACTTCACATAAATTCTTTATGTTATCTGGAATTTACATTATGGGAGGTGTACATTATGGGAGCGTCTATTGTAGGTTCCTACAGTCCTACTGAAGGTTGACTAAAGCCGTGACACATGCCTCAATTTTGGCCATTTATATGTACAATAAAATTTGTACTTATCATTACTTTAACATTTGAACTTTCAGCATAATAAAATTGTGGCAAATATTCACTCTACACTCGAAGTAATTTTCAATGTATAACATTCTAAGCTACTCAAAATGTTGCAGTTTTCTACATTAGTACACATGTACTCAGTTCCGTTTCACATAGTTTGGTTCGACAGCTTTCAAGTTATGCTAGTCACTGTTTCATACCGTCGTATTTTGGTTTTAAGTTATGGTTTCTGAGAAGACTCGCGCGTGTACTAGTGGTGGGGAAAAGGAAAGAAGGCTACATTTTTAGAATTAAAACAATAAATTATAGAAAAGCCTGAGGGCAAATCTCCCGACCATTTATGTAATGTATCTATGGAAAGTGAAAGTGAACGTCATGCGATAAAAGAAAGCGAGACAAATTGTAGAGGCTGGCTTTCATAATTAAAAATAAAACATTTAATAATAAAAATGTAAATAAACTAAAGTTAACATACGCATCACGTCTCGTGTACTGTCAGTGTAAACCTCAATTCATCTCCATTTAACTAGAGGTGAAGTAGTAATAACAATCTGCTATTATTGATTGTTTTATTAATTCAGTTTTACTTATAAATTTGGTTATTGCTTCTAGCTTTTACATTCTTTTATATAATAATGTATTTTCTTTAATGTTATGTGCAATTACCTAAGGCTTTAATGTTATGTGCAATTACCTAAGGCTTTAATGTTATGTGCAATTACCTAAGGCATCCTCCATTAGGTTTTGTTGGGCTGTAGACAAAGCTGTGATAAGTGCAGTGTATTTTTACGGAGTGCCGTTTGTCCAACGTGTGAAGGTTTTTGACATATGAAAGAAATTTCGGAGGGAATGAATTAGCTTTAAATGTAGAGATTTGACCATATATATTGGCATATATATGAAATGTTTTTTTGCACAAGTATTCAAATGCATTAATACTCGTGGATTTTTCAGCGCTATTGTTTACTAGGGTTATGGTAAAGATTGGTTTGTCTGAAATACTTTGCCATCGTAGATTCCTCTTTCGACGTCACAAATTAACTAGACCAGTAATATGACTATAGCGTAGCCTGAAAATGTATTAAATTCTTTGGTAACTCGCTCAAGGGCTCACACTATCGTGTTTCTGCTGTATCAGTCATTTATGAGTTGCATTCTCACTGGCTGCTGCAAGAATGTACAAAAATGGCTGAAACTAATGATTTAATCGTTTTTTTTTCTTTTGTACTACCATCTTCCGTAAAGTTTTTATTATTTGTTACATCTTAAGATTATATACATGAGTTATCGTTATAAAAATGTATATGTTCATACTAATCGCTCACACGGTGCAAGTGTTTTGACTTGAGCCAGTATTGTATGCAAGAGGCTAGCTCCGGTATAACCAGGATATCCTACTTTCTTACTGCGCAGGCACGAGACGCTGAAATAGCTAAGATGATGAAAGCTGAGGCTGAGAGAGCCAAAGAGGCAGACATTATCAAAGAGAAGGAACAGTATCATGAGAGGGTAAGTCTGTCTGTTCGACTGTTCATTAACTTGCCATGCGTTAGTAGTTACTTTATGTTGTCAGTGCGGACCATCTCATCATGCCACTGTGCGTGAGCAATCCTTCTAAGAGTATGATGACTGCTTAGCTTACTACTAACTATGGCTCTGTGATCTTGGCTGGACATGTCTGAGCCCTGTGGCAAGAGAACCTCGACAACTGGAGGCATTCCTAGTTGCAGAGAGCAGTGGATGTCATTTTTGTCACCACCAGTGGCCTTTTATAGGATTGAACCCAACCTGTTGTTTGCAGAGCAAGTGTTCTAGACTTAAAAATAGATAAGTTGAACTAACATAGGTACTAGTAGTACTATCATAGTACTATGATAGGCCAAGGCTGCTCTCTAAAAGATGATCTACCTATATATTACGCTACTGTAAAATTAATGTTAAAGGATTTGTCTTACTAATAATTTTTTGTAGTGAGATGGTACTACTGATTGACTGTTCGTACTGTCACAGAGTTCACGTGACTAACTAGTAGTACTACAGTCAATCGGAGTGTTAGTAACTGACTGTGACGAATACTGCAGTTTAAAGTGCTAGTAAATGATGATGATACTACTGTAGGTTAGAGTACTTGTAGCTAACAGATAGTACTACTGTGGGTTAGAGTACTTGTAGCTAACAGATAGTACTACTGTGGGTTAGAGTACTTGTAGCTAACAGATAGTACTACTGTGGGTTAGAGTGCTCGTAACTAACTTATTGTACTTCTGCAGGTGAGGTACCAGCAGGAACTTGAGAGACAACTCGAGGAACAAGAGCTCAACAAGCAGAAGGCGTACGAGGAGTTCCTCAAGGAGAAGCTCATGATTGATGAGATTGTGAGAAAGATTTATGAGGAGGATGTGAGGTAAGCCCTTGCTCTGCAACTCAAAGATGTCATTCATTAACAGGTGGTTCAAGTGGCTTTAAGGTGTCAGAATTGTTAATCAAGGACTCGTAGTCAATGTGAGCTTGTTTACTATGTTGGTTATTATAACAATGTATAAGTCTTCTTGGCATAAATTTTCCATCTGAAATTCACTTTGTAACCTGCAATTAAACTACGGCAATAATTATAATTGCATTCTTAAATGCAAATGATAGCAATTTAACATTTGTACATGAAAACTGAAAATAGGATTTGTCTCTCTTGGTTTCATCTGTTGCACACATTATGCTTGCATCAATTTTGCTCCTAAAACATCTATGGTTTAAGCTGAGATAGCACTTAGATGCATCTTTGAACAAATTCTATTTAAAGGAGTTGTGCACCCTTAGTAGGGATGGATAGGTACCACTAACTACATTTTTCTGGTTCAGATAAAATCATTAGCCTATTTTATTGAGGCCAGTCACAAGGGGATGTAAGTACAATAGTAGTTTGTATTGTTTTACACAGAGAGCAGCAGTTGGCTATGGAGAAACAGCAGATGACTAAGAAGTACATCGAGGAGTTCAAGGTTGCTCAAGAAGAGTGGAAGAGGAAGGAAAGAGAGGCCATGGAGGAAGAAAACCGCAAAATTCTTGCATTTGCTAATGTACAGAAGGAGAGAGAGGATGCTCAGAAACAGGAGAAGCAAGCGAGGTGAGTGTGAAACAGTGTAATTCCTTGTTATGAGACAGTTTTGTCTTTTTGCACGTTGGCTGATGTTTGCAGAATTATATTGCCTACTCCTGATATAAATGTTTGTTTCTTTTTCACATTATGATTGTTTTATTTGATGACGACAGTTTGTTGAGATCATATTGGTTTGTTTAGAACTTTAGAGCTTGGATTTACTTGCATTCGCTCTGAACAATCTCTTGGGCATATCTGTTACTTTTTACCGCGGAATCTTAAACTCCCTAAAATGTTAAACTGACTAGTTTTAAGCGTACTCAAATAAATTTCATGGATTGGTTTGGGCTACTGTAAATATAAATATAGTTGGAGTTGTGTTCACTTATATCAACTCTTGGCTGAAGTGCCCTTTACTGTAAACAAATACCAAGCCTCTTGGTTTTTTGCAGAGAGGATGCGCTGGCGCGTGTTCAGGAGGCGCTAGGAGAGGAGATATACAAGGCCGAGAAGGAGAGAACAGAGATGGAGAGGGTGAGGGAAGAGCTGCATCTAGAGGAACAGGAAGAGGCAGCCCGACAGAAGGAGAAGGCAGAATTTGGTAGGTGGCATTGGGATTTTGCGGGAGGAGTTTATGTAGAAATGTTTTTATGGTTCTGCTTGGTAGAACACAACTCCCAAGGAATTATTCATTATGTTCTGGCATTCCTAGGACACAGAGCCTGTCTGCAGCAGCTCAACCTTTTGCATCGGTTGTGTTTTTTGTTCTTATGACTCTGTGATATTTGCTGATATCTTCAGATATTGCAAAAGGCAAGTTGGTGCTAGCACTGTTGCAAACCTAATGCACCCTCCATCTGTCATGCCCATGATTACTTCTTGTCATTCAGGTAATGTTAAAAAAGCCTCTTACAATGTTTCATTTGGTTACAGAGAGGAGAATAAGGGAGAGACTGGAACAGCAGGCAGTTTATGCCCAGCAGATGCAACTCAAAGCACAGAGAGTTGCAGCTGAGCGAGAGGAAGAGGAGCAGTTCAGACAGATGGTGCGGTCTATGTTCTTGGTCTACCTTTTATCTGATATACTTGCATTCGCTGTATCCACTCCTTATTACTGTATCCACTCCTTATTACTGTATCCACTTCTTATTACTGTATCCACTCCTTATTACTGTATCCACTCCTTATTACTGTATCCACTCTTTATTTTTGTATCCACTCTTTATTTCTGTATCCACTCATTATTTCTGTATTCACTTCTTATTACTGTACCCACTCCTTATTAATATACCCATGTCAATACTAGACATCTTTTTTAATACATTAATCTTCTTCTATGGCTGGTCATGCACTTGTTGACATCTCTCTGCAGATGCTTGCCAAGTTTGCCGAGGATGACAGGATTGAGCAGATGAATGCTCAGAAGCGTCGTATGAAACAACTCGAGCACAAGAGAGCTGTCGAGCAGCTGCTGGCCGATCGCAGAGCTCAATTTGCTGCTGAGAGGGAGAGAGAGATCGAGGAAAGAAGAGAGGCAGAGAGGCTAGAGGCATTCAGACGCGAGCTTATCGAGGAAGAAAGACAGAAACTGCTGCGCGAGCACGCTCAGAAACTTCTCGGTTATCTACCCAAGGTAACCTTTTCATTCGAGGCATTTAAGGTTTTGTTTGTAAGATTTCGTATGGATTAGCCATTATTGGAGAATTATTTCCAATAATATATTGCTGTCATATATTCTGAGTTTGTCCGTTTCTCAGTGTTTTGAGTCTTTTGGTTTCATTCAAAACAAGGGGATGCGAGGTTGCTCTTGGTAGTCATAGCGAGTATGGGTGATAAAAATGAATAGGGAAGAGCTGGGTTAAGTGATCCATTTACTAGTTTTTCTCGGTGCTATTTAATAGTTAGAGGTTACTCCATAGTTAGAGGCTATTCAATAGTTAGGGGTTATTATGGACTCTTCAATAGTTAGAGGCTATTATGGACTCTTCAATAGTTAGAGGCTATTATGGACTCTTCAATAGTTAGAGGCTATTATGGACTCTTCAATAGTTAGAGGCTATTATGGACTCTTCAATAGTTAGAGGCTATTATGGACTCTTCAATAGTTAGAGGCTATTATGGACTCTTCAATAGTTAGAGGCTATTATGGACTCTTCAATAGTTAAAGGCTATTATGGACTC
This sequence comes from Watersipora subatra, assembly GCF_963576615.1. Taxonomy (NCBI): domain Eukaryota; kingdom Metazoa; phylum Bryozoa; class Gymnolaemata; order Cheilostomatida; family Watersiporidae; genus Watersipora; species Watersipora subatra. Next base: position 64,140,784 of record NC_088714.1, read on the forward strand.
TTCAATAGTTAGAGGCTATTATGGACTCTTCAATAAATAGAGGTTATCATGGACTCCATAGTAGTTTTAGATTATGTTTCTCTCGTAATCTCTATCATTCTGTTTAAAGTAACAAATATAGTTCATAGTAGGAGGCAGAGGCTGTAGGTCTCAGTATCAGTCAATAGTATCAGCGCATGGTAGCAAATGATGTTTAGGCTACTCACTATTGGCAAAAATCACTTTTATTCTGTGTTGCTATATATTTGACTCGGTCTGGTTAGTTTATACTATTTGTAGTGAATCCACTTTTGTCATTGATCTTGTAATGTGTCTGAACTATATTCAGAATTTTACATATCGTATGTAGAGTGCCATTTCCTGAGACAACCCGTTTACTGATTCAACAAATGCTAAATTACTTTCGCCAAAGAGCTCTTTACTGTTTTCTCATATAATTTTATTGGAGCAATCTAAAAGGAACTATAAACATCTATAACATCAGTTTGACCTCTTCAGGAAAATGCAGACAAATTTAGATTGGCACCGTTGTCTGCAAGGAGCAGCCCTTAAATTCAACAATAATTCTGCCTTTCTTTTATTGATATATTGTAATGTTATTATCAATGGTTATCTAAGGCTATGGAGTGTCATCTGAGTCAAACCTGCCTTTTTTATGTGATTTTTCTAAAAAATAAAGAAAGTCTGATAAAATGGAGTTTTCATTTCAACGTTAATATTTATAGGCTTAATATTTCAGCAAGTGACCAGTTTGATCATTACTCAGTTGTGTCTGAGTGACCAACTTTTCAGACCTTATGTTATGTGTATATAGAATTGGTCTTCTGGGTGTTTATGATCTACCTTATTCATTTCGGGATTGTCTTCTCACGTAAAGAATCTAAGCATGTTTAATTCCAGGCATTCTAAACATCTATTTTTGTTCAATATTCCTTCGTATCTTGCAGGGAGTTATCCGAGACAGCAAAGATCTCGACATGTTAGGATCCCAATTCAAAGATATGTACAAAAAGAGAGCTGTAGATCCATTTGATGAACAGGGTTGGGACGGCAAGCACTGAGACCCCGAATCTAAATTTCAAGTGCTCAAGTTATTATGGCTTCATGCTCAGCACAATCGATTCTTATCAGAATGTACATAGAGAATGCATGAAACTTTGTGGGAACAATAATAATGTTCGGAAGTTGCCTTTCCATTAAGATAATCACAGGGCTTTTATACATTATAGGATGACTTCTGTTATCAGTTCGTGCATTCTTTAAATTCTCTTTGTATATGTTTTGTCACATTGGCATTCCAATTAAATGACACTCTGAGTCAACTATTCTTGCAGGTCAATGTCCAGATAATCTGTTTTTACTATTTTCTCATTATTGACTATATTTATTACCTGAGCAAAAGAAATTTATTTAGTTTTCCGTCCAATTTTAATTGTCTCATAAATGGTGGATGTTGGAAATAAACTAGGAAAACATTATTTAATGTTAGTTAAACATGAGTATTTATTATAGCAACTATTTAATGTGTAATGTGTCACTTCCCTATTATCTGTGGTTTGCTATAAATTAGATAACCAAATAAGGCAAGAAAAAAAAACTCTGCCAAGGTCTTTTGGTGCAACCGCCAGTCTGTTATCATTCTTGTTATTATTAGCCAGTCATTATTCTTGCTTCAAGTTCAGGCCATACAAGGTTTTCTTTTTGTCAGTGCAATGTATAGTGGGATACATGTACCAGCAGATTCGTCAGAGTAGGCTTGCTCAGAAGCAAAGGCATTTGAAACATTGATCAATTGCCTTTATTAAATGGTATATTGACTATATTCTGAGAGCTCGAGCTGGAAATTGGGCTACCACGGCTAGTTAGCTTCAACTGACAAAACAGATATTTATCGCCGATTGTGTAGTGATCAGCGTATACAACGGGTTGTCCTATTTTCACAAAACAATTTGAAATTGTCAACGCATTTTGCTCGCTTTACTTGTTTCGTATCGAATTAATACATCACGCAAAAGTGTAAACAGGATGACTAACATGGGGGGCGTGTTTAATACGGACTTTTGATTGGTAGATGATTTTTATCGATCGTCATAACTACGCACGCGTACTTTCGTTGTCTGGCTAAAAAGGAGTTAGCTTCTTCAACGACTGCACGTGCGCATACATAAACATTACGTTTTCAGTTGTAGGTGAAAATAATATAACGAGCAAAAAACTATTATCGGTAAAATTGATACTTTTTGTTCTATAGTCCTGCCTAATTTGCATGCGTGCAACTTTCATTGAATCACGGGAATTTATTGGCTGGCTAGTGTTTGGGGTTTCGTCATCTATTAATAATGATTATTTATATGTTAGTACTTGTCGTTTGCTGTCCTTTTAAGTTGATTTGTATCTTTAAGTTTTATTGTATTATTTTTCTGCAGCTAGTTGCAACATTGTTATTATCTGTTTTGTATTTAGATTCAGTGTGACGATGTCACATGAGTGGTGAGTCGTGTATCAAAAAATTTCCAATATTGTCTACTCGGCGAATATTATTTGTTTAGTTAGCCTACCCATTTTAACATGCAGATCAAATGCCGTAACTAATGGACATTTTATGCTTGACTTCAACAATTTTAAATGCTTTGAGTGCAATCTAGTTTGCATTCAATATCATTTTTTACTTTCTGTCCCGATGATCGTTCATCTGCTACAATAAAAAAGATAATTCAATTTTAAACCAAAACTGAAGAACGACTTATGGTTTAGCTTTTACGTACAAGTAACCCAAAAATGCTGCTAGCAGTGTTAATAATTACTATAACAACTGTTTGGTAATTTTTTGGTTTGGCCCAATGAAGTTACATCCAGTTCACTGTATGTGTGACAATCAACCTTGAGTCATGAAATTCACTCATCTCCGACCATTTTTACTAGAACGCATCTTATGCAAAATTATTTTTAAAGAAGTAACTACTCCAATGCATGTTTTCTTGGAAGCATGAAAGCACAGCGGTTCTATTTATGAACAGTTGTCGCTTAATACTTGTGTGACTTGGCAGAGAGTGGGGATACTGGAATTCTATACAAATTTTGATATTGTAGAAGAGTTGTCAAGTGCAAAGCTGTATTCTCTTGCAATCATTCAAGTAGATGTTTATGATTGACTTGTTCAATCAGAGTAATTTGTACCGTGCATTGTTCGGTAGTCTTTTTTCATTAGTCAGAATCTAGTTATGACTAGAATTTAGTTCTCCTAGTTCCGACAGTGTTCATCGCTAATTGTTCAGTAGAAGGAATGCCATACTTCTATCAAGAAGCATGTACTCTAACATCAAGCTTCTTCTGCTCAATTCTAGGTCTTCTAAACTGCCTCGGCTTAATAAAGCTTGAGATATCTTCAACTTAGTCATTTATTTGAAGTACAAATTCTAACTATAAATAATAAAGCAAATCTACACATACCCTAAAACCTCAAATTGAGTACCATGGCGCTGTATTTTTTAACCTTCCCTCTATAGCGGCGGTCAATCGGAGGCGGCGTTCAAATAGAGGCTGGCAATCTATTAGAGGTTTTACGGTATGTTTGTTACAAGGATTATTTTACAGATGATTACTGACTCTGAGATTTTTGTACAAAGTATATTTATATGACTCTAAAAAGATCTATTCTTTGTCATTGTTTTCTGCTTGTAATGAATTTTCCTGCTTTTATAAACTTATCTGACCTCCATTAGACAGGAAAGTCATTAAATTGAAATATCAATCACAGTTCAGTAAATGTGCAACTAAAAATCTTTTAGTTAACTGCTTATCCTTTAAATTGGATGCTTTTTACTCTTTACTGTAGATGCTTTATTTTAGGTCTAAAAGTTCTAGAAACTTTGGTTTTCATATGCTTGAATAAAAATCTCAATAAAGCTGTTAAAATATCTGTAAGGTAGGAGTTAAAAACTCCAAAATGCTCAGCAATATAGACTTGTTAACCTGGTCAGTTAAGTCGCAACTTAATTTGGATCTGTTTCCTTTTTTCCAGTCATTCTCATAATGACATCTTCTATATTTTTGCAAATTGTTTAAAGCACATAAATTACATAATTTTTTTATTATATATTTCAATACATCAGAGTCTTGGCTTTCAAATGAGCCTATATTCAATACACAAATAATAGTAGAACTATGAAACACAAGGCGTCAAAAGTATGTCCTGCAAAAATAAACACTTGGTTCAGGTTTTCAAAATGTGATGTCACAATTATTATTTAGCCTTAGGTAGTCGATCCCTTTCGCTGCCATTGAGGCTGCGCTTTTCTGTAACAATCGGTGCTGTTAAACCCAGAGAGCGCTAATAATAAACTAGGATTCTAGATAATCAACAATGCCTGGGATCGTGCTAACGCCCCCGACCAATACAAACACATGTTCTGGGTTAATTAATTATGCTTCAATAAATGTACTGTCGTTGATAAAGGTAATGAAATCACATCAATTAAATTATGACCTGCGGTTGCGTTGCCCTAGGACTATTTGTCAATCGCACTTTCGGAGATCACGCAATGCTTGAAACTAATTAGTCTCAGTCGCGACCCTCAACATCACAATGAAATGAGAGGGCTAGTGCATAATAGCATCGGGAAAACATAGTATCGTGCTTGGAATCTGAGTTATTTATCATAGAAATAATCTGTACATGGAGAACTAATGACGCTGATTCCTTTGTCATCTTCATTGGTTCTCTGGAGTTGTCCTATCTTCGCCTGACACTAGCGGCATTATTGTTGTTGATAAATATAAGCAGTAAGCAATAAAATAGGCAATAAGAGCACACAACACTGCATATGAAAATTGTGACGTCATAATTTGCGAGCCTATGCCAGTAAACTTTTCTGCGGTAGAGCTCTGGGGAAATCCTATAAACACCAACCAATGTCTGTCTCACCATGGTAAAGAATAGCTCATTCGAAAGCCAAGACTCTGGTGTATTGAAATATACAATAAAAAAATTATGTAATTTATGTGCTTTAAGCAATTTTTGGTAAAATTATTTAATAGCAAATTAGCAAATATATTGGATATTTGGAGCAAAATATTTTGGCAATTTAACTCTAAAACCGTTTTGGGTTTATAGCAGAGTGCCAGAATCTTAATAGAATTGCAACAGAAGCAATTATTGTAATAATAATAAAATTATTATTATAATACTAAAATAATAATAATAACCTTATTTAATAAATACTTTGATATAATAATTTATTTTAGAAGGTTATTGTTGTATTATTATTGAATTATGGTTATTATGGATAGAATTCAAAGTAGACATCAGATGTAAAAAAATTAATCGACTGTGTATACAGACACACTGACTGACTAGCTATTTAATCTTCGGATAAAAAAATGACTGAATAAAAAACATCAAGATACTGCATAATGTTAATCGTAAAGTCAGCTCTTAATTAAGGTGTCTCGTTTCTGGTTTAATCTACTGAAGAATGTAACTAAGTGAGAATAATAAAGTTTAAAATACTGTAGCATGTTACTAAGTGAGTGTCATAGATGAGTCTATGCCATTGATCTAAAAATGTTTGATATGTATAAGCATATCCGTATCGGAATGAGATGTTGTTTTCAGTCATCTCACATTTACTGGTCTTCATCTAGTTCCTTAGGTTCAACTAACATGATAGCGAAGCTTTTGTCCTTTCTATAAATATTGAAGTATATAGTGCTTTGTTCTTAACAAGCAGGTTCTTGAAAAGCTGTACCCAGCATTCATTTTGCTGTTCAAATCCGACTATTGAGGGAAGTAAAATCATTTGTCTGCTGGCAGAATTGTGTTACGCAATTTGATATGTAGTCCCTCTACCCTATGTAGGATGTATGTCTCAGTCCAATACTTCATGAAACAATGACGCTGAAAGCACATTGGAGAACTCTTGTGTGAATTCATTGTCAAATTAGCATGCATGACACTGCCACTGACACTAGTGGTGAGCATAACGATTGCTTGACAGTTTTCCTAACCAGTTTGTCACGAGCATCTAACTAAGCATCAGAGTATGTTTTAGAACAAAACCTAAAATGCACCTATGTATCATCAACCATTAAGAATATTAATTAAGAATTAAATTTACAATTTAAATTACAAGCTCCCTAATAAATTTTATTTATATTAAAAGGAAAGATTATACTCGTCTGTGAACTCTCCAGTGTCCTTCATGCAGAGTTTGTTAAAAGGCTGACTCTTCACATTTAGTCTTCATTTTGCGTCCAATTACCACACTGCCTTACACAATGCTCAATTCTGTGTTGTACACAATGCCCAAAACTGTTACTGCACACATTGCTCAACCCAATTTCATACACAATGCTCAACCAAGCTGTATAGCTGTGCGATATGAGTTTTCTGCATATTGACACGATATGCAATAAATATCGATGATACCGATATTCGATACAATATTTGCATTCCTAATGAATAATGTTAGGTGTTGTAGTTGCATAAATGAAGAGTTTATTGTAATAAAACCAAAAGTTGGAAAACAACTACATGTAAATAACATTAAACTCAATTACTCGAAAAATTGAAAACAAACAAAACAAATTAAATCATATGAGGCACACCACATCCACATTAAGTGATCTAGTGTGAAGACAACTACGTGGTAACTGGAAACAATCTACTTCAAACTAAAAACACCAAAATAAACTACAGCTTAAAGAATAGAGAAAGCATAATATTTTTATGCTTTATTATTTATCTTGAGGTGTTGACTGATGTTCTAAAAAAAGAATCAAGGAGATTGACCAACCCGAAGCTGAGATATAGCCAGCCAAACACAGGTCTACCAAAAAACATAAGTGTTTTGGTAATCATCAATATATGACGTATGAAATCGACTTGTGTGCCATTGGTCTATTAAGCCAACTAATGCGCTCTCCTATAACAATCACGACGTTTTAATTGGTTTAATCCCTGGAAGTATAGAACAATCAAATTGGGCCTAACAATCATTGCTCTGAGAATTCCGAACCAGTCCCTTTGACGTGTAGATTAGTTTTAGAATAAAATAATTACACGCATCTATTATTTTGCAACATTCTGCTATCACTTTCTACAAATTATATTAGTTACATCATTTATTCTATCCGCAGTTATATTATTATTTTGTATAATATGCGTTATGATTATTATATTAATCATAAAAAATAATCATAGTTAAGATAATAGATCAATAGAAAAATCAAATCAAAAGTTATCGTTTTCTTTTCTTACAGCAAGAGCAGCACAGTCAAGTTATTCTTTTCAAGATTATGGCTGTAGTGAACTTACAGTCTGTTAATAGTGACGATATTCATGAAAATCAACTAAATGCTGCAGTAAATACACAATAGAAAAATGATGAATGAACAAAAATTCACATTCTCATTTCTTATTCTAAACGAACTGCAATCGCGGATGTCACATATAGACTATACACGCGCCGTTCGTTGAACAGAGGATCTTCGGAGCATATCCGTGGAGATCGAGTTAAAATTTGAAGCACAATAGTCAAAATCTGCCCTTCTGTTTTGAAAAATCACGGCGAGGGGTTGTGGGCAAATACCTTTACCACACAATGTTTGCTTGATTTTCCTGAGAAACCAGAGCTAGTCTGTAAATTATTTACTATCGCGAGAAGCGTTTCACATCTCGTAACCAAAACAATCATTGTACGTAATGGCGGTAAGGGTGCACAACTCTGGCACTTGAACATTAAGTCGATTTTATACGTCACAGTTTTCGGGATTTTCGAAGGGTTTTCCTCCGATTCTTTATTAGGTAGACCTGTGTTTGGCTGGCTATATCTCAGCTTCTAGTGGGTCAATCTCCTTGATTCTTTTTTTAGAACATCAGTCAACACCTCAAGATAACTAATAAAGCATAATAATATTATGCTTTCTCTATTCTTTAACACAAATGACTACAACAAACTGAAAATCTAACTACAACTTTCTACTATTGTGAAAAACCTTTGCGAGGGACAGTCATAGCCGGTTTCAAGCATTGCAGTATAAAACCCTATTTCCATTGCAGACTTCAACCTCAATGAAACACTTTGTCGTCCTACGACTTTCTTGCGCCACGATTAATGTGTAGTGGCAATAGCACTTGTGGCTGTCCATTTAATTAGTCTTGACACAACAAGCAATAAATCGCTCATAAACTTATCAATATTTATTGTTTCATTGTAAATAGTGGTTTATTAGCAGTAAAAACAAATTAGCCATAAATATGCCTTATATCGATATAAGCTTAGCATTACATGGCCATGTTGATATAGCATTAACATTGACATGAATCGATATGTTGATAGATATCGATATATATATATATATATATACATATATATATATAATTATATGTATATATATATATATATATGGCAACTTCTAGACTATGACCTCAACAACTTCTGCTTTTGTTAGGTCTATCACCTGTTAGGACTTTCACGAATCGCACACTAGAAGAAGACATGAGAAAAACCGATACTAAGCTCAAACCCCTAACCTTTCTAGATCAATGCAAGATGGCCACATTGTTGCTTTTTAACTGGGTATTCTTGTGATTCCTGTGTGTTGTGTGGTAGAGGACTGAATATGTTCTTATAAAATCTATAAACAGTCCAGCATTAATTTGGAGGATTTTCCACCATTACAAAGTTGCAAAATTTTGTTGTTGTAAGTTAGTAAACATTGACACGAGAAATTTAGCAGCCCGAGCAGTGCATTCTGGGAAAAACAACCAATCAAAGTGTACCTCGCGTGTGATAGTCTTAATACAGCAAGTCTAGCATTACCGCTCAGCGTTAACTCGCTCAGCGCAGATTGGTAGCACACAGTACAATATCGCACTACATATCGCCTAGTATTTCTGCCCCTTAGTAATTATTAACTACTAAGTGGTGATTTTTTCTACTGCTTTTCTAGAAGTTTGTTACAGGCATCAAATTGCTGCTCTTCGCTAGATACTTGAAGGTCTTACGTATGATCAACTGTGTTGTGCACATATCCAGTCCTTGAGTCTGCAACATTGTACTCTTTCAGGTCTCACTGGTGATGTATTTTATGTGGATGTAGCTGACTAGACAGTGATGGCCTTTGAGTCTCATCGATTGCTTCATCTATTGAGATTGATTTGGAGAGATCATAACCTTATTGCCACCTAGCTGTCAAATGTTCCACCACTTTCTTAAACTTATATTGAGGCTCATAACCTCTGCTCGAGTGTGAAGGCTCATCAGCACTATAAGAAATGAAAAATGTGACCATGAGGTTGAAAATGCCTTCTTTCATACTCTCTCGAAATAATGGTTGGTTTTGGTTGGGATACTTGCTATCAAAGCAACTTGCATTGTTTGGAACTCTACACAAGCCCTTATTTAGACAGCCAAATAAATGATCCTAGTCGCTCCTCTGTAGCATTTCCCCATAAATACAGTTTGGACTGTGGTCACAGAACTTTCATTTTTGTGCTCCATTTTCTGATCCTTCAGTGATAGTAACCGACGTATTAGAGCTAGTAGGATGAGTATTGTTTGTATTGGAGTTGCTATTATGAGATACTCCTCTAGTATTCACAACAGCACTAGTGGATATAGCGTTATCATTGTCCAAGCTACAATAAGCAGCACTTTTCTCTGTTTCTCTGTATATTTAAAGTTCTTTGGAGTTTACAACGCCACCGTCATCTGAATTACTATCATATTGATCAGTTAAAAGATCAATGACCACCGCAGGACCAAATAAAGTTTTCCTTTTTCATTTTTTATTTTAAATGCTGAGTTGCATGCTGACTGCTTTTTCGATCTTTCATTTTTTCGAAGGAAATGTGTCTTCGTATTTCTTTAGCTTGTAGCATAAAGCAATGCTCCTCAGATAATCATTTTTTATCGTGAATCATTGATAGATATTTTGCCGACAATATTTAAAACTTACGAACATTCTTATCTTTTTATTGCTACTAGACCATGCCTTTATAAACTTACCGAAAACGGTGCTGATATTGTTTCCCTATGGAACCGATAAAAGACAGGTCATTTCCCAAGGACATGGTTAATACTAACAGATTTTATTACCAAATATCTTGAAAATGAAAGTATCTTTGTCCACCTATAAATAGTGTTTTTTGTTAAACCCAGTTTTCATTGTCATTTCAAAGCCTATCTTATTTGAAACTGGCTTGCATTGTAAGTGAATAAAGTGAAGTCGAGATAGAATCAACTATTTGAGCCAAACACAGATATGTCTGTGTCATCTCTACTGTCATTGACCAACATGTTCATTCTGAAACGAAGCATCAACAATGCTTAGGAGGAATTTGATTGGTTTGTGCAGCCAGACCTTCAAGGTCTACCATATTATGGTACATGTTCAGCAGTAGGCATTTCATGTCCTTGCTAGTAAGGCCAATCAACATGCTAAGCACTGTCTAGCTATGGTTGATAAAGAATCTATCAACAAGATATAAGTACATAATTGTTTCAGCCTTGCTGATTGGACTAGCCAGTTTGATCCCAGGCAGATAAAACATTTTCCAGTGCTCTATTAAATTTGTGATGGGAAACAAATATTTGCTTACCGATAAGATAGCTGTTGCTAGACAGCTGGGCAACACTTAGTTTGTACTATAGCATGTCTACTTGTTTGTACTTGGCATCTATTTAGGCTATTCAGAGTTTCCTTGCGAAATTTTCCATATAAAAAGAAAAACCTATTTGCGGTACATCATGTATTTTTTAACCAATGCAACGGTCATGATTGTACAGGCAATAAAGCAGTCATGATTGTACAGGCAATAAAGCAGTCATGATTGTACAGGCAATAATGCAGTCATGATTGTACAGGCAATAAAGCATATTTCGCAGCTGGTAATGATTGAGGTATTGATTTAGGTTTCAGGTTGTTGTTTCCAGTACTCACTTTAAGCTAATTGAAGTTTTCTAATCAAGTTGATTAAAATCCTAATACCCAACGAATCTTTGTCATTGCCAATTCTAGATATTAGCTCCTGGCTTATTTGTAAGTTAACTTTTAACACGGGCGTTAAACCAAAGCCTCGTAGTTCTACTTATAACTTGCTGACAACAATGATGTTTCAATGGCTTATCATTGTGCCATTGCGAGGCTTCGACTTTCATTTACACATGCTTTAGCAAAAGTCTTTAGGTTATATTTGTGAGGAACAGTCAACTTTGATGGTCCTATTGCAAGTGTTGTTTATACCCAGAGTCACGATATACAATAATGCGATATACAATAATGCGGATGTAAAGGAAACATGTCAACAGTGTTTCTATTAATAGCCAACAGTTAGGGTCAAAGGATGGTCATTATGCTTGCATCATTGTTTACAAGTTGATTGATAAGCCTGTGTTCCCAACATTGTCTCAGTAGCTTGACATATGTGTAAGGCTTTACTTGGAGTTGTTCATTCCTTTATCTATTTATGAAATTCTTGACATCCATTTTAATCAGGACCTTTCATTCAATGATTACATTCTATTAGCCTTAGTAATCACAGAATGTGATGAAGCAATCGCTGTGTAAGGCAGAATACTATTCAATATAGCTTTTTGGTCCATCCTACTTTCTATGTAGTTTTATGAAAATGTTGAGCGCATTTGTGTTTCCTGTTTTGTATTTTCAATGTGTGTTCCTATGGGATCATCTAGGTCCACAGTGTTTTTACGTGGATTATGACATACACAAGCTTTATTTTTGTGGTACCAGGTGTTCACAGCAAACATGTTTCGCCGAGCATTCTTCACACGCCCACTGGGCCAACAACTGAGACAAATATCATTGAGTGAGTGTGCTGAAGGAGCTCCACCTCTCCAACTGTCTCACAAGAGCGCTGTTGGAGTTATTGGTCTTCCCTTCAACAAAGGGCAGGTGAGTTTGCACCCTGTCAGCGCTCAGATAAGTAAACGGAAGCGTTAGGTTTGTTCTGTAACTAATTTTATTTATATGACATCACTTATTCATTTTGATCACATTGTCAATCACTTTCTGCAACCCCAGTTACTATGGAAACTGAGTAAATAAATGGCTGGTTCTTCCCATGCAGTTGATTGGTCGTTGTTATTCATTCACCAACACAGCTATCTACTCCAAGAATCCTGAGTCAATTAATCACTGGTTGTCTCCCCCTATTTTCCTTAGCTTCAACCTGGCCTCTTGCTTTGAGCTTTAAAGGTTGACTTGCAATAAAATTCACATTACAATTATTTCGTATCAAAAAATTCACCATGTCATACTCTGCTGTGTTGTAGGTCCAAAATATGTGGAAATGGGATTGCAAGCTTTTAAAAGCTCAAAAACAAACAGTTAATTGCAGCCATTACGAAAAGTTTGTAGTTTGAAATCCCTTTATTTCGACGACGTACTCAACTCGACGTTGTTATTGTTTTGACACGTGATGTTATCACATGAAATTAAAGGCCAATAAAAGGCTCGATATAAAACATTTCGTAGCACTAGTTTATGACAAACACGTCGGGTTCTACCGGAAAGCTCTTATCAAATATAAATGCTCGCTACCTTACAGTTTCGCTTCAGTTTGGTCTAATCATCTAGCTGTAATCTGATCATGTGACCGATACTTCTTGCCAAATAGTGCGAATAATTTCTTCAGCATTTTCGACTATCACAGGTGACCAACAGGCTTGTCATATTTATCAGAGGTTGATATGCACTCCTTCGAGCTAAGGTTAAAAAATTAATAATTTTTTACGGTTGGTTTTAAGATATCAGTGTTCAAAGTGACAGCATTACAATGATGTTGAAATAGACACGTAAGGACAGTAGACATGGCTTTATTGAATGCGTGAAGTATATTTGTGAAAACATTTCGACGAATAAGGTTGCATGTAAGTGTAAACAGAGCCGTTTTGGAGAAAGGATTCCAACCTACGGCGTTTTCATGATAGCTGCTATTAACTGTTCGTTTTTTAGCTTGTAAGAGCGTGTAATCACATTTTCACATATTTTGCACCCACAACACAGCAGAGTAAGACATGGTGAATCTTTTGATACCAAGTAACTGTAATGTGAAGTTAGTTGCAAGTCTACCTTTAAAGGTTGGCTTGCAACAAAATTCACATTACAGTTATTTGGTATCAAAAGATTCACCATGTCTTACTTTGTTGTGTTGTAGGTGCCAAATATGTGGAAATATGATTACAAGCTCATAAAAGCTCAAAAACGAAAAGCCGCCGTAGATTGGAATCTGTTTATTTCTCTTATGTTGTCATTACAGTTTGGTTATTGTCTTGTCATGTTCTCACATGAATTGAAAGGCCAATAAAAAACTCAATATAAAACTTGTAGCACTAATTTATGATAAACACTTCGGGTTTTACCGAAGACCCCGTATCAAATATAGATGCTCGCTACTTTACAGTTTTGCTTCGGCTTAGTCTAATCGGCAAGTCGTAATCTGATCATGTGACCCAATACTTCGCAAATAATTTCTGCAGCACTTCTCGATTATCACAGGTGACCTACAGGCTCGTCATGATTATCAGACAATGGTATGTACTCCTTCGAGCTAAGGTTAAAAAATTAAACGAGTTTTTAGGGTAAGCTATAAGATATCGCTGCTAAAAGTGACAGCATTACAATGACGATAAAACAGACGAGTAAGAACAATAGACATGGTATTATTGAATGCGTGAAGTATATTTGTGAAAATATTTCGACGAATAAGGTTGCAGAAAGTGTAAACAGAAACCATCTACCACAACCATGTCACATTTGAGCCGTTTTGGAAAGAAAATCCAAACTACAGCAGTCTTGTGTGGCTGCGATTAACTGTTCGTTTTTTAGCTTTCAAGAGCTTGTAATCACATTTCCACATATTTTGCACCTACAACACAACGGAGTAAGACATGGTGAATCTTTTGATATCAAATAACTGTAATATGAATTTTGTTGCAAGTCAACCTTTAAGGCTTGCGATGGCAGGTTATAGTATCAGTAGGGATACACTAATCCTACACATCAAATGTTTTAAAAGAGGCCTAGGATTCTAAGCTTGTTTACGCAATTGCTAGAGGCTAGTTCTGTATGCAAACAACCAGTCATTTCACGACACAAATAAACGATAAATTTGCTCAAAATAACATTCCAGCGAGCAATATTTCTTTCGATTAACTTTTCGGAGCCACTTTGCCAGGTTTTGTTTACTTTGCTTTTGATTATATCATGATTTTGTTCACGAATCTTTGTTTTAATGCGTTCAAAGTCCACCACACTTCTCCACATCTCTAGCATCTCCACATCTCTAGCATCTCCACATTTCTAGCATCTCCACATCTCTAGCCATATCAAAGTCTACCACACTTCTCCACATCTCCAGCCATATCAAAGTCTACCACACTTCTCCACATCTCCAGCCATATCAAAGTCTACCACACTTCTCCACATCTCCAGCCATATCAAAGTCTACCACACTTCTCCACATCTCTAGCCATATCAAAGTCTACCACACTTCTCTACATCTCTAGCCATATCAAAGTCTACCACACTTCTCCACATCTCTAGCCATATCAAAGTCTACCACACTTCTCTACATCTCTAGCCATATCAAAGTCTACCACACTTCTCCACATCTCCAGCCATATCAAAGTCTACCACACTTCTCCACATCTCTAGCCATATCAAAGTCTACCACACTTCTCCACATCTCTAGCCATATCAAAGTCTACCACACTTCTCCACATCTCTAGCCATATCAAAGTCTACCACACATCTCCACATCTCCAGCCATATCAAAGTCTACCACACTTCTCCACATCTCCAGCCATATCAAAGTCCACACTTCTCTACATCTATAGCCATATCAAAGTCCACCACACTTGTCCACATCTCTAGCCATATCAAAGTTCACACTTCTCCACATCTCTAGCCATAATATTTGTTCTAAAGAACTGCATAAAAGTTTTTCATCATTCTTTGCTAGTATAATCGAATTGTCCTCTTCTTACTAATGATAGCATACACTAATCAGGCTAAGAGTGTATAAAGGGGGAACCTCTCTACTGCCTTCACCTTTGTCTCAATGTCAGTTATTACTCATTCAACTCTTATGGTTCAGTTTATAAAGTGCTGACTAAACTTTCTACCAAAGCCTTTTGTGAGACCAGATGGTTTGTGAAGGGTTTCTACCTAATGGACACCGCCGGAATAAACTACATGGATGATCTTCAGAACTAGCTGGTCCCATCTGCATTTAACCTTTAACCTTTACATGTAACCTTAACCAGCCCCTCAGCTATTTAAACTTACCGCTATAAATTGTTCTACTCTTGGTATCAGTGTATTTATACGCTGCAACTCTATACGTCGCTGTACTCGTAAGTGTCTGAGGTCTGTTTTGCTTTACGTTTCGTCTCTATCCCATAGAAACACAATAAATTAGTATGAAGTTTCTTCTTTAACAGGGAATACCTTTTAAATTACTGTTAAATAATAATTGGCCTGTTTTGAAGCGAGTTTAGTTGTGTGTATACTGCAGCCTAAAGGAGGAGTGGAGGGTGGACCCGGCTTAATCAGAAAGCATGGACTGACCAACCATTTGACACAGCTCGGTTTTCATGTTAAAGACTATGGAGACATGGAGTTCGAGACGGTACACAATGACAACATAGGCGCTGGAATTAAAAATCCTCGCACTATTGGCAACGCTATGCACAAGGTAACATAACTGAACCAGAGCCTATATATGGATAGAGACTTTTGGATGGCCAACTATAGTTATAACTAGTACTGGCAGACCCCTGTGCTGTGAGAGATCATCTTAGGTAATAACTATGTGCACAATTATTCTTAATTGTGAAACGTGGTCAGGTGGTGCAGATGGCAGCATATTTGACTGAGAAACTAAATATTCGGGTTTGATTCCCCTGTGCTGCAATGTTTTTCCTAATGCTCTTAGCGTGGCTCCATACAGATGGACACGGCTCTTATTATGGCAAAGATTGTCTATCGTCCCAGCAAATGCGATGTTCTGCGGCTATATTTATTATTTCATGTCATCATATCAGCCTGTAATCATTGCAACCTGGCCTGATTTTTCAATGTATGGTATTAGTTGCAAGTAGATTTTACAGAAACAAGATTTCTGTCTAAATCTCCCACAATCTACTTCCCGTGCAGGCCATCGCAGGATGGATAACCAACAGGCCATTTTTGGAACCAACTCCCTAATACTATAAAAAACATAGAGAAGGTGGCCAGTTTCAAGAAAAAACTTAAATTACATCTTTTAACAAGTGAATAAAACCTAATTACTCATAAAAATTGATCTTGATTACGCTATGACGATAAGTCCGACGCCGCGACTAGCTATGCTAGTGCGTATTATGGGCTTTATCACTCTTCCAGCCTTTTTCTTTTGTTTACTTACTATTGTCAATGAAAGTAAAACAAACATCAAATCAATTCATATTCATATTCACCAACTCAATTTGATCTCTTCAACGATGTTGGCTCTATGGTTGTTAGACACGTTAGATTGTGTATATATATGGATGAGCAAACAGAATGAATCCGACCAACCACACTTTTCTTTATACACTCGCTGTCAGTATTGCTGCTGTTTTCAGATATCTGACATGGTGAAAGGAGTTGTGGAAGGAGACGGTGTCTGCGTCACTCTGGGTGGTGATCACAGTATAGCCCTAGGTCAGCCACAGTTTTAGTGAGTCTGCAAAGCACGCTTGAGAATGAGTTAAAATCTCTCAAGGTTCTGTTGTCATGACTTGCTAGTCTCTCCAACGCCTTGTGGCCGCTGTCGCCTAAATGTTTTACCTCCGTCGTTTTAATCTGATGTTACACTGCTCTGTCTATCTGTAGCATCTCTCATTACTTTAATCTGATGTTACACTGCTCTGTTTATCTGTATCATCTCTCATTACTTTAATATGATGTTACACTGCTCTGTCTATCTGTATCATCTCTCATTACTTTAATCTGATATTGTACTGCTCCGTCTATCTGTAGCATCTCTCATTACTTTAATCTGATGTTACACTGCTCGGTCTATCTGTATCATCTCTCATTACTTTAATCTGATGTTACACTGCTCTGTTTATCTGTATCATCCCTCATTACTTTAATCTGATGTTACACTGCTCGGTCTATCTGTATCATCTCTCATTACTTTAATCTGATGTTACACTGCTCGGTCTATCTGTAGCATCTCTCATTACTTTAATCTGATGTTACACTGCTCTGTTTATCTGTATCATCTCTCATTACTTTAATATGATGTTACACTGCTCTGTCTATCTGTATCATCTCTCATTACTTTAATCTGATGTTGTACTGCTGCGTCTATCTGTATCATCTCTCATTACTTTAATCTGATGTTGTACTGCTGCGTCTATCTGTATCATCTCTCATTACTTTAATCTGATGTTACACTGCTCAATCTGCTGTTAAACATATTGTAATAATGTGTATCCGTAGCGTAGTAAAATGGGTTTTAAAAGTTTAGTATTTTGATCGTTTATCCATATACCACTGGCATTCAGTTAACACTGAGACTACATCCAAAATACTCTACTGTTTGCTAAGCACAAGGGGAAGACAACTCCTAATCATTGTATAACATCGTTTTAACAAACGTATGGAAGTATGTCTGCTTGTATTGCTTCTTTAGATTAATCCTGTTTTGCAAGTTATGCCTCAAATCTCGGAATGATAGATTTGACCTTTGACCTTTCTGTTTTATCAAGTTGATGTTTCAGTCTCTGCATTCATCTTTAAAACCATTACACAGGTAGATGTTATGCTGGTAACCCTATCATAATATCTACCAAATGAAGTTATAAGTAAACAATCATTCACAAAAGACTTTTGTATATATATATATACAGTGAAACTCGGATAACTCGCCCTTGGGCAGCTCGAACACATGATTAACTCGAACGGATCAAACAAATTTTGTTTTGGTCCGTTCCCACGCAAAATTTGTTTGGTCCGTTCCCACGCAATGACAAATTGCTTTAGATAACTCGACCTTAACTTCGTTAACTCGAACAGTTTTTTGCCCAACGGCTACCAAGATGGTTATTATCACTTTAGAATATCACTTTATTCCAAGCCATAGACATAAACATCAACTTTTAGTAGTTCTTAGGCATCATTATTACCACTATCAGCAAAGTATTTTCGTTAACGACTTTTCTAAAGGTTTGCAAAAAATCACATTTTGCCAAACATCCGCTTGGGGATAGCCTTCCGAAAGCAAGGAGAAGCGAAGTAACCTTCAGATAAACTTAAAGAAAAATCGGCAAAATTGTTTTTTGTTAAAATGCTCAAAAGAAAAATATGTTTTTTTTTACCGAGCGTTTCAACCGCGATCAAGTTTTGCCTACTTTATTCTGAAAACGTCCTGGCAGTCACATCACCTAAAACAAACAAACAAATCTCAAGTAATAGGAAAATATTTATACTTTCTGGTAAAAATTGTTAAAACATTACATGAGAGGCCCCTCAACATGCAACGAGCAATCAATGCTTTTGATTTATATATAGTTTGTATATGTACTGATAAATACATGCACTTGTGACAGGGTTCTCATAACTTGAACGCTCTGATAACTCGAACACTTTCTCTCGGTCCCGTGAAGGTCGAATTAACCGAGTTTCACTGTATATAGATCTCAAAGTCGGTCATTTGGTATGTCCAGCTATATCTATTAAAATTTAGGAATGAAATATCTACTTTGTGCTGGATTTGATCTCGGAACCCCCTAATCACCAGGCGATAATCTTACTAATTAAGCTACGCAAGATGCAATGAATTCTGTAGGTAATATGATTTGTTATGTCGGTTAAAATACGCATAGCACTTCGCGTTACACAACGCCACTAAAACTTATTCTCATGGATCTTACTAGTAAGTTTAGCTATACAGATAATAGCGTAATCAAATTAGTCATTGGCAATGTGCCAGTCTAATAGCAAGTGGCAGGCAACTACATTATCTGTCCCTGTTTAAAAGCTGTTTTTAATACCCGTGCAATGCCGGGCTTTCGGCTAGTGGAGTATAGTCTTGACTTACAGTCACTTCTACAGACAAATTTCTTGACACAATGTAAACTGCGGAAATATCAGTTTAGACATAGAAAGTATTTTGCTACATTCAAACTTTATCAAAACTGTTTTGTAAGTTAAAGTTTAAAATAAGGTTACAATTAGAGATAAAATACGTACATAATATACACACAAATTTGTCGACATACAATATAGAATTTCAGCATATATGTGTCTCAGATACAATGTCAGCAATGAATCAAAGGATGGCAGGTCTGTAGAACAAAGTTGAGAGATTCAAAATAAATAACATAAATATCGCAAGATATGTGTAAGTTAATTTAAACTGTATTTAATGTAAGATAAAGTAAGTTACGCTGAGTATTTCTATCACTTACTCTACCCCTGAACATAACGCTCCCTTCACATGTCATTATATTCCGTATTACTATAATCCTCTTTTTTCTGATTATTACTTTATGATTTTAGTCTTGCACATGATATAACTTTTACATTAGGACTGCATAATTTTCTGTAATCCGATTGGTATGTAGTTACCCGAAGCTTTCATCATCATTTTTGTGCGCTGAAATGAGTTGAACAAGGTGGGACATGCTCGTATAAGAATATTTAATCCTGCATGGACAGTTTTGATGCAAACATTGAATATATTAGTTTCATATGTTGAGGTTTAACTGTGTTATCTAAGGCATTGATGACTTTTTAACTGGACTTGTCTAAATTCTATCTGAATATATTGAGCGTCTTTCTTTGCTCATAAAAATTGCGCCTCAGTTTATATACCCACCAGGTAAATAGGAGAATTACAGTAGATTAATTCAACCATACATGCTCTCGATATACATATACAAGGAAGCTGAGATATTAATAAGAATTGCTGTCTTGTGTAAGATGTTGTGTTAGACGTTGAGTTATCAGCTCTTGCTCTTACCAGGTCGAACTCACAGTTTAGATGTTTCAGGTTCGATTCTTTCATAAATTCATGGTTTGTCTGATAGAATACAATGGTACAGACATCATTTGTTTGTACCATGTAAGTGTAGACACCGCTGTATATTTGAAATTGAGTATCTGATTGGTCACATAAAAAATGCTGACTAGTATCCATTTCTTATGCTGCCGCAGGCACAGTGCATGGCCACTGCCAGGTTCACCCAAATGCCTGCGTCATCTGGATTGATGCTCATGCTGACCTCAACACCCCTAAAACATCTCCTTCTGGAAATGTCCATGGTATGCCTTTATCCTTCATCCTGCGTGAGCTCGAGGATGATGTACAGCAGGTCAAGGAGACATACGAGGAGTGGTCTTGGTTAAAGCCCTGGTAAGTGCTGCCTATCGGTGATTGGTTGACCATATGGCTTCGCTGTTTTAAGTTTCAGCATCACACTGGATTGATTTTAATAATTTTTAGCCATTGAATATGAAATTTCCGTATTATGTTTTATTTGCGGGAAAGCTAGAAAAGTGAGCTGGGGTGAACATAAGTTGTCACAGCAAGGTTTTAAGTGGCGTATCCTTGTAGGACACTAGACATTCTCTGGTTTCTGGTGGTCTGATAATAGTTGTGGCCTTGCGGATTATTTGAATATAAAGATACGTTGTGTATAACAGTATGAGCTTTTTGCATAACAACAGCAAGTGAAAGACAAGGTAATGCAATAAATATTGATCATATTGCCTTTGTTTTATCTTAGTAATGTTTGGATTGTCTGCTCTTGTTATGAATGTAATATGGATTAACTACTAATTGCAATAAATACACATACTGGTAGAATTATCCTCTCATTGTATTGACACTGCCTTCCAAATAACAAGTCAACCAGACCATGCTCATGGCCTGAAATAAATTTAGATCTGCTGTAGATTTCATCGTTACACTGCTGCTCCAACTGCTCTCAAAGATCAGCCAGAAAGTGTATAATAATTGTTGACCTACTGTTAGGCTCTGTAAACAAACGAAATAAGCTAACATCTTAGTGTAGGCATTTGCAGAGTTATCTCTTCTCTCACACTAAATAACAACCGCTCAATGTGTGTGTACAAAATGCCTGCACCGTGAAACACCAGTCTCCTAGCACTTTGTTAGTTATCAAATCAAGCCCAAGAAACAACTTGTAGCCTGAATTAACACAAATTTTAGTTTAAATTCGTGAAGGTGTATATATATATGTCACTAGTGAAAGTATTTGTAGGTATTTCATTTTATAGCTCTTACTAAAGGGGTTCTCATAAAAGTTTGTTTCCTGATTTTGTAGCCTTAGAGCCAAGGACATCACATTCATCGGGCTGAGGGATGTAGATGCTGGAGAACAGTAAGTTTTTCCTAGTAGACTTGAGAAAGCAGCTGAAGAACTAGTGAAGTACAGTCATATCTCCACGTACGAGCTTAATGCATTGCGAAAATGAATTCATATGTTTATTCTCTCATATCTCAAATCAAATTTCTCTATATATAATAACTAAATACAAATTAATCAGTTCCC
The DNA here is from genome assembly GCF_963576615.1 of Watersipora subatra. Lineage (NCBI taxonomy): Eukaryota > Metazoa > Bryozoa > Gymnolaemata > Cheilostomatida > Watersiporidae > Watersipora > Watersipora subatra. Next base: position 64,162,359 of record NC_088714.1, read on the forward strand.
ATCCTCTGAAAAAATACATCCTAAAAACAGGATATTACAATGAAACAAATACCAAAGTGCTAATAAAAAGTAACAAATACCCATATAGTGGTTATGATCTGCAATAAAATGTAATATTGTTATGAACAGTACTGCATGGAGTTCTCACACTTCAGACAGACAGTAGCAGCTAGTGGGGGTGTGAGAGAGACTTCACGGCAGCTTTAGGTTCGCTACACTTTTTTGTCACGCTGCCGTGACATAAGCTTTAAATTTAACTTAAAATAAGTTTTAATCTTACACTAAAGTGAATTCTAATTTTGTCTTCCTTTTCATTTTTTATCATTTTCCAACTCTTTTTGTATCGCATTTAGACTCGTGTTTTCTTTCAGCCTTTTTAAATCCTTTTTGATCCGATGAGAAAGACTGAGCGATGCTGTTCTCGCAAGCAAACACCGGCTCGTATCACAAGTGTGTCTTGGATCTCAAGGCAGTTTTGCTCGGAATGTTTTTTCTTATCTCAAATTGCTGTTGAGACACTCGTATGTCGAGGTATAACTGTGATATGTTTTAGCTATCTTGGATATAATGGCTTTATGCATAGTGCAATAAATTTGTCTCATTCATGGCTGCAAGTGCTGACTGTTCCCATTAGTATTCTTCAGTAAAATGCTACACCTAGTTTGACTGCCTAATTAGTACTAGCAACACTGAAGGTTGTACAGTGGACTCTCACCGTACAATTTTAATTCGTTACAGTGTTGGCACCGTAATCCGGTAATTTCGTATAAAGGAGTATAGAAACACATAGTAAATTTTTCATGCAAACACCTGGTAAAAATCATCAAAATCTTATACCTACTGTACATTCTAAAAATTAGTGACAAAATAATATGTTAACTTTAGTAACTATAGTTACCTACAGTAACTTTTGTGTATTTAGCGGTTATTATCTGCAATAAAATGTAACACTATGTACTACGTGAAGTTCGTATCGTAGGAAGTTCTTACCTTCGAGACAGACGTATAACATAAACGTTTAATTTAACATAAATGAATTTAGCTTACCAAACACACACTTGAAGCTAATTTTTAGTAAGTATTTTACTGAACTAAACTTCAACTTTGTCATAGGCACAAATTTTAATACTTAGTTGTTTTCGAGTTCATTTTGACTATAACCTATAACGAATAATGCTGGAACTGACTTAGACTTTGTGGGAGAGATTTTGGCGAATAGCATATAAGCATATTTTTTATTCAGTCGTAATCAGAACACCGACTGCCAAATTTGAATTTCAAGAGAATTTTTTGTTGATTTCGGATGGCGAAATTATTTGGTGAGGACAGGGCAAAAGACTCAGCGTGTTCTACATCGCTGAGCAAAAAAATGTACAACAGGGTCGTCATAACCCAAAGGCGCACTGTATAGAGTAGCACCATTAGCCTTGCAGCAAGCCATAAATTATTTATATTTGAATATATTTTAATAAGTTGTGTGACAAACCAAAGTAATACAGTGGGGTTGTCACCTCTTCATATTCCGATATGTTAATGCTGCCACTTGTGTTCTGTTTCAGGGCACTACTCAAAAAGCTGGGAATAAAGTATTTCAGCATGTATGAGATAGACAAGTATGGTATCGCTGCCTGCGTAGCTAATGCCATCAAGCATGTTAATCCAAAGTATGTCTATAGAGTTACTCTTCTCGTAGATCTGCACTAAAACCAGTAATTTTGTCCTTGAAGACATTAAATTATTTACAGGCAAAGTTTACTTCCCTTCCAATCAGGTCTAGTTGTTTTTCTTATGTTGATAACTGGCTCCAAAGGCTGGGATTATCCATCTTGGTTCACTCTATAGACTATGTACCACCACTGCGTGACCACAGGCCCCTTGTCGCCCGCAAGCAGCACTTGAGACACCCGCGATATATGTTCCAAAAATAGCAATGGTCGAAACATAGCTTCGTCTAAAAACCACTGCAGAAGGCAGACTTCATAGCGCAATGGTATCATACCATTGCGAAATAACCTCCACCTCAAAGCCCATCAGTATCCGTCTAACTTTCACTGCCTTGTGGACATAGAGAAGTACGGCGGTGTATGTACAGAAGCTGTGAAAGTTGCCTCCCTTTTTGATTCTAACTATTTACGTGAATCAGTCATTTCTAACATGAACTTTAAAACCAACACAGAACACTCTCTACTGATATCTAAGGCTCATTCAGGCTGGCACTGTCAAATTATTCACCAAGTTACAGTACGCTGTTGAGAAAAATGCCCATGGCGCACCCATGGTACGCTGGTGAGCAGAAGGTAGTGACAGGCTTTCCACTAAAAGACATTTATAGACAGCGAAGATATATCATGTGTTCATTGAAAGCCTTTTAACGTGAAATTTAAAATGGTTCACAAAACTGGAAAAAAATTGTTCAGTCTCGATCAGTTGTTGTGACTTATTTAATGATTTTCATGGCATCACTTCTAGGCTTTCAAATGTTGGAACGCATAAATGGGTTTGCAGATAAATGGGAGCGGATTGTATGTTTAAATATTCCTGCCATCATTGTTATATAATTGTGGGGAATAATTAACCCTGGTGTGATAAGTCTCACACATAACAGTATTACTAATGCTGTTATTATTGTTAAACGGTGATCTGTGTAATTTTGCTTGTGAGGGTACTTGTATGAAACAGGTAGGCCTTTGTACCACTCAGTTCCCTTGAAGTAGCCCTCAGTCTTTAAAAGCTTGGTGACCCCTGCGATAGACATTCCATGAACCCTTTTGTATTTGCAGTATGGATAGACCGATTCACTTGAGTTACGATGTGGACGCCCTCGACCCATCGTGTGCCCTTAGTACTGGAACGCCTGTCGTTGGAGGCCTCACTCTAAGGGAAGGATTCTTTATTGCTGAGGAAATCGCTGCCACAAGTAAATCAGTCTTTCAGCCATTGTTCTCTCTTTTCCTACCCTGTTTCATAGTTCTGTTTAAAGCACGATGAACACTCCTCTGGTATAATGTGTTTCTTTGGGTCTGTCCATGTGTTTATAATCAATCATCTATAGATGTCAGATTGATTGTATTTATATGCTAATATGACAGGCAAAATCTATTCGCACTTTCAAATATTCTCATGGTCAATCTATCTCACTAACTTTAGTTTTGCATAAAAACAATTATTTTCAAAATTGTCATGATCGCACACAGAGCACACCTAATGATTGTGATAGTGTTCCTTGTCAACCGTTAAGCAGTTCTTGGAAAGTGATCTGATGCCAATAGATAAAAACCGGTTAGTTGGCAAATGACATGCGAGGCAGTGACACGCAAGCTCCTGAACCCTTCAGCACTGATTCCCAGAAAAGTAGTAGATTGTTCTAGTTGAATTTTAGTCATCATTCTGATATCCTTTATATTCTTTTTGCTTTTTTTATTACTTTGGTTTTCTCTCATGTGTTTTATCTATTTTCTATTTATTTTACCACTTCTCTTCATGTCCAACCGCAACCAATAAAGTTATTCCACTCCAATATTCTTTTTATTTTCTTCGTATCTTGGAATAGAATTTCTTATAAAATTTATTACATTTTGATTAATCTGTTCTGGCCCCGGAAAACATCGATAGTTATTTCAAGTAATTACATGTAGTACTAATCAGATGTATTATATAAAACTGGGTAAAAATAAAATCAAAGTAGATAAGGTTTTCTTGTTACTTGAAGACATGTGACCAGAAGTGAATTCTCAGTATTGCATAGGTTCGGAGCTAGAGCGAATGATAGAAATACGCGTTACATTCCACTTAAATTTATACTAAGTGTGTTTTAAATTTACTCAATTTATCTATTTCTTTATTCTTTTTGTCTTAGTTTTAATTTCTACTAGCCTTTTTGTTTTTCTTGCAAGACTGGAATGTTTCCGAATATTCCAATATTTTCCATCTGAAATTATTTCAGATGTCAAGAAGCATATTTTATGTTGGCAAAGTTTATGTTCTACATCATTTGTCAACAAATTCATTTGTAGGGTGATATAAGCCAAGGTTTCCTTTCGTGCTTTTTCTTTGTATATATTTGGATATCACTGGACTGCAATGCAACTCTCTGTCAGATATGATGCTTTACCTTGTTCTTTTCAGATCTCATGTCTGTGATGGACATGGTGGAAGTGAATCCCAAGCTAGCTGACTCCATACAGAGTGACATGACAGCCAACACGGCTGCAAGAATAATTACTAGCTGCTTGGGTGCCAGAATTGTTTAGACTGAGGCTATTTAGGGGAACATTTAGTCTCACTTTATCAGAGCTTCAAAAGGGGATATCTCCTTCTTCCTCATCAACTCGACTGAGCTCCAGACTCGTATTCTTACTTATCAATCAATTGAACAGCCACTCTTATGGAGAGCTCAATTTTGACATGCTTTCATAACTAAACTTGCCAGTTTTATTCCTTTTAGAACTATCTTTATTTTAGCTTCGGGAATCTCTGTATCTCTCAGGCAGCTTTAAGACTGTACAATGTTATGTTTATAAACTATTGTATGTGCACAATAAAGTATGTATTGTTATTTAAATTGTTTGGATGTGATTCATTGCACTTATCTTTCTTTGCACTTCAAGATTTACTCAACCCTAGTCTATCAGCCATGAAATAAATTGTTTTATTACGGTTGTCCTCTAGTGAACTTGTGACCCCAGTCCGGCTCATGAAGGAATGCATAATTTGTTAAATGGTTGCTCTAGTTCTTCCATGGGGGCAATTAAATCCATAAAACTAACTGCATCGTTTGTCTATAGCAATACAAATAGACAGTTATTATACCTTAACCTTAGACTCTGAGTTATCTATGTTATTAGGAGGGGAGGTGTGTAATGGTCTTCCATTAAGCTATCGTACCTTCACTACAGGATAGTCTGACGCAATTCAGGCATAATAAATGACTGACAGGTGGTTCAGAGATTGCAGATATTAGCCAATGAACAGAGAAAGCAAATTATCTTCCCATAAAATTATTTACACTGTCAAGGAACTAGCATCTGATTGGGTCGCTTTGACAAATAGTACATATACAAACCAGTTTAAGCTATTTTAAGCTAATTTATTCTCACATTTCCTGCATAGTTTAGATCAACTTTTTCAGATAAGTTTAACCTGTGTAAAGGCATTAGTTTTTTCAGATAAGTTTAATCTGTATAGAAGCTTTAGTCTTTTAAGGACATCAGGTCTGAGCTGTTATAGCAACTTCAATTACAGCCTTAATAAAACTAGATTGCTACAGAAATTATCACAATTGCTTAATGCTTCCTGTCCGCTAGGATGTATGTAACATGTATATGTACATGTATATACGTACATAAATGCATATACTTATATTTGTATATATCCATCTATGTATATATATACATCTAAGTATATACTTTTATATTTATATAGGTATATATACATGCATGTACAATTGTATATACATGTATGTATATAAAATCCAAATTGAGTAAAAGTTACCAAAATGCTTTAACCATTTTGGTAACTTTTACTCAATTTTTATTTTAGTTAGCTCTAGTTTTACTATTGAGCACTTTTTCAAACAATTCGATAAATCTTCACGTATGTATATATATATATATATATATAATATATATATATATATATATATATAATATAGGACATTATCACCTAATGAAAGGAAACTTATATCTGTTCGAAACAGATCTGTAGGCCTAATGATTAACTACCAGTTAAGTACTATTTATATACATAATACTATATATATTTATATATGTTACCTAGTCCCAAGTGTTTCTAGGCAAAATTTTATCAGAGGTTCTCAAATCTGCGGTAGTGTAGGTGTACATATGTTCCTAGCGAAATTATGTTGCTTATCAGTACGACCCTCCAGTTGAGATCATTCAAAAAAATAATTAGCAAACCTTTGTATTTTGATCTGCCCTGATCAGAGTGAAAAATCAACTCAGTAAAGAGGGAATATCTATTTTTATTTATGATACTTTTAATATGTATCTATTTTGAACTTGGCTCATTTCACACTATTGAACAAATATACAATAATTATAATAATAAATCATATAGATTTACATATATAGTAAGTATATATAAATATTTTTGCCGCTTAATAGAAGGAACTTATGATAAAGAATACAAAGAAACTTTCTTAATAAAATAATCAAAATAAAACTCATTTTTGTTAGTTTATAATCTCTAAAAGCCGGTTTTGAACATTTGTGTTGTTGTGGGTTACATTAATAGCAATATATATATGCTTCAAAAATATCCTTTTAATTATATAACTTGTGCTTAATGTAAGCTCGAACTTTTTCATCTTTTTAAATATAATTATATTCAGTCTGAAGCACCATATACAGCGAGTTAGCTTACCTAGAGTTCAACAGAAAGAAAATACGGTAGATGTATTGTTATTTACTGATACAACACCATAGGTCGAGCTGAGGAAAGAGGCCTGTCACTCACTGTTTGTGGAGTCGGAGAGGCTCACTTGTCCAGCACTGTTCCGGTTGACTGCTTATCAAACTACTATTCTCATAAAATTAATTGAAATTACATAGGCCTATCACTTCTGGCTTCGTGATGAATCGAACAGGACATTTTACTGGAGAGGATATACCTTATTATACAACCTCACTTACCGCGGCTTTCTTCATTTGTGTGACTATAGTAGGAGTATTCCTAAACTTACTTACAGTTCTAACTGTAGCGTTTGGACAGAAAATAGGCAAGGGAGTACGAATCCAACTTATTAACTTAGCCATAGCTGATATGGTGATGGCTGCCTTCTTTCCGACGGCCATGATGACAGACAATATCTTATACCCACCTTTCCGAGGAACTGTTACGTGGTGCGCTGGATCAATCTGTATATCTCTGACAGCTGCCCAAGCGAGCATCTACAGCACGGCTGCTATAGGTCTTGAAAGGGCCATCATAGTATTTTTCCCTTTTCAGTCTTCCCGATACGGTAAAAGAGAAAAATGCACAGTCATCGCACTGATCTGGATACTCTCTGCTGCCCCGATTATGCTGACGGTGTCTAGCAGCGAGTTGTTAACCCATCCTAATGGACACATTTATTGTGAAATTGGGTACATCATAAACCAACCATATTTCCAATGGTTGGTAACAATGCAGTACTTTGTACCAACATTTATCACTGTTATTTCATACACACTCATAATTGTAAAGCTCTGTATGAGAAAGAATGATGACACCGTCTCCAATCACCTCTCTAATACTCACGGCAAGGCAATCTCTAGGGTAACTATTTTGCTTTTCATTGGTTTTTGGCGATCATTGCTGCTTCTCATTCTTGTTCAGTGTAAAGGGAGCTGTAATCGTAAATCTCTTGCTATATTGTTATGCCGTACATGCCAATCAAATCTTCACATATAACCGCAAAACAAGCAGTTGGTTTAATGCGCTTGGTTTTGCATTTAGTGCAGAGCAAAGTAGCAATACTCACTCTACGTTATATAGTGAAATATGAATTACTGTTATGTTATCCTTATCATTGTATTACATCTCTACCTAGTATGATAACACAAGCACTATTGTGGTATAACTCTACCTAGTATGATATCACATGTAATATTGTATTACATCTCTACCTAGAATGATATCACATGTAATATTGTATTACATCTTTACCTAGTATGATAACACAAGCAATATTGTAGTATAACTCTACCTAGTATGGTATCACATGCAATATTGTAACAAAACTCTACCTAGTATGGTATCACATGTAATATTGTATTACATCTCTACCTAGTATGATATCACATGTAATATTGTATTACATCTCTACCTAGTATGATATCACATGTAATATTGTATTACATCTTTACCTAGTATGATATCACATGTAATATTGTAGTACAACTCTACCTAGTATGATATCGCATGCAATGTTGTAGTACAGCTCTACCTAGTAAGATATCACATGTAATATTGTAGTATAGTTTTACCTAGCTTGATATCACATGTAACATTTTAGTACATATTGCATAACTCTGTCTGATATAAAGCTATGTACTGTGCTGAAGTAATGCAAAATGTTTCTGCTGTGAGTAAACCACAAACCAAACATCCAGGAATATCATTTATTTTTCTTTCTCTGGCTTTATACTCTTAGCTTGTTGTGACTTTTAAAAGATTATGTCAACAAAATCAATGAGTCGATTTATAAAACATGTTGACATAAATGTTTTTTAAGTTTGCTACCTATTGTCTCCACAACATACAGATAGTTTTACAAGACTTTGTCAAAAACTTTTAGGATTCATCTTATAAAAAGACTGCATAATGTTTTACGGCCAAGTTCATGCCAATTAGCAACTAAACAACATTCAGCCTAATATAACAGTCTATTCTACAAACATTTTGCAGAAGCTAGTTTTTTTTTTCGATAAACCAATTTTACATATGGACAAAGAGATAAGTATTTTTCACTTCTCTGAGTTTCTAAAGCCTTGGATATGGTGAAACAATGGTGACTAAACTCAAACAAGAGTACAAATATTTCTCAAGATATTGTAAAGACATTCTAGGATAACAACATGTCACACTCTTCGTTTGATTATAGAAACACCATCACAAGCATGTAATAGTGTTGATTCATGGAAAGGATTGTCATTCATACTAATGAGAAACTGAAAGTAATTCTTCATAAATAATATCCACGTTATAAAAGAGGTTGGCTTACGTCATGACCCTGGAGTCATGTGACCAGCCTCTTGTGACAGCTTGTCAAAAAAGATTCTAAAGACTCCATGGAAGAATTAACACCAGCTTAATAAAATAAAAATTAAGAGCATGTCAACTTTATTTATAAGTTTTAAGTCACCTGATCAGCTTATTTAGTGTGAAAATTATGAAAGTTGCGAGCTTCGGTCCATTTAATGTTCAAACCAGACGATTCAAAACCAGACCAACCAGACGCAGCTGTATGTTCAGAAAAATGAAAAGTTTACGAGGTAAAAAGTTAAAACATCTCAAAAGCATGAAATGAGTTTAACTGTTTTTTTTAAATAGTTTTAAGCCAGTGTCTAAAAGCATACAGAAATAATATTTTTCACCAAAATTTAAGTACGCCAGTTTTTATTATAATAGATAATTACATTATTGGAACCTTGAGATGCCTAATTCACTAGATATGTCTTACAGGTATGTGGCCTCATTCTAAATCACCTTTGAAGTACAAAAGGAATTTAGCTATTTTTAAAAGGATGACGGTAGACATAAAGCATAAATCTAAAGACATATTGCTAGATGTAGAGGAAATAGCATTGTCAAATAGACTGGTATTCCACCTCATTTGTCTCCAAGAGAAAATTAAATTTGTTGTTACGTTAGTCAATAATTCATCAGATTTTGCTAAAGTCTTCGACGAAAAAAATGTTGTTGCCAAAACGCAGTGTGAACTTTCACTCGCAGCAAATAGTAAATAAACAAATAGAAAAACAAACAAAAAAATTTTTTCAGCATCAACTTAACCATTCCAATACACCAATACTTCTGCTCTGTGTTGCATGCGCCAACCGCTAATCAGATTGGCAAATGCATTTACACGATTAAGATTATTGTCAACTAACAGGGTAGGTCGGTTGATTTGGTCTTTTGTGAAGGGAATTGACTGTCACAAATTTCAACAGAAAACTGATCGAGTTTTGTATTAGAATCACTACTGTGTCGACTAAAATGTTGGAAAAAATAGCCAAACTGCATTTTAAACTTGATTACTTTGCAAATGTCTGCTGGGTTGTGACGGTCAATCAGAGAAGATTGAGTGCAAGTCCATTTTCTTATGCCAGCATGCATGTATGTATAACTTTTTGTAAGCATTGGTAATCACTCACAAAATGATCTTTTTCATTCCAAGAGAATACAAAAATAAAAAGACAAAAATCAGGAATTATCGAGTGAGTTGAACAAACGTGGTTTAAAAGTTTGTAATCCAATAGTATTGCGGAGGAGTCTGGGTAGTGAATTGAAGGTTGTAGTAACAGAAAGTTTATAATCTAAAACATAAACTAAAACATACAATGCTGGATGTACTTATAACTGATAGGAGTGATGAGCTATTCGCATCTGTTCATATCAATCTACAGAGTAGATCAGCTGATCAGGTGATTTCTGGAGCAATTGTCAGCCACAGAAATCAGCTAATTACAGACTAACAGCTAGTCTAAGTCTAGAACGATGTACCTAGATGAAGGCCGGTACAAACCAGTTCAACCAGGAGCCTGTGCAGTCCAATGCTTATTCTTGGTTTTTATTTTTAGTTGCAGATAATGCTGGTGGTAGATGCATTTCTCACACTTGTCGCTTGGCTTCCACAGAATCTCTACTTTACCATATTTACCAACTATGAAGCAGGATTCTCTGAGTTTACAACGCAAACGTTTGTCCTCGACGCGTGTTTTGCAGCCCTCATCTCTACCAATACCTTCTCCACCCCGATCGTTTACTTTATATTTAACAAATATTTCCGAGTGAGTAAAAATTTATTTAATATTTGGCATAATTTAGAAAAAAAAGATTCCTGTTTGAATTTAAATTATTGCTAATATTATAGTAACATATATATAATACGTATATATAAATATGTATATTACCTATATATATTCTATATATATTGTATACTTTATATAAAATTTATTATATATTATGGTATATAAATACTGTAGTAGGCTATGTATATTACATATAATATATATTTATAAAGTTTAAAAACAGATATCAAAGCAAGTACTCAATACTGAGAGTTAACGCTAAAATATGAAAATATATAAAACTGTTTTATTTGTTTTCAGGAAGACATGCTTTGGTTTGTTCATTGCTGATCATGAGAAGTGTTCTCTTTCAATTTATAAGAAGTTGCAGTAGTCCTTGCAATCAAATGCCCAGTTTAGTGTTGCTGGACTGCCGCTAGCCAGGTCAGATAATATAGACTTTGGAGCCATAAAATGCAAGTCTAGAAAATGCTTTTAAAGAACAAGGGATTCCTTGATGACAATTTGGATGCACCATGATAACCATAAGAAGGACGCTATTAAAATATCGTATTATACAACAACCCGATGTAAAAAAGAGGCTATGCAATTACATGCCATGGTTGACAACGCATTTTCTGGTATCATAGTGTCTGGCAAATGTTTTTGTACAAATAACATCATCTTTCAAATAATGCGTGAATTATTCTAGGCATTAATTAATAATAAAAATCAGGCTTCAAGGCTTCATTTGTCTGATGGTACTCTATTAATAAAAACACAGTAACAGGATGTTAAAAACAACACAGATTTACAAATTAATTTAATTATATAAATTATAATTAATTGTAAATTAATTTATTTAGTTTATAAAGCTCATATCTATCAATCTACTTTAACGTATTAAAAGGTATTAGAATATAGTAAAGTGTATTTGTGTCGTATAATATACTCGCATCAAGAACCAGATTGTCTACTTAACAGATGGACGCAAAGATGCTTCTTCAGAGCGTTAGATGCACTAAACCACCACCAACCCAGTCTACAATACCTTCCAGTGGCTCTAAAGGAGTTAATATCAATGTTTAGTTTACTATCAATACTGTTTTATTAAAATTTGCTGTAATATATTTGCTCTACATAGTTTTCAGTTTTTAAAGCTATTTAAGGTTCTCTTTTGTGGTGTTTCTTAAAGAGGCCAACATTTGTATAATCAAATTTATTTAAAATAGTTGTTTTTTTCACTGCTATGTATTTATTTTTTAATAAACTATTTATATTTTGTAATACGTAATTTTGAGAAAAACAAAAAGTTCAATCTGTAAGTTAATTTACTCTTCTGTACATGTATCTCTTGTAAATATTAAAATAAACACTGTAAGAACTATATAAATACACTAGCTGGTTGTACATTACCAAAGTTTATATGCTGGCAAATTTTGTATGTTTGTTTAATCGTGAGACTAGAATAATTATTATATTATCATAATTACATAATTATTGTTACTAGTCCTCTGAACAGGCCCCCATGCTGTGAGGGCCCGTCAAGCGTGCCAATAAAGCACAGAAAGTAACTACATACACAATAACCCTGCAACAGTTGAAAGTGACTGATTGGTGTGTTAGAGTAGTGTGCTGGAAGGAAAGTTGAATATTACAGGTGCAAATCCTTTTTAAAGCAATCTTTTTTCGCAGCTTCCAAGTTTGGCGTCAGACGGACAGACACGGCTCTAATGACAGTAGAGAAGAAAATAGTAAAGATTGTCTGATACACATCATAGGATGTCAGAATAACAGAAAAGAATAAGTTACGGACTTACGGTTTCAAAACTGGGAGTTCAGACCCAATCATTACCTTTTATGATGGCAAAGTTCATATTTACATCCAGCCAATTGCACACACTGACAAAAATTTCCCTCTTAGTGTTAAATTATTAAGACTTCCAACTCAACTTCAACTAAATACATAAAGGGTGTAGGCTAGCGAGATAATCAGGCTGAGACATACTGCTTAGCATCGTCAACCTAAAGCCTGGTTCCCATATCGATTGCAAGACCCCGGTGGCCATGTTGCGCGCAAAAACACTTGCGCCACTAGACTCAGTGGCATTGTCAACCTAAGCTGCACCGCAATCTCAACAAATAACAACTCACCAACTTAAATTGATGCAGTTTGAATGTCAGGCTTTCCATACCAAACCAATTACCATAAAACCTCTAATAGAACGCCACTATAGGAGAATTGTTGAACGATACAGCGCCACCCTTTAATTGAACGCCGCATTTATTCGACTGCCACTTTGACATTCTTTGATCTTCACGAACCCCTAATGAAAAGTGACCAGTAGAAAAGTGTTCACAAAACCGTACTAGTATTGATTGGGTTAAATCAATAACAATTAATGGTAAAGTGCCTGAGAAGATCGATTGCCACAATCATCAGAACTGCACTCTGATTTGAAGTCACTAAGTTGTAAATCTGATCTTTTGTTTTTAGATCTGTTCATAATTTGGTCTATAATCTGACTTGATGATTTAGAAGCGTTTTAATGAACATACGGTTAGCATACTTTTTAGGAACAGCATTTATTATGCCGTAACGAAGTCCGTTTTCCAATTCCAAAACTTAAAGGTTTTTTCTTTAAAATTTTGGAATCGGCATCGTCGAAATAGTTAATAACTGTTTCTGGCTGTTTTACTCAGTCGTCCCTTGTTTAACTCGATCTGGTACTGCAGTGTGTATGAAGAACGTTTTAGCAAAAATGCTGAGGCCGACAGCATTAATGTCACTCAGCTTGAAGGAGAGTGCACAATATAGATGATATTAGCATCGCTTCATTCATAAAAGATTTAGATTTATCCTCTCAACATTCTGATGAGCTAGTAAAAAAATACAGCACCACCCTCTATTTGAACGCCACCTATTATAAACACCACTATAGGGGAAGGGTGGCAAAGTACAGTGCTATGGCGTTTACCTAAATAGAGGTTTTAAAGAGAACATTGTTTAGGCATTTGCTTCACACGCTCGAGTTTATAAGAGTTCAGCGGGGGCTACTATTATTATTGCATTTTTCCTCTGGAGAATGCTTAAGCTTGAATATGATTGATAATTTATTCCTTTCAAAATCCGGCAGAACAAATGATGAAGACTTATCCAGGGTGAGTTCTGATAATCTCCTTATAAGCCTCTACAAGTCACATTCACGAGGTTAAAAAGGAAGAACAAGAAATACAGATAATATTTATTTTTATTCTCAACTCCTTATTATAAATTTTTTCTGCACTTTAACCACGGTAACCAAGCTTTGACACAATTCTCTGTTATTACTTTTTAAGCTATTTCGAGGTTGTCATAAGTAAGAAGGCAATAATAACAGATTTAAAAATAATAATAAAAAGCATTTAATAACAGTTTTAAAAAAGCGTTTCAAACACAGAAACTGTGTACTTTACTAAATATATATGTACCTAGCAGATCGTAATTACTACATTATGGCTTGATAGATAAATAACTTAGTTTTAACTAAAAACATCTTAATCAAGTAATATATAACAATTCACAAACTAAAGTTCCATCAAGTTCAAAGTTTCATCAGACGCTGGGATACAAAACCAATTAATTATTTTCAAGTTCTTTTTTCTCTTTTCCTGTCATTCTCTTGTGGGTGGATTATCTCGACTGATTATATGAACAAATGTAGCTACATAAAACATTTTTACGCATTTGCTGTACATCCTTGAGGTTAAGAAGGTATAGCAGGGGCTGTGGTTACAGCATTCCTTTGGAGAATGCCAATGCATAAATATGATTACTAATTTAGTCCTTTTCAAAATTTGGCTAAAAATAGATGAAGCCTTATTTAGAGTGGTTACTGATAATCTCCATCTAATCTGCAACCAGTCATGTTTACAAGGCTAATAAGGAAAGACAAGAAATTCCAGTGATAGTTTTCATAATATTTTAGAAAAATCCTGAAGGTACGCTACTTAGATTAATGTACAAATAGTAACATTCAAATGCAATGTGAGATTACTAAAATGGAGGCATTCCTAAAGCCTGAGCACACACACTGATGAAATGAACAGGTTATGTTATTAATTTGAAAGGTTCCTAAATAGCACTTTGACAGAAGACTAAAGAAAGGGTCGACAGAAACAAAAAAGGCAGAATCACATTTTAGAATTAGTGTCAAGCAAAATGTGATGCAACAGTTTTTTACCACAACTCTATATGGAGAGCTCGTTTTCATTAGAGAGTAGAGAAGAAAGGATCGACTTACTCATCTAAAAGAGACTTTTAGAGGAGTAAGTAAGGATGCAGCAATGCAAAGAGCTGAGAATTGCTCAGAGACTGCAATGAGTTTTTAGTACAGATGACATGGGGACTCAAACGCACCGTTGTCTAAACAATATAAAAGTCATAAATTGGAATATACAATGCATCTTTGAAAATAGATTGTAAAAAAAGATAATTTTGAGACAGCTGACGCAGAAGTGCAACAGCCTGTCACAAACTTTTGGTTATTAACTTGAGCCTGTTCGCTACTCACCTCTCCATTGTGTCTTTCAGTTTTTTATGTATTCCGTCCATTTTTTCCTAGTGGGCAAAAAGTATGCCCATCTTCTTAATGAGCCAATGGCAGACATCATAAATACTATTCTCCAAGAAGGTATATTTCCAGAGTTTTGAAAAAAAAGCTGAAGCGAGGTTAGTAAATAAAGTGAAATCGCCACTGAGCTTCAAACAGTTAAGATCCACATCTCTTCTTTTCCATTTTGGAAAGATTGCTGAAACTGATATCTCCCAGCTCATTGTAGAAGGTCTTCCTAAACTAGATAACCAACTTGCTTATACCATGAACCTTAACACTACAGATGCTATAGTCAAGTTCACATCTGATATATGCTATGATATTGATAAAGAAGACAGATTGGCGATACAAGCTTCGTTGTTAGATTTCAGCAAGGCATCTGATAAGATGTTCCTTCATGTAGCTGTTGACAAATTGCTCCCGCTTGTTACCAAACCATTCCTGGGGAAGATTGTAAAAAGTTTTTTCACAGACCATATGCAAAGAGTAAAATATGGAGGCTTTACCTCATCATACACACACTGCAGGATTGGCGTCCCCAAAGAACGACTTTGGACACAAAGAACCACAAAAGACTCAACATAGTCCCTCTTGGAACTATTCTGGATCCTTGGTAATGAGATGTTTTTGTGCTTGACCTCAAGCCAAGTGTAAAAGGTAAAAGATACAGTATAAAGTATGGTGGTGACTCTTCCTTTATGACACTGTAAAACGATATGGAGTGTCAGCCACTGAGTCAACCAAGACTAAATCAATGATATCATGTACTTGTCAAAACCCACCACAGCATGCGGCAGGTTACGCATAAAGTCGGTGTAAACAAAGATTCACCTCTCCGACTATAGCTAAGTCACAGACTATCAATTTTATCCTTAGTAAAACCATATACAGCTCTTCTGTCATGATAGAAGATAATCAAAATATTGCAAACAAGGAAATGCAGAATTTAGTGTAATCAGATGATTAAACTTATACATACACATTACAGAAACTGTGTAAAAGGAGATTTGTATAGCACTAGATATTGAGCCAAGGTGCATCAGAGTTTCTTAGAACTAAATCAGATTAGGAATAACAGCACAACAATAGCTGCAGATGAATAGTACCGTGATTACATTGTTACTGGCCTTTAAAAAGTACTACTTTAGTATTGTATGCCACAAAGATGTACCTTGCAGTTTGATTGTAGGATTTTAGCATAATGATGCTGTCGGAGATCATAAACGACTGAATAAGGTTTTTCATCAATGACGCAGTGGTTGGATATGCCATCTGCCATATCCGTAAGGTGTTTCCCAAAGCATAACACATCACTGGATCTTACACTACTGATCAAATACACCACACGATGGAGTGGATTTGGCTTTGTATCAATACGAAAGTATTGATCTGCAACTAGTAATATCCTGATGACATCGTCTGATGGACGCACCAATCTTCCATCGTATTGTAGCTTGAGTAGAGTATAGAGATGTCGGTACTGGATACTTGACTTAGTGGTTACCAGCGACTGACGGCCAATGTCACGACAGCACTTTAGTTAGCTTTTGCACAATGTAGCCAGCTATATAGACTATACTGTTGCCTATAATAGAAATTTGACATCTGAAATCATTGAGTTCCACAAACTGATCAACTTCTGGAGTAGCCTGTATGATGAGAATCTCGTTTTGAGCAGTAACATTACCCGTCTTACTAGCATCTGATTCTGCACCACATTTGCTGATAAGTTTGCGAAGGTAGCCTTAAACTGAGTAACAATAGGATTATTATTCCAACCACCTAAACAAAAGCATCAATTATAACAATTACATAAAATCAACCAAAATTGATGTCTTATTCACATAAACATAGTACCCTTAATATACAACAATACAACTGATAAAATAAACGAAAATAAAACAGCTCAAAATGCTACCATATTGCTATGTAAAATGAAAATGTGGCAATTTTCACTGGAAGTCATTCATAACCCATCTTAGGCATAAAGCTTAAAGGTTGACTTGCAACAAAATTCACATTACCGTTATTTGATTTGAAAAGATTCGCCATGTCTTACTCTGTTGTGTTGTAAGCAGGGTTGTTAAAAATCAATGACTTTTTTTCAAATCAAAAAAATCAATTTCTATTGATTTATTTGATTTTTTTTCATTTAAATCGATTTTTTTTGTTTCAAAAAGATGTTTTGTGTTCTAAATTGCAAGTTATTGCTATCAATTTGGAATTTACGATTTGCAGGAGTATTATGTAGTTTTATTACAACAATTAGGAAATGAAAAACATTTACACAGTTAACACACAACAAAAAGGACAGCATAATTTATGCGTTGGACATTAAATCCTAGAAACGAAGATGAAGAATCACAGGGAACAGATCACACAACTGCTAAGCTGCAAACATATTCATAGGCACTTGCTGTGGCAGCTGTCACTGATTTGCGTGCTGTTTGAGGTTTCTAATTTTTTTATAGATATATCTACTTTAAGTTGAGCAACCTTGCAGCACTGTGCTAGACAATATGGTTCTAAATTCAATCATTGAAAAGTATTATTCAACATTGAAAAATATTACCTTTAAATGACTTCAGTCAAACGTTTTAACTTGCTGTCAAAACATAGATCATTGAAATGTTCGTTGCAGATAAGTGCTCAAGGATCAGGCTTATTCACTCTTCTGCGGTTGCGATACCATTGTAAATAACGAGAGTACTCAGTTGCTTTGTTTGAAAATATAAAAATTAAAATGAAACTGTAGTAGTTATTTATTATTATTATTATTATATTTCCCACTTAGACCGCACAGAAGGTGCGTAAGGGGCATGGGAACACGGTGTGTTTACACTAATAAGTGGTTTCAAAATAACATTTTTTTTATTCAAATTATATTGTGTTTTTCTCATCTTATCAGGATCTTAACTCTCTTAGTGTACGGGGCCGAAAGGACTGATAGAATACATTAGCTCTTATATATGAAGTATAGGTGTTTGATTTTTGGCGGGTATTGTATCCTATGTTTTTTCATTTGAATGGTGGTTCTATTTAGTTAGTTAGCAACAGTAGTAATAACAATAGTATTATTACTCTTATCTCCTTACTGCTAGCTATATCTAGGTACAACAACAAATAATATTATAGGCACAACAAACATTTCCTTCAAATATAAATATTTACAAATAGCCTAATGGTTTGTATTTCCAATATGTTATTACAAAAGAAATTCCAAATTTAGATAATAAAAACCTTTGCTCTGAAGGAAGAAATTCTCATTCACTAGCTTATAAACTTATCTAATCACCGACAAAATACAGTCAAACTCATACACTCAGTAGTGACACTGATCGACTCTCACTCACCCAGTGACTAGTGTAGTAGAACTAACTAGTGGCAGTACTAACTAGTAGCAGCACAACTATTAGTAGTCGTAGACTTAAGCAATAGTAATATAACTAGTAGTAGAAGTGACTCATTTGAGAAATATCATGCCTTTTCCTTTAAAAGTCCATTCTTGCGGTTTTTACAGTTCATGGAATAGCAATAGCCCTGTGCACCTACACCCTTCTTTCTCTTACATAAATTATTAGTAGTAATCTCAGTAATCTGTTCCTTTGATTGAGCGGTGTATTCGTGATCTTCCATAGCTGTTAAATCTGAAATTAGATTTCTTTCTCACAATGAACATAATGAAGTTAACTCCAACGCTACCTGAAAACGGCGTCGGTCGGATTTCCGTATTCGCAAATGACCTCTGCCCTTCCAGGGGTTTTGAGTTCAATGGTGACAAGACTGCTTAGCTATTTATAGAGTCATTAATTAGACTAATACTTGACCTATGGGGGTCAAGTACTAGTGTTAAATCCGCTTTGCATGGTGTTCATTGAAACCTCATAGCTACATGTAAGTAACTCAACTTGCGGATCGGATCGTTCGAATTATGTGAATCATGTGGATTATGCTATGCGAGTCATGGAAACATAGTGATAGGCCTATCACTTCTGGCTTCGTGATGAATCAAACAGGACATTTTACTGGAGAGGATATACCTTATTATACAACCACACTTACCGCGGCTTTCTTCATTTGTGTGACTATAGTAGGAGTATTCCTAAACTTACTTACAGTTCTAACTGTAGCGTTTGGACAGAAAATAGGTAAGGGAGTACGAATCCAACTTATTAACTTAGCCGTAGCTGATATGATGATGGCTGCCTTCTTTCCGACGGCCATGATGACAGACAACATCTTATACCCACCTTTCCGAGGAACTGTTACGTGGTGCGCTGGATCAATCTGTATATCTCTGACAGCTGCCCAAGCAAGCATCTACAGCACGGCTGCTATAGGTCTTGAAAGGGCCATCATAGTATTTTTCCCTTTTCGGTCTTCTCGATACGGTAAAAGAGAAAAATGCACAGTCATCGCACTGATCTGGATACTCTCTGCTGCCCCGATTATGCTGACGGTGTCTAGCAGCAGGTTGTTAACACATCCTAATGGACACATTTATTGTGAGATTGGGTACATCATAAACCAACCATATTTCCAATGGTTGGTAAAAATGCAGTACTTTGTACCAACATTTATCACTGTTATTTCATACACACTCATAATTATAAAGCTCTGTATGAGAAAGAATGATGACACCGTCTCCAATCACCTCTCTAATGCTCACGGCAAGGCAATTTCTAGGGTAATTATTTTGTTTTTCATTGGCTTTTGGTGACCATTGCTGCTTCTCTTTTTTGTTCAGCGTAAAGGGAGCTGTAATCGTAAATCTCTTGCTATATTGTTATACCGTACATGCCAATCAAATCTTCACATATAACCACAAAACAAGCAGTTGGTTTAATGCTCTTGGTTTTGCGTTTAGTGCAGAGCAAAGTAGTAATAATACTCACTCTATGTTATATAGTGAAATATGAATTACTGTTATGTTATCCTTATCATTGTATTACATCTTACCTACTATGATAACACAAGCAATATCGTAGTACCGTTCTACCTAGTATGATATCACATGTAATATTGTATTACATCTCTACCTAGTATGATAGCACAAGCAATATTGTAGTATAACTCTACCTAGTATGATATCACATGTAATATTGTAGTACAACTCTACCTAGAATGATATCACATGTAATATTGTAGTACAACTCTACCTAGAATGATATCACATGTAATATTGTAGTACAGCTCTACCTAGTATCATATCACATGTAATATTGTAGTACAGCTCTACCTAGTATGATATCACATGTAATATTGTAGTACATACTGCATAACTCTGTCTGATATAAAGCTATGGACTGTGCTGAAGTAATGCAAAATGGTTTTGCTGTGAGTAAACCACAAACCAAACATCCAGGAATATCATTCATTGCAAACCATTCACAATTTTAGCTCAATAATTTGCAGCAATGGAACATTCCAGGCATGACCAAATGTTTTTTACTTAAAGAGTTTCTATAAGTATTATCTAAAGACAAAAGAATGGAAAAAAGCATTTCTCATAAAACTTTGATTTTAATGCATCTTTCTATGGCTTTACACTTTTAGCTTGCTGCGAATTTTAAAAGATTATGTCAGCAAAATGAATTAGTCCATTCATAAAACATGTTGACATAAATGTTTCTTAAGTTTGTTACCTATTGTCTCCGCAACATACAGATAGTTTTACAAGACTTTGTCAAAAACTTTTAGAATTCATCTTATAAAAAGACTGCATACTGTTTTACAGCCAAGTTCATGCCAATTAGCAACTAAACAACATTCAGCCTAATATAACAGTCTATTCTACAAACATGTTGTAGAAGCCAGTTTTCTTTTCGATAAACCAATTTTACATATGGACAAAGAGATAAGTATTTTTCACCTCTCTGAGTTTCTAAAGCCTTGGATATGGTGAAACAATGGTGACTAAACTCAAACAAGAGTACAAATATTTCTCAAGATATTGTAAAGATATTCTGGGATAACAACATGTCACACTCTTCGTTTGATTATAGAAACACCATCACAAGTATGTAATAGTGTTGATTCATGGAAACGATTGTCATTCATACTTGTGAGAAACTGAAAGTACATGTAATTCTTCATAAATAATAGCCACATTATAAAAGAGGTTGGCTTACATCATGACCCTGGAGTCATGCGGCCAGCCTCTTGTGACAGCTTGTCAAAAAAGATTCTAAAGACTCCATGGAAAAATTAACACTAACTTAATAAAATAAAAATTAAGAGCGAGTCAACTTTATTTATAAGTTTTAAGTCACCTGATCAGCTTATTAAGTGTGAAAATTATGAAAGTTGCGAGCTTCGGTCCGTTTAATGTTCAAACCAGACGATTCAAAACCAGACCAACCAGACGCAGCTGTATGTTCAGAAAAATGAAAAGATTACGAGGTAAAAAGTTAAAACATCTCAAAAGCATGAAATGAGTTTAACTGTTTTTTTAAATAGTTTTAAGTCAGTGTCTAAAAGCATACTGAAATAATATTTTTCACCAAAATTTAAGTACGCCAGTTTTTATTATAATAGATCATTACATTATTGGAGCCTTGAGATGCTTTATTCATTGAATATGCCTTACAGATATGTGGCCCCATTCTACATCACTTTTGAAGTACAAAAGGAATTTAGCTAGTTTTAAAAGGATGGCGGTAGACATAAAGCATAAACCTAAAGACATATTACCAAATGTAGAGGAAATAGCATTGTCAAATAGACTGGTATTCCACCTCATTTGTTTTCAAGAGAAATTTAAATTTGTTGTTACGTTAGTCAATAATTCATCAGATTTTGCTAAAGTCTCCGACGAAAAAAATGTTGTTGCCAAAACGCAGTGGGAACTTTCACTCGCAGCAAATAGTAAATAAACAAATAGAAAAACAAACAAAAAAATTTTTTCAGCATCAACTTAACCATTCTAATACACCAATACTTTTGCAACACCAATAGAATTTTGTATTGGAATCACTACTGTGTCGACTAAAATGTTGGAAAAAATAGCCAAACTGCATTTTAAACTTGATTACTTTGCAAATGTCTGCTGGGTTGTGACGGTCAATCAGAGAAGATTGAGTGCAAGTCCATTTTCTTATGCCAGCATGCATGTATGTATAACCTTTTGTAAGCATTGGTAATCACCCAACAAAATGATCTTCTTCATTCCAAGAGAATACAAAAATAAAAAGACAAAAATCAGGAATTATCGAGTGAGTTGAACAAACGTGGTTTAAAAGTTTGTAATCCAATAGTATTGCTGAGGAGTCTGGGTAGTGAATTGAAGGTTGTAGTAACAGAAAGTTTATAATCTAAAACATAAACTAAAACATACAATGCTGGATGTACTTACCCTAGGACACTTATATTTCGCTAGTATTTAGTTTCGTGAGTAGCACACAGAGTAAAATTTCGCTGCAACTTAATTTCGCAGCTCTGATGAGTGCGAAAATATAGTGATGTGAAAATAAATACAGTGGAACAAACAAATTAGATTCCTCAGGTCCGGTCCTCTAGTAAAAAAAGTTTTTATATTTGCGACTAGTTTGTATTTGTAACCCGCAGGTATAAATGTATGGCAGAAATCGATAATTCAACGTGATCGCTTGCTGCCATTTGTTTCTTGGACTATCAATGACGTCTCGGTCCTTTCCGTCGTGACCGATATGGTACCAATATTAGATCTCAAGTATTTATAGCAAGCGATGGCCATGGCACGTTTTGAGTTCACAATATTTCAAATTTAAAAAAAAATCAAATACAGTACATGTCTCATAAAAAAGAAAATAGATAACAACCAACATCACAACCAGAACTGTATAACATGGTTGGACCTGGTGAGGGTTGTTATCGTTTTTGGTTGGCAGTAAAATTCATCACTACAATAAGTATTATTTAATTGTATGACTTCACCTACCAGACTTTCATCCTCATCAGTTACGAATTCGGTGACTAAACTGATATCATCATCTTCTTCGTTTGTCTTGGCTTTTCCAAAAAAACTTGTTATCTTAATTTGCTTTGCCATGCTGCTCATTCGGTGTATTAACGAATTTACTAGAAATTTCCCAATGAGCTCAATCACACACAAAATTATCTGCATTTCTAATTTTGTTGTGGATATTAATGAACTACAGGGCCGTATTCCCTTGGACAGCTGGCCGGCTAAGACGCCCCAACTTTTAGGAATTTCATAGTCCAACGGCTATAGAAAGGTTTTTATCGCTGTAGAATATCACTTTATTCGAAGCCATAGATACAAACATCAACTTTTAGTAGTTCTTAGGCGTCATTATTATCTTCATCAGCGGCAAAATATTCTTGTTAACGACTTTTATAAAGGTTTGCAAAATATCAAGTTTTAGTAAACATCTGCTTGCCCATATCCTACTTAATGAACTTGAAATAAAATCGGCAAAAATGATCTTTGTTAAAACGCTTAAAAGAAAAAGATGTCTTCTTTCTGAGCTTTTTAACTGCATACAAGTTTTGCCTGTTTTAATTTTAAAACGTTTTGTCAGTCACATCAGCTAAAACAAAGCAAATCTCAAAAAATAGAAAAATGTTGATACTTGCCAATAAAATTTTTTAAAACTTCACGTGAGAGGCCCGGCTGAGGCCCTACATAAGAGAAACCTGTTGGGAGCTTACAACACCCCCCCTCCTTCTCCACACCCCAGATGTTCATAACTAGTCGTCTAACATTAGCCCCCCAACTTGCAACCAGTGAATACAGGCCTGTGTAGAACATAGCTATTTAATTTCGAATTTTCGCTAGTTCGTTATGATAGTTTAGTTTCGCGCATGAATTTTTCGCGTGATGATGACTCCGCGAAAACGCGAAAGTTAGATGCCGCGAATACTTAAGTGTCCTAGGGTATAACTGATAGGAGTGATGAGCTACTCGCATCTGTTCATATCAATCTACAGAGTAGATCAGCTGATCAGGTGATTTCTGGAGCAATTGTCAGCCACAGAAATCAGCTAATTACAGACTAACAGCTAGTCTAAGTCTAGAACGATGTACCTAGATGAAGGCCGGTACAAACCAGTTCAACCAGGAGCCTGTGCAGTCCAATGCTTATTCTTGGTTTTTATTTTTAGTTGCAGATAATGCTGGTTGTAGATGCATTTCTCACACTTGTCGCCTGGCTTCCACAGAATCTCTACTTTACCATATTTACCAACTATGAAGCAGGATTCTCTGAGTTTACAACGCAAAAGTTTGTCCTCGACGCGTGTTTCGCAGCCCTCATCTCTACCAATACCTTCTCCACCCCGATCGTTTACTTTATATTTAACAAATATTTCCGAGTGAGTAAAAATTTATTTAATGTTTGGCATAATTTAGAAAAAAAGATTCCTGTTTGAATTTAAATTATTGCTAATATAGTAACATATATATAATATGAATATATAAATATGTATATTACCTATATATATTCTATAGATAATGTATATTTTATATAACATATATTATATATTATGATATATAAATACTGTAGTAGGCTATGTATATTACAAATAATATGTATTTATAAAGTTTAAAAACAGATATCAAAGTAAGTACTCAATACTGAAAGTTAACATTAAAATATGAAAATATATAAAACTCTTCTATTTGTTTTCAGGAATACATGCTTTGGTTTGTTCATTGCTGATCATGAGAAGTGTTCTCTTTCAATTTATAAGAAGTTGCAGTAGTCCTTGCAATCAAATGCCCAGTTTAGTGTTGCTGGACTCCCGCTAGCCAGTTCAGATAATATAGACTTTAGAGCCGTAAAATGCAAGTCTAGAAAATTTATATTTCTTCCTATAAACGTCATTTACTTTATAAACAAATATTAGTTGAAACTATGTAAAATAGGAATAACGTAAAATTACATTGCTGCATTTTGAAATGCATAATATATTACAAAATAGTAATTAGCTTTGAAAAGCAAAACAAACACTTTTTATTAAGCTTAAAATATATTTTAATAGATGTTTTTTAACTCCTAGATATTTATGATCTTAAAAAGTGAGAAATTTTGTTTAAAGGAAACATCTTAATCACAGAGTTTTAAATCAATTGCTGATAGTTCAATGAATTGCTGATAGTCCAATGAATTGTTGATTATATAATAGTAAATTAGAAAATAGTAAAATAGAAAATAGTAACTAGCTTTGAAAAGCAAAACAAACACTTTTAATTAAGCTTAAAATATATTTTAATAGATGTTTTTAACTCCTAGATATTTATGATCTTAAAAAGTGGGAAATTTTATTTAAAGGAAACATCTTAATCACAGAGTTTTAAATCAATTGCTGATAGTTCAATGAATTGCTGATAGTTCAATGAATTGTTGATAGTTCAATGAATTATTGATAGGTCAATGAATTGCTGATAGTTCAATGAATTACTGATAGCTCAATGATTTGCTGATAGTTCAATGAATTATTGATAGTTCAATGAATTGTTGATAGTTCAATCAATTGCTGATAGTTCAATGAATTGTTGATAGTTCAATGATTTGCTGATAGTTCAATGAATTGCTGATAGTTCAACGAATTGCTGATAGTTCAATAAATTGCTGATAGTTCAATGAATTGCTGATAGTTCAATGAATTGCTGATAGTGCAATGAATTGCTGATAGTTCGATGAATTGCTGATAGTTCAATGAATTGTTGATAGTTCAATGAATTGTTGATAGTTCAATCAATTGCTGGTAGTTCAATGAATTGCTGATAGTTCAATGAATTGCTGATAGTGCAATGAATTGCTGATAGTTCGATGAATTGCTGATAGTTCAATGAATTGTTGATAGTTCAATGAATTGTTGATAGTTCAATCAATTGCTGGTAGTTCAATGAATTGTTTATAGTTCAATGAACTTCTGATAGTTCAATCAATTGCTGATAGTTCAATGAATTGCTGATAGTTCAATGAACTTGAAGTAATAAAATGCTCAGGTAATAATAAAGCTAGAAATGATTAACAGCTAGTACTCTCCCCTGGGGTTTTACTCTCAACTTTCATCACCAAGGGCTCAGCAAAAAAAAGGATGTTTTAGGGGCATTTTTTGGTGGCCAGACACTCTAGAGTCTAGGTTGTTTCATAAAAAAGGGTGTGTCTTTAGCTTTGTGCTATAGGTAGGAGTAAACCCTGTCTCATTGAGTTCCACACAAGAGGAACATGCCAAAAAAGGGGACAATTAGTCTGCGGTGATGGAGTGATAAGAGTAGTTTTTTATTAATGCGTAAGTCAGTGGAAAGGGTGCATTTTATCACATCTCAGACTAGCCCTTGTGGATGAATAAAAAAGAGTGAAACTCCTGGGATACCCTCGCAGTTTGATACCTCATGAGAGATTGTCAGGAGTGCCGATAAAGCACAGATAAATCCTGTATACGCAGCTAGTCCAAGGCTTAGAGCCTTAGACCCTGTTTCAATAGTTCAAATCTCGTATAAATCAATTTTTTGTTCTAACCCTCAACCAAAAGGTCAAAATAAGGCCAAAATAAAAAACGAACATGTTTTTTATTTTAGTAAAGATTGTTTCCTTTTTATAAAAGAAAAATATTTGACGTTTAAATCATTTATTGCTTATAAATATAAACCAGTGTTACTTTGCAGTTACTGCAATCTGTAAACTGCAGCTTGGCTTAGAACTTGGTTTATAAAATTGATTTCTGTTAAAATTTGGTGACAAATATATTTATTCGACGATATAACCATGTGTTTCAATAAATTAAAATGCATAAAAATACATAAAGACAAATATATAAAAATACATATATAATGTATTGTTATATGTTTAGTAAACAGTATTTCAACATATTTTAATAAACTAAAATGTATAGAGATACACTATAGTGTATTTTAATGTATATGTCAGATGGTATTACAACTTATTTCAATCAATTAAAATGCATAAAAGTACATTTTAATTTATTTTATAAAGCTCATACCTATCAATCTATATTAATGTATTAAAAGATGTTAGAATATAGTAAAGTGTATTTATGTCGTATAATATACTCGCATAAAGAACCAGAATGTCTGCTTAACAGATTGATGCGAAGATGCTCCTTCAGAGCCTTAGATGTTCTAAGCTACCACCAAGTCAGTCTACAACACCTTCCAGTGGCTCTAAAGGAGTTAACACCAATGTTTAGTTTACTATCAATACTGTTTTATTAAAATTTGCTGTAATATATTTGCTCTACGTAATTTTGAGAAAAAAAAAAAGTTCAATCTGTAAGTTAATTTACTCTTCTGTACATGTATCTCTTGTAAATATTAAAATAAACACTGTAAGAACTATATAAATGCACAAGCTGATTGTACATTACCAAAGTTTATATGTTGGCAAATTGTGTATGTTTGTTTAACCGTGAGACTACAAAATTATTATTACCAGCCCTCTGAACAGGCACCCATGCTGTGAGGGACCGTCAAGCGTGCCAATAAAGCACAGAAAGTAACTACATACACAATAACCCTGCAACAGTTGAAAGTGACTGGTTGGTGTGCTAGAGTAGTGTGCTGGAAGGAAAGTTGAATATTACAGGTGCAAACCCCTTTTAAAGCAATCTTTTTTCGCAGCTTCTAAGTTTGGCGTCAGACGGACAGACACGGCTCTAATTACAGTAGAGAAGGAAATAGTAAAGATTGTCTGATGTACATCGTAGGATGTCAGAATAACAGAAAAGAATAAGTTACGGACTTACGGTTTCAAAACTGGGAGTTCAGACCCAATCATTACCTTTTATGATGGCAAAGTTCATATTTACATCCAGCCAATTGCACACACTGACAAAAATCTCTCTCTTAGTGTTAAATTATTAAGACTTCCAACTCAATTTCAACTCAATACATAAAGGGTGTAGGCTAGCGAGATAATCATGCTGAGGCATACTGCTTAGCATCGTCAACCTAAAGCCTGGTTCCCATATCGATTGCAAGACCCCGGTGGCCATGTTGCGCGCAAAAACACTTGCGCCACTAGGCTCGGTGGCATCGTCAACCTAAGCTGCACCGCAATCTCAACAAATAACAACTCACCAACTTAAATTGATGCAGTTTGAATGTCAGGCTTTCCATACCAAACCAATTACCATGAAACCTCTAATAGAACGCCGCTATAGGAGAATGGTTGAACGATACAGCGCCACCCTTTAATTGAGCGCCATCTCCATTTGACCACCACTTTGACATTCTTTGATTTTCACGAACCCCTAATAAAAAGTGACCAGTAGAAAAGTGTTCACAAAACCGTACTAGTATTGATTTGGTTAAATCAATAACAATTAATGGTAAAGTGCCTGAGAAGATCGATTGCCACAATCACCAGAACTGCACTCTGATTTAAAGTCACTAAGGTGTAAATCTGATCTTTGGTTTTTAGATCTGTTCATAATTTGGTATATAATCTGACTGTTGACTTAGAAGCGTTTTAATGAACATACGGTTAGCATACTTTTTAGGAACAACGTTTATTATGCCGTAACGAAGTCCATTTTCCAATTTCAAAACTTAAAGGTTTTTTCTTTAAAATTTTGGAATCGGCATCGTTGAAACAGTTAATAACTGTTTCTGGCTGTTTACTTCAGTCGTCCCTTGTTTAACTCGATCTGGTACCGCGGTGTGTATGATGAACGTTTTAGCAAAAATACTGAGGCCGACAGCATTAATGTCACTCCGCTTGAAGGAGAGTGCAAAATATAGATAATATTAGCATCGCTTCATTCATAAAAGATTTAGATTTATCCTCTCAACATTCTGATGAGCTAGTAAAAAAATACAGCACCACCCTCTATTTGAACGCCACCTATTATAAACACCACTATAGGGGAAGGGTGGCAAAGTACAGTGCTATGGCGTTTACCTAAATAGAGGTTTTAAAGAGAACATTGTTTAGGCATTTGCTTCACACGCTCGAGTTTATAAGAGTTCAGCAGGGGCTATTATTTTTACATCTTTCCTCTGGAGAATGCGTCAGCCTGAATATGATTGATAATTTAGTCCTTTCAAAATCCGGCAGGACAAATGATGAAGACTTATCTAGGGCGAGTTCTGATAATCTCCTTATAAGCCTCTACAAGTCACGTTCACGAGGTTAAAAAGGAAGGGCAAGAAATACAGATAATATTTACTTTTATTCTCAACTCCTTATTATAAATTTTTTCCGCCCTTTAACCACGGTAACCAAGCTTTGACACAATTCTCTGTTATTACTTTTTAAGCACTGGTTGTCGTAAGTAAAAAGGCAATAATAACAGTTTTAAAAATAATAAGAAAAAAACATTTAATAACAGTTGTAAAAAGGCGTTTCAAACGCAGACACTGTGTACTTTACTAAATATATATGTACCTAGCGGATCGTAATTACTACATTATGGTTTGATGGATAAATAAATTAGTTTCAACTAAAACATCTTACTCGAATAATCAATAACAATTCACAAACTAAAGTTCTATCAAGTTCAAAGGTTCATCAGGCGCTGAGATACACAACCAATTAAATATTTTCAAGTTATTTGTTTCTTTTTTCCAGTCATTCTTTTGTGGGTGGATTATATTGACTGATTATATGATCTAATGATTATTAGTTCAAGCAGGTATAGCAGGGGCTGTGGTTACAGCATTCCTCTGGAGAATGCCAATGCATAAATATGATTGATAATTTAGTTCTTTTCAAACTTTGGCTAGAAATAGGTGAAGCCTTATTTGGAGTGATTACTGATAATCTCCATCTAATCTGCAACCAGTCATGTTTACAAAGCTACTAAGAAAAGACAAGAAATTCCAGTGATATTTTTTATAATATTTTAGAAAAATCCTGAAGGTACGCTACTTAGATTAATGTACAAATAAAGTAGAAACATTCAAATGCAATGTGAGATTACTAAAATGAAGGCATTCCTAAAGCCTGAGCACACATACTGATGAAATGAACAGGTTATGTTATTAATTTGTAAGGTTTCTAAATAGCACTTTTACAGATAACTCAAAAAGGGTCAACCGAAATGAAAAAGGCAGAACCACATTTTAGAAATAGTGTCAAGCAATATGTGATGCAAATTTTTTTTACCACAACTTTATACAGAGAGCTCATTTTTATTAGAGAGTAGAGAAGAAAGGATTTACTTACTTCTCTATAAGAGACTTGTAGAGGATTAGGATGCAGCAATGCAAAGAGCTGAGAACTGCTCAGAGACCGCAATGAGTTTTTAGTACAGATGAAACGGGGACTCAAACACACCGTTGTCTAAAAAATATAAAAGTCATAAATTAGACTATACAATGCATCTTTGAAAAGGGGTTGTAAAGAAAGATAATTTTGAGACAGCTGACCCAGAAGTGCAACAGCCTGTCACAAACTTTTGGTTATTAACTTGAGCCTGTTCGCTACCCACCTCTCCAATGTGTCATTCAGTTTTTTATGTATTCCTAGTGGGCCTAGTGGGCAAACAGTATGCCCATCTTCTTAATGAGCCAATGGCAGACATCATAGTTACTATTCTCCAAGAAGGTATATTTCCAGAGTTTTGAAAAAAAAACTGAAGCGAGGTCAGTAAATAAAGTGAAATCACCACTGAGCTTCAAGCAGTTAAGATCCACATCTTTTTTATTCCATCTTGGAAAGTTTGCTGAAACTGATATCTCTCAGCTCATTGTAGAAGGTCTTCCTAGACTAGATAACCGATTTGCTTATACCATGAACCCTAACACTACTGTAACAGATGCAATAATAGTCATTGAAAGCCAGCTTTTATTTCAACCACTCAGACAGCGGTTTAAAAGGAGACAAAGGGGCTAGTACCCTGGCAGTTCGAGATGCCGCGAGAAATCCTCATGTGTGCTGTTAAAGCACAGAGAATAAGCATGTGCACAAGTATTCTAACAAAGTGGAATGTGAACAGTTAGTGCAGATGGTAGCATGCCTGACTACCAAATCGAATGTTAGATGTTCAAATACTGTACAGTGCAATATTTTTTCCTGACTAGCAACCGTCTCTTTGGACAGAGAGACAGACGGATAGACACGGCATTTATGATTGTAAAGGTAGATGAACTGAAGAACAAAAGAGAAGGTTTCTATCATTTTTCCGCGTTGGCTGTAGCTGTAGCCATAAAGCAGCTAATATGATTACTATTGCATGATAACCTGTGAGGCAGGTTGGATCAGTGCTGGAGAATGAAGGCAACATGTAAGAATGTCTTTTTGGAACAGTAGTAGGTCACTGAATGTTTAAAAATAGTGGTACTTGCTACTGTCCTTCAGGTTTAAGGCAGTCTGGCCTTGAACTGGCTGTCGGAAGAGTGTATTTTTGGTAGCTGATATAAGTGGTAAAACAAATTACACTAGTTTGTTCAAGTAAATTATGCGGTGTTGTAGATTTATAGTATAAATCTATAGCTCAACCATGCCTAAAATTTATAATATAGCTCAACGTAATTAATATAATTTGCTGATAATTTATGTGTGGTTCTTGCTTTGTAAGACTTCTAGTAAGATGCAAGAACCAGAGATTTGATAGCGGGTGTTGCCCCTGAGTGTGTCTTGCATCAGTGGTTTATGATTGGTAATTAATGATAGCCAATGAGATTTGATGAATCCATTATTGAGCTTGAATCCCCACAGTGGTTTACCAGACTCATCAATCACAAACTTCAATGTTTAAGAAGATGAAAAGAGGATGCATGCCACAAATTGTGGTGAGTTCCTCTCAGTAGGAAGCTATTAAGTTTAAAATTTACAAAAACCGAAAAGTTACTAGTAGATATTACCGTAAAAACAAGACATTCCGTTGGTTCAGCTAGCAATATTTACAGCTTACCTTAGAACGCTATCAGTTGAATATAAAGGCTCGAGAGCTGTATTTATACAGTATCAGTAGAAGAGTTGCACTCCCATGGCGTTAGATTTAAACTATGGTTCTAGTTAAACATTTACAATCTTAGAAGGATTTGTCTTCTTATGATGCAAGCTGATAATTTGTATTCCTGTAGTACAAACTGCCAAGAGTACCCCAGTCTATGTGCATAAAATTTCTCAAAAGGAAATCTGATAACATGTATCAGAATGTATGGACAGCTCATAGCAGTTTGTCAAATACCAGTTTTCAGTGTCGAGACAACTAAAGCACAACACATTTGAAATATTGTTATTATAGTATAGGAAATATTCTGCATTGATGAGCTGGCTGCATTTTAAAGCATACAGCTTGCAAACTACATGCATTATCATTGAAAATATATACTTTATCTAGAACTTTCTCTCTATGTAAGTCTTTAGTAAGTCTACTAAGCTAGCCCTATGAGGGCTATAGCTGTATAGCAATACTATACAGCTATTGTCAGCTCTTCTCATTGTTGATAGTAGTTTCATATAATATTATACTAGCTGTGCCACCCGGCGTTGCCTGTGTAATAGAAAAGTATTTGACAGAAAATAGATTTGTATTTAACATATAACAACATTTGCCATTCTAACTTTCAAACTACATATCATGAGAAAAGTTTTTTGTCTTATAAACAATGAGAAGTAGTGAGAGTTTTGCTATTAGCCAGTTTAATAATGTGAGCGAACAGCTTCTCGTGATGTTATGCGTCATACGTAAAGCAGTTAGGTATTGCTCTGATATAATGACTTATATTGGCAGGCTACCAATTCGACTTTTGTAGTCTAGTGGGCTAGATGTAAAGCTGGTGTACGGTTTGGTCCGTGATCGAATCCTCTTCGGTACAGATTATTTATTCCAAAATCTTAAGATCTATAGTCAGCTTTCTGATGAACACACAGACGGACTTGGAGAAATATATTTAAAGAAGAAAGATGTCTGAGTGGATATTCAGATATTCGCCAGCATCTTTTTTTCTAGCCAAAAAATTAACAAAAATTGAAAGGTTGACAGGAGGTTACCCTCAACCTGTCGGTCATGTCCATTATACACCCACTACCAGTTTATTTTAATTCAAATACTCCCTAAAGCGCTTTTCTGATACCCAGAAGCAAGACCTTAATGTCAAAGATAGCTTCAAAGTTTTCAGTCTTTTTTAAAACTAAAAAGCTGTTTTCATAGCGTTACTATCTGCCAGCAATCTCTCCAACTTCATGGCTTCAACTAATACCGCTTTTGTCACCCATTTGTAAGCATATACAGTGTGATATACTGTCAAGTCTTGACTAAGGCATGAATTTAGTCACCTATATATAAAACAAGAGTGCTTCCCATTGTACCAATACATGCACCCCATTGGTACAATGTAGATGATATATTTAACTAATATTGGAATTGATGGCATTCCTCCCTAAGGTCATTCTTTTTTAAGCTCTTTTTATAGTATCATCAAAACCATTCCGTGTAGCACCACCATCAGTCATAATTAATTTCCATCTATTTATAAACATTCATTAATTCATTTGACTCGTGCAGTGAGTGACATAATGATATATCTCTGATGATCTATGCTTCTAAATGTTTGGCAAGCCGTGTATACAAGGAAATTTCTTAAAATGAACATAATGCTGATTTTCAACTAGTAGTTGAACTCTGTTGCACATCAAGCATTATTCAAGCTCTACACACAAGATGAGTGTAGAAAATGCGACAAACAGTAAGACATGTTTGCCGTTTGAGGAAATCTATTGTACTTGCTTTAGACAGAATAAGCTTTATCATTCATAACATGACTGACACAGACTACGTTACGGAATACATCGTATCTAAGTTCCGTGATTCTCTGAAAGAAGAACTATACTGCAGTTGTTCAGACATTTTCCTTTAGCACATCTGTTTTCTTGTTGTCAAGAGTCAAAATTTATCTTTTGTTGAGATTTTAGCAAAAACAGTAGCAGCTGCAGACCAATAATTTATCTTTTTCCTTGTTTTTTTTTGAACTGACAGGGTTAGTTTAGCCTAAATACTTTCTGCTACTACCGGAGCCGAACCCTTAATCAACAACAAACCTGTTGTTATAAGGGTGGGAAGTATTGACAGGCAATGCATTGCTTTTACCAAATTACATTCTGGAATAGCAAGTTGTAGACGCAAGCTTTGAAATCTTTGATAAAAATACACATCATGCGTGAAGTATCGGCAAGTATTTGTATTTATACAGAGATATGTGAAATGATTTTCCTTGAATACCCTTCCTGTTTGTGCGTGAGAACTCCACTTGCGTACTTGCACTAACAAAAACACATAAAAGCTTACTAACTACAGCTTTGATTAGAAAATGTGTGTTTCAGACTCAATGTTTTTAGTAGCTAGCTCTCTATGGGCTAAGAGACAGTGAACAGGAGAAGACAACCATCTTTTGCAGGAGTTTGGCTGACAAGCTACAACTAACAGGCTGTAGCAAACGTGACTGCTCCTCTTTCATAGCTGGTCTGCTCCAATTGTATTAATCTACATGAGTAATCCATAGGGTATATCATAGTCAACTTATATTAGTCTACGGGAGTAATCTATAGGGTATATCATAGTCAGCTCATATTAGTCTACATGAGTAATCCATAGAGTATATCATAGTCAACTTATATTAGTCTACGGGAGTAATCTATAGAATATATCAATGTCAAATCATATTAGTCTACATGAGTAATTCATAGAGTATATCATAGTCAACCCATATTAGTCTACATGAGTAATTTATAGAGTATATCACATTCAACTCATATCAGTCTACAGAAGTAATCCATAGAGTATATCAATGTTAAATCATATTAGACTATAGAGGTTATCCACAGAGTACATCACAGTAAACAAGAATAATATTTTTTTCGTCTATGGAGCTGTTTACTTAAGTAGATAGGTTTAGCACACATACAATGTAATTATAAAGACCCAACAAATAGCTCAAATTTTCAAAAGGTTAAGAGTTTTTTCTCTTGCACATAGGACAAATAGGAATGCAGGCTTTAAAAGTATAAAAATATGATAGTCACTTCTATACAATACTAGATTCATTGCAACACTTACAGTACTTACATCCAGTATTTAAACAGCTGTGAGCAACTTAATTATACGTAAATAATTGAATTGCATTACCGTGGTTGCTATTGTTACTTTAACACCACATTCCAGCAACATAAAAGATAGAGAAGCTCAGCTCAACAGCTTATAGATTTAGGTTTATAAAACACCAATTAATTTAAAAGGTGAAAAAATCAAAAATAGTCTTTTAGCCGTACTTGGCCAAGATTAAAAGGGAAAGAAAAAATGTTACATACAACAAAACTCTTTGCAATAAAAAGTACACCTAAATGCTTATGCTAAAATAGCTATTAGATTTATTAAGTTGAGGAATAATTTATTTCTAAATATTTAATACGAGATCAAATTTATAACTATATAAATACAATAAAGCTGAGCAGGTCTTGCGCGAGTCTTGACCTTAAAAAACCTTTCGAAGGAAAACTTATGAAAGTACAGTGTGAAATAAGTCTGAGAGTGAAGAAGTGCTGCAAAGGTTTAATCAGGATACAAAAGAAAAGAAAATAAGCAATGATAACCAGAGCGATAAGATGTAGATATCTTTAAATAGCAACTTTTCATCTCTGGGCAGATAAATGAGTTACAATTATGGTTAGTATAGCTAATATGGCGCACTTTAAAGTTTAATTATGACATGACTGCAGTAACCAATGTATCATTGCATCATTACGGATCCTCTGGTTTACACTAATGTTGTCACATACGGTTGATTAGGCATAACATATATTTTATTCAAATATAATATTTATGCTTGTCAAAACCAAGAAACTACATATAATAAAACAATAACGTTAATCATACAGTTGATCATCTGTAAAACCATTGATAAAATATAAAATAAAACACATAAAATGAAAGATATGTCATTTACCTTAATAACACATCCAGCAGATTGATAAATAGTTTGTGAATCTCCTTCTGGTTTATTCTTGATGATGTATGTATATGACATAGGGGTAATGATGGAACATATATACAAGTAGCAAAAAGTATCAGCATGAAAAACAGAGCTGAAAAAAACTACATGTTGTTGGCTCAAAGGCTGATAGAAAAATGACTTCAAGGACACACCTAATCAACTGTACAACACTATGGCAAGTCAGACAGACCACACAAGACAGACCACCCAAAATCAACAGATCAACTGATCAACTAGCATTCATTTTGGGCATGAGCAGTGATATAGGATGTTTGAATCGTGAAGCGCACTATCAAATTAAGAAAATTAACAGAGACAAGCAGAACCTTACAGTAATATTACCTTAAGAATGACTAGTATAAACTATCTTTATATCTGCTTATATTTGACTTTCTTGTATCCGATATATGTTATGCATAAAGTCAAATATGCAATACGTAATGTCAAATACGCTATGCCTAATGGCATGTGTCCAACACACACATTTTGCGGAAATTTCGATACTTTTTCATGTCTAGATGCAGTGTACTTTTTAATTGATGACATGTCAGAGTACACGTAGTTACATGTACACATGCACATGTAAGCTTTAAGAAGCTACAACATATGTATAGATCAGTGAAAACAATTCTTTCAGGATAGTTAGTCTCTTTGCATGTTTCATGCTATTAAAAAACCTATAATAATATTTGAACATGAACAGTAAAGATGCTTTGAGCAAGGTCTTAGCTAACAAATGTTGATTAGTTGTATTGCTATATTCATATAAATGTATAGCTGTAGCAACAAAGTTAAAAAGCTAAAAGCACATCGGTAAGCCAAGCACAGAGGTCCAAAGCTATGATATACCGACCCATTTTCGATAATATTTTTGCTTAGTATTACTGTTGTTCCAGTTGCTTGCTGTATTTTATTGGCAGTGTTTCAAATAGCCAAAAAAGCTAATTTTTTTTATATAAAAAGCATGTGTAGATAGTATGTTTTAACACAATTTTTGAAGGTTTTTGATCTGAACATGTCTGATAAGCTACCTAAGGTAATATCAGAGATTACATACAGATAGATTACTATACATACAGATAGTCACTGTTTAGTATAAATATGGTCTTCTCTGTGAGTTTTTAATAACTTTGGTAGATGTTTTATTAGTAAGTTGATTTGGGTAGTTGGATCGCTTCTTGTAAATAGTCATCCACTTAAGAATTGTAGGACCTACAACACAAACAGAAAGCTGAAACTTCAAGCCCTTCCACCGCTGAAAGACAAGTCTCCAATTTACATGGCAAGTGCTTAAAATGCAGCTCTTCATTCCTTGTGATTCTTTCCTAAAATATATTTTCAAAGTGGATGAAGTTTTTATATCATGGCTTTTAACCATGCAAAATATAAGTTTTTTTTTATATTATAAAAATGTAAAAGAGTCATTTAGTAAAAATTAAGGTATGATCTGAAACAAATAAAATTCAAGTTTAACTTGCATGATGAGTATGAGTAGGTATCATCTGGAGAGTGATACATTACCCGTCTTATGCTGAAGCCACAAATATATTTTAGAGTTCTGATACATACAACATCATTATTCATATTGGGTTATTAGTCTACCTCACAGTTATTTCTAAACATAATTTTGTGTCTTGTGTCTATGTCATGCTACAGTAAGTTTTTGCTATATACTTTAGTGCCATCACAGCAAATTCTGTGCACAGACAAAGGAAATATTTTAGGTAGCTTGGAGTGGAAGATCAACCCTGCAGGATCTATTAGAGGTAAGTTGTGATCTCATATTTCATACTATTGTCACACCGTGTAGTAATGTAGATTACCTCTATAAGCTAAATTAGCTGTAGATTAGCTGTATTACTACTGATTTGATTTGATTTTGATTACTACCGTGTAGTAATCAAAATGTTGATGGTATCATTAATTTTGCTTAGCTTGTTCAGTACTATAAAATACAGAAAGATTTGCTTTCTGTTTATAACTGTTGGTAACAATTTTTACATGTTTATTTTGAGCTAAAACTGTGAACTCTTTTGAGTGTGTTTGAGTCTGAATGCCGTCGGGTGTGTCTATATGCCTGAACTTTGTTGTGTGTTT
Organism: Watersipora subatra; assembly: GCF_963576615.1. Taxonomy (NCBI): domain Eukaryota; kingdom Metazoa; phylum Bryozoa; class Gymnolaemata; order Cheilostomatida; family Watersiporidae; genus Watersipora; species Watersipora subatra. The sequence continues at coordinate 64,200,470 of NC_088714.1, forward strand.
GAGTCTGAACTCTGTCGGATGTCTGTGAGTCTGAGCTCTGTCAGGTGTCTGAACTTTGTTTGGTGTGTCTATGAGTCTGAACTCTGTAGGGTGTCTGTGACTCTGAACTCTGTAGAGTGTCTGTGAGTCTGAACTCTGTTGTTTGTGTCTGTGAGTCTGAACTTTGTCAGGTGTCTATGAGTCTGAACTCTGTTGTTTGTGTCTGTGAGTCTGAACTCTGTAGGGTGTCTGTGAGTCTGAACTCTGTAGGGTGTCTGTGAGTCTGAACTCTGTTGTTTGTGTCTGTGAGTCTGAACTCTGTAGAGGGCCTGTGAGTCTGAACTCTGTCGGGTGTCTATGAGTCTGAATTCTGTTGTTTGTGTCTGTGAGTCTGAACTCTGTTGTTTGTGTATGTGAGTCTGAGCTCTGTTGTTTGTGTCTGTCAGTCTGAACTCTGTAGAGTGTCTGTGAGTCTGAACTCTGTCGAGTGTCTGTCAGTTTGAACTCTGTCGAGTGTCTGTGAGTTTGAACTCTGTTGGGTGTCTGTCAGTCTGAACTCTGTCGAGTGTCTGTGACTTTGAACTCTGCCGGGCTTGTCTGATTTTGATATGTAAAGACCCTTTAAGATGAGTAAAACTGTTGATGGCTCAAAACAATACGTTTTCTCTTTAAGCCATGGTGGGCATTAAGTTTAGTAGCGCCGAGTTTTGTTCCTGATCTATCGAAGAACAAAATTTATTGTTGTTAAATCTCTCAAGTTATGCCAAAAATGGTGTTAAACTGTTTTGTTTCATGAGATATATACATGTAAGTTAATTGTTGGATTGCGCACCGCTATTTCGTTATATGTATATGTAGGTTTGAATTTCGTTAGTGCTGTCAAAGTTCAATGAACAAGCTCAGTGTACAAAGTTGTTATTAGAAAACTGTAATTTACAAACGTTAAGATTTTGAATAGGCAACGCGAACTAGTATGTTTAGAACAAAAAATATGTTTTTTATTGTTCTTTTTTAAACCATAAATCAGATAAAATATGTGTTATACATAATACAGTCCAAAAGTGCTGCAAAACAATCAACTTCAATATGGAAATTGTGTGATATATCACAAGTGTATGCCTACTCAAGTTTAAAGTAAGCCTACAGCTCTAACCATCAATGTGAATTACTCTGACACAAAAAATAACTGTGCTATTTTGTAGCTAATACACGTTTTCACAACTTACATGTCTAGAAAATGAGACGAGTTTTGCTATACATGTTTGCTGTTAATCAGCTAGTAGTTGTAGTCTATAATGTAACTTACCCGTAGGAGGAATTTGTTAAGATCCTGCTAACATTGACCAACTATTTTTGCTTAAAATGAAAGTATTCATGACATCATCATTTTTCGAGTGCTAAGAATTTTCTTAGTTACCGTATATTACACTTTGAATTTATTTACACATTATCTATGTAGCACAAATTTATGATTTCTCGTTGTAATTTGGTTAGACCAAATTTATTTATGTCAAGTTTTTGTCTTTTCACTTCTTTTGACAATAATAGGCAAGTACTTCATGGAGTACATTACCTTTTGAAATTTAGCGTCACGAAACTCTTTGCTTCTTGCAGTTTTAACTGGGTAATATATAATTGATACTTCATATACAGAGGCTCTGTCTGGCACCTTCATGTACTGCTTGTTAGCAACAGATAAATATGCTTTTACTACAGTCTAAGATCCGTTCTCAAGCAGCTAGGATCGCGATAAATTAAAACTAAAATAAAAAATTGGAACTTTTCAGCTTGAAATGTTGAACAGGAATTTAGAATTCACATTTTGATGATAGAAGTGCAGCAGGTTTTATAAAGGTTTGATGATAGAAGTGCAGCAGGTTTTATAAAGGTTCGATGATAGAAGTGCAGCAGGTTTTATAAAAGTTTGATGATAGAAGTGCAGCAGGTTTTTATAAAGTTTTGATGATAGAAGTGCAGCAGGTTTTATAAAGTTTTGAGGATAGAGGTGCAGCAGGTTTTATAAAGTTTTGGTGATAGAAGCGCAGCAGGTTTTATAAAGTTTTGGTGATAGAAGTGCAGTAGGTTTTATAAAGGTTTGCTGATAGGATTGCAGCAGGTTTTATAAAGGTAATATTTTCTTTAGCCATAGTTTTTTGTCTCGAGTGTATTAACTGTAGTTGTAATGGAAGTAAAGTTGATTTGGTGCCTTAGACACTTACATAGACTTACTTATCAGGCGAAATTATTTTATTCTATTTTTATAAATTTGCAAAGTTGATAAGATTATCTATGGGCATTTTGTAGTATTAAAAATTAAATACTTGAAACACACAATGCGCCATCTCATTGTTTCTTTAAACTAAATTAGATCAAATAAAATAATATTTCATTAGGTCAATATATTGTAAGTTTGAAAGGATAATTTTTTATATTGAGCACCTGACAAATGATGACAAAAAAAGTAAAAAGGCAAACATATGCCACAAAAAACTTGTATAACCTAGTTGAGTGATCAAAAAATTAAAGATGAATAAATAAAAGTTATATGAATGACTGAAGTTTAACATATGTATAATCATTAAATAACTCTTTAGCAATATAAATGATGTCATGCATATTTTAAGATTGAGATAATAAATAGATATTGTCAGCTATGATTGCTAGAAGTAAATCAGACATAGTTTTATCAAAAGTCTTCGTGGCACTAATTATTGTACAGTATCTTAGCAACCTGCAAGCTTGTTTGAGCTCTAATTGAAATATACATATTTTTATTATGCACTTACGCAAGTTTCTGAGTGAAACGGCAAGTATTGATTAAGAATAGCTAGATGACAATAGATGTTCCAGATTTTAGGTCAGGATGCTTGGATCAAAAATTTAGCGGTTGACCTAGTTTGATCTCAAAATCATTGCTCATGTCAGGAAGGTGTCGTAATAGTCAGTGCTGATGTCAGGAAGGTGTCATAATAATCAGTACTGATGTCAAAAAGGTGTCATAATAGTCAGTACTGATGTCAGCAAGGTGTTGTAATAGTCAGTACTGATGTCAGGAAGGTGTCATAATAATCAGTACTGATGTCAGGAAGGTGTCGTAATAATTTGTACTGATGTCAGAAAGGTGTCATAATAATTTGTACTGATGCAAGGAAGGTGTCATAATAATTAGTACTGTTGTCAGGAAGGTGTCATAATAATTAGTACTGATGTCAGAAAGGTGTCATAATAATTCGTAATGATGCAAGGAAGGTGTCATAATAATCAGTACTGATGTCAGAAAGGTGTCATAATAATTTTTACTGTCAGAAAGGTGTCATAATAATTTGTACTGATGCGAGGAAGGTGTCATAATAATTAGTACTGATGTCAGAAAGGTGTCATAATAATTTGTACTGATGCGAGGAAGGTGTCATAATAATTAGTACTGATGTCAGAAAGGTGTCATAATAATTTGTACTGATGCGAGGAAGGTGTCATAATAATTAGTACTGATGTCAGAAAGGTGTCATAATAATTTGTACTGATGCGAGGAAGGTGTCATAATAATTAGTACTGATGTCAGAAAGGTGTCATAATAAATTGTACTGATGCGAGGAAGGTGTCATAATAATCAGTACTGATGTCAGGAAGGTGTCATAATAACAATAAAAATACAGCTAAAAAATCTTAGTCATACAGCTTTGATTACAGCGAGTAAATATTTAGTAACACTTTGGTTCCAGCAATGAGAGCCAAATTATTCTATGTTGTTGTTCATTTCAATTCAAAGTGAACTGGATGTACTTGAAATTGCAAAAGTGGCAAATATTTTAAAGCATCTAAAATTTATTCTAATGCATACTTTTCCCTTGTAAATAAGACTTCATCACAAACATGTTTGATTTTTTTTAGTTGACATAAAATTTTCTTTAAAGATATTGTCAGGAAACAGCAAGCGGTCATATACTGTATCAACAAAGGTTTTTGTAGGAGGTACTCCCACAGATGTTACGGAAGGTAAAATCTTCAACTCTTTCAATGAATGCAAATAGTCATTACAATTCTATTTAGCGAATACCATTGGTCATTGCATTTCTCTTTCAGCAAATACTATTGGTCATTGCATTTCTCTTTTAGCAAGTACTATTGGTCATTGCATTTCTCTTGCGACCAAACACTATTGGTCATTGTACTTCTCTTTCAGCAAGTACTATTGGTCATTACATTTCTCTTGCGACAAACACTATTGGTCATTACATCTCTCTTCCAGCAAATACTATTGGTCATTACATCTCTCTTTCAGCAAATACTATTTGTTTACTATTCATAATTGTATATACCTTGACTAAGTTTATCTACAAAGAAATAGTCAACAGCATCTCAAGTTGAGTCCAGAGGTATCGCAGTGTTTGTGTTTCTATCTTTGCTTAAAAATGGTCGATCTTATCGCCACATGACTGAATTGTAAGGTACCTTACAAATGCATGTAATAATATATTTCACTATAATATATTACACTGCAATATATTATACATATTATATATCATTATATATTATAATATATTATAGTGACATCTCTGATAGTTTGCCATAACTGAGGCAGCATCTCAGAGGTTCAAGGTTCAGTTGCTGTCTCATGTGCAGCCTGACAGTACACTTGCCTATAGTTTGTTATCAGTGTAATTTTTTAAAAGGAATTTTGTTTTTAATTTTCATGATTTTTTGTTTAATATTTAAACTTGGTTTATTTGGTGATAACCTAAATGCTATCAATTTTATGTAGGGTTTCAATGTGAATGTTGTATCTAAAAAAAGGAATCATTTAGGAAAAATGTTTGGCAAGTTGATAGACATTTACAAACAGATCAGGCTAGTAGCTTGTAGATTAAAGTAAATCTAGCAGTCAGAAGAGATGCTATCAATAAAAAAAAGCTTGTTCATGATTGGTTTACTTAGCTATTGTCCAGACATCCAAGTTCTAAGAACTTAGATGTCTGTCCAGCTGCAGACTGTTTACGTTCATATCAAGAAGAACATATAATATCGCTATTTTTTGTCATTGATATATACAAGGTGCTCTCTGATTACTGGAACTGAGGCTATTTCCAATATACACCACTGTTGTTCTTAGAAATTTGATGGCTATTTTTACAGAAGGTCTAAAGAGAGAATTCTCTGTGTTTGGTAATGTAGAGGTAGAGTTCCCAGGGTATCGTGGCACTGACAAACACCCCCGCTATCAGCAAAAAGGTAAAGTAGACAAAAATGCGAATCAGCATCTCAATTTTGTATTGAAAAGTGACGAGTTGAAAGCACATAAATGGCATTGTGTTAAACACTTTAAGACACAAACCACTTTACCTTAAATTAGATTTGCTGCATTTAATGCTCAATGTTAAAGCATAAAGCATAAGCTATACTATGCGCTGTCACAGTCCTCAAACTGTGATATTTCTAATAGCGTAAACATGGAATTTATTGTTAAACTGCATAAATTGGTAGTTATAAAGCTTGTATTAAACTGCTGACCGGGTACTGCCACATCTCTCAACATTTTCCAACATCTCTATTCACAGGATATATTCATCTGGTATTTAAAGAAACAGCCAATGTCATGCAGCTCCTAAGCAGATGTTTAGTTTCTACGAGTAATGAGCTATCTTCATCTTATCAATATCCTCGTTATCACTGCAGGATTTCAACAAGGATGTTTGAAAGAAAACAGGTATTCATAGTTTGTTTACAAATAATTTCAAATTTGTTTAATTATCAATAAAAGTTTTCTATTTGTTCATTCGTTTCTGACATTAAATACACACTTTATGACCTTTTGGCCTATTTAGTTACAAAGTGTTTTTGACCTGATTAACTAAGCATCGGTGAATCAACTTGAAATGACAGGAGAAGTGAAAAGAGCTCAAAAGTTATCGTTATAGATTAATACACATTTGACAGCTTGCTAGGATGCTCCATATAAAACTGAGTAAATTGTTAGATTTGATTTTATAATCTGAAACAATACTACTACCTGCTATAATATAACTTTGTAAGTCTGTCAGCTGTTATTATACACTCTCTCAAAGCTCTGTAATGTGTTATTATAAAGTCTCACAGAACTCTGTATTATGTTATTATATAGTCTCACCAATGATATACAGCCCCAATGGGGGCTGTATATCATTGGTCTCACACAGCCCTGTATTATGTTATTATATAGTCTCACAGAACTCTGTAATATGTTATTATATAATCTCTCAAAGCAAATATTGGCTGTTACTATACTCTCATGCAGATCTATTAGGCTCACACAACTTGGTCAGTAGTATTTGCATAATGCCATACACTCTCAGTTGTTCAAGTCAAACAATTACTAATAGATGATACTGGTAGTGAGTACAAACTAAATTGTACATAACTTAGTGACAGTTCAATAATCTTCATATAGTAGAATCTAAACTAGAGTAGCTGTTACAGTTGTCAGCTGTTAGAGTTGTCAGCTGTTACAGTTGTCAGCTGTTACAGTTGTCAGCTGTTAGAGTTGTCAGCTGTTAGAGTTGTCAGCTGTTAGAGTTGTCAGCTGTTAGAGTTGTCAGCTGTTGGAGTTGTCAGCTGTTGGAGTTGTCAGCTGTTAGAGTTGTCAGCTGTTAGAGTTGTCAGCTGTTACAGTTGTCAGCAGTTAGAGCTGTCAGCTGTTACAGTTTTCAGCTGTTACAGTTTTCGGCTGTTACAGTTGTCAGCTGATTTAACTGGAGTTGGCTCTGCAGTGTAAGCAAAAGCAGACAATTCTAGTTAAATCTTTGTGGTTCGTAAATAACAACCGAGTGATCGGTGGGTGAACAACAAACTGATGTAAGAATGGCAGCTCATTTGATTGTGTGAAAATCAGCATTCATTATTGCGTGTGCAAGTTGAACATTTTAGCTCATTTTTACAGTTTAAAGTATCATGGATGTGAAGTCATTTTAAGAGTTGTCTGCTAACGGCTCATGAATCCCAATTCTAGTTCAGTTTGAGGCCGACATTATTGCTATTGCAAACAAAATTTTACTGGTACATAACATGTAGACTCTATTAACTAGACAGAAATTAGTTTCAATTGCCTGACAACATCAATCAGTGCTTGGGGAACATGAGTTGCCTGACAACATCAGTCAGTGCTTGGAGAACATGAGTTGCCTGACAACATCAATCAGTGCTTGGGGAACATGAGTTGCCTGACAACAACAGTCAGTGCTTGGGGAACATGAGTTGCCTGACAACATCAGTCAGTGCTTGGGGAACATGAGTTGCCTGACAACAACAGTCAGTGCTTGGGGAACATTCCAATTTCTTTATTTTACTAAAACTATTTTATTCTCAAAAATATGTTAAAATCAGTTAACAGTATATTTGAAATGTTAAGCAAAGCACTTTGTTATAATTTTTGTTTAGCTAGTAAAGAAATCATAATGAGGATACGGTAAAGACTGGAAGGTCATTATTTGAGCTGTCGCTTTTTAATCAATTCACTGGTGCAGGTGGAGATCATTCCTTGGCTAATTGAAGATGCTCAGTGGAATCCGTCTTCGAAACCCCCGACAAGCAGCACTTCTGTCTTTGTTGGCGGTCTGCATGGCACCATTACTGCCAGAGGTTTGGCTATACTCATGGGTGTTTTTGGAAAGATTGTCTATGCCAGAATAGACGTGGATAAGAATAAATATCCAATCGGTACGAGGCTATGACATTTCTTGAGATATCACATTTTACCTTTTGTACGATTTTAGCTATTTAAGGTTCAAACTTGTATTTTTCCCACGCCCAAACAAGAGCAAAGCAATTGTTTGGGAGATTTATGATAAATGCATATGTGCACACAACTCCCGAAAAATTATACGTTAACAGCCGTGACCAAACTCTTGTACCGAAATCTCTTCAACAAATTTAACCATTTTTGTGTATAGCCATTTAAGTATAATAATGATACAAAACACATATAAACCTATTTAAATATGTTACCAAGTATTTGAAAAGTTACTGCAATATCTTAAAACTAACCCATCTGATCAGATTATACATAAATAGACAGATTAATTCGGCCTAAACTTTAAATAAAATTTGGACAAGCCTATTTTAATCAAAATTAAGACTGGCCAACAAAACGCCGATAAGGCAGTGCGACAGAGAGTAGAACTATTAAGTCGTGTGCATTTCACAAAAGTAAACCGTGCACATTTCACCAGTCTATCACATTGTCCAATTGCCAAAGGTTTTTGTAATTAACGTAGAAGTACTGAAAAATAATCATTTTTTTCCGATTCTACTGAACTCTAAAATTTTGGACACTTATAATGAGTACTTTGTTATTCCAACTGATGTTCAAAGCAGTGAAAGCAAAGGAAATGGTGATGATATTTTTCTAAAGATTCTTATAAGATTATTACAATACTTAATTGTAAGAATAATTATTCGATTTTATACAATTATTACAAGATTTAGCTATAAGAATAATCATTCGAAATTACAAGACCGAAGTATATAGTAACCGATGGTGTGCAATATGTTACTGATATTATTTTTCTAAAGATTTTGTTGATACTGCGGCTGTGCCCAATATCGCGGTAGCCAATATCGCGGTATACTGCCAAGCCGTTTTTAATATCTGCAAAATTAAGTAATAGGCCTACATTTTCTTGTAGATATACATCTATTTCTATGACAACCAGCTAAAATCTCTTTAGATTTTTAAATTCAGCATAATTTTTTAGATATAAATATAGAAATCTAGATAAATATCACAACCTTTTGATATTAGTTGCTATGACCAACGATATACAGCCCACCCAGCCTGTGTATATTACACAGCAGCTTGCCATTTTGCTTCTAATATTGCATTTCTCCTATTGCAGGGAAGAGATATAAACATATAATATTTTCCTTTCATTATTGGTGTTTGTTGTACATAATAACACCCAGTACATTACAGCTACCATTGCAGCTACCATTGCAGTTCTCCTATTGCACTGCAGTGCCATTTGACTGCTAATATTGCATTTCTCAACCGGCAGTATCCTTTCTTTTTCCATTATCACTTTGGTCATGGGCTGTATGACAGTGGAATTTTTAGTAATATTACTACATATGTTAAAATATTAGAGCTTGTCACCCAAACGAAGCTTGATAACTGGAAGCATAAGTAAGTTTGAGTCAGTTTTTTAAAGGCTTAATTAAATTTAGAAAGTTAAACAAAGAATACCTGACTTACTATGCTACAGCACAGTCTGATTACCCTATACATTTGACCCTTATATACCCAATATACCCTTTGACATTTATATTTCAAAAATATTTATTTAGTTTTGAGAGTAGCATACAGAGTAAAATTTCACTGCAACTTAATTTCGCAGCTCTGAGTGCGAAAATATAGTGATGTGAAAATAAATGCAGTGGAACAAACATAATTAGATTCCTCAGGTTCAGTTCACTGGTTGCAAGTTGGGGTGGCTAATGTTAGGCGACTAGTTATGAACACCTGGGGAGTGTTGAGGAGGGCGGTGTAAGCCCCCAACAGGTTTTTCTTATGTAGGGCCTCAGCCTGACCTCTCAGGTGAAGTTTTAAAAAATTTTATCGAAAAGTATCAACATTTTTCTATTTTTTGAGATTTGTTTTGTTTCAGGTGATGTGACTGACAAGACGCTTTTAAATTAAAATAGACAAAACTTGACCGCAGTTAAAACACTTAGAAAAAAGACATCTTTTTCTTTTGAGCGTTTTAACAAAGATCAATTTTGCCAATTATATTTTAAGTTCATACGGAGGTTTCCACGCTTTTGATGGGACATGGCCAAGTGGATGTTTGGTAAAACTTGATATTTTGCAAACCTTTATAAAGGTCGTTAACAAGAATAATTTGCCACTGATGATGATAATCATGACGCCTAAGAACTACTAAAAGTTGATGTTTGTCTCTATGGCTTCAAATAAAATGATATTTCACAGCGATAAAAACCGTCTCCATAGCTGTTGGGCAAATAACTTTTCGAATAAATGATGTTGAGGTCGAGTTATCTGAAGCAATTTATTATTGCGTGGGAGCAGACCAAACAAATCCGTTCGAGTTCATATTGTGTTTGAGATGAAATGTTACATTTTATCTGAGGGCGAGTTATCCGAGTTTGACTGTACTTAGCCGCGAAAGGTTCCTAAAAGGTTGGAACGGCTCAGCTGGCCGGCCGGCCGCCCCAAGGAATACAGGCCTGGTTCACCAATAAGAAAGAAATTTCAATTTAGGACTAATTTGTAATTGTGAACCGCAAGTAGAATGGTGTGGGCAAGGTCGATAATGCAATTTGATCGCTTGCTGCCATTTGTTTCTTGGACTATCAATGAACAAAGCTATCTAATTTCGCCAAGTATTTAATCAGCCAAGTATTGACAATCTGTTTTATAACAAGTCATGTTTATCAACACTTGAATTGCTGCCAACCTGTAAGTATGCAATACTCTCATGCGTTTGGTTTGTCTGTAAAAGTGTGCAGTTTGTTAAATCAGCCCTAAATGATTTAGTCAGAGTATGGAGTTGTCTTAATTCACAAAAATTAGCTTAATTCCGGCAGTAGCCGTAAAACCAGTTTAAACCTGTTTACATGTTTGACATGTAATATGTAAAAGAGAACACAACTGACATTTTGCTTGATTAGTTAACTCTACCTAGTTGATTTGTATGTTTTGAATTAAGACTACGAAGCTAGCCAATTAACAATCTTTTAAAATTTTTAGAATGACTCGAAATGATTAAATAAACCTGCTTTCTCGATAGTTATTTCTTTTGTATTCCAACTTCAGCCATGCTCAACCAAGTGGCAAATTCAATAAAATAGTATCGCAAACTTTTAGCGTCTCATTCTTGACGACTTTCAGTTTATTAACTAAAGACTTGAATTTTGTAATTTTATGAATGACAATTTTTTCATCTTCAACACTTGTGGGTTGAATGCCATGAAATATGAAATGCAGCGTAGACAAGTATTATTGGACAAAACTCGGAGGTTGATCGTGGATGTTTTGCTTGTCCGTTCATGTCTGCCTCCTTTTGATTGGGCAGCACATTAAACTAAAAGATAAACGCGTGCTTGTGAGATGAATCACAAGGTCGAATAAACTTTTGCGCTCTCTCTATAATGTCTACAATAAAAAACCTCGGCTTATCGTCAAATAATGGTCATTCGAAGATAATTCCTACTTGAATGTTTAGCAAGAAAATATGCACCCTTAAATGATAAATAAGTATGAAACAGTAATCAGAGAGTTTGTTTTAAGAAAAGCATAAGGCAACTCCATAAATAATATATTTCTAGGTCATAGTTGTTAAACTAGCATGGGGAAACATGCATCCCTTCTCACAGCGCATACTTGCAGTCAATGCAAAATCACTCCAAAAGACAGACAGCTTTGCTTGAATACTTTGAATGATAAAACTTCCTAAAATATTAACACCCTGAGCAAGAATGCTGCAGAATGCTGCAGAATGCTGCATAATGCTGCAAGAATGCTGTAAGAATGCTGCAGAAATACTTTCTTTCATTCAGCGCATTTGAAAATACCAGTTTTTTGGCGGACTATTGAGCTAGAAAATGAATGACAACATATTTTAGCTTCTGGGAGTGTAGCCTTTGAGGGAATTGAAGGTTTCAGAAAAGCTGTAGCTACCGAATTCCTTCAGGTTACAACTCCTCAATTTGTAAAGCAAGTAAGTTAATAAAATTAGTTAACCTATTTTAGCATAGCTTCAATTATTGTATTACGAGTTTAAAATCTTTTCTGTTTGTTTGTTTGTTTGTTTGTCTGCTTGTTTGTCTATTTTTTTGCCTGTTTGTGTGTCAGCTTTTCTGTTCATCTTGTTTTCTGTCTGTCTGTTTGTACGTTTGTTTGTTTGTCTTTTTGTTTGTCTTTTTGTTTGTCTGTTTGTTTGTCTGTTTGTTTGTCTCTTTGTTTTTGTGTGGCTGTCAGTTTGTGTGTCTGTCAGTTTGTTTGCCTGATGGTCTGTTTGTTCTCTTTGTTAGTTTGTTTGCTTCTCTGTCTGTTTGCTTGTTTGTTTGTTTGCTTGATTGTCTGTTTGTTTGTGTGTTTGCCTTTTTGTTTGTCTGTTTATTGGTCTGTTTGTCTGTTTATTTGTCTGTTCGTTTGTCTGCTTGTATGTTTTATTTGTTTGTCTGTCTATCTGTTTGTCTGCTTGTTTGTCTGTCATCTTGTCAGTCTGTCTGCTTGTTTTGCCAACCTACATATCCTTTCTCGGCTAAGAATATCTATGACCTACAGATGGAGATTCTTCCGTATTTGGAGCCTACACCTTGCTCGTGGTGTAAAAAGTATATCACTTCTTTGTACTGCCGACACCAGGCGTGCCTAAAGGTAAGTGCATGGCTTTTCGGGCTTTATTTATCAGGCAAAAAACAGCAACATATTTTACTCAAAAAAGAGTATTACCTCTAGGCAAGCGAAGTAAGCGTAAATATTGGTTACTCCAAAGCTGCGCATATATGTAGTGTAGATACAAATTCAAACGACTGAGTTATACATTCTCTCATGCAATACCATTGCATCGACAGCAGAAACAAGTTCACTTTCAGTATGCAGTTTGTATATAAAAGAATTGATCATATTTTAAGTCTTACATATGCATATGAGTGGCCAGCCAATGAGCTGTGCCTTTTATGACAACTATGGTTATATCTACACCAGTAAAAATAGAATGGCACCACGCAGCCACAGGAAGCTGTGATGCACTTTATTTCTTAAGACTGTATTAGTCTGACAGCCATAGTCAGCAAGGTAATGGTATTGCAAAACACTGACTGTCCGTAGACCTTACATGAGAGAAAGCCTGCTTGTATACACAAATGAGGGGCCGTGCTACCCAAAGGCGTGTACCATAGCAAGTTTAAAAATCAACATTTGGGTTATGACGCAAACATGAACGAGCTAGTACCAGATTGCTCTCTTATGGTTGTCTGCAAACATGGCTACTGTCAATAGCTTTAGAGCTTTGCTGCTGTCTGATATATAAACAGAAAGTGAACACAGATTATCTTCTTTTAAGGTACATAGTCTAATTAGCAAATAGTAATAGTAGTAGTAGTTTAGCAAAAACTATGCTAATAAGCCACTTTAAACAAAAATATATTTATCCTTTATACAATTAAACCAAAAAATTAACATGGGAATTGAAAAAATATTCAGCTGTTTGCACATTCTTTTATTGTTACCCACAATTCTTTTTTTAATTTCATTTTGAATCTTTAAACATGAAGGTCATTTAAAGGAATAAAGTAAAATTCATACAATTAAATTGTATGAATTTTACTTTATTGGCTTCTTTAACACATGAGTAGAGTAATTTAATTTTAACTAATGACCTCTGCCACTATTAGAGTTGTCTTCTCATTGTTAACTGTACTGAATTCTGTTCATATTATTATAGGCTGTTATCTGCTTGATGTTCACTTTTTATTGCAAAGCACAAAAAATAAAAAGGTACATTTATTCTTAGGCTTTCTAAGGTGGCAGCCGATAAGCAAAATGTCATGGGTTCTAGTCCCATAGTGGCCAACATTTTGACTGTGTCATTAATTGCATGTACATACTTTTGAGACTGTACAAAAGTTAGTATATTTGAAACAACTGCTATTGTAATACAAAAATAAAAGGCTTTAACATTGATTTACAAGTCACTTTTTACTAACTACAAATCTGTGAAACCTTTGAAACAAATCTCAAATGAAATTAATTTTAGAGAGAAGGAATTACAATGAGAATGGTACTCGAATATAAATAGTTTATTTTTCATTCATCAATTACAAAGGCCTATAGATAAAGAAAGCATTTGCTATCATTTAGTATGATGAATGGTAACAAAATAAACATTCAAAATTATCGTTTTTTAATTTTAATTATACACAAGCTGGATGATAGGGGTATGACATATACCAGATAACATGTGATTTATATTCTATAATATTCTAATTAAATTTTATTATTTATTAATTAATTAGATAAGTTTTCTTCAAATAAAAATTAATTGCAATAAAAATTTGAGTTGTAACGTTTTATTAAACTTTAAACTACATTTAAAATCTGAAATGGAATGAAATGGACTCGTTATAAAGACTCGTATAATATCACTTATAACTACATTAAAACCAGGTTACAGTATTTTTGTGTTTTTCTTCTTAATGATAACAATTCTGTTAAAATTGTACTGTACTTTTAGTACTTGTGTGAAAGTTGCTGGAACATAGCGCATGGTGGAGCACCTTCTGCAGGACACTCACGGATTCAAAGATGTCATACAAAACCAATTTATTAACTATATACTGCAATTCCTACAGCTCTTACTACCTCTGGTGCCATTTAAATTCATTGTTCTATTATAAAGAAATGGTTTCTAATTTGTTTCCACTCAAGCTTAACATTCTTTGTGTCATTTTCCATGTTTCTATGAGAATTTAAGTTATCATTTTATGAGAACATCTTAGGCCTTTGTATGTAAGCTGTGCTTGTTTCAAGGTTGAAGCTATTCTACTCATCATTTTATGTTTATTAAAGAAGCGCTTTATAAAGAAACATAATAAAAGCATATTTGGCAAAAGAAAATTAAAATAAACTAATACAGATGCAATTCGGTAAAATACAGTTCAAACTTGCTTAGTACTGAATGTATGCACGTGTTATGCGCTTTACCCTATGCTTGCTTGTAGTCTAGCAGTTTTACGTTGTGTACTTTGGAGTTGCTTTCCCAATTGTTGCAACAACTGTTTATTATGAATATGGACTTGTTCAGTTAGGTGTATTTAGCTTAAATATTTGAGAAAGATTATTAATAATGTTTTTATAAATAATTGTATGATTATATGCAATTACATGAGATTGAAGCGAAGAAGGCCGCAGTCCTGTTCTCCCCGCTTATATACTGCTCTCTTAACTACCACGTCCTTGGCTTCTTGTAACCTCTCGTGACTTTTCGTAACTACCTGTAACTACCATGACCTCAGACATTAACATAGCCCGAGATCCACCAACCCGATTATACAACAATAAAACTTATCATAATGAGTATATATTTTTTGATTGGCTTTGATTGGGCAAACAGCTCTCCATTTATTAGAGTTACAAGTTAACAATGCGCTTTGAGCCTACATATAACTGACTACTTATTTAAACCAGTGTAAAAATTAAAGTCATTGAATTAAAACATGCAAAACGTGCACAATGTCTTTTATAAGATCTGCTGCTAATTTTGTCTTTAGCATTTCAAGGCCCGTGATTTGTTTTTATCTTAACTTACTTTAGGTGTTACTAAGCCAGAAATGCTACGAGAAAAATCATTTTAAGCTTTGTATTATATTCGCCAAAGGCTACTCAGGCTGCTTTTCAAAATAAGCAAACTCTTAGAGAATTTCTATCATTGCTGTAGATAACCAGAGTTATCAGTCATTGACCCAAGAGAGAACAACTCTGATCTTAATGGTTTGAGTAGCATTGGTTAGTGGCAATCATTTTACAAATAAAATTAATTCTCTGCCAGCTAAAATTTTACTAGTAAAGTTTAAGTTTGTGCCAACCAATAACCAAAATGGGTCATTTTATGCAAATTATTCTTTCTTGCATTTTGATTGGTTGGAAGACCAGGCAGCCTAAAGTAATAGTTTTAGTACAAGTCAGTCATAAACCATACAGCTCAGCTTGAATGTTGTTTCAATACAACTAAAAAGTCATATGACATCTATAAACTTTGTTTGTAGTGTTAGTTGTTGCTACAAGTTAAAACCTTAACTTTGCTGTAGATATTTGCTCAAGGTATAGAGCTTAGACAGCTATAATTTTTGAATCTCAGAGATCTACCCATTCAACACGATTGATTTTTAGCGATATCTACATTTTAGTACATTTTTGATTTGTATCCATTCCGCATTTTCTTAAGGAAAGAAAGAAACTAAGACCAACTCTACTAAATAGTCATTCATGTGTAAGTTGTATCGCATTAAAATGAATCTTGAATCTTCCTGAGCAGTCATCTAAAAAATCAATATAAGTTCTATAAGTTTCCTTTTAACTGACGATAAAAAATATTTTGAGTGATCAGCAGGTCAAGGTTGATAATCAACTCGTGGACACGCTTGTTCAGAGTGGGAGAGATACTCTTACTGTGACCAGAGTGGACAAGTGCCATGTCTAAAGATATACCCTTACTGTGACCAGAGTAGACAAGTGCCATGTCTAAAGATATACTCTTACTGTGACTAGAGTGGACAAGTGCCATGCCTAAAGATATACTCTAACTGTGACCAGAGTGGACAAGTGCCGTGTCTAAAGATATACCCTTACTGTGACCAGAGTAGACAAGTGCCATGCCTAAAGATATACTCTAACTGTGACCAGAGTGGACAAGTGCTGTGTCTAAAGATATACCCTTACTGTGACCAGGGTGGACAAGTGCTGTGTCTAAAGATATACTCTTACTGTGACCAGGGTGGACAAGTGCCGTGTCTAAAGATATGCTCTTACTGTGACCAGAGTGGACAAGGGCCGTGTCTAAAGATATACCCTTACTGTGACCAGGGTGGACAAGTGACGTGTCTAAAGATCTACCCTTACTGTGACCAGAGTGGACAAGTGCCGTGTCTAAAGATATACCCTTACTGTGACCAGGGTGGACAAGTGCCGTGTCTAAAGATATGCTCTTACTGTGACCAGAGTGGACAAGTGCCATGTCTAAAGATATACCCTTACTGTGACCAGAGTAGACAAGTGCGTTGTTTAAAGATATACTCTTACTGTGACCAGGGTGGACAAGTGCCGTGACTAAAGATATACCCTTACTGTGACCAGGGTGGACAAGTGACGTGTCTAAAGATCTACCCTTACTGTGACCAGAGTGGACAAGTGCCGTGTCTAAAGATATACCCTTACTGTGACCAGGGTGGACAAGTGCAGTGTCTAAAGATATGCTCTTACTGTGACCAGAGTGGACAAGTGCCATGTCTAAAGATATACTCTTACTGTGACCAGAGTGGACAAGTGCGTTGTTTAAAGATATACTCTTATTGTGACCAGAGTGGACAAGTGCCGTGTCTAAAGATATACCCTTACTGTGACCAGAGTGGACAGGTGCTATGTCTAAAGATATACTCTTATTGTGACCAGAGTGGACAAGTGCTATGTCTAAAGATATACTCTTATTGTGACCAGAGTGGACAAGTGCCATGTTTAAAGATATACTCTTATTGTGACCAGAGTGGACAGGTGCTATGTCTAAAGATATACTCACACTAGACATTCATCTACATTAGTAACTCTAAGTTTTTCATCGTGTTTATGTGCTAGTGTGAGTAAACACTATGCATTGGCACATTTTGGGGCTGATTTTATCCAAACTTGACACGCTTATGCTCCAGGCCTTCCCCTAAATTGCTAAATTATTTGGGTTTAGAATTCCATCTAGTTTGTGAGAACCAGTCTTTTAAATACCTACCAGTGGGCTGTCTGCTTGAAAATGACCGAAATTCTGGGCATCGCCAGACCTACTACTAGTAATAAATATAGTGCTAGAACCTTGATTACATAATCATCAAAACCTCTATAAAACCAACAAAATTTTTGTTGCTAAAAATTCATTGGCTATAACCAGACATAGAGACAACAAATAAACAAAAAACGAACATACCCTCAGATTTATATACCTGTATAGATTAATCTAAATAAAAATATTATTTGTAGCGGAGCTGTCAATACTGAACTCATTAAAATTTAATAGCGTACTATTAGCTAGTATCCACAGTCACAGCTTAAAAGTTTAGGATCTGGCTCAAGACATAGAAACTCTGTAGCTTATCTCTTAGTGAAGGAGTTACAAGTTTCCGTGACAGTCGATGAACTAGAGATTACACAAATCACCTGTTCCAACATGGCAGCTACTAAAATAAGATTTAGCAGAAAATTGCTCACAAATTCTAGAAGAAAACTGACAAGAGCTTTTAAACAATGCTTTGCCATCACATCATTTCACTGCATTCAAAACTAGGTTAGTTAGCATAACAAAGCGCAATGCTCTTTGAATAAAATTATGATAGCTAGATATCACCTTCTATGCAAACCCTACAACCCGTGCTATTCATATTGCCAGTTCAGTGAACACAGAGATTTGATTTCTATTTGATATTTGCGATTCGCTATTCTCTATTTGATCTAACAAATAGTCAGGAGCTATACAATAGCAACTATTTAGTGTACACACTCTCACAGAGAGCTCAACCGAACCAAAGTAAGGGAGCATATACTCATGCTACAGACAATACGGTTTCGGCTATTGAAACCTCATCAGTGCAGCTCAGAGCAGGCAAGGGAGACAAATCCCATTGCCATTGTATATACAGTATATATATTCCACTGCCAATGTATATAAATACATTGGCAATGTGATTTGTCTCCCTTGCCTGCTTTGAGCTGCACTGATGAGGCTTCAATAGCCGAAACAGTAGTGTCTGTATATATATATAACAGTCTGCACTATATATGCAATATATATATATATATATATATATATTGTATAATTGTTTCTGAATACAAGAATTTTACTGAATACAAGAAACGCCTTCGTCAGGCCCTACGGAGCCCGCCCAATGCCAAGAACCAAGTCATGGCAATAAATACCTACGCACTGCCAGTAATAAGATATCCAGCAGGCTTAATAAAGTGGACTGAGGAAGCCGCAGACTATATATATATATTTACATATATATATATATATATATATATATATATATATATATATATATATAGTAACTAAAAGCAGGTGCAAAAGTATATAAAAAAAGAACTCTACACTAAAAACCTAAAACATAATTAGTGGAGTATTAAATATTTGAAAAACAAATATATATACATGTATTTATGTTAACAAGTTATAGAGCGACTAAAATTTGTTGCACTGCAATATTGTTTCGTATGGTTTACAGTAAAATCGAAACACAGCTTCAAATCTGAGCAAACAATAATTTTGCTCCTTTCCAAGTGAAGCACTTTATACATGAAGTCACCACAATCAGAATAATGATATATAGGCCTACATATTTATATATATATATATATATATTTATATATATATATATATCAATATATATATATATCAATATATAGAAAAATTTGCAAAAAGATTAAGAAGGAAGTAAACTTTTAGTAATTGTGCTACAAATTTGTTTCGTGTGATGCACTCATCAGATGTGGTTGTACTAAAAGATTTTATTATAATTATATATAATAAGATATATATTTTATAGAGTATATTATATATATATATATATATATATATATATACGCACGTACGTATGTATATATACGTATGTGCGTGCACACACGAGTACGTGTACATATACAAAGTTTTGCGTAACATCACTGTTGGTAAACCACGTTCTACAAACTTGTCATTTTACAGAGTTAAATTGACTTCTTAGCACATTTTTTAAAATTTTAAAATTGACTTCTCTTAGCACATTTTTTAAGCCATGCAAAAGTGTAGCTGCTAAGTTGAATAGAGTTTATTAAATTAAAATAAAATAAATAATAATAAATTAGTTAAATTAAATTTTTTTTCAGCAGAGATCTTTAAACAAACTAAAACGCCACATGGTACAATTAACAAGGGTAAATGTAGCTGTAATTAGACAGAAGTTATCGATCAAACTACTATTGTTCAGGAGAAGATAACTCACCATTTTAATAGACAATATTCATTTAAACATTTGAGTATTTTGCTTTTACTGTAGCTCTAGTTTTGACTTGGCACAAAAAAGTTACCTTCTCTTTGCATAACTTCGACTTTTTGCAAAAGTTTTCTTGCAAACAAAGCTGTTTCATGTTGATAGCATAATGATGGTTTGTTATGAAAGTCTACAGATCAAGTCTTAGTGTTTGCAAGTCAACCGTTGTAAAGTTGGACTCTAGCAGACTCTTTGCAGACTTTTTGATGTTTTTAAAAGTATGTAAAATTCTCATCGCTTGCCAACATCTTACAAAATATTCAATTTTAATAACAAGGAAATATTTTTACCGCAAAAACATTGCAGATTAATTCTCTGTAATCTTTTTCTCTCACATTTTGACAATATCACTGCTTTCTTTATGTGTGAGCAAAGTTGCCTTCTCGACTTGAAAAGCAGCATTTTAATATTGGTCAAGCATCAGCCAAAAAGTATCTTTCTCAATATTTCAAAGACAGAGAAAATGTGGGGACCAACATATCATTACAGACTAGATTTGGCCATATCTGGAACAAACCTATATCGCTTTTAGCTAAATTTAGCTATAAATAACTCAACGTGGCTCCGTGAAATGCTGGATCGGTGTTGCACTGGCACATATCCTGTAATTGCAGGGTTAATGTGGTACATTTAGGTGCAGCTGCCTTGCTAGAGAATATTGGTGAAAACCTGGTTTCTAGTCTGATTTCTGGTCTCCTTCATCAGCCTCTCTACTAGCCTCTCTACTACCAGTGAAGCTAGTTTCAATCAATTACACAATATTTGTATTGTCCAAATTTAAAGCTATGCACTGATGGATATTTAAACAGTCCAGTAGCAGCGAGTACACAGAGCTATGCTCTTTGTAAAACAGTGAGGCTTTACGGAGACGCTCAACGCACTCTTAAACACTGACAATGCGAGACACTGGGAGGTATGATTTGTAGTGAGTAGCTGGTGAATGATCTAAGACTTCATCCACTTCAAGCAGCGTTACACAATAATGTTTACAAACACTGATGACATAATCTGCTGACGCTGAGTTCCGATGTAACTTTGCTCTGCCAGGGATTCAACTAGTAAGTCTTACTATACTGAATGTAACTGATGTCAAACTGCTGTTTGCTTAGCCTCAGTAGTCACTCGGTGATAATCTTTGGCTTTAGAAAATGAGTTGAAATCATTTTAAATATATAGAATTGTTTTTGTGAAAGCGCATTATCGAGAATTTATTGAGGATGCAATAGTTGATCAAAACCTTTTTTGATAGAAAGTAAGAGCGAACAGGGCATGTTTGGGTGGAAACAAACTTTGCTAACTATCAATGTACAGATATAATAAGTTTTGCAAATCGATATGTTACTAATGTTTAAAACTGCATTGTTGTTCAAAGGAAAACGCATAGATTTAAATTTTTACTAGACCCTGGTGCTAAAAATCATCCTCGCTGCCTAGGGAATGCATTGTAATGTTGACAGCGGTTGGCAGCTTTACAAGGTAGATACTCATTCTGCAACCACTTTATTTAGAGTTGCAAAAATTAGACCGAGCTTTGAATGTAATTTAGCATTGGCTTAACTATTCACTGATTTTTATGGAGGTAATCGGAAGTTACATTTCTTGACTATAATCTGCTAGGCTGCACTCAATAGCTAGTCTGGCAATCAGGGCTATGAACGATCATAGCTTTGTACAAGCTTTATGGCCACAATCAAGCAAGCTTTATGGAAAATGATGGCCTTGTTAATCAAATGCTGTTTCGGTTCTTATACCACTGCTGTCTCTGTTGTCATATCAGCTGCTGCCTCTGTTTTTATACCACTGCTATCTTTGTTGTCATATCAGCTGCTGCCTCTGTTCATATACCACTGCTATCTCTGTTCTTATACCACTGCTGCCTCTGTTCTTATACCACTGATATCTCTGTTCTTATACCACTGCTGTCTCTGTTCTTATAGCACTGCTGTCTCTGTTGTCATATCAGCTGCTGCTTCTGTTCTTATATCCACTGCTGTCTCTGTCTTATACTACTGCTGTCTCTGTTGTCATATCAACTGCTGCCTCTGTTTTTATACCACTGCTATCTTTGTTGTCATATCAGCTGCTGCCTCTGTTCTTATACCACTGCTATCTTTGTTGTCATATCAACTACTGTCTCTGTTTTTATACCAGCTGCTGTCTCTGTTCTTATACCACTGCTGTCTCTGTTGTTATATCAACTGATGTTTCTGTTCTTATATCAGCTGCTGTTTCTGTTCTTATATCAACTGCTGTCTCTGTTCTTATACCAACTGCTGTCTCTGTTCTTATATCAACTGCTGTTTCTGTTGATATATCCACTGCTGTTTTGGTTCTTATACCAACTATTGTCTCTGTTCTTATATCAACTGCTATTTCTGTTGTTATATCCACTGCTGTCTCTGCTCTTATATCAAATGCTGTCTCTGTTCTTATATCAACTGCTGTCTTTGTTTTCTTACCAACTGCTGTCTCCGTTGTTATTTCAACTGCTGTCTCAGTTCCAGTACTAACTGCTGTCTCTGTTGTTATACCCACTGCCGTTTCTGTCCTTATATCAAATGCTGTCTCTGTTCTTATATCAGCTGCTGTCACTGTTCTTATACCAGCTGCTGTCTTTGTTTTTATATCAACTGCTGTGTCTGTTCTTATACCACTGCTGTCTCTGTTCTTATATCCACTGCTGTCTCTTTTCTTATACCAACTGCTGTTTATTTTCTAAAAATCAACTGTGGTCTCTGTTGTTATATCTATTGCTGTCTCTGTTCTTATACCATTGTTGTCTCTGATGTTATATTAACTGCGGTCTCTGTTTTATATAAACTGCAGTTGCCATTACTTCTATCTTTATTTTTAAATAACGGCAAGCACTAATTTTATATCAGCTGCTATTTCCATTCTTAGTTATAATATTCCCATAACATGTCTTATCACTATTCTAATAACAAGTGCGTTTCACCCATGCTTTGCAGTTTTAGAATAATAACCTGAAGCTGTTGCCGACAGGTCTCAAAACTCCTTGACCTAAACAAGCAACCTGTAGAGCCTGCAACTCTACAATTTCATCATTCAGAGTAAGTGTTTGTAAAGTCTTCTACAAATTACGTCAGAAAGTTAATGATGGAAATTGTGAGAGAAATGGGGCAGCTAAGTTTAGCCAATGAAATAGGATTTATGCTTGTATTTTACTTTCAGCTATTTACAGTTATGTACGGTTTTTCACCGTGCTTTTTTGCATTAGACGGAATTAAGTTACAGATATAGTATAATTATGAAAGTTTGAGAAATTGTCTCACAGATTGTTTTTATACTTTTTGCATATCTCTTTTTGCAATACCTAGCCTGTTTAGCTTATTTTCGAAGCTATTTAAAGCTCAAAGAGTCAGCCATTTCCTTCGCAAAAAAACTCATTAGACATCTCTTTATTCTCTCTATTATTTTCTCTGACTCCCATCTCTAAGCCCATAAATGTCTATCAACCAGTCACTCCCTCAGTATGTTCGCATCATTTATCTTTGAATGTCGCATTGATTATATTACTGAATGTTTTGTGTCTATTGGGTTCAGATCCCCGCAACATCTTTCAATATGGCAACTTTATCAGAGTAAAATACACAAGCTTGTTTGTACCTTGTATACTAGCCTTGATATTTGGTGACACTTTGTGACATTTTCTATATGCTAGGGGACCTGTGTCCTATTTATCAGGTTTGCCACTCTATTAGATGTATCAGGTTACATGTATCTGTGTCATATATATTACTCTCACTACTCTATCATATACCCTAGTTTCACTGTTTCATAATTTTGCCACACATATGTATATTTTGCTAAGCGCATCATGCCTTATTCTGTATGCCTTTCCAGGAACTTTTTTACAGTTTGAGCTCTTCCATGTGATTTCACATTTTGCATAATTTCTTATTTTGTTCCGTTTATTATAATTATTATTTCCTATTATATAATAACTAGTGTTGATTAGTGCACAAAAAATCTATGGATGAGCTGAGTTCTTTTATCATTTGATTTGCGTTCTCACTGGTTCCTTCGCCTTCATTGCTTGTACTCATGTCAGCACCTTGTCTGGCAATACTTCAATACTTCTTTAGTAATGTCACAAATTCATACATATATATGTACATATATATATACATATATTGGTATATACATATATATATAATTATATATTTTAATATATATATACATATATATATATATCTGAAATATATTAAGAACTGAAAACTTTAAAAACTGTTTACTACTTAAAGTTTCATGGTCGTTATCATTCATCAGGTAAAACTAAAATGGTTTGAAGCTCATATGACCGTATGCAAAAACACATCGAGTAGCTTAACAATAAAAGCCAGCTATATATAATACAACAATTTAATTGGTTCATGTCACAGCATTGCAAATTAAGTGCTTATTTGAATGCCTGCAGTTTGACACAAGCTGCTTTCGTGAATTTAAACTTGCAAGCTCAGGTTTGTATAGAATTAAGTACTTCTCCCAAATGCATAAATTACAGCTTTCTTCAATACTCTCCACTTGATGTCGTACTGGATGGACCGATCTTTAAGCTGCCATATATAACTACTTAGCTCTGTTGATGTTCATTTTGATAGATTGTTGAAGCTGCTACGATGGTTGTAATATCTTTTCTTGAATGGGCCCTCTGTCAGGCCAACATATGCTTGTTTGGCAGCATCAGGTTTGTTGGTCATAACTGTAGCCTGATAGATGACAGAACTGGACGTGCATGCATTTGGCAGCGGACATGTATTTTTGTCTCGACAGTTGCATGTTACTGTTGGCTTTTCCTTTGATAGCTGCGCTTTGTTGTTATTCGCAATAATCTGTCCAATATTCTTTACGCAGCTATAGCTAAGTCTTACATTGTTTCTATTAAATATCGAATAAAGCTTGTGATCTTTGGGAAATTCTTTACTCAGAGCTCTGAAGAAAAGCTTTCCTATATTGGTGGCAACATTTTTAGAGAAAGGGGGGTTATACCAAAATATATTTCTCCTGCATTTGCTTCGGGTGTTATGCGATGTTGTATTCTCACTAAATGTCAATTTATGATGGTATCCACTTCCATTAAGGGCTTCTTGGTGTTCTTTCGTATTTTGTCTAAATATATCTCGATTGGATGATATTGTGGAGAGGCACAGGTTGACTGATGCTGGAATGTTTTTGATGAAGGAGGGTGGGTGGTTAGATCTTGTGTGTTTGTATCTAGGCGTATTATTGGGCTTGCTGAAGGGTCTATATAATTCATTCTGTAGAGCTAAAGATATATCCAAAAAGTCAATGGTGCTTTTGCATCTACAGCTATTTTTAGCCCATATCGATGGAATAATGTGTGCAGATTTTTCTTGAGCTTCTCAGTTTGTTTAGAAGTTGTTCTCCCTACGCCAAGTCCATCATTTCGGTATAATCCAAAAGTCTCTTTTGTGATCTGGTTTATCTGATGTAGCATAAAGCAGTCAACCAATTCGCATATTTCTGCACCATCATAGGAACCCATAGCCACATCTTAATTTTTTAAGGAAGATGCAGTCTGACATCAGTCAATCTGCGCCTCTCCACAATATCATCCAATCGAGATATATTTAGACAAAATACGAAAGAACACCAAGAAGCTCTTAATAGAAGTGGATACCATCATAAATTGACATTTAGTGAGAATACAACATCGCATAACACCCGAAACAAATGCAGGAGAAATATACTTTGGTATAACTCCCCTTTCTCTAAAAATGTTGGCACCAATATAGGAAAGCTTTTCTTCAGAGCTCTGAGTAAAGAATTTCCCAAAGATCACAAGCTTTATTCGATATTTAATAGAAACAATGTAAGACTTAGCTATAGCTGCATGAAGAATATTGGACAGATTATTGCGAATAACAACAAAGCGCAGCTATCAAAGGTAAAGCCAACAGTAACATGCAACTGTCGAGACAAAGATACATATCCGCTGCCAAATGCATGCACGTCCAGTTCTGTCATCTATCAGGCTACAGTTATGACCAACAAACCTGATGCTGCCAAACAAACATATGTTGGCCTGACAGAGGGCCCATTCAAGAAAATATATTACAACCATCGTAGCAGCTTCAACAATCCATCAAAACAAATGTCAACAGAGCTAAGTAGTTATATATGGCAGCTTAAAGATCGGTCCATCCAGTACGACATCAAGTGGAGAGTATTGAAGAAAGCTGTAATTTATGCATTTGGGAGAAGTACTTAATTCTATACAAACCTGAGCTTGCAAGTTTAAACTCACGAAACGAGCTTGTTTCAAAGTGCAGGCATTCGAATAAGCACTTGATTTGCAATGCTGTGACATGAACCAATTAAATTGTTGTATTATATATAGCTGGCTTTTATCGTTAAGCTACTGGATGTGTTTTTGCATACAGTCATATGAGCTTCAAATCATTTTAGTTTTACCTGATGAATGATAACGACCATGAAACTTTAAGTAGTAAACAGTTTTAAAAGTTTTCAGTTCTTAATATATTTTATGTAAATGCTCTATTTTAATATTGAGCACTCTCTTCTAGTGAACTGCAACCTTCTTCATCAGTATATATATATATATATATATATATATATATATATATATATATATATATATATATACTCAGTATATCAGTATATATATATATACTATATATATATATATATATATATACATGTATATATATATACATGCTACAAGGTATATATATACATATATATACTTGTAGCATCCTATAAGCTTTACCGCCGTTGCATCTCATTATCAATTACGTTAAGAAGCTTGTCAAAGACAGCTTTTTTCTCTTTGTGTAATTTGTTTGCATAATGCTAAATGGTAGTATAGAGCGGCTTGTATGTCATTTTTCTTGCTATGGAATTGTCTGTTCATACATAATAAATATTGCAGCAAGCAATTGATTGCGGCAGATATAAGAATGCAGCTTATCAGAAAACCAACCATCGCAGCTTTAGCTTGTACTGTAGCCTTCACAGTCTTTATACTACCACATATTCTTCCTATCAAGCCAAAGAAATTCCCTGCTATAACTTCAATAGCTGCAGCTGCTAATAGCAGGAAAGAGGTTAGATGCCATTTTATGTATTTGTCATGTCATTTTCCTACTGTCATCCCATGGGATCTATCGCTTTCATACTATGTGATACTTCGCTCTCATACGGAGGGATCTATTATTGCTGTCATCCCATGTGATCTATCGCTTTCATACTATGTAATACATCGCTTTCATACAGAGGGATCTATTATTGCTGTCATCCCATGTGATTTATCGCTTTCATACTATGTAATACATCGCTTTCATACGGAGGGATCTATTATTGCTGTCATACCATGTGATCTATCGCTTTCATAAAATGTAATACATCGCTTTCATACGGAGGGATCTATTATTGCTGTCATACCATGTGATCTATTGCTTTCATACTATGTAATACATCGCTTTCATACGGAGGGATCTATTATTGCTGTCATACCATGCGATTTATTGCTTTCATACTATGTAATACATCGCTTTTATACGGAGGAATCTATCATTGCTGTCATACGGAGTGATCTATTGATTTCATACTGTGATCTATTTTTTTCTTTCTATGTGATTTACCAATTTCATACCATGCGATCTCCGGCTGGAAGCTTATTGGTTGTCAAAGGTTAATAGACTGCGCATAGAGAATAAAATATATATTTATTGCATAGATGGGAATATAAAAACATGTTTATTGTATTTGCAATATATATCTGTATATATACACACACACACATATATATATATATATATATATATATATACTATATACGTAAAATGTATTAAACCGTAGAGCTAAAACGTTGGCAGCATTTCATTACTATTTAGTAGAGGTTGTACACAACAATTTCACCATATACATGTATATACATATATACTATGTATATATACATCTATATATTGATACATATATACACATATACACTATATATATATATATATATATATATATATATATATATATATATATATATATATATATATATATATACTTGTCTATATACATATACATGTTTATATATAATTTGTATGTATATGTATACGGTATATCTATTAATATATAATATATATGTATAATATATGTGTATGTTTTTAAACATACACATATATTATACATAATTATACATATATATACATAAGTACATGTATATATACATATATATGTTTATATATAATTTACATGTATGTGTATATGGTATATCTATTAATATATAATATATATGTATAATATATGTGTATGTTTTTAAACATACACATATATTATACATAATTATACATATATATACATAAGTACATGTATATACACATATATATGTTTATATATAATTTGCATGTATGTTTATATGGTATATCTATTAATATATAATGTATATGTATAATATATGTGTATGTTTTTAAACATACACATATATTATACATAATTATACATATATATACATAAGTACATGTATATATACATATATATGTTTATATATAATTTGCATGTATGTGTATATGGTATATCTATTTATATATAATATATATGTATAATATATATGTATTTTTTTAAAGTATATTTGAATAAGGCTTTATAAAAAGTGTTATCTCATTGGTATTATTTAACAAGCCAGAGAGTGTCACCTTTTGCTTTCTTTTATAATTTAGATAGTGTACAGAGATATATCGCACGGCCTCCCCAAACCAGAGTACTTCCCAATGTACAAAGGACACTGTTGGGGTCGTTGTAACGAACAGCAAGTGTGTAATGTACCAGCTTCACAGACAGATGTCATTGCTGGCAGGTAATAGTTTAGATATCATATGCTATTATTGTGTCATTTTTTATCAATGAGGCAGAATAATGGGGTACAACAGGCCGTAAGTTTAATATGTAAACTAGAGCATCTCTTACCTCTTTAACACATATCGGTGATATCATCGTCAAGCAGCAATCATTAGCCTTTTGAAGATGAGTAGAAATCTACCTCTTTAACACATATCACACACTCTTTAACACATAGTACTCTATCTTTAGTTAGTAATAGTGTTCATCTAACTAGTACTCTATCTTTAGTTAGTAATAGTGTTCATCTAACTAGTACTCTATCTTTAGTTAGTAATAGTCTTCATCTAACTAGTACTATTTCTGTAGTTAATAATAGTGTTCATATAACTAGTACTCTATCTTTAATTAGTAATAGTGTTCATCTAACCAGTTCTTTATCTTTAGTTAGTAATAGTGTTCATCTAACTAGTACTCTATCTTTAGTTAGTAATAGTGTTCATCTAACTAGTACTCTATCTTTAGTTAGTAATAGTCTTCATCTAACTAGTACTATTTCTGTAGTTAATAATAGTGTTCATCTAACTAGTACTCTATCTTTAATTAGTAATAGTGTTCATCTAACTAGTTCTTTATCTTTAGTTAGTAATAGTGTTCATCTAACTAGTACTCTATCTTTAGTTAGTAATAGTCTTCATCTAACTAGTACTATTTCTGTAGTTAATAATAGTGTTCATATAACTAGTACTCTATCTTTAATTAGTAATAGTGTTCATCTAACTAGTACTCTATCTTTAGTTAGTAATAGTGTTCATATAACTAGTACTCTATCTTTAGTTAGTAATAGTGTTCATCTAACTAGTACTCTATCTTTAGTTAGTAATAGTGTTCATCTAACTAGTACTCTATCTGTAGTTAGTAATAGTGTTCATATAACTAGTACTCTATCTTTAGTTAGTAAAAGTGTTCATCTAACTAGTACTCTATCTATAGTTAGTAACAGTGTTCATATAACTAGTACTTTATCTTTAGATAGTAATAGTGTTCATATAACTAGTACTCTATCTAAAGTTAGTAATAGTGTTCATATAACTAGTACTCTATCTTTAGTTAGTAATAGTGTTCATCTAACTAGTACTCTATCTTTAGTTAGTAAAAGTGTTCATCTAACTAGTACTCTATCTATAGTTAGTAACAGTGTTCATATAACTAGTACTTTATCTTTAGATAGTAATAGTGTTCATATAACTAGTACTCCATCTAAAGTTAGTAATAGTGTTCATGTAACTAGTACTCTATCTTTAGTTAGTAATAGTGTTCATCTAACTAGTGGTCCTTGTTTATCCATTCTTCAATGACCTCATTTTTTCATGTTCAGATTCGCATGCTCATTGACCTTTTGACCCCCAGATTTCTTATTCAGGTGCTTCAATTTGTAAAAAATGTTTCTAAAATTGATTTCATGTTCTTAATTCTTATTATTTAAAAACATTCTACGTAGTGATTTTTGTTCTAAAATATTTCCTAACAGTTTCTGATTTTTTTAACTTTGAATTGAAAGGAGCTCTAATCTATTGATTATAAATCAAAAATTTCCAAGTATTTTGTCTTTAAAATGTTAAACACATTCTGTTTTGATTTTGAATAATTTTCAAACGTAGCAGTTTTTCAGTTGTCTTCAGTAATATTACAACACATAAATATTTAAAAAAGTGTAGCATCAATTTCATGGCTTGTTTCTTCTGTTGCATTCACATGTATTGCGCTGATATTAGCCGGTAGCAAGTGATACTTCTTTCACATTTTGCAACTTCATAGCTTTTGAGTACTTTGTACATACTACACTGAGGTCCACTTTTAGCTGTTTCTGTTGTTTCTGTACAAGTCTAATGAATAGTTGCTGTGTTAAGTAGACTTTAGTTTGGTGATTGCGGAGATATTTTATCTGTAGTCTACATGAAAAAGGCGGGAGGTATCTGCTGCTCAAATAAGATTTTTAAGTTCTACAGGCTTTGCTCTCAACACTCATCACAACAACTGAATATTTTCAAGCAATTCAGTAGAACCTACCATTAGTCAATTTAACCCAGTTAATCGGTTAAATTTGGGTAGTTTGATATAAGCTTTGAGAGATTGGTTGGCCTGTTACTTACAGCTAATAAACAATAGCTAAGAGCAAATGGCTATCAACTGTACTGTTTCAGCATTGTTCAATTTTAAGAGTTATTCTCTTTTTCTTCTTTTTTGGTCTAAAAAGACGCGCTGCGATACATCTAATAGCGAATTTATAAGTTTTATAGCATGGTCAGTACTGCTCAGTAGTCATAAAGAGCAGGTAACTCAGAGATTTCTGTTACTTTTTTATTTGCTCTGGCAAGTACATGTAGGTTGTGCATATGATAAAATACAACGGTTTTTTCTTACTGTTAATTATTTGTTAGGTGCTGGAATTTAGTTTAACAGTTGATTTCATAATATTTAGTATAATTCATAAAAATTTTGTATACAGAAACAGAAATGAGTACAATGGAGAAAATTTAGAGCATCAAGAAAGTAACTTGTAGCAGCTCAATAACTATTTCACCACATCCCTCATTTCAAATGACTGAAGCTTCCTGTTTCAGGATTTTAGAGTTCTGGATGAAAACTGTCCAATAGAGTGGCTTGAAAACTGTTACAATATAAAGTTCTGCAACAAAAGATATAAACCTGAAACTTTGAAAGTGGGTTTCTTTCAGAGCTCTCCAGGTAAATATACATAGACTTATTTATTAATAAAACATTTCTAAAGCATTTATATCAGTTTAAAAGGCTTGTTGGCAGAACAGGAATTACTTAAAAAGTCAAAATCAAATATTCAAAATTAGAATTGCAGTAATTATAGCCAATATTTAGTGTAGTGCAAAAGTCTCTCTGTCTATTTTAATATTGATTACAGGTAATATCCTAATTAACGGGCAGGTGAATGAGAACTCGACCCATATTACAATAGCCACAGCGATGCAGTACTTGGGGCACATGGCTACACCGGAAACCATCTTTTATGTACAGCTGAGAAACCCGACTGATAGGTGCTTCATCTGTTAAACTTATGAAATATTTTAAGGTGCATACCAGCGCCTTTATTTAGGCGCATACCGGCGCCTAGTTGTTTCCTCGTGAAAAAAAAGTTTCTAAAAAGCAGAAGATTTTCTGTGTCTGGATTCGTCAGAGTATAATTATATGTCTTTCGCTTAATTATTTTTCCATATATCAGACACATATCTATTTAATATAGTGTATAAATAGCATATAAATATATACTATATATAAAATCTGTAATACATAAATTACATAAAAATTCATATCTTTTTATATGTTGAATATATAATAAAGTCATTTTTACAAGTACACTGGCAGATCAGCGCACTGTGAGAGTTCGTAAGGTGTACCGCTAAAGTACAGAGAATAGCTATGAGCACAATTATTTGGTAATGTCCAATGCAGCCAAGTGAGGCAGATGTTAACATGATGGGCTACTAAGTGTCAGGCTGTGAGTTTGAATCCCACACAACACAAATCTTTTCACAAACTCAAACTGTGGGGTCAAACAGATGAATATTATATATGGCTATTATTATAGTAATTAACGATCAAGTACACTTTGTCATTGTGTGCAAAGTGTGTGTTAGTCCGGATAAACATACTTTTTCATAGTTTTATGTTGATTTCATCTAAACACCACGCGCAAACTTCCCAGAATGCTCTATGTTGTCTGTTTGTTCAATAACAATATTTGGTTTTAAAACTCTGTCTGGTTCCTGAGAGTCGGCCTCCTAAACACTCACCAGCGAGATATCTTACCAAAAGAATTCTCCGGGCACGTGGCTTACTGTCAATTGATATTCATTTATGAAGTACACTGTATTTACGCTGAAATAGCCAGACACAGCTGATACTGAATCTAGAATGTTTTCCCACCAAGAATATAAATGTATTTTCAAACATTTTGAATTTTTGATGTTGTTTCTTTTAAACATAATGCTAGTGATGGTTTCACATACACCAAAAACCTTTAAGCTAAACTGGTGCATCTGTGCTTTTCAAGCAGAACCAATCTTTTGGATTATATTGGTACTTGGTACAATCTAGTAGTTTCTTGTTGCGTCTTATATTTGATAACTCTGTAAGCAAGTTCAATTGGCTGGGTTTAGATGTGCCATCACTTAACTTACAGTAGATACTGAATTAATAAGGTTTATCACTTACCTGACAGTAGATACTAAATTATTAAAGTTCATCGCGTAACTGACCGTAGATACTGAATTAATAAGGTTTATCACTTAACTTACAGTAGATACTGAATTAGTAAGGTTTATCACTTAACTTACAGTAGATACTGAATTAATAAGGTTTATCACTTAACTTACAGTAGATACTGAATTAATAAGGTTTATCACTTAACTGACCGTAGACACTGAATTAATAAGGTCTATGACTTAACTTACAGTAGATACTGAATTAATAAGGTTTACCATTTAACTGACAGTGAATAATGAATTAATAAGGTTTATCACTTAACTGACAGTAGATACTGAATTAATAAGGTTTATCACTTAACTGACGGTAGATACTGAATTAATAAGGTTTATCACTTACCTGACAGTAGATACTAAATTATTAAGGTTTATCACGTAACTGACCGTAGATACTGAATTAATAAGGTTTATCATTTAACTTACAGTAGATACTGAATTAATAAGGTTTATCACTTGACTTACAGTAGATACTGAATTAATAAGGTTTATCACTTGACTTACAGTAGATACTGAATTAATAAGGTTTATCACTTAACTGACAGTAGATACTGAATTAATAAGGTTTATCATGTAACTTACAGTAGATGCTGAATTAATAAGGTTCATCACTTAACTGACAGTAGATACTGAATTAATAAGGTTTATCACTTAACTGACAGTAAATAATAAATTAATAAGGTTTATCACTTAACTTACAGTAGAAACTGAATTAATAAGGTTTATTACTTAACTGACAGTAGATACTGAATTAATAAGGTTTGTAACTTAACTTACAGTAGATAATGAATTAATAAGTTTCATCACTTAACTGACAGTAAATACTGAATTAATAAGGTTTATCATGTAACTTACAGTAGATGCTGAATTAATAAGGTTCATCACTTAACTGACAGTAGATACTGAATTGATAAGGTTTATTACTTAACTGACAGTAGATACTGAATTAATAAGGTTTATCACTTAACTTTCAGTAGATACTGAATTAATAAGGTTTATCACTTAACTGACAGTAGATACTGAATTAATAAGGTTTATCACTTAACTGACAGTAGATACTGAATTAATAAGGTTTATCACTTAACTGACAGTAGATACTGAATTAATTAGGTTTATCACTTAACTGACAGTAGATACTGAATCAATAAGGTTTATCACTTGACTTACAGTAGATACTGAATTAATAAGGAATATCACTTAACTGACAGTAGATACTGAATTGATAAGGTTTATTACTTAACTGACAGTAGATACTGAATTAATAAGGTTTATCACTTAACTTTCAGTAGATACTGAATTAATAAGGTTTATCACTTAACTGACAGTAGATACTGAATTAATAAGGTTTATCACTTAACTGACAGTAGATACTGAATTAATAAGGTTTATCACTTAACTTACAGTAGATACTGAATTAATAAGGTTTATCACTTAACTGACAGTAAATACTGAATTAATAAGGTTTATCATGTAACTTACAGTAGATACTGAATTAATAAGGTTTATCCCTTAACTTAGAGTAGATACTGAATTAATAAGGTTTATTACTTAACTGACAGTAGATACTGAATTAATAAGGGTTATCACTTAACTGACAGTAGATACTGAATTAATAAGGTTTATCATTTAACTGACAGTAGATACTGAATCAATAAGGTTTATCACTTAACTGACAGTAGATACTGAATTAATAAGGTTTATCACTTAACTTACAGTAGATACTAAATAATAAGGTTTATCCCTTAACTTAGAGTAGATACTGAATTAATAAGGTTTATTACTTAACTTACAGTAGATAATGAAATAATAAGGTTCATCACTTAACTGACAGTAAATACTGAATTAATAAGGTTTATCACTTAACTTACAGTAGATACTAAATAATAAGGTTTACCTCTTAACTTAGAGTAGATACTGAATTAATAAGGTTTATTACTTAACTGACAGTAGATACTGAATTAATAAGGGTTATCACTTAACTGACAGTAGATACTGAATTAATAAGGTTTATCATTTAACTGACAGTAGATACTGAATCAATAAGGTTTATCACTTAACTGACAGTAGATACTGAATTAATAAGGTTTATCACTTAACTGACAGTATATACTGAATTAATAAGGTTTATCACTTAACTGACAGTAGATACTGAATTAATAAGGCTTATCACTTAACTGACAGTAGATACTGAATTGATTAAGGTTTATTACTTATTTGACAGCAGATACTGAACTAATAAGGTTTATCACTTAACTGACAGTAGATACTGAATTAATAAGGTTTATTACTTAACTGACAGTAGATACTGAATTAATAAGGTTTATCACTTAACTTACAGTAGATACTGAATTAATAAGGGTTATCACTTAACTGACAGTAGATACTGAATTAATAAGGTTTATTACTTAACTGACAGTAGATACTGAATTAATAAGGTTTACCACTTAACTGGCAGTAGATACTGAATCAATAAGGTTTATCACTTAACTTACAGTAGATACTGAATTAATAAGGTTTATAATGAAGTTTCCTCAACTACCTTACCATGTTAATAAAGTGTTGGAATTGCAGGGCAATATCCTATTTCTACCACTGGCATACGCTGCACAGCGACCAGCGTATTTTTACCAACATGACCGTTGAACAAATGAATGCCAAGTTTATGGATGGATTATTACGGCGGCTGCTCAAAGACCTAAAAGACTGTATCGCTGAACGAGGAGATTTTTACTGCGCTTTTAGGACCACAGGCCGTGATGGTGATTTAGATGTATGTGTTAGTTTAAAACAAATACTATTAGAATGTAAAGATGCAAAATAGGTTTGTCTTTTTAGGTATATGTAGAGTTGTTTTAAAGCTTTAAAAATGGATTCATTTCACCTCGTTTTAAAAAGGTAACTATTTCATTCCTAATTTTTTTGGCATCATCAATCATGTAAGCATTGATTAAATTCAATATTTCAGCACAAAACATTACAATTTAGTTCCTAATTCTTTAGCTATTTTAATTTCAATGAATCTGCTCAATTCAATTTATCTAAATAAATGAAATCAATTCTTTATCAATTTTACCAAAGAATTGACTTATGACAATCTATCCAAATAACAATCAACCGCAATCACTTAACTACCCGTATTAGCTCAGCCACTAGACTGTTTGACACATATACACACATTTGACACTTCTTGACACATATACACATGTTTGACACTCCTTGACACATACGCACACATTTGACACTCCTTGACACATATATACACACTTAACATTCCTTGACACATATACACACATTTGACACTCCTTGACACATATACACACATTTGACACTCCTTGACACATATACACACATTTGACACTCCTTGACACATATACACACATTTGACACTCCTTGACACACATACAGTATATGTGAAAGAACTACAGAAGAAATGAGTTCAGTGTATACAATTCTAATAATTAACAATCTAGTGGGAGACTAAATGATATGGTTTTTTCCTAACTTATTTTAGATCGATAAGTTTTCATCAAAGCTGATAGGCAGCGAAATGGCTGAAGTCTTTGATTTAGCTAGTAATATTCAGCATTTCTAATGCGTCGAACATTTGCGTAATAGTATAAGCATACCATAGACATCAACTGCAGGGCAAGTGGTCAGTTCCCCAAATGAATACAACGTATGCTGTGACCTTTTCAGTACAAACAACTATCTCTTTACTACTTGGAAACTTTTACCATACAAAGTCTTGACAGCATTGCAAAGCTTTAAAGAGCTTTCAGTGCAGTCATGATGTAGTTATATTTAAATGCATATATATTTGTTGATTATTGTGTTGAGCTACTGAAATTAACATAGGTGTATTGGTATGTGTTTGGCTAGTGTACATTCTGATATGTTGCCATACATATAGAAATGTTGTTGTACACACAGATGTGTATATTTAGATAGATTTAGATATTTAAGTCTGTAATAAATGAAGATATGTTATTTGTTGTAAGACAGATTTTTGTGTACCTTTGTGTATTTATGTATGCATGCAGGTATTTGCGTTTGCATGCAGGTATCTTGGTTTATCTGTAGGCATCTTGGTTTACACATAGGGTGTCAGGGTAGTGCAGTGGTAGCACCTTTGACTTCAACCATGGGATGGGTGGTTCAAGTCCTGCTTAATGCCGATCTGACAAAAAGCTCTCAGCAAGCTTTCAACCCTAAATTGCTGGGCCTTTCGGATCTAGACCATATCTAGGCCCGTCAAACTAACAATGTGGGCACATTCAAGATTCACCTCTGTCTTTCACACACTGGGCAAGTGAAATGGCTACCCGGCTTTGTCAGACTCAACGTGTTGCCCTGGCATCCCTTCAGATTAATCTGACAATTTCGGAACTGGTAGATACTGAGAACTGGGCCACCTTTTCTCTACCATGCTGCTCGACACAAGCATGCATCGCTAAGAAGCAAGTCATTGTCGATTTCTGACAGACAGTGATACTATTATCGTATGGTTTTAACATAAACATATTGTAATGAATGTATGTATTTTGTTCATGTAATTATAATGAATATTTTTGCAGTGTCTGCTTCCCCACAGCATGTACTCAGTTTACATCAAAGAAGCCTTCAAGTTCATTCCGCGGAGTCAGTTCAGGTTTAACACAACAGATGAGTATAGTGTAGACCCAGTGAGTTGGTACACAGATGTATTACTAGGTGTACATATATAACACAACAGATGAGTATAGTGTAGACACAGTGAGTTAGTACATAGATGTATTACTAGGTGTACATATATAACACAACAGATAAGTATAGTGTAGACCCTGCACTATACTTACAGTTACAGATGTACTGTTATATATATTTTGTTATACATGGGCATTAAAATATTGCTTCCTCACTTCTGTTTACCCAATCAGGTGGCAATGTCTACTTAAGTCAGAGAGGTCTCCTGCTAGAGATTTGAGAGTTGGAGAACTCATTGCTTCAATATATTTAAGCTATATATTTCTCAAAGTATGTTTTATGTCTGCATGTCGTTTGTCTGCATTCCGACTATACCTATTAAAATCTTGGAATAAAGAATCCGTACTGAAGAAGATTAGATCTCAGACCCTAATGTTCACCAGTTCAACACCCTACCCAATTGGCCACAGAGAATATAGTCACTATATCAGAGCACATACCCAACGGCTTTGCATACCAAGCAGGGTGATTTCGTAACTAAGTGATTGTCATTATGTAATTATTTTACTAAAATTTTCCATTGGCAATCTGCCAGGCTATTAGCAAGTGTAAGGCAACTCCCATTACTTCTCATTGTTTATAAGCTGTTTTTTGATACTCGATCAACGCCGGGTAGCACAGCTATTTACATTTATAACGTATAGGCAAACTGTTATGTGAGTTCATGTATATATGCATACATGTGAATCTTTGCGTGTGCATGCGGTGAACATTCTTGCAATTGTGTGTAATTCATACATAATATTAAAAATCTGTTTTAGGCTGGTTTTGCCAGACAATTTGCTCAAAAGTACTTTCATGTCGGTATCCCGGAGAAACTCACACAAGAAACATATTCCAAAAAAAAAACGGGAAAAGGAACGTGTTGTGGATATCAACTCTGAAATTGCTTGATGACTTCTATGAACCATACAGCCGAGAACTCGCTCAGCTATTGGGAGATAGCAAATACCTTTTTCCTGTCGATAGGGACGCACAATCATAGTCAACTTGAGTCGAGAATCAACTTACGCCCGCTCCTGATCAATCTAGATTGCAAGATTGCTGCTATACGAAGATATGTATTTTGCGTGATAAGCATTTGTTAAGCACTTGATAAGCATTTTTTACTAGTTGTTTGGGCAAAAGGCAGAAGCTCGCAAAAACTTAAGGGATAGTTCACATTTGAGAGGTTAGAGAGGTTTGAGAGAGTGAGCTAACACTGCCAGGCTGTCTACTTTTATCTCACATCAGAAATTGCTTGTTATGTGTGATGTACAGCGGTGATGAAAGTGCATGTCTGATGCTTCAATGCTTATTCAATATTAACATGTTTACACCTGGTTGGTTATAATTATTTTTTGAATGAAGTATAACATAAAAAACGTGTTTTCCATTCTGTTCAATAATAGTACCATTTCTGATTATCACTGTCAACCACAGTTATAAAATAGGGCCAGATCAAAAAATTGTTCATATGTTTGGTTTCCGTCACTGATGACTGCTGACTACCGTGTGACTATTTCTATTGTCAGGTTCTTACGCATTCTAACAGGCATTAGAGTTGTCTGCCCTCAGAATTATGCAGCTGTCAGTAAAAACCGTAAGTGAGTTGTGGAGTTGTAACATTCACCAACACGGGCAGTTTCAATACAAGGAATACATGATTCGCAGGGTGAAGCTTCTCAGATTTTTTCTCACAGCGTTGACACAAGTCGTAACTTAGACAAATTCTAAAACATAATATGGATAGGGGATTGTTAGCTGTCCTTCCTAGCAAGGATGTGTGCATATACATGTATTTTGGGCTAAATAATTGCATTTATAGTGTCCAATATTTACATGTAGAAGTGTTCTAAATGTACTTTATTAGTGTTTGTAGCCTTTCTAATGGTGCTTACTACAGGATTTTATTCAATTTTCAATTAAATTTAATTTTTTCAAATATCAAATTAATTTCATTTCAATTTAAGTTAAAACCTTTGTAAGGGTGTTTGCTAAAAAGTTTAATTTATTATAATTATTAAATTATTTTCAATTTAATATTTTATTTTCAATGTTTCTAATGGTTCTTACTAAAGAGTCTAAGTTAAGTTATAATTCAATTTTTAATTTAATTTTTGCTTTTATTTAATTTCTCATTTAATTTTCAATTTAACTCTAACAAGGTGCTTAGGTACAATTTAACTTTTCAAGGAACTTGCAAAAGGTTTTCATTCAATTGCTTTGAAAGGATTACAAATCTGAAATAATGAAACCTGAATGTTCACAAAACCAAACACCATGATATTTTTTAGACTGGCGTATTAGCAAGCAATGCATTAAATGGAGCAACAAAAGACCAAAATACATGTGTTAAATTGTATCAAATAAATAGCAGATAGGC
This sequence comes from Watersipora subatra, assembly GCF_963576615.1. Classification (NCBI taxonomy): domain Eukaryota; kingdom Metazoa; phylum Bryozoa; class Gymnolaemata; order Cheilostomatida; family Watersiporidae; genus Watersipora; species Watersipora subatra. The sequence continues at coordinate 64,240,457 of NC_088714.1, forward strand.
AGTTTTGCATTATAATGATATGTAAAGTTTTATTTCAACAGTACCGTCTAAATTTAAAAAAAATAAAATTAGCGGTACATAGTGTACAATGGTATGTTGAAACTTTCTATTTAACTTCATGGTTTATCCATCATGAATAAAACAAGCAACCATTTTGGTAGCAAAACGGAACAAAAGAGAACTTCTTGTGAATAAACTACTTGACCAAGTTTTAATAGCCACTATGGTTAAAGACATAACAAGAGCACACAACTACGCAATACTAATAGTTGCTATTCTCAGTAGACTACATTAGGCCTGTGAAACAGGATAAGGTTACTCACCCACACTTATACCTTGTACCTTTTATTGGATTTTTACCACACGCATCACAGGCGAATGATATTGTGTACTTTTTTTTCTGGTGAGGGATGATATGAGTGGTTTCTGCTAACATCTGGTTGTGGCCCATCACAGTTGACTCCTGCATTCAAACATATCGTAATTCAAGTTTATCAGCATTGATCTGTGGTAGTTGTTGTGATCATTTATATTCCACAGTCATAAACACACACAATAATGACATAAATATAAGATAATAAAAATAATAAATATAATATGTAATTGTTTCTATTCATTGTATTATTTATTATATTATATTATTTATTATATTTGATTATATAAAATATAATAATTCCAAAGGAAATGTAGTGCTGTAATTATAATATTTATGCATATGAGTATACCTACAAATAATTTGTATCAGTGTAATTAATTAGTTTCTGTTGTGTGCAGTTAGAATCTTTATAAGATGCAATGCAGGTCTTTTTTGCAAGTTATTACTATACGTGTAATTATATAAATACATACATATATATATATATATATATATATATATATATATATATATATATATATAGGTGCCAGCACATTGACTTTCTTAAAGTCTGCGAGGCAACTTAGTTGTTTCGTGGCAGGAAGTCAACTCTCATGGGTAATGGGATTTGTGTCCCTTGCCTAAGCTCTGAGCTGCACTGATGAGACTTCAATAGCCGAAACAGTACTGTCTGTAGCATGAGTATATGCTCCCTCACTTCGGTTTGGTTGAGCACTCTGTGAGAGGTGCGGCACTATTAGCCTTTGTGCAAAGCTCATCACTTTTGTGATTTGAGCACTCTGATGCCAGCACATTGACTTTCTTAAAGTCTGCGAGGCAACTTAGTTGTTTCGTGGCAGGAAGTCAACTCTCATGGGTAATGGGATTTGTGTCCTTTGCCTAAGCTCTGAGCTGCACTGATGAGGCTTCAATAGCTGAAACAGTACTGTCTGTAGCATGAGTATATATATATATATAAAATTTATTCATGTAAAACCTTAGATAAAAAACAACTTCATTACTATTAGTTTCATGTCTGTTACACAGACAATCATCAGATAAAATTGTTTTGGTCCAACTGAGTTATATATGTAAGAGAGGTGTAATTACTATAACGACTGATAGCTATGTAATTGCATTTCGTAGTGTTTATTTAGCAGAATGTCGGCATGTGGAAGCTAGCTCGTTACGCTTGTTGAGTGAGCTCATTTCTGGCTTTGTGAGGATGATGTACTTTTCTGATAAGCACAGGTTACAACGCTTGGTGGCTGGGTCGTATGGCCTTGCGTGTTGAACGATTTTCCATTTAATTGTATACGGTGTGTTCAGGCCTTTTAGCTGCCAGATGTAGTTACTAAGCTCTGTGGCAGATTGCTTGTCCTGGTGCCTGAAAGATGATATGTGGCCGCTGAATCGTGTCTTAAAGGTATTTTCTGTGAGGCCAATATAACTTTCTATAGGTTTGCTACCGTCGTCTGCGGTGACTACAGCTTGGTAGATGAGCGACTTGCTAAGACAGTTTCCTTCGAGAGGGCATTCATTTAGTGCGCGACAGTTGCATGTATTGTTGTTTGCTGGGTGCGTCGAGGCGTTGTTCAAAAGCTTCTTATTGTGATTGTTGATGGTTTGTTTGATGTTAGGCATGCAGCTGTAGCCAATCTTTGTGTTGTTTCTATTAAATAGCTTCACAAAGATTGGCTACAGCTGCATGCTTAACATCAAACAAACCATCAACAATCACAATAAGAAGCTTTTGAACAACGCCTCGACGCACCCAGCAAACAACAATACATGCAACTGTCGCGCACCAAATGAATGCCCTCTCGAAGGAAACTGCCTTAGCAAGTCGCTCATCTACCAAGCTGTAGTCACCGCAGACGACGGTAGCAAACTTACAGAAAGTTATATTGGCCTCACAGAAAATACCTTTAAGACACGATTCAGCGGCCACATATCATCTTTCAGGCACCAGGACAAGCAATCTGCCACAGAGCTTAGTAACTACATCTGGCAGCTAAAAGGCCTGAACACACTGTATACAATTAAATGGAAAATCGTTCAACACGCAAGGCCATACGACCCAGCCACCAAGCGTTGCAACCTGTGCATATCAGAAAAGTACATCATCCTCACAAAGCCAGAAATGAGCTCACTCAACAAGCGTAACGAGCTAGCTTCCACATGCCGACATTCTGCTAAATACACACTACGAAATGCAATTACATAGCTATCAGTCGTTATAGTAATTACACCTCTCTTACATATATAACTCAGTTGGACCAAAACAATTTTATCTGATGATTGTCTGCGTAACAGACATGAAACTAATAGTAATGAAGTTGTTTTTTATCTAAGGTTTTACATGAATAAATTTTATATTTAAGCTCTGATCACTCATTGAGCACTATTTGGCAGCTTTAACACACTACTTTGGAATATATATATATATATATATATATATATATATATATATATATATATATATATATATATATATATATATATATATATATAGATCATTCTATGCTCACAGATGGCCTAAAAATGCCAAATGGTACAATCAAAGACATAGAAGAAGGGTACAAGTACTTAGGTATTATGCAAAGCAACATCAACGACGAAGCCGAGGTACATCACATAGCCATAACCGAATACAAGAAACACCTCTGGCAGGTCCTACAGAGCCAGCTTAATGCCAGGAATCAAGTCATGGCAATAAATACCTACGCACTGCCAGTAATAAGATATTCAGCAGGCATAATAAAATGGACCGAGGACGCCATCAAGGAAACAGATATAGCAACTCTTAAACTGCTGACTATGCATGGAGCACTCCACCCAAAATCTGATACTACTAGGTTGTATCTCGATAGGAAAGATGGCGGTTGGGGACTCAAAAGTGTACAGCAGACAGTGAAAGAGGAAGAACAAAGCATCAAAGCCTATGCAGCTTCCATGGCCACTTCAGATAAGTTGCTAGTTGAATTTCAATCGGCTGCTCTGACATTGGACCTTCGCCCTGATGATGAGGAAATTGACTGGCACATGAAACCTATTCATGGTGCTTACCACCAACAAGTATCTAAGGTTGGTGATCTTCACCAGACATATATGTGGCTAAACAAAGGAAACCTAATGACCAATACAGAGTCGCTACTCATGGCAGCCCAGGAGCAAGTGCTCCCAACAAGGCAACTCTAAACAAAAATCTATCACACTAGAGACGGCATAATCATGTGTATAGAAGTCTATGTAATGAATATGGCCTTAATAAACCACAACACTGGTGGGAAGCTCCTGGAAAGGTCAATGAAAATGACCGCGCTAAGATCCTCTGGGACTTCTACATCCAAACTGACAAGCATGTCCTAGCAAACCAACCAGATATAGTGGTGGTGGTCAAGGAGAACAAGAGATCTACTATAATAGATATAGCAGTACCCAATGACTACAATATAGCCAGCAAAGAAAAAGAAAAAGTAGAGAAATATCTCCCTCTTGGAGAAGAAATTGAAAAATGCTGGAATGTAAGAACAACTGTAATCCCAGTAGTCATTGGGGCACTGGGCGCAATAACACCGGCGCATAAAATGTGGCTTGCCCAAATACCAACAACAATCAACTCAGGTGAGTTGCAGAAAAGTACGTTATTGGGAACAGCTAAGATCTTAAGGCGAGTGCTCAAACTCCCAGGTCTCTGGTAGGAGATCTGAGTTAGAGCAGAATTTACCACCCATACGGGGTATCCGGGGTGAGGAAACAATTTATATATATATATATACTAATATATCTAGTGGAAATCTTCTGACTAAAAAGTTCTCAATGCCATAAAGGCAGTGCATATAGAATAATTTAAAAGAAGATAAAAATTTTGACTATTATATTTACACTACTAATAGTTGCGTGTTAAAAAGATCTGATGAGTGTTTTTAACACGAAACTATTAGTAGTGTAAATACAATAGTCAAAATTTTTATCTTCTTTTAAATTATTCTATATATATACTATATATATATACTCATGCTACAGACAGTACTGTTTCGGCTATTGAAGCCTCATCAGTGCAGCTCAGAGCTTAGGCAAGGGACACAAATCCCATTACCAATGAGAGTTGACTTCCTGCCATGAAACAACAAAGTTGCCTCACAGACTTTAAGAAAGTCAATGTGTACAAATTTAATTGACTTTAAGAAAGTCAATTAAATACAAATCAAGCTTCTGTCCAAAGACTTTTCTATATATATATATAAATATATATATATAAATATATATATTTATATATATACATATATTTATATATATATACATGTATATATATATATATATAAATATATATATATATATTTATATATGTATATATATATATATATATATATATATATATATATATATATAGTCAAATTAGATTGAATAGGAGGCCACTTTGAAAAATATATCCACGATATAGGGCTTTCGGATAATAGGAGGCTTCTGATAGGAGGCTTCGCTAGAAACATGCTTAAACAACTCTACTCGTCATGCTGATCGCATACGTATCTATTTTGCATTTTGCATAAATTTTGCCGGAGAGTTCAACATTTTAGAAAATTTTGCAGGTTAGGAGGCTCTGTAGTTTGAAATGGAAGACCTCCCATTAGCGTAAAATTTGAAAATTTTTATACAAAATTCTGAGTTGTCTTCTCTTTTGCAAGAGAAGTTATCTTCTCATTAAATTCAGGGCCTCCTATTATGTTTTTATATCTTGAATTAGATAGTCCTAGTTCCAAGCTCTACTTCTTCTTTTTATATAAATTTAGCTAACTATGATATTTAGTTTGGTTCTTTTTACTTGTAATGAACCTTTATTGCATCATTTAATTTTCTATCAATTGGTTAAAAAGGCAAACTAATCCCTGAAACCCCATTTCAGGGATTTTGCCAACAGAATCTAAGAAAACCGATTTGCAGGCACATCTGTGTGTGCTTTGATCTAAAGTTTATCATACGTATTATTCATAAAATTGAAAACTTATGCTTTCCCTTAATACCTTGTTAGTGGGCATGCATGGCAAAAACAAGCACTTTGTCCATTTAAAAAAAGTTGTAATAAGTTGCAATAAACGCTAGGATGGTATTGACATCAAGTAATTGGTATTGAACCCATCCTAGTTGTCAAATAGAAAACTTTTAAAACGTATATTAATTAAAACAGTGCATATATTCATGCTGCCAAATATGCCTGGTAGAGTCAGAGACACCCAATTTTTAAAACATAAATGTCAAGCATGGGAGATTTGCATACCTGTGGCCACATTTATTACTTATAAAATTTGATTTAGTCAATTCATTGCTACTGAGGCAAAACTGGGAAATATAGCATATGTGGGGCCCTTTGGATTATAAAAGGTTTCAGATAAGAGCTTTCGATGAAACCATGCAGTAACATTGAACACACTGTGCAGATTGCATGCATGTATATCTAACTCGCATTTATCAACATTGGTCAGCATATTTCTTTAAAAAAGCCCAAACTTACTCAAAAGGAAAAAAATTGACTCTTTAAGCAACCCCGTCAAGGAGTTGAGTTTACAGAAAAGGAAAGCTCAATATAAGTACGTCAAACAAATTGCTCAAGTGAGTGCAACGGTGACAAATAAAATATTCTTAAAACACAATGAGTTTGTATAAATCTAAAAGTCTTTAGTGCAAATGGAGCAACCTATCAAAAGTAGGCCAAACAGCTGTTACATTACCAAAAGATTAAAAATCAAAGCATTCACAAGAATACCATAAAACATTTATCAACGAAAGTGGACTATTTTATTTCTGTCAAATAAAGCTGTAGAGCTTCAAAACACTGAGCTCTATAATTGTCTTGCAAATTGTGCGACCATCTCCTGGCACCTCGAGTATAATGTGTGAAGTTGTGGTAGCTGTAACTAATGGCTCTGCACAACGTTTAAAATATGATTTTAGCTAGAGATCTTAGAAGCGATTCGCAAGAGAACTTTGTTGATTGTAGACACGCCCAGCTACAGAAAGAACTTTAAGGTTGGATGTCATTCCAGTCACTTGATGCCTTTTTGGAAATTGAACATCAACTTGTTGTTTGAAGGTTAGGTAATCTAGACCACTTTGCCTCCACTGGTAAATATGCTGCTCTACCTGCAAAGAAACCAGTTATTAACCTGTTAGTATAGTTAAAAATTAGGAGAATGTTGAACACTACTCATTTTACAGACTTTCCCAAGATATCAAACCAGCTTTAAAACAATACTGACTAAAAAGTGTGCTCCATCATGTTGTTTTAGAACGCTTAGGAGATTGGCCAGAAACTTGAAGAGTAGGCTTTTGCAGCTAGCTATATTGGTGGCTGTACTAAATGTAGGTCACACAGAAGATGCTTTCCTACTGAAACTCTGCATAATTATGTTTGCCCTAAAGAGATTGCAGTTCTCACTATGTTGATGTTATGCCTAAAAAAAAATTAACCTAGTAAGCCTTAAAAAATTCTTGTTTCGATGTTGTTAACACAAGTTAACTCAATAAAAGTAAAAAACAACAAACATTATCATTAATGCTTTCTTTTAAGCTAAAGCTTTTTTGTCAAACTATTAGGTAAGAATGGTATCTTTTAAATATAAAATGTAATGAATAGTTGGGTTAAGAAAAGCTTTATTTTACAAACTAATAATTACAGCGTTACCATTCCTCTTATTTTTAAGCAAAATGCACCAAAATCTACAAAATTTTACACATTCAGCCTGTACTGTGATGAGAACCGTGTCTGTCCATATAAAGCCACCGTTGGATAATGGAAAAATATTGCATCCCGCTGGATTTGAACTTGCAACATTTACCTTGCTAGACTGACACTACAAAAACTATGCTAATTAACCTTGTAATAATTTGCAATATTTGAATGCATAATTATTGCAACTGATAATCTTTTACAGCACTCTACACTGCCAGGGTATTTGTTGGTACAAGCCAAGTTGATTCAAAATCTTGAGCTGAGTAAAATTCCTAACTGTCTACACGGTCAATTTTTTCCATGCACAGATTGACTATGAATTGTATAAAAGTCCCTTTTTATTCAGTTGGCCTTTAACACTGTAAGGTTGGTGTGTATGAATATGCCTTTCACTGCAATGCATACATGTACAAATTAAGCATAGGGTTACTGCCAGGTTACTCTGCAAAGCAGAGTTGTCCTCTCGTGCACTCCAAACAAATCCTAAATATTTAGGATTATACATTAATCATTAATTATATAGACATTATTGAAATTCTTTAAATAGTTTAGAAGTTTCTATTAAAACAGATTTTCAGCTTTTGTTTACACCATTTAGTCTCTGCTTATATGATAAAGCTACTCTTTGCCATTAGCATGTCTGTGCAAATGCACTCGTTTATAACAGTTCATCTTCGTAGACTATTTGAGATGACCAAAATAAATTCTAGGTCAGCAAAAAATTTAACTCTGATGCTCATATCAACTGATTTGACAATTAAAAAACATTCAGTTTTGAAGGTAGTAAACATGAATTTGGAGATCAAACAGAAGGTGAGGTGAATAAAAGCCACAAAAGACAGGCTGATACTTGTTGCGGCTAGCTAACAAAGTAAAATCAGTGTCTGTATGACTTATCATTTATCCATCGTCGGGAAGAGCTTGGGAGCAAGATAGATTTTGATGAGACTAGATATCATGACATTCAGCTTGGTATACAGACGGTCTCCAACCTACGAACGAGTTACGTTCCGAACAATTGTTTGTACAGTGAATTTGGTCGTAAGTTGCTTCAGTGCTATATTTTGTATTATACCTTATGCTTAAAGCCTACATGTATATAAGTATGTTGAAGGTTTATATTAGTATGTTTAAGGCTTGTATAAGTAACCTGTAAATTGGTTTGTACTAAAAAAACTTTTTAATAAAATGGAGAGAATACTGTGGTGGACGCCAGGCTATGACACAGCATTTCTTATTGATCGTATGTGTTGTCCTTTTTTATTATATCGTTGTTTTAATCGTTATGCTAGAACTTATCTTTGTTGTCCTTTTTTATGTGTCGTCCTTTTATTATACCGTTGTTTCACTCGTTATGCTATTGTTATATCTGATATCATGTTATAACACTATCATTTATCGTCACTTCTATTGTTGTCATACCAACTCGCTAGCGATCCTATTTATTCACCTTGTTAGCCGGTGTTCTCACCGTTTGCCGTTAGGACGGAACAGTTGATATTACTGAATATAACGGAGCGCTCTCATTTATTTGAGCAGAGCAGATAGATGTACGCTCCTCGAATAGTGAAATTTCCTTCGCTAATAAAAAAGCTGAATGAAACTACACACACTCTCTTCTTTTTATTTATTAGTCTAGATCGTGCCAAGTAAAGGTCGGCAAACTCCTTTACAATACATACAGGAAAAATAAAAAAGTTCTTTACGCACTGGAGATACGTTCACACACTAATGCCCTGCAACGAACTGGGCAGAGGAAGGTGGATGCTGGGTGATGCTTCTATGTAGCGCCTCTTTCTGCCGCTAATAAGTCGGTAATACCGTCGGTATTATCGATGAATATACGCGCAGACCTGTTCGTATGTACCGTTGTGTGTAACTCGAATGTTCGTAAGTAGGAAACTGTCTGTATTAACACTCCAAAGCTTTCACTGATAGATCCCCTTCAAATATTTCTGATTTCTTGCGAGGCGAATCATTTTACATATTTTTGACAAAAATGACAATCTCTAATGACAAACTAGTTTAACAATGTATTGGTATCTATAATAGCGAACCCTATGCATCTCCCATGCCAAATGTAAGCGATATTTTTAAGGACAACTATGAAAATTTTGTTAATAATTTTGGGAACTTTCACCAACTTGACACTTTACCCTATATGGCATTACTTATGTTGGTCAAACAAAAGCTTTACATAAATTATTTACATTGAGAGGAATTTGCGTTATAATAGGTATACATGTACATTATAGCAAAATTTGCTGTACAGCTATTCCAACCAGATAAAAATCTGACCTATGCCCATACTACAAAAAATTCATAATTTGAGTTAAAATACTTGGATTTAAGTTAGAATATGACCTAAAAGTCAATGAAAGGAACTTAAGTTTACTTTTCACATAGGAAACAAATACATTATGCTTATGAAACAATGCAAGTGTTTTGGCCTTAAAGTTTGGCTTATTAATGTATATACTTAAAAACATTACTTTTTATTTTGTGGGTTTTCACTGTCCACAAAAGACCCTGGTCCCCGTTAATCCCGAAAATTGAATGGTGACTGCAAAAACAGCTATGACAGGCCAAACAGGATTTGGAACAAAAGGTACATTTCTCACAAACAGAGATTGTAAATGGTACAAAAATGCAAGTTAAGCAATACGAGTGTCATTCAGAGTTAAAAAAAGCTATAGCTTGTTGCATACTATTAGATACATCGTCCAAATACATATTATTGAAATTTTCGGACTAGCACAAAATTTTTCATCTCAATATTTGTAAAATACATCTAAAAAAATATTGTTTTTCACCAAGGTTCATTCTATGTCACTCAATATTTTGGTGTTTTGACACTCTAATTTACCTTCACTAAGTTCCTTTGTCCGCTCTCCTCTGACCAGAAACCTCCCCAAATATGTAAGCTTTTGTAACCTTGAATCGCCAATTCTTTAGATAACTTGTCTAGCACCAGAGTGGGTGCAGAACATGTTATAGCAACACCCTGCAATTAGTAATAACAAAATAGAAATATCACATTTTTTGAATGAATGATTTTCCGATTTAAATTAAACTCTTTTCATAGCTAATCAATTGAAAGCTCATTGCTTGCTGCAAAAAACGGAAAAAACTGAGCAAGCAGAAGTGCATCTGATATTTTAGCTTATGACTCTCAATCCCAGCTTTGATATTTGTCACCATTGTGATTTGTAGGCAATAGAAGAACGCGAGTTAAGCAATGTAAAAACTTATTCATATTCTATTAAAAAAAAAGGACTTCAAATATTGAAGTGGTATTTCAAAAGCAATTACTCATTCGTAAAATTGATAGTCAGTAGTCTGACCCTGATCTGGACTTGGCTTTTAGATATTATTGCAAAGTAAAGTTTAGAGCTGGTCACCATAGGTTTTAACTGTGAGTTTCAGTTCCTATCCCAGACACTATGCTTACATATAGTCTGTACAAGTGCTATCATCAGTGGACAGGCAACCAGAATGCAAGAACATGACAACTATAAACATGCAATAATACTTAGACAATACTAAAAATGATTATGAAGTTTAAGAATATTAATCAAAATTACGTACAGTGGCACTCGCATACCGTTGTTGCTTGAAAGGTATGTTTCCAAAAGAAAATCTTGTCATTTTTCTAAAAGATTACTAATGCTTAAAGGTTGACTTGCAACAAAATTCACGCTACAGTTATTTGGTATCAAAAGATTCACCATGTCTTACTCTGTTGTTTTGCATGTGCAATATATGTAGAAATGTGATAACATACTCTTAAAAGCTCAAAAGCGAAAAGTTAATCGCCGCCATCACGAAATTGCCGAAGATTAGAATCCCGTTCCAAACATGGGTCAAATGGAACGTAGCTCAACAAGATGGCTTCTGTTTACACTTTCATGCAACCTCATTCATTCAAATATTTTCACAATTACACTTCACGCATTCAATGAAACGATGTCTATTGTCCTCAAGCATCTGTTTCCTCATCACTGTATTGATGTCACTTTGAGCACTGATATCTCAAAACCTACCGTAAAAAATGGTTTAATTTTTAACCTTAGCTCGAAGGAATGCATATCATCATCTGATAAGCATGACAAGCCTGTTGGTCACCTGTGATAGTCAAAAAATGCTGCGGAAATTATGCGCGCTGTTTGGCAGGAAGCATGGGTCACATGATCAGATTGCGACTAGACGATTAGATCAACCCAAAACAAAATTGTAAACTAGCGAGCATCTATATTTGGTAAGAGCTCTTTGGCAAAACCCAAAGTTTATGTCATAAATTAGTGCTACAAGAAGTTTTATATTGAGCCTTTTACGGAACTTACAATTCATGTGAGAAGATCACGTGTCAAAACAATAACCAAATCATTTTACTATGTCAGAGAAATGAATTGATTCCAATCTACGGCGGTTTAGGGATCGCGGAGATTAACTGTTTCTTTTTTAGCTTTTAAGAGCTTGTAATCACAGTTCTCCATATTTTGCACACACAACACAGCAGAGTAAGCCATGGTGAATCTTTTGAAACCAAATAACCGTAATGAAATTTTGTTGCAAGTCAACCTTCAACAAGCAAAATGATAACAAGCTCCAGTACCATGCATTGACAACTTGGGCAGCTAAGTCGTACATGCAAATCAGATGAGTATTTTACGGTATTTTGGAAAGGCCAATAATTAACCAATATTTGAGTTTTCATCAAATTAAAGTACATTTAATGGGCCATTTTAGCAGCGCAAAGAAAGCACATTTCTGATGACCATTTGCACCAATTTAGGGCAGGTAGTAGGAGTGAAACAAATTGGTTCGACTTATTTTAGTCAAAAATGGATACAAGTATTAGCCAAATGAAAGTTTGTTACGGAAAGTTCTATCATAAGAACATAATTTGAAATAAATTCTATAATAAACCTCTTGCAGTTGCTTCATTTTGTCCTGCAAACACATTAAAATCTGTAATAGAAAACAAGACACCTATACAAAATCAAAACTGGTAGTTAATTTCTGTTAGTGATGACATATTTTTTATTGTAGTTCTACAATAGCACTATAAGTTCAAAACAGTGCATTAACTATTAATATGTGTCATGATCACAGAATTCATGGTAAGTCGGGATTACAAGATTTAGCAAACACAATTTTGATTCTAGCCTAATTGCAGCAGATTATATGGTCAAAAAACTGAAGCACGTTTACCATTAGTGCAAAAACATAGTTCCAAGAAAACTGGTATTAAAGTTTGAGAAACGAAAACCAATGTAAAGTTTTGTTTACATTTCAAAACGACATAGCAACCAATATCAAGATATTGTGATATTTATCTAGATTTCTGTACTTGGATCCAAAAAACTATGCTGAGTTTAAAAATCTAAACAGATTTTAGCTGGTTGTCAAAGAAATAGCTGTATATTTATAAGAAAGTGTATTACTTATTTTTGCAGATATTAAAAACAGCTTGATTGTATCGCGATATTGGGCACACCCAAATCATCAACCAAATCTTTAGAAAATTAACAACAGTAACATATTGCACACCATCGGTCACTATATACTTCGACCTTGCAAACTCGAATAATTATTCTCATAACTAAATCTGATTATAATTTTATAAAAATTGAATAATTATTCTTATTATTAAATATTGTAGTAATCTTGTAAGAATCGTTAGGAAAATATCACCACAACTCCCTTTACTTTCACTGCTTTTGACATCAGTTAGAATACCAAAGTACTCATTACAAGCATCCAAAATGTCAAAGTTACCTTTAAAATCGGCAAAAAAGAAACAATTATTTTTAGCGGACACCATTTTTCAGTACTTTTTGTTTAGCATAGCAACGGTTTTAAGTTTTTTTTCGATGGTAAAATACTTTTATTGGCTAAACTGACTTCAGATTCAGAAAGATCATTATTTGATTGGTCCAGACCTACAGGTTACAAAATTTGTTACCAATATTATAAGTTCAGTTGGTGCAACTTCAAAGTCGAATAACTCAACTTCGTGATTTGCGACTTAACCATGTTTTCTGTGACCGCAACCCATATGATCTACCTGCTGATAACTTCAACTCCTTTACTACCAAATGAATCTCTCTACCGCGACATAAGTGTTTCGTGAAACTTAATTTCTAAAAGAGTGTATAAATGGTTATAACTTTACACCCCAATTGTTTATTAACAATATTTTTATAGCAAGTTTGTCAGCATAAGTTTTTATGTTAGTTCATGCCCCCAAAAATATTACAAACGAGTTGTCGAGTGAGAGGGACCACTTTTCGTCCATTTTGAAATTACTGTGAGGTAAGCACAAAACTCTAGTCGGATGATTTATGAATATTATTAGTTTACATGTTAATTAATCTGATGAACATAATTACTCTCATTAGTACTATTGCTCAATAAAGTTGCTCAGTCTATAGATCTGAAGTTAGTAACCATTTATGGATGTATTGCTTCTGAAATTACTGGTCATCAGTAAGAAGATTTCATAAAACAAGTTTTTGCAAAGCAAAATTATGCTCAGGTTGTAAACGCATTCTTATTTGCTCAACATATGCAAATAATAGCTTTTTTCAATCAGGTATAGATGTAATAAGATAATTTACTAATTAATCAGTAATCGGAAACAATTTGTACAAAAGCTTGCTAAAGCCGCATCATGCAGCACTTGGCCATACAGAAACACATTGCCAAACGAGCTGTACTATTGGTAGTTTAAGAGTTCACACTGAAACAGCTTCAACATAAAAATAAGACATAAGAAATCAGTGCAAAAACTGCTTCGTATTACATTTACTTCATGCCTTGTTGTAATTGAGCATCATACTGTGTGCACAATTAGGCAAAATGGCTGCAAGATCAAAATTTACCAAGTCTTTAATTTGTTAATGAAGCCGTAATAAAAAACAATTTAGACAATTTATGCAGAACTTAAATGCAACTGCATTTCATCAGCATTTTTATAAGCAGGCTTAGTGTAAAAAAACAGAGTAAGAGCCATACTACAAGTTCATGAAGTTTTGAACAAATTGTTACTTTACCCTTCAATATGTTGTAAAATCCTAAGACAAGGTTAAAAAATTATGGACGCTGTTGGAAGAGAGAACGTTTCAAATGCCTCTAGATTTCATAAAAAAACAGCTAAAAATGATGGCCAGGGTTCTTGAGGACACTTTTATTTGTATGAAAGATTGGTAGATAGAACATTATTACACAGACAATTCCAGAATTAAAGCGCAAACATTGTGGCCATAAAGGGTAAATAAAAATTGTTTCAAAGTAAAAGCTAAAAGGCTATTGTGCCTGGTAGTAGTAGCATCATTACCATATCATTTTTCTATTGAATAACGTAATACACTTTTTATTAGAATAGAACAGACTTTGGTACATTAATTTGTCCTACATGTGATGGCTCTTATTAAAGACCTAATTTTCACCAATGAAGTGTGCCCTCAGATTAAGGTGACCCTATTTATGAACCACACCGCCTATCAGAGTTTTTTAACATACACATTAATCAGCAGAAGGTTTTACGCCTAATGTTACCGACAAAAAATCTAAAAAGTGTGTTGCAGTATGAGCTTGGTCAGGTTCTCATCCTCTTTTGCTGATACAATAGGTAGCAATCAGTAGTCCATTTTCCAAAGGTTTATTTATTGCCCATTTCTAAAACCTTGGTAGCTGTAAAGGTCTAACACAGCTGTTTATTGCAATAATAAACTGTAAAAACAAAAATAATGATTCTCAAAAAACTTTGGTCGCTGTTGGCTGTTAACATGTTTTCTATTAGTTAGATGCAGGATGGCGATTGGTTTTTTCCTATTAGGTACACATATGACCGGCTAACTAATTGCCTACTCACTAATAAGAAATGTTTTGTACAAATATTTTTTAGCGCATTGCTCTTGGTTATAAGCGTACATTGTGCTGAGCTGCACTGCGCAGCCTGTTGTACGCACTCAGTTAATGGACTAGACCAAAATCTGATTGTGTTTTATACTTTTTCCATTCGGAAAACCCAGGCTACACTCATTAAGAAATACATTCAATCTTTAAAAAATGGTTAATATTTTAATACTTTGATATTGTATTTGTACAATTTAAATATCAATTGTACATGCCACTCCATACATGGTTATTTTGCTTCATAACTATTGTTTTACTGTTTTTGCGGATTGTCAGTGCTATAGTATTTTAGTGTAGCCAACTACCCAATGTAATGACTGCAGTCTCCAGAGCTCACTTTAGTCATCAAAGCCCAATTTAATTATCAGAAGATTAGGACTACAAAAAGTAGAGGACTCATCAACTTACCCTTCAGTTTTTCAAAACACTTGTAGGCCAATATGATTAGTTCTGTGAGAACATGATTAAAGAACAATAGTTCTGCGTGGTGAGCTCATCTTCGTTCTCCAGATTAAACAACTTCTACAAAAGAACAAAGATTTTAACATTGTATAAAAAAATAAGTTGATGAGGACTTTATGCACAGAGTCTATGACCACCTTCAATTTGGTATTGGAAAAAATGTTGAAAGTGAGCTACCGTTAAACCTATATTTGAATGCACCTTGATTTAATTGGCACCGCTATTTGGGACCACATCAGGAGATTGCTTTGAAAATCGAGCGCCATCTTTTTAATGAACGCCAACTCTATTTGAGGAGGTAAGTTACCTTATCAGTATATGTATAGGTTTAGGTATATTCGCCTTTTGTGAAAATATAGCAAGGAGCTTTTAAGGTCCAAACACACTAGGCGATTTTATTGCAAGCGTCATGAGGGCGAAGATATCGCTGGTGCGTGCATAAACACACTCGAGCGATTTACTAGCAAAATGATATAATGGGCACGCTCACAAACTGCCAATAAAAATCCGTATCATTAGTTTTTTCGGAGTTGTTGATACATTTAGGCCAGTCAAAATGTCGTCGTCTAGGCTACAACATAAACAACCTCCACATTTGTTATTAAACCTATCTCCCTTTCAAAGAGTGTACACTGCCTACACTACAAGAAGACAAAAGAAAAACGATTCTTGTATTTTTAGCTGTATTGTTTTTACAATTTTTTATACATATTTTATTTTGTAGTGGTTTTTCATATTTAATATATTAAATATTTACCATTCTCAAGATGGGCAACCGGCGCAACGATTGACTCCGGATGTTGGTTTTCAACTCGTTTTTTTTTTAATTTTGTTATGATGGACATAACTGGGAGTGCTATTATTAAATTCATGAACAATTGAGTATTCGTTCTGAAGATGTTTCGTAACAAAATAGAAAATTGGAGCTGATGTACGTTGTTGAACATCGGTAAGAAATAATTACCTGCCGTAAAATTACATTCTGGTAAGAACTAACCAATCGAAATGCATCTCGTTAGCAATAAAGTTGTGTAGAGAAATTCTAGCTTTATCGCTCTGCATGAACACGCTGAGTGAATTTTAACGCAGATTAGCTCTAACGCAATATCGCTCTAATTATCGCCTAATTTGTTTTCACCTTAAGAGAATGCTTCAGCGATAACACTTGTTCTATTGAGTCAAATATGCTACAAAGCAAAAAATTACTCTGAATTTGTTGTCGGGGTTTTATAAAAACACCATTATCAGCTTTTCAAATGTCTTAACCGCCAGTACATCAGCAGCCATAATTAAACATTGTCCCAAAAACAAGCGGCCTCAAACTGCCTAAAATATCGTACTAATCAAACATTCCATGTTAAGTGGAAAGAAAATGGGATAAACTACAGCATTGAAATTAAAGCACTCTCACACTCACTTCATGAACAGTTCTGTCAAAATCTTTACTGATAACTCAGCTTGCACTTTTATTCCATAAGTGCCAGAGTCACATCTAGGAGCAATAGGTCGGCTTTGCGCTAGAGGACAAGCAAGGCTAAAAGTGATAAAAATTAGATAATACACAATAAACTTTCAAGTTCAATTAATGATGAGGGAGCAAAGTATCCTACATGGGAGCTATTGCACACTTTAAACATGATATTTGTACCTCACAAACTCACATGGTCTTTTAGAGTAAAGTAGATGCTCCTATAACGTATACCTCCTATAGCATAAATTCTAGAAAAAGTCGGGCAATTTTGTGAAGTTTTTGCTTCGTACCGCGTAAAAAACTCCATATAACTCAAAGTGTATCATCGGGCGAGTTCTAAAGTTTGATTTGAGTGTTAGTCTGTCTCGCCACACCTGCGAGAAAAGAAAGCGACATACAGCAGTGTCAAAAAGTATTTGTCCACCTCAAACCTCACTGCCCATTTTAGGTAAATTTGTTGTAGTAGTCATGTAGAGGGATTAAACCCTGACAAACCATGCATCATTTAAAAGTAAATTAACATTAGATCTTGTTGACACCATCAGTAATAAAATTACGGTTAATCAGGGATCAATTATCATTTATAGGCCAATCAATGTGAATCAGTGCTTATTAACTCATTTTCAAACGCAATATGACATTATTAATTTTCAAGTGGAATATTATCACAACAATAAAGATCCTGTTGGACAGCATGTGCAGCAAAGTTTTACAGTTTTGCTTGTTAAAAGAGGAACAGCTAGAGATCCCAGAATTCATACCAGCGTCAACATCAACCATGAATAAGAAATGTGTCAACGACCTCATCATTCGCCTGCATACGATGGGCAATCTGAGCAATAGAAAAATAGTGAAGAAGCTTAGAGTATTTCAATCTAAAGAAAATTAAGTGGTAAAGAAATGAATGCAGCATCAAACCACCAAAGATCTACCACGATCAAGGCGTTTGAAAAAACCAGCTGTCCAACATGATTGCTGGTTTCAGATTATGAACACTCAAGCGCTCGTGAGGCTTGTTCACAGCATGCCTAAGGCTGCAGAATGGTTATAGTCTGCAAAGGCTACCAGATAAAATATTAAAATGCAAAACAACCCCAATGACTTTTTTCTGGGCCCATAACAGTACAAGACTGTTATTTTCAATTTAGAAAATAATTAAAGAAGAGATAATAACGAAATTTGCGATGACATATTTTCTGGTATGCAGTGTGAATTAGTAGGCAGCGGTTGATACAATAGAAGATATTTGGCAATTTTAAAATCTAGTTATTTCTATTTTTCAGCTCATTAGGATTGTTTTGATACAGGGTTTTATGTATGCGGTGCAAAATATTTCAAATTATGATGAATTTATTGCAGTGCTACACTTACTTAAACAGGCAGACAAAGATTTTTTCCCAACACTGTACATAAAGCATTATACATATAATACATACAATTTCCATGACATTCTGACTCTTGTGATAATTTGTCTGAAGTGACAACGGAACAGAGAATAGGTACATATAGCAGTGCAATTGTTGATAAATACTTTAAGGCTATTGGTCGGTGCATCTGAATGTCACGAGTTGGAGTTGCAATCTTGAGCTCTTAAGGAACGAATAGGTGACGAAAAGGTACTATCGCTTTTTTAAAGTGAAAATATTTTTTCTTAGTCAATTGTTGTAAGTCGCTGTCGCGTCAAACTATGCGCTCTTCATCAAATTATTGTTAAATTACCACAATCATGGTCTATTAAACCAATGAGGTTGATCATGAAAAGTTGTCGATAAAAACCAATAATACAGTTAAGGCACCGCCAATACATTCAAAAGAATTTAAGTCGGATTCTCACATGAGCGAGTTTGGAAAGGTCCTGAAATGGTTTAGACAATTTACATGTATGTTAACATTCTTATAATGAAAAATCCTTATCATGTAAACGTTCCTAGAACTGATCATCTCATTTTAGCAGCGCCTACTGTACAGTCATGTCTGATATCAGAGCAAAATGCATTCTGGGACAAAAGCTCGCAAGTTAATTTTCTTAAAGTCCTATCTCAAAAATGTTTTTTATATAAATTAACTAAAGATAAATTATTGTGTTGCCATCCTCTAAAAAACTACCAATAAGAGATATTACAATGAAAAAATACATGATTTTATCTATTCATGCTCTATATCCATGCCCCCAAGGCTACAAATACCTATGTAAAGGTTATGGTCTGCATTAAAATGTAGCAGTATTATGTACAACATAATTTTGAGTAGTGGCAGTATGCAGCAGTCCATACAGTAGCATACCGTATGGAGTTCTTACCTTTCAGAGAATCATAGCACTAATGATTGTGAGAGAGAGAGACCTGATGCAACACGCTTGGTATGCTACACTTTTGTGGCATCGCATAAACAAACTTAAAGTATAAATTTAATATAACTGAATTCAGCTTAATAAAACATTCTTGAAAAAAACGTTCTGATCTTATATTAGAGCTAATTCTATTTTTTCTTCATTTTAATTTTTAAATCATCTCTTCCTGGCTGGAAACTTCTCGATTTGCTTATACTCTCATTTTCAGCCAACCTTTTTAAAACAAATCTGAAGCAGACCTGACGGGAAAACCGAGTGATGTAGTTTCCGTAACTGGCCTTTCGCATCTCTGGGCATTTAGTGATACATCAAAAACCACCTTGCAAGCTCGCATCTCTAATTTTCTAGAATTTCAAGGCGAAAGTGGGTAGTGAGATAGTGAATGGTACAGAATTTGTGTAAACATAAATTGCTTGAATTCTTAAATCTATTTATTGGTTATTGTTATATATATTTATATATCAATATATTTATTTTGAAGGTTTGGGGTAGACTGACGCAATCTTCTGAAGAATCAATTGATTTCCTATAGCCGGTTTGTGTATTGACTCGTGTTCGCTTCAAATTCTGTATCATTTACGATTTTGCTACCCATGAAAGTTTATTATAAGTTATGACTAATGTGTTGAGAGTATATGGGAGGTCATTAAGTACAAAGCCCATCAAGTCAAGTAGTCAATGATGACTTACCAGCTGTTCAAAATTAGGTTGGGTACGTGTCTAATGACAGGGAAGAAGCGTTCAACTGACATTTATGATCTACTCATCGCCAAAATCTTCCGGAAGACAATGCAAGGAAGAGGACCTTGATGACCGCCCAGGCCTATATAGATGAAAGAACCGTGAGTCACCACCAGTTTGTATGTCAATGAATTTGATATAGAAATACATAAAGTGTTGGTCAAATGAAAAGCAATACACGAGATGTTATGGATGAATAGCTATGCAAATGGCTTTGTGCTAACCCTTGGTATGAAATATTACCCAAGCCTGTGTCATTAGACAGCAACCACATTTGCTAGTTAAAGCTCTAATTTTCAAATAAATTAGACAATGCTATGTAAATACATGTAAGATAATATCATAGTTGTTAAATATAAATACAAACTTGTAAAAATCCATGATACGAAACCGAGTTTTAACCCGTTGATCCTTGCTCGATCTAATCAATGCGTGTCAGTAAACCTAGACAATATGTCCAGCAATCCGAAGTTATTAATTTTTTACCAAATATAGCTAAACGTGCTAACAATGCAATGATATTTGGTGAAACAGCAGTACAAAACGTCGGACAACCTACAGCAGATGTCATCAAACAGAAAAAAACAGTATGTCACCATTATTCGGGCTAAAACTATAAAAGTTCGCATGATTTTAAACACTCATTAAACATTTACAGATAATATTCATCCATAGCACACTCATCATCCTTTCATGACTCAAAATATACTGGAAATTTATATTTATTATCATAAAATTCTACATTTGTATCACAGTCATTTATGACCTAACAACGAATGAGTCATATTGATTGTTTCGCGATATCATTCTAATAAAATGTGTTATTATAATGAAGGAAGTAGATAAAGATAAGTGAAAAATGTTACAAATGAAAGTGAAATTTAGAATCTAACATCCTGCAAAAGAATTAATTTTATTAGTTTTTGCTGTTGCTTAAAAACATATTTTGTAAACAAAACCATATGGAAGCCTGTATTCCGCCATTAAGGTTTCTGCCACAGCCTACGCAATTCCGTAATACCAGCTGTGAGGGTTCAGAGGGCTAACATTGATGAGATACTGCATTATTTACTGTTTTGGTTAGTATTGTTCCTTATACCTAAATTGTAAAAACAAATGAAAAATAATTTTCTTTTGTTTTGCAGGTACAACTACAAAAACATTGACAACAAGCGTGATAATCTCAAATCAGAAGATTGGAGACTAAAATTATAAAAACACTACACCATTCTATGTCATTTTAATTGAACAAGTTGAACTGACTGAAACATGCTACATCTCCGGTGTTTTTTTGTGTAAAACCTAACTTAATACATGACACCAGCATAGTCAGCGTGATATTTAAATGCAACTATAATTATTTCCCGAGTTGCATTAGTCCATAGCAAGCATAGTTGCTGAATATTGCACATCTTTCAAGTGGAGTAAACCCAGCACTTATACATTCTGCTCAAAGAGTTCTTGTGCCAAATCTCAAACTCAGCAGTCAAAATTCTAGCCAACAAGATAAAAATACTCAAACTTTTAAATATCAAGATTTGAGAGAAGATAATTCCCGAATTTCCAGTGAGTATAATACTACTTTTTACTAACAAAAGTCAACCAAAATACCATGAGAACAGTAATACACAGTGTGGGTAAAGTTAGTCGGCTAGGCTATTAAAAACTAGATGAAATCATAATTGTTATATACAGGGTTTAGCTTTATAAGAGGGTCAGTATGGTGTAATCTCAAGAGTTCAAAACTTTCAAGTTGGAAACATTTGAAAACATTGAAATCAATATTCAGACTCTAAGCATGACACTAAACCACAAAAATTTTCATTTTAATGTCATGACCAGAGCTATATTGATTGCTAATTATGATTTTTGTTATGTGGGTCTACAGAAAAAGCTATCTTAAATAGTACTCCACCCTTTCCTATTATAATTAGTTAAAACAATATGATTTTTAAATTTCTTGTTGGCATGAGTAACAGTAACAAAATAACAAGAAAAGAGGGCGTTCAGCTAAAGACTAAGACACAGTTGTTATCAAAATTATAGACCATATAATTAAACCCTGAAAATAAAATTGAAAAAGGAGTCACACTGTTTTATCTTGTCAGTACATACCTGCAACCAAAAGCAAGTCAGGCATCATAGCATCATTACGAAACACGATTGCAGAATCTACAGAAAAAAAAGACAATTGATGGTGAGCATGCATTTATGTTGACCAAGATAAGTTAGTCAGTACATCACAAGTTAGACAAAGACACACGAGTAACGCATGTAAACAAGTGCCAGCGAGGTGTTGACAGTGGCTGATGGGATTAGCCATTTCTCTGAACTAAACAATCACCAGCCACGCTATTACATAATGCCATACACTCAGCTATACACAAATGGATGTTTAAATAATGCTAGCTACTAGATTATGACCTTCAGTTCTTGAACTGGGTAATGTCTGGCTCTGAAAGCTAAAGCTTGCAAGATACAAAAGGTGTCCCACAGCACATTGGAGAACTATCAAGCAAATTTAGTCATTGATTTTGCTAATGCTGCACACAAATTTGTTGCTAACTAGCATATTAATGTGTATACAGAGAGCTTAATTATTTTGCATGTATCTGTATCATGGTTCAAAAGCTAAGCTTGCTGAAAAATTATTTAGTAATTCATATCTACCAAAGCATTATGAATTATAGCAACTCTCGACTACTGCCAATCGCTTGACATTTCTACAGTTTCTTCGGCTTTTATGACTACAGAGGTTTTCTTGGTTTGCGATTAGGTTATCTGGAGTGTTCTTGTCCCTGCATGCACATATATCTTTTTTGATCACTCAAACCTTATCTCTATCTCTTCTTCGAGTACATAGAACAGTTTAAGTATTGTTCAATATATATACTTAAATTGTAATTTTACAGGTGAAAATAACTTTTTATCATTTTGCAGGTAGAACTACAAAAAACATTGGCGACAAGCGTCAGAATCTCAAATAAGAAGAATGGAGACTAAAATTATAAAAACACTACACGACTCCATGTCATATTTAATTGTACTAGTAGAACTGACTGAAACATGCTATATCTATGGTGTTTTATGTGTACAACCTAAATTATTACAAGACACCAGCTTAGTCATCATGATATTGAAATGCAATTATAATTATTTTCATAGTTGCATTAGTTCGTAGCAAGCCTGGTTGTTGAATATCACACATCTTTCAGTCCCAGTAAACCCAACATTAATCCATTCTGTTCAAATAATTCAAGCACCAAATTTCACACGCAGCAGTCTAAATTCTAGCCAACAAGATAAAAATACTCAAACTTTCTAATTACAAGATTTGAGAGAAGATAACCCCATGAATTTTCAGTGAGTTTCAGTGCTAGTGCCAAACCCTAATTTGTACTAACAAAAATCAGCCACAATACAATCAGGACAGTACTACACAGTGTGGGTAAGGTTATTCGGCTAGGCTATTAAGAAGGTTAAGTTAGGTTAAGCTTTATAAGAGGGTCAGTATGGTGTAATCTCAAGAGTTCAAAACTTTCAAGTT
The DNA here is from genome assembly GCF_963576615.1 of Watersipora subatra. Classification (NCBI taxonomy): domain Eukaryota; kingdom Metazoa; phylum Bryozoa; class Gymnolaemata; order Cheilostomatida; family Watersiporidae; genus Watersipora; species Watersipora subatra. Next base: position 64,264,039 of record NC_088714.1, read on the forward strand.
AGAAACATTGGAAAACATTGAAATCAATGTTCAGAGGCTAAGCATGACACTAAACCACAAAAATGTTAATTTTAATGTCATGACCAGAGCTATATTGATTGCTAATTATGATTTTTGTAATGTGGGTCTACAGAAAAACGCTATCTTAAATAGTACTCCACCCTTTCCTATTATAATTAGTTAAAACAATATGATTTTTAAATTTCTTGTTGGCATGAGTAACAGTAACAAAATAACAAGAAAAGAGGGCGTTCAGCTAAAGACTAAGTCACAGTTGTTATCAAAATTGTAGACCATATAATTAAACCCTGAAAATAAAATTGAAAAAAGAGTCTCACTGTTTTATCTTGTCAGTACATACCTGCAACCAAAAGCAAGTCAGGCATCATAGCATCATTACGAAACACGATTGCAGAATCTACAGAAAAAAAGACAATTGATGGTGAGCATGCATTCATGTTGACCAAGACCAGTTAGACAGTACATCACAAGTTATGGTGTGTTTACACTGGCCAGGACCGACTCCGATTAGGTGCCAATACTCTGACTCAGACCGGTACCTCAGACATTTCACGTATGGGTGCCGACACCGACTCCCCTTTACATTGCAACGATCGAACCATTTTTTTCGGTACCAACAGCCAATCACAGCGCTTCGCCGTTCTGACCTTCACCCAACCACGCAAAGACGAGTACACATAAAAATCAACGCGTTTGATGTGGAAAATTATATACTAGTACTACACTATTACTACTGCTCCTGCTACTACCGCTAGAAGCAACTACTGAATGCCGAATGGAATCTTCCGATGACGATTAGATTTTGTTGATGGCAGGATCAGCTGCGGGAGCTCTGACAGTCTGTATTATATGTAATTATATGTTTGTATATATTTTATGTCTATAAATATTTTATTATATGTGTTTTCCTTTTTATTATAGCCTTGTTACTCGTTAGGCTATCAATTGTCGTCGTTTATGTTGTCATATCAACGCACTAGCGGGCCTAATTATTGGCCATTTAAACATTGTTACCTGGTGTTCCTACTCGGTTCCGTTAGCCGGAACGGACAATTTTATTGTATATAAGGGCGCAACGCTCACTTAGTAGACAGAGCGAATGGCCGTACGCTCCTCGGCTAGTAAATTTCCTTCGCTAATAAAACCTTGAATAAAATCACACTCAATTTATTTCTGTATGAAATAATTTAGATCGTGCCAAGTAAGGGCCGGCAAATTCCTTTAAAGTAGTACATGTAGTTGAACTAGTAGTAGTACTAGTAGTAGTCATACAACTGGCTATTCACTTTTAATTAATTTAAATAAAAGCTCACTATCAGAAAGAGCACTAGGGAAAGTTTAATGACAGTCTCCTAGCCTCTCATTAAACCTAGCCCTTTCGTTTCATAAACTTAGAACTACCATTAAAGCTTAGGCTCATTTAATCAGAGGCTCCTAGCTTATGATTGGCTGATGAGCTGCTGGGATTCACCGGACACCGACTTTCAAATCAGCACCAACACCGATCTCTCTGCTCACACCTACCGATGCCGACACCGACTCATCAAATTGGTCTGTGCTCGACAAAATGGGTGACAAAATCGGCCAGTGTACACGCACCATTAGACAAAGAAGCATGAGTAATGCGTGTAACAAGTGCCAGCGAGGTGTTGACAGTATCCGATGGGATTAGCCTGAACTAAACAACCCCCAGCCATGCTATTACATAATGCCATACCCTCAGCTATATACAAATGGATGGTTAAATAATGCTAGCTACTAGATTATGACCTTCAGTTCTTGAACTGGGTAATGTCTGGCTCTGAAAGCTAAAGCTCACAAGAGACAAAAAGGGTCCTGCAGCACACTGGAAAACTATAAAGCAAATTTTAGTCATTGATTTTGCTAATGCTACACACAAATTTGTTGCTAACTAGCATATTAATGTGTATACAGAGAGCTTAATTATTTTGCATGTATCTGTATCATGGTTGATTAGCCAATCAAAAAAATGTTCAAAAGCTAAGCTTATGGCAAAATAGTCATTTTCTCTTAAGTAATATCTGCAACTGGGAATATTAATAATATCATTCAATAATATAAACATCCATGGTAAAAGATTTTTCTCATGTCATGCGTATCTAATATCCTTCACAAAGCCTTGTTAGCAAAGCTGATGCTACATGTAGTTCTAGCATTATACAATGTTGCTCATTTTACATCCATTTTTCGTCCTAAATTTCTATACTGAAAAATGAACTACTGCTAACTTTTGCCTTGCAATGGAAGCTTTGATAAGCATATGGTACGGAAATAATTTTTGTATGAATATTACAATATAAATTACAGTCAAACATGGATAACTCGGCCACGGATAGCTCAAAAACGTGGTTAATTCGAACAGTTTCTTTGGTCCGTTCCCACGTAATGATAAATCGCTATAGATAACTCGAACTCAACACTGTTAATTCGAACTGTTTTTTTGCCCAACAGCTACCGAAACGGCCTATTCAAAGCCATAGAGGTAAACTTCATCTTTTCATAATTCATAAGCGTCATTATTACCACCATCGGCAAAATATTTTTGTCAACGACTTTTCTAAAAGTTTGGTGAAATTTGATTTATACTGCGATACGATGAATAGCACGGGCTAGCCGGGTCACGCGCGCAAGAATTTTCGCCACGCACATACAAAACAAAAATCGCATGTTGTTTTGTATGTGCGTGGCGAAAATCCTTGAGTGCGTGACTCGGCTAGCCCGTGATGAATAGTTTTCCGACGTTGATTCCGTGTTGAATCAACGTCGGAATGTTGAATGTTTAAAACGTCTTAAAAAATGTTGTAATTAAACGTATACGTTGTCTGAGCTACAAAAAACTATTCATCGTTTGACCTAAACACAGAATACGTGTGTACATTCAATAAGTATCTATTAAAAAAGCGTGAGTGATATAGAATGTACCGTAAAATCTCGTAAAACTTCTAATTGAACTGCCTCGGAGTGTTGCTCTTAACGAATCCCAGGTAAAGTAAGGTAATCTGCATAAACTTCAAGAAAAAACGGCAAAATTGATCGTGGGTAAAACCCCAAAAGAAAAAAATGTCTTTTCTTTTGAGCATTTCAACAACGATCAAGTTTTGCCAATGTCAATCTGAAAAACGTCCTGGCAATAACATCACCTCAAACAACAAACCAATCTCAAGTGATAGAAAAATCTCTATACTTTTTCATGAAAACGTTTTAAACTTTACATTAGAAGCATTTAATTTGAAACAAACCATTTGTGCTTTTGATTTATATTATAGTTTGTATATATACATGTATCTACTAATAAATAAGTAAATATATGGACTTGTGACAGTGCTCTGATAACTTGAATGCTCTGATAATTCGAACACTTTTGCTCGGTCCCTTGAAGTTCGAGTTATCCATGTTTGACTGTATATACCATTTCACTATTCAGTTCTTAAACATCCTTCTGTAAACCATATTATTGAAACAGTTGCTGTACATTTTTGAATCCCTTGAAATCTTTGAAAAGTTGAAAAACTTATCATTCGCGACCTTGAAGCTTTAATGTAAAGCATGCATCTAGCAACCAGTTAGCAAGACAACATTTTTCTGTAATCCATATCTACGGAAACATTACCAAGGATAGCGACTCTCAATTCTTGCAAATCACTTGACATTTCTACAGTTATCTTCAGCTTTTAAAACTACATATGTTGTCTTGGCCTGCGCGGTCAGGTGAGTTTTTGTACCTGCATATTTTTTGCTCCCTATAACTTTATATCTAAGCATTCATAACAGCCTTTCTCTTCTTTGATTTTCTGCTTTTCAGTTGTTATACGACTAACACATATATAAAGTCAGAATGACTGCGTTAAAAACATGAACATGAAATAAATGTTAGGCTACAATCATTCAGGCTTCTAATAAAAGTCCTAATTTTTTGTTACTTTGGATGAGTGACAACCACAAATTCTTTAGTTCAATGTAATCCCCAAGGTACATGGTAAGCCAGAGCTAAAGCATAAGCACACATACCTGCTACCTCCACTATCTGTCCTACTTCTTAAATAGAGTTTTAGCCTATCCTTGTTTGTCTAAATCAGAAACTAAAGCTAAAAGCCTGACTGTAACGAGATGGAATGAGGTAGATTTACAGCCTTACTTAGGCCTGGTTCAAACCAATATGGCATCTAAGACACGTGTGACAGAGTACCTGTTATGCAAGCGATCGCTCATGGACTACAAGCTCAGAATGCGCGACTATTATGTCCTACAGAAAGAAATGTCGTCATTTGCGCAATTAAATTAATTTGATGCCCATACGCAGCTACACAATTTGTTTGCTTTCCAGCTGTTGGATACATAATGAGTCGAGATTACGCAGCTGTCCCCAGGTCTGAACCCGGCCTCACCTTAGCATGCGCAGACAAAGGAGTGCCACACTGATAATTTCAAGATAAGATAAACTTCACTACAGGATTTGTAAATTTTTGATGGTTTTAATTTATACGCTACCACGTGCACAATAATATATATATATACAATATATCATTATATTTTTAAAACAACAACTGCAAGAGACTTGCCAAATCATTAGTTCAAAAGGCAATGATGAAAGCGGGGATGAATTTGAGCACAAATTTAAAAAACAATATATGCATAGTGCATAAAATGCTTTAGAAAAAAATATATTTGAAGCATATAGGTGTCTTTTAATGCTTTTTAAATGCTTTCTGGAAGGCTCACCTATCTGGTATGTCTATGAAATTTATTTTAAGACTGCAGGGCTTTCTGCAATGCTTTAAAACAGTATACAGTTCACAAGCTATCGGCATGCTTAATCCATCATGGCTAACTGATTGTCAATGACAGTAGTTTAAAAACACTGCTACATTAGGCAGCAATAAAAAATTTTGTTAAATCTTTTCTTTTTCAGTTTAATATATATGATATCTGAGTAAATACAACATCTTTAAAATTTATTGAAAGCCTTTTACTAAAAGCATTGGAGTAAGTAAGAACGTCAAAGTTCAGAATGACAGTGAAATGGCATTGCCTTAATTAGTGTGTCTCTATCAAAGCCGGGCACTGCTACACTTTTGCTGCGTCATTTGCTGTTAATTTCTCTCATCCTTTGTCCAGCTGGAGACACTCCATAGGTATTACGTAATTACTCTTGCATTGAGGGTCTGCTGCGCCAAATTGGACATTCACTGATCCCCATAGCTCGTTGCTCTGGAGTGATTATTTCTAATCACAATCATTCTAAACATAGATGTTTGGATTCATCAAATTGAAAAACATTTAAAATCCCTAATTGGAAATTATGCAACTCCTATTAAAACATACATGATAATAATTGAAAACTACCGTATGATAGGACAATCTTGTGCCAACACAATCTGTTTGAACTATTATAGCAATAACAAGTAACAGTTATTAGCGGAGAACATTGGCTAACAGAACATTTCAGGGGTTGATGTAGATCTGGCCATCCATAGGAGCTTATTTGAGAATTTAACAATGAACCACAGTTTGAATGCCAGGAGTTCTAATTGAACAGGCAACGGCTGTCTAAAAAGATAATGAAACTTATGAAAGGTTGGGAAGTTAAAAAGGAGCCTAGCTTAATCATTCTCCAAGTTTGTGATGACAGCTCACACCTAAAAAACAGAAGAACATTGTTTGGTTTAATCCAAACTTGTAAATACTAATGATTGGATCCGATAAGCGCCCCTAGCCCATATAGGTTGCTGTTTTTTTTAGGTTTGGCTAACAGCTGAAGCCAAATAAGTAACTAATGTATTATTATTATTGTACCAGAAAATGTGGCCAATATCTTATTATTGGGTTATATAACATCTATAATAGATGTTATATAACTCAATTATAAGATATTGGCCAAATTTTATGGCAAAAATTTCATTAAGAGTTGAAAAACATGTTTTCTTGAGTTGTTTGTGATAGATAGCCAAGCTACTTAATTGCAACGCAAATAAATGGCATTTTGTGCATTTCAAAAGCATAGTAGCCAGAGCTAATGCTTTCACTTCTACATATACAGTTAGGTAGTTGGTATAATGAATCAATTTGGGAGTGGCTACCGGTTTCTGTCTAGATTGCGTAATAGCAAATGTGCTGAGGTTCTACCGTTCTGCTATGTCATACTCTGAACGTTTGCTGAGCCCTAGGTTTGTTGTTGATCTGTATTTCATTTTCATAACAATAATTTTATGAGCCTATAAATCTGGAATATTTGATATAAAAAAATTTCATAAAAGGCTTTTATAAATAGACTTGGAAACAATATTTCAGTTTGTTTTTATAACTTTTTTGTGCATTGATAAAGCGATGTAAAGTACAATCACTACAAAGCTAAAACAATCCTCCTCAATATTTCTTACTCTTACAAAAATATTACTTTCACTACCATCAGAGTCAGTGCTGCTATTTTTTGTCGGTTTAATGAAAAAAAAAGTAAATCTGAATTAGCTATAATATCATCAACATAAGTAATTATCTGTTGTCTAATGTAAGTTATGTATCTTGGTCTACTAAAATTCACTAAATGCCTCTCATCTTCAGCTCTGTTGTGATACTCTCCTTTACTGTTAAAGCATACGTAGCTCACTGACTCCAGCAAAACAATGCTACTAGCATAACTCATCAACGACAAAAACAGATACAAAAACCACAGCATAATTGCTTTATAATAGCATACCATAACATACCTTAGGCAAGACTAACTAATGACGAAAAACATCATGAATACTTTAACAGATGATTGAATGTGAGCCAGTGCTAAAACTAATATTAATGACATATTTAATGACAGACTTAATCCTACTCTGCTTATGATAGGTAATCCAATTCACATGTATCTCGGAAGGTTCTTACATAAAACTTACACAATAATGTTGGTTTTTTCGGTTGGAAATTTCCAAACAAAAATTTAAAATTATCTTGTGATTCAATGCTAATTTTATACAACAAATTTTGGACAACATTGTCAATACCATAAAAGTCCTAAATATCACTGGTTATGTTGTCAACGGATAATAAAATCAGGCTACTACGCAATTACTGGGAAGTTCGCGAAAATGCGCAGTCGACCATATATTTCACATAACTGAGCATACGGCAGTGAAAGCGTATACGACACTGTATATTGTTAGTCATATGTATATTTAGTGATCGAATCTTAGGGAAACCAGAAACATGAGTGTACCAGGACCTTTGAAATTGAAATTGAAAATTGAAAATTGAAATCCATTGAAAACTACCAACTAAAAATGTATAATGGTAAAAATTAGATTTAAAAAAAACAAAACACCAAAGGTAATATCAATTAGCTACCTATAGGAAGTGCAACTTTGGCTTTTCCAATCATTGAAAGAATATACAGTAGGCCTACATTACGAGCTCCTGCAGCATAAATAATATTTTCCAGTGAAGTTTACAATATTTTGATTGTACAATATAAGAACAGTAAAATACATGTGAATTGCACAACCCATTCAAAGACCTTTCCAAACTGACCTTTCGGGCATACAAAGAGGAAAAACTTGACGTAATTTTTTTTAAATATGTGGGGTGTACTGTAACTGCAGTAATATTAGGGTGCATTGACAACTTTTCACTGTTTTTGATCAACCTCATTTGTTTTTTACCATTTTTCAGTACTTCCACAATAACTTGGGGAGCGTACATCTTTGACATTCATTTACAACAATTTACTAATTTTTCTAAACAGCAATGTATAATCTGCAAAGGAAAACTAATAACAAATATTTTATGTCTACAAGAAAACAAAACAACAAAATATTTTACAAAAGCTGTTCTGCCTGCTCATCACCTATCTGTATTCAGAGGTCAAGGTTAGGAAAAAATAGAACTAGTGATGATACTCCCACTCGTTACATTCACATTGGTGGACTTACGCTGTAACACCTGCGCCAATCAATCGCCTTTATATTTATGAACATTGCACAATTACCCTATTCTCTGTTTTGTCGGTACATCTGGCAATCTGTCACAACCAACTAGATTGCTACGAAAATTATATACATAATATGTATAATGCTATATTCACATAGTCTTCTCTCTTACATGTAAAGCAATCAATATAAACTAACGTTTAAATCAAAGTTGAGAACTCACTCGACTTAGCATGTAATATGGAATTTTTTTGGTAGTCGGAAGCAAAAACTTTACAGAAATGTATGTCGTCTAGACTTTAGTTCTAAGAGGTATAGGCCTACGTTATAGGAGCGTTTACTGTATATGGTAAGAGTGATGGGAGTGATAAGAATGGCTTAGCCTTGTGGTTAGTCACTCTTGTTAGTAGACTTGCGGTCTGAATGTCATGAGTCCAATATACTGCAAGGCGATTTTCTCATTGCTAAGGCTTTATCGCTATAATTTGGTGAATGAATGACAGACAGACAAACATTGAGATTCGTGTATATATATATATATATATCTGGATTTAACCCTGCATTTATTTATTCTAGCTTGTTCAAACTGCCATTGTGTTATCTTAAAAATTCTAGCAGCAAGGCCAAACGGCTAACATAAATAATATACAAGCTAGGGCCCAGACAGTTCTATTTTCCAAACAGCTTTCTGTAAACTGCATCATCTGATTTGCTCTAAGGTCAGCATTTAGCATGCATGCATATACCGTAACAAAAATAGGTATTTTTAATGTTTTATGTTTGAATGTACATGTTGGTTCTAGTAAGTGTTACAGAGCAGGCTTTATTATTCACATGTGTGTTCTACCACTCTTTAACTAGCTTTGCCTTACAAACCTGGCCCTTCAGGCTGAGAGCCACATAATGCGTATATAACGAGTATGTAATAATATTGCAAAATACTAGATAAGCAGCTGTAATAACATTGGCCTTGCTTTGACTGCAGCAGCCGTAAATAACATCTCTGTCACATCTAGAAATACTGTGACGATTAGTGTTAGTCTTGCTTCATAAATAGGTGTATTTATAGGCCCACAGGATAAACCCGGCAATCAGCTGAAACTTGACCACTCCGACCCATATTTCTCAGTCCATTGGTCACCTGCACCTAAATTAGGCAGGGCTAAGAATAAAGGGAGTAACAGACAGAAATTTGTGCCTGTGCCAGCAACTATAGGCAATGAATTGGTACACCACAATTAGCTCTAAAGGTTAGCTCTGAGGTTGATTAGGTAACATTGTTTTATGGACTGGCTTGATGATCTGGCCAAATACAGAGCTGAATGCAAGCTGATTATATTAATTAATCTTGGCTTCACTCACATTTCCATTGCTACATCATCCAATACGACTAATGTTGAAGTATAATCAAAATAACTATATTATAGCATTTGTAGACTCCTCCCCTCCTGATACATGGAGTTTTTAAAGAAGGTGCAAACCAACGGTGAAGGCCTCAACATCGCTTCAAAATCTTATAAATCGCACCGTCAAATACTTCAAAACCACTCCTGTCTCTTAAATAACCCATCTAAGAACTGTGGTAACTGAAGGCCAAAACTTCATGCTGGTTGCTTTCATGACATCAAGGCCAACCTTGCGGGTTTTCAAAAAGGGCACCTGGCTACATAGATGTTAATTAATATTGAGGTCAAGCCTTTTTACTTGTGGCTGCTACATGCCAACAGACAGCGTGTGTAATAAGAAAATTGTGATAATAATTGAATTTTCGCATCTGGTTGCATTTTTTCGACAATTCATCTCAACAACTATTAGACATGGTCATGATAAAAACACTCTAAAATAATTTGAGTTATGACATACTAAACTTTGAAGTATAAAGAATTTATTGTATTATAAACATTTCCAAGTTTTCCAAATATTTTTCAGATATATGGTAAAAGTGAGAATCTTTTTGTCCCCTTGTTAATAGATGTTTGTGTGAATCCCTGTTGCTATCTTCGTTCAAATGTCATTCATGGACAAATTAAAAGTATGTTGGAAACTCATTAAATAAAAATGAGACTGTAAAAATCAACCATTTCAGTTAAGCACACATGTTTTGGCTTTATTTTAAAAATTGTAGTTTTGCAAAAATATATTTGGCATATAATTTACCAAGTTTAACTAAAAAAACCTCATAGTCTCAGATTTTGATGATTTTTTTAATATGTTGTTGCCCATATTGAAAAGCGCTTATATCCCAAATTTTGATATTCTAGGGTCATTGGTTCAGGTGCTAAGAAGATTTCAACATTGACCATTTGTAGCCCGAGTTTGAGGGCATAGCACATCTACATGTAGCTGAATTTAGACTCATATGATCTGAAGAATATACAAGTTAAATATCTAGATTTTTGTGTCTACACAAAGTTTCTATATTTACACAAACAAATAGGTTTGAAATTTTTTGGATAAATAATGGGGGAGATAACTTAAACCAAAAAGGAACGAAAATGCTATTTTAGCGACTATTCAAAAACAATTATCCCTCCTATCATATAATTTGCCTTTGTTTCTGTTATTATTTCTGAATTTCTCCATGCCTCAGCTATCCAAAACTAGTCTCATCTTCTCTGTAGATGTATCAGGTCAGCGTCTGGAAGCCATACAAGAATAAGGTCTTTGTCAAATTACTGCAAAAGGAGAGGTCAAGGTCAACCTGCGGTTTCAACAGTCGCACATTTTTCTCATGTTTTACACCAATTAGCATATGCAGATTTCATTAAAACTATCACAAGTTTGTGTTTCAGCCTGTAAAATGCTGAAAATTGAGTTACAAATGCCCTCCAAACTCCTTTAAAACTTGCCTCAATCAAATGAGGTTATCCCCCCTTGTCAAGCTTTAACTTGGCTGATTATTAGAATATTATCCTATCAAGTTCAAATATGCCGTGTAATTTTGATTTGTGATTGTGATAGTAATGAGCCTAAAATATTTTCTTAACTTACATTCCTCAATGTTATCAATTGTTGTAGCTTCAAATGCATATGCTTTGCCTGAGTTGGTGGTAGATGGCAGCGCCACAGCTAATAGAACATGCTCTTGTGGTACCCAGCAGATGTCATCTTGCTGTGGCCATGTGAAATTGTTTGTTGAGCCTTTGCACATGAATCTCACATTAACACAAACGTTCTCTCGATCATAGCCAATTGCCATCCTCATATACCATCGACCATCATATATACAGGCCAGATATTGTCCAGGTTGAGGTGTTAAGGTATTGCTGGTAACATGTGAGTCATCAGTCTTCCCAACTTTGTATTCTTGTAGCATACATTTTTCATCAACCAGTGGTGAAAGTTTGCAAACTTCAATGGCTGTTCTACTGAGCGGCTTGAAACAGTGCAAGTTCTGAAAACCAATGACTCGTTGTGCTGCCTTGAACCTTGGTTTTTAATTCGCTGCTTGTTCTGCGACTTCTTCAGTGAGTACATAAAACACCTCCACCCCAGCAATGTTTTCTCTAGCATACTTGCACAGTGGTTTAGCACTGAGCAGTCTTTCTTTTCCTGACTTAACTAACTGCTTGGAGTGACGGGTGGCCAGTCTCTTGACCACCTCGCGAATCCCATCTCACGGACCTTTTTCATGTGAGATGGCAAAGAAGCTCCAAGATGCTGTAAGATTGAAATCAAGCTCATGTTAACATAAGTTGGCAAAGTTCTTGTAATTCTTGTATTGGGCGCCAGATCCATCACTGAAATAATTCACATGAGTCACTTGAGGTAGGTTTTTTTAATGAATCTGATGAGCGTTCTCTGGAATGTATGTATACAATCTAAAATGCGTTATCCGGATTTTACGCTTTGGATTGTAACCGAAAAGTGCTGCAGAAATTGTTTGCGATGTATTGGGTCACATAATCAGATTACGACTTGCCGATTAGACCAAACCAAAAGAAAACGGTAAAGTAGCAAGCATCTATATTTGATACGGTGTCTTCGGTAAAACCCAAAGTGTTTGTCATAAACCAGTTCTATGATAAGTTTTACATTGAGCTTTTTATTGGCATTTTAATTCACATGAGAACATCACGTGACAAGACAATAACCAAATATCATGTCTACGTCCAAGAAATAGAGAGATTCGAACCTACGGCAGCTTTTCGTTTTTGAGCTTTTAAGAGCTTGTAATTACATTTTCACACATTTGGCACCTACACCACAACAGAGTAAGACATGGTGAATCTTCTGATACCAAATAACTGTAATGGGAATTTTGTTGCAGGTCAACCTTTAAGTCAGGAAAAGAAAGACTGCTCAGTACTGAGCAACTGTACAAGTATGCTAGGGAAAACATTGCTGGGGTGGAGGTGTTTTATGTACCCACTGATGAAGCCGCAGATTAGGCAGCGATTTTGGAGCCAAGGCTCAAATCAACACAACGAGTCATTGGTTGTCGGGAACAGCACTGGTTCAAGCCACTCAGTAGGAAAGCCATTGAAGTTTGAAAACTTTCACCACTTGTTGAAAAAAATGTATGCTACAAAGATATAAAGTTGAGAAGACTGATGACTCACATGTTACCAGCAATACCTTAACACCTCAACCTGGACAATATCTGGCCTGTATATATGATGGTCGGTAGTATATGGGGATGGCAATTGGCTATGATCAAGAGAACAATGATGTTAATGTGAGATTCATGTGCAAAGGCTCAACAAACAATTTCACATGATCAAAGCGAGAAGACATCTGCTGGGTACCACAAGAGCGGTTTTTTATTAGCAGTGGTGCCACCACCTACGACCAACTCAGGCAAAACATATGCATTTGAAGCTACAACAATTGATAACATTTAGGAATATATGTTAATAAAATAATTCAAGCTTCATTACTATCACAATCACAAACCAAAAGAAAACAGAAAATTTGATAATGAAAGGATAATAATCAGCCAAGTTAAAGCTTGACAAGCGGGATCATCTCATTTAATTAAGGCGATTTAAAAAGGTGTTTGGAGGCCATTTGAAACTCAATTTTAAGCGGTTTACAGTATGAAACACAAACTTTAGATGGTTTTAATAAAATCTGCATATGTGAATTGGTGTAAACATGAGAAAAATGTGTGACTTTGTTGAAACCACAAGTTGACCTGGACCTCTACTATTGCAGTATTTCGACTAAGACGTTAATCTTGCAGGCTTATGGCTTCTAAACGCAGACCCGATGCATCTACAGAGAAGACGAGACTAGTGTTAGATAGCTGAGCCTTGGGGAAATTTAGAAATAATAACAGAAACAAAGGCAAATTATATGTTAGGAGCAATAATTGTTTTTGAATAGTCGCTAAAAAAGCATTTTTGGTCATTTTCGGTCGGAGTTATCTCCCACATTATTCTTCTGAAATTTTTCATTCGTTTGCTTGTGTAAATATACAAATTGTGTGTAAACACAAAAGAATCTATACCTCTGACTGGTATATTCTTGAATTTATAAGAGTCTAAAGTCAGCTAAATATGCTATGCCCTCAAACTCAGGCGAAAAATGGTTCAAGTTCCCCAAGTTTCATGATCAGATAACGACTAGATGATTAGACCAAGCCGAAACAAAGCTGTAAAGTAGCGAGCATCTGTATTTGATATGGGTTTCTCGATAAAACCCGAAGTGTTTGTCATAGACTAATGCTACGAGAACTTTTCTATTGAGCCTTGTATTGGCCTTCAATTTCACGTGAGAACATCAGTTGTCAAAACAATAACCAAAAATGCTGGACTAGCCTACGTCAGTAAAATAAATTGATTCCAACCGGCGGCGATTAACTGTTCGATTTAGAGCTTTTAAAAATTGCAATTACATTTGCACATATTTTGCACCAACAACACAGCAGAGTAAGACATGGTCAATCTTTTGATACTATACACCTGTAATGTGAATTTATTTTGTGCAAGTCAACCTTTACAGCTTTTGATTAAAAGCTCTTAAATTAAAAATTAGATTAAAATTCTTGTTATATATGTTGGATGAAATGTGGTGTACTCTTGCATGTGTGACACAATAGTTATGATATAGTTAACTAAAAAATTCACACACGTCTAAAACCACCACTTTTTGTGAGATTTGCAATGTAGCTCTCTGTTTCAAAGTTCAATGTATTACACGAGCTAATTATATTTATCAAAGCGTTTTCATAAAAAGATTAAAATGTTGATATCATCGAAAATGTTGCAACTCTTACTCACTATTTATTGAGTAGGACGTACAACTAATATTGATGTCATTATTTGGCAAATACTTCCTATAAACCTTTTAAACCAATATTTTGAAATTGTCCATTGCATAAAGTTTTAAAAATCGTTATATAATCGTTGTATTTTCCTTCTTTTGACTTTCTGCATGTTGTTTTATTTGATTTGGCTGCAGGGATGTTTCAAAATTAAAATTGAGAATTTTTGATTGCATTGATAAAGTTCAGAAGGAAATGTTTACTCCAAAAAGATGTCAATCGTTGCACTTCCTGTTCTCCATCCAGTGATGTCATCGGCTATTGCAGCCAAGTTGGGTATTATGCATATTTATTGACGTACATATTATTTGTGTTTGCTTATGAGTGTTTAGATGCAAATTAGAATGTAAGCCTATCCTTAGATACACCGCTATAGCCAGTTTCAAATATTATAAAGATAGTTTGATTAGAATTAGTCCCACTGGTTTGCTTTAAATACTGTATGAACACATGAGTATCCATTGATAACGTGACAGTATGTCTATTTTTATAAACAACTAGCATGACTATGGATGTAATTTTTGGAGAGGTCTGAGCACTTTTTTTGTGTGAGCATTGTAACTGGAATTGAGTTTTGCTAATTTTAATCTTAAAACATCCTGTCTGTCAGAACACCAAAAACAACCAACAAAATTTCAAATGATGGAAAAACTTCAATACTTTTTGACCAACTATTTTTGAATTTGACAGGAAAAGAGGCCGTTAAGACATCGAAGCAAATGAACTATGTATTAAAATTGAGACTAAAATGTCACAAGCATCTTAATTACTGTTTAAACCGTATAATAATTGCTGACATTTCCAGAAGCGCAGCAAGCGTTATATTAAAGTGTAACAGACAGCAAGGAGAACCACACGTTTTTAAAAAGCTTGCGAAAAATCATGGCAGCTTTGACTATCCATCATCAGTGGCCTCTAAGCACAAGTTGTCTTATCCTGCATATATGCACAGCTACAAGCAAGGTGCCTGGATGATTGTATTGGTAGTTCATTAGTACAGCCTTTTCATTAGCCTGTTCTCCATCAAATACAAACTCCAAGCAGTTCTACTTGTAAATGTATGAGAGTGTAAACTGATCAGTTCTTTAAAATATTTTTTACAAATGTTTGTTTGCATCTCCTTGCTGATTTTCTACTCATAGTACAAGATTGCTGGGACTGTTCTTGATCAGTGTGAAAACCTAATTTTCTCAGCTGTCGCTATCCTTGT
The DNA here is from genome assembly GCF_963576615.1 of Watersipora subatra. NCBI lineage: Eukaryota > Metazoa > Bryozoa > Gymnolaemata > Cheilostomatida > Watersiporidae > Watersipora > Watersipora subatra. Next base: position 64,279,469 of record NC_088714.1, read on the forward strand.
GCTTTTCCTCTAGCTGTCTCTGGCAGTGATGTTTCATGAACGGGCTGAATTCTAAAAACTTTACCTCGGGAAATTATCAAAGCAGCAATTTATTTGTAAAAAATAATTTTTTCGTTGCAACTTTTCAATATTTACCCAGTATGAAACCTTACCTATTACGCAACGTTTTTCCCAAACCTCCAACCATGGCTTAGAGCAGAAGGAGGCCCAGAATTCTTATTACAGAAAAACTGGTACCCTGTCAGTCTGGCAAGCTGAATTTGTAAAATTATTACACATAGGCTATGGGCCGAGCAGGCAAAACAGTTCTAGAAATGATGTTCCTTTGGCACCCCATTTTGGTGGCATTTTCTGCAGTGATTTAGACTAATTTTGGTATGGAGAGCTCAAAACTGAAGAGTTGCCACAACTGCTATTCCCACTTCTATGATAAATTTGATAAAAAGAATATATTAGGAATTATCTCCCCTATAAATTAAATTATTTCCATAGAAGCGTCAGATTTGCAACTTTTTATCATAATTATTTTGCTGTAATTTAGGATGTCATTGGTGAAGTCGAAATTTATCTTCTATCTATTTTCGAACATTCCATATCGTACTATTGTTACACCCACATGTAAACTATATACATGTATAAATGAATATGTACATATATGTATGTAAATAATTGTATGGTTTAATAGCTTTATTTTACAAAAACTATTCAAAACACTATAATTATGTTTTATAACCTGACACAGATTAGTTATGTTTTATTACCTGACACAGATGAATAATAGAAAATAATAAGATACAAGATAAGTGCATTCACTGTTTGAGCTTTGACATGATTTGTGTAGCTCACATACATGACTCTCAAAAAATTAACTTAATAAACATTGACTAGTCACTGTCTAGAAAGCTGGAAAACACTTTTAAAGAGCCTGAATGGTCTGTTTCAAATAGTGTACGCTTCAAGTTGTCTGCAATCGCTACTAGATTCACAGAACATATGCCATCAGAGACAAATAACAGCAAAATTGAGCTTGTTATGAGAAAACACTGTGAAGTGAGTGAGTATTTCAGAAGTCGACCTTCAGCAGGTAATGAAAGGACTCTGGGAATCATTTAAGTTTCAAAGCGACTTTATTCTCTCTGTGAAACCTACACACGCAGACTCTATGGCCAAGGAGATAGCACCCAGGAAAATGGTACAGACTTCAACTGACTAACAGACCGGCTGTTTGTGTCTAGGTCTAAACCAGTCAGTCCCTCCCTTCAATCGCTGAAAACCATGTGCATTGTGTCAATTATGTAGCAGCTATACATACATGTATATGGAAAGGGTCAACAACACAACTTGCCAAAGCACAATTTCCTTCTTTACATTGGTGGATACTGGGTAAGGAAAATGATGAGTATGCAGTAAAGTGTCATACCAGAATTATCGCCCCACCTGAAATTCTACAAGCTGTTCTATGGGAGTGTCAAAATCCAGGTCCCGAGAGAACTGATGTGCCAGTATCATGGCAGAGCTGCCTTACACAGAGCTTTACACATGCATGCACTGAAACAAAACTGTAGCAGGAGTAGCAGAAGATGCCGATAGTGAGAAAAATGATTAAGAACTAAACATATTGAACAAATAGTTAGGATATGCGATATTTTGAAATATCCCAGCTCGTTTTGTAAGACTGCTGATATTAGCTGTTAATAATACCACTAATAATAATGCTAATAATAATCACCAATTATTATATTCCATGATTCATCAGTTTCAGGTTATAAAACATAATTAAAGAGGTTTTGAATTTTTTGTGTAAAATAAAGCTAATAAACCATACAACTATACACACATTTACATTTACATATACGTATATAGATGTATATAGTTTACATGTGGTTGTAACAGTCGTAAGATATAGAAAGTTAGAAAGTAGATAGAAGATGAATTTTGACTTCACCAATGACATCCTAAATTGCAGCAAAATAAATATTATAAAAAGTTGCAAATCTGATGGTTCTATGGAAAGAATCTTATTTACAGGGGTGATAAATCCTAAACAAAATTTTATCAAATTTTTTTCAGAATTGGGAATGACAGCTGTGGCAACTGTTCAGTTTGAATTATCCATACCAAAATTAGTCTGAATCACTGCAGAAATTGCCACTGAAAGGGGTGCCAACGGAGATGCAAGAATAAACTGCCTTGGCCCACTGCCCAACATAGCTGCAAGGTGGTTAAGCTGAGCCGTTTTCAGTGTTAGTTGTTAGTGTGCACAGCTGCTCAGCCAAAGATTTGAGTTCAATTTCCCATGCAATGTTTTTCCTAACCTCTATATCTAGCTTTAGACATATGGACAGACACTGCTATTATTTATATTATTAGTGTCATTCTAAAAACTGTCTTCACAACCGGGTGGCTGGTAGGAGGTGAGCCAAAGCCTTAGCCTGATGATTTTTACTTTAACGAGTCATTTTACTGAATAGTCTTCCTTAAAATCTGACCAGCTCCTAGCAGCACTGTTTTCTGAGTTGTTTGAAAGACTGTTGAGCACTGACCTCAATGAGATATGACACAAGCTGGCTGAATAATGTATCAATCACTCCAACCACTACATACATTATATTACTTTCGGTTGAAAATTCTACAGCCTTCGATGCTCAAATCTTGCACTTTGTACATCTCCTTTATATATTTCCTTCTTCTTTTTACTCTGGCATCACATATGATGGTTATACAACTAATCTGACAATCTGTTGTTTCTTTTTTGATCAGTACTAAACCTTTCACTTTGTCATTCTCAGACACTGGCTCTACCCTATGATTATACTATTATGCTGTGTGTGGTATGTTATGCTTCTTACAGATACTCCAGTAATCTGCTGAGGCCACTTGATCAAGTCAGAGATTGTATTCAGTTTGTGCAATCTTTGAGCACTTGTTTACAATATGGCTGTTTCACCCTTTGTCTTACACAACCTGCACTTAGTTACCATTCCTGGAATTGGTTTGCAGTGCTTAGTCTTGTGCTGCTGTTATTAGACACCCTGCCTCTTTCTTAAGGCCTCTTTTTGTCATCCACTTATGTGTCCCCTACTGTCTGATTGCTTGTTTTCATTTGTTATAGTTCATTCATTAGTCTTGGTGTTCATTATCTAGCATAGCACCTTCTAGTTTTTTTTTTCTAAAATCTATCTTACATGTCTTATTCATTGTTAGTTATCAGTTTATTTAAAATATGTATATGTATGTAATATGTATTTTTTCAGACTGCGGCTTTCATACTTTACAATTATCATTGTATTGTTATTACTAATACCCATGGCAGTCCGCTGTACTTTGAGGGATGGTCATGCGTGTTGATAAAGTGCAGAGAATAATTACATCCACAATTATTCTACCCTTAAAGAAGACAGCTCATTATTGCATGTGTTAGGGTAGTCGACTCTTAAGCTGTATGCCACCAGTAGCCAAACCAATAAAAATAGTTTTTTTAATCTCTGCCCCTAGCTTCAGAGGCACAGACAAAATTGTTGCGTACTATAGAAATTATTGACTACTGTCTGCTCTGTTTGATGTTTGCCTATTAAAACCGGTAAAAAAGGAAAGCCTGAACCTGTTGTTCATTAGATGAAGTAATTCGCTTAACCACTCTCCGCTTGGTGAGGTAGCATTTTATTGACAAACAGCAACGCTTTATTCAATACAAATATACAAATATAAAGTGCTAGTAGAAGCAAAAAAATGTTCTTTGTAACTATTGATGCATTGTTGTAATGATAGCCAATGAACTAAGATAAAATAACTGAATTTTTGCTGCCTTCATCAGAAAACTAGCTGCAAGCGATTCTTACAGTATGTTTGTAATAATGTAGCCAGAACAGTGTAAGCTTTTTAATTAGTGGCTTGCCTAATGGCCTGTTCATGGTTTTCCAAACACTTGTTATGAAGTCAATTAACACTTTGATGCCGTATAGGCCGTGGGCCAAGACAGTTTATCTTGCGTTTCCATTGGCACCGTTTTTCAGTGGAAATTTCTGCAGTGATTTAGACTAATTATTGTATGGATAATTCAAAGCTGAAAAAGTGCCGTAGCTGTCATTTCCACTTCTATGAGAGATCTGGCGAAAATGACATTTTAGGATTTATCTCCCCTGTAAATACAATTTCTTCCATAGAAGCATCAAATTTGCTATTTTTATCTAAATTATCTTGCAGTGATTTAGAATACCAGGGGAAAAGTCAAAATTAACATTCTATCTATTTTTGAACATTCCATATCCTTCGATTGTTACATGCGCACTAAAACTATATACATGTACATATGTATATGTACATGAATATATAACTGTATAGTTTAATAGCGTCATTTTACAATACGAAATAAAACATAATAATATTTTGTTTTATAAACTGACACTGATGAATCATAACAAATAATAAAAACACATTGTGAATACTTTGTATGTGTTTAAATAATAATGTCTCTACTTTTGTAGAATATATCTTTTAAATTTATTTGGTATTATATCGTTTTTGTAATTAAGTATCAATATTTTGTTGATTTCTTAACATTAATATCAAGAGATGATTTTTTAGCGTAGTTCTGCATGATCATACTATGTTTGCATAAATGTGTTGCTGTTTGCTATTTATTTTTAGCACTGTTGTGAAGTAATAAAATACAAACTATTTTAATTGGTTTTAATGCATTTACAACTTTTTGGATAAAAATGTTAGGTAAAACAGCTGTTTTAGTACCTACCATTCAGTCCCTTCTTGCCATGACAATAACCAGTCAGCCAACATCCACATTTGCAAACTATATTTGTTGTACAATAAATAAAATGCTATGAGTTTTTTATATTGAGGAAAAGAAGCCAATTTACACATAAGTTCAAAAGATAGACCACAATCATCAAAATCAAACCATCAGTTTTAAAGGTTTACATTCAAAAAATAACTTCTTGCTAATTCAATTCATAATTGGTTTGTTTATTATTCACATCACATAACACTTTGATTTCATGCCTGATAAAAACCTGCCTATAAAAGCTCAGCTGGCAGCCATCAGTTGTGCATTTTATTGCAAAATTTGTGGTAAGGAGACTTAACTCTTAAGTGTGTAAAAATTTTACCTATGAATTCATTAATTTTGGACACATATCCTTGAGGAGACAACTCCAAGTTCAAAACTACCTCTAACGAATTTAAAAATATATCCTCGATAAGAGGCAAAAATGTTCCGCCTCCTATTATCAATTTGCTATACACATTTTAGATAATTTATATATATACGAAGGCCTCTTATTAGGGGGCCTCCCATCCTACATATTTTGAGTATATATATATATATATATATATATATATAGAAAAGTCTTTGGACAGAAAATTGATTTGTATTTAACATATTACAACATTTGCCATTCGAACTTTCAAACTACTGTACATATCATGAGAAAAGTGTTTTGTCTTATAAACAATGAGAAGTAGTGAGAGTTGCTCATTATTAGCCTGCGTGCTATTAGCCAGTACGTTTAATAATGTGAGCGAACAGCTTCTTGTAACGTTATGCGATAACCCGTGTTGTACGCAAAGCCGTTAGGTATTTCACTCATATAATGACTTATATTGGCAAGCTAGCAATTCAGTTTCTGTAGTCTAGTGGGTAGGGTGTCCGACTGGTGAATGGCAGAGTCCGAGATCAAATCTTTTTCGGTATGGAATCTTTATTGCAAGATCTTAAGATCTATAGCCGGAATGCGTACCAACATACAGACATACTTTGAGATATATATACAATAAAGCATAGGCTAAAAGTCAGCATAAATTTCTGATACTAAAGTAGAACTTTACTGCAAATTTGGAAAGAAATTTACTAAAACTTGACTAAGCATAAAAACTACTGAAATTTTCATATTACACAAAAGGTGTGTAACAAATAAAATAAAATCCTTAATGAGGACTACACATAAAATTTATTGTATATATATATACATAAAGGCCGGTATATATATATATATATATATTTTTTTTTTTCTAGGGTACTCCACAATCATTTTTAAAGTAAAAATGTTTTGAAGAGATTACTTGTTTAATTCATGTTTACCTCTCGTAGAGCTCTCTTCTTAGAAGATGGTACGGAACTGGGGAACTTGAGTTTGACAAATATGTGCGTAGGCTTGTGAATAACTTTGCATTGCTGTTCACATTTCTCACACAGGTTATAATCATAACACATTCTGTCAAAGAGACCCAAAAATCCTATTAGCTTAGCCTTTGTGTCCAAAAGTAAAACTGCTGACACGAGTCAAAATCAAAAATCAGCTATGGGTAGGCATTGCTTAATTGTCAGCCACGTGTTTTTAGTTGCTTGCCGTTAATTGCTCCTTGTTTACTACTAGTTGTTTACTACTAGTTGTCTACTACTAGTTGTCTACTCCTAGTTGTCTACTACTAGTTGTCTACTAGTAGTTGTCTACTACTAGTTGTCTACTACTAGTTGTCTACTACTAGTTGTCTACTACTAGTTGTCTACTACTAGTTGTCTACTACTAGTTGTCTACTACTAGTTGTCTACTACTAGTTGTCTACTACTAGTTGTCTACTACTAGTTGTCTACTACTAGTTGTCTACTACTAGTTGTCTACTACTAGTTGTCTACTACTAGTTGTCTACTACTAGTTGTCTACTACTAGTCAATAGATAGTTGTCAGTTACAAGTTCTCAACTGCCAGTTGTAACTTGCTAGTTATTAAATTTTCTTTGTCAACTGCCAGTTCACATTAGTTAATTGTCAATTGCTAATTGTCAACTCCCATTTGTAAATTGCTAGTTGTAAATTGATAGTTGTTAATCGTTCTTTTCAACTGTCAGTTGCCAATAAATAATTATCAATTACCTGCTGCCAATTGCTTGTCGCTTGGCAATCATTGGCTAGCTGCAGTTAGCCAATGAATGGTGAAAACTTCATTTTAACTGAGATAGGTTTCATCTGGTTGGGTGAGCATTGAGCTTTGCAAAAATTAATAAAAAAATTTCAGGTTTTGACCAGCTGTTAATCAATAGTTCAACTATCTTCTTAGAAACTTAACCTAGTTTCATAAATAACAGTAAAGTGAATACATGACCTATATTGACCACATGACCTAGTTTTCTCATATTTGCCTGTTAAGGCTGGCTCACACTATATCACCGTAACTCGCCGTTGATGCCAAAATAATTCAATGATCGTTGATGATAACGATGTTCACACTGTCATCAACACACTCCGTTGCTCGCTTCAATTTTTTTAATTTTCCCCAAAGAAACCTTTTTTTTGCCAGAAACAGAATCACAAACAGAAATATATAAATAAAGCTTTCCGCATCATCGCCGAATTGGTGCACATTTTACAGGCTTGCGTAGATACTCAGCAAACTGTCAAGATCGTTTGACAGCTGCAAGTTTTTCTGACGCATCCGCGTTGTTTCGTAAATGCCATCAATTCATGGTGCACATAGTCTATGATGAACGTCAAAAAACCAACAGTGTGAACTAGCCTTTAGTGTCAGACACAGAGGCTATGCACATATTGTCTAATGACTCACCCACACTTGAATCTCGCACCAACAACCAGTTGCTTGCAGTTGCTACAATTGACTCCGGTATGTGCCATCTGATTTGTCTGATCTTTGTAGAAATCAAACATCAGTTGAGTAGAACTAGGAGCTATTGTAACAGGATGCCTCAGAACCAGGAAAACATGCTCAGCCTTATGAATAACTTCAGACATAAGTTCACATTTTTCGCATAAGTCAAAGTCAAAGCAATTCCTGTGAAAAATCAATAAAGGAGATAGCCATTATGCAATTTTTCTGACCTACTGAATAACATATAATGGAAAATTGAAGGAATAGCACACTTAAAAAAGAACTTTATTTATTTTAAGTTCTTTTGTGTAGTTTTGAATTACGATTTAGTCCTGGCATACCAATTACCAACCCAAGTAGAAATAACTATTGTACTTTCATTTCCTTTCTGATTTTTTCAATACTCTATGTATTCCTTTCCGGCTGCTTCATGTTCCCGCTGCCTCATGTTCTTTTACAATTCTAAAGCCTTTCTCTGTCGTTAGTCTTTGACAGCATATTTAAAAAATACAAAAATGGTTATGCATCATGTTCTCGCTGCCTCATGTTCTTTTACAATTCTAAAGCCTGTCTCTGTCGTTAGTCTTTGACAGCATATTTAAAAAATACAAAAATGGTTATGCATCATGTTCTCGCTGCCTCATGTTATTTTACAATTCTAAAGCCTGTCTCTGTCGTTAGTCTTTGACAGCATATTTAAACTAGAAATTCCACTGTCATACAGCCCACGACCAAAGTGATATTGGAAAAAAGAAAGGGTACTGATGGTTGAGAAATGCAATATTAGCAGTCAAATGGCACTGCAGTGCAATAGGATAACTGCAATGGTAGCTGTAATGTACTGGGTGGGGGTGTTATTATATACAACAAACAGCAATAATAAGATGAAAAGATTATATGTTTAAATCTCTCCCCCAGCAATAGGAGCAATGCAATATTGGCCAATATTAGAAGTAAAATGCACTGATATTATTAGAATAACCAATATTATTAATATAGTAATAGGATAAAACCAATGCACAATTTTGTTTACATTTCAAAACGTCATAGCTAACAATATCAAGAAGTGATATTTATATAGATTTTTAGAAAATCTATTAAAAAAAGTGTTTGATCATGACAAACAGCAATAATGAAAGGAAAAGATTATATGTTTATCTCTCCCGCTGCAATAGGAAAAATGCAATATTAGAAGTAAAATGCACTGATATTATTAGAATAACCAATATTATTAATATAGTAATACAGAAATAATAGAAAACCAATGAACAATTTTGTTTACATTTAAAAACGTCGTAGCTAACAATATCAAGAAGTATCAAAAAGAATATCCAAACTTAGTAAGAGTAATACAGTAATAATAGAAAACCAACGCACAATTTTGTTTACATTTCAAAACGTCATAGCTAACAATATCAAGAAGTATCAAGAATAATATCCAAACTTATAATTAAATATCGTAATCTTATAAGAATCATTAGAAAAAATATCATCGTCATTTCCTTTACTTACACTGCGTTGAACATCAGTTAGAATGCCAAAGTACTCGAATGTTTCTAAAAAGTCAGATACTTTGAAATCGGCAAAGATGAAACGATTTCAGTACTCCTACGTTAGTGACAGAAACCGTCGACAATGTCATAGACTGGTGAAATGTGCACATTATTTTTTTGCTAAATGCACACAATTTAATCGTTCTAATATCTGTCGCCCGGCGTTTCAATTTCCGGTCTTAGCTTTTATTAAACCAAGCTTTTCAAGCGTTTTGTGGCGATTTTCGTCCAAATAAATCTGTCTATTTGTGTATAATCCGATCAGATGGGTAAGTTTTTAGAGAATTTCGAGAATCTACAAAGACTTGGTAACATATTTAAATATGCCTATATGTGTTTTGTATCGTTATTATACTTTAACTAATCTACAAAATGATGGTTAAATTTGTTGATGAAATTTTAATACAAGGGTTCGTCTCATTGTTGATGAATAATTTTCGTAAGTTGTGTGCTCATACATTTATCATAAAAACTCCCAAACCTCGCATCCGCTCGTTTGGTCGTGGGAAAATACAAAAATGGTTATGCATCATGATCTCAAAGATTTTTAAATACGTGCCTGTTATTTGACCTTCACTGTGCTAGTTAGCTTAGCCTACTGATTTAATAGCACTTATCTACATTGTATATGGTTTTCTAGTGTGATCAAGAGAAGCTCATTCTGTCCTACAAATAGCTTACCACACAATGAAACACTAACAATTTTGTTGTGTTTTCAGCTAATATGAAAAACGAAATTTATTGCTTCTGATCTGCAATAGCTCCAAAAATATAACAATATTTTTTAGTCATGCTAAATAATTCTCATAATCGTACCATATTATTTGATACAATCAAGTCACAAAACATAATATTTACTTTTTTTCTTTCATCGTTTAATTTGCTTTGAATGGCCTTGACCAGTGGTATTAAAGTTTATATCCATTCTGAGAATTATGCTGTACATCAAAGCCATCGTGAGTTGAATCAAATAATCTTATAAAAACTTATGGCATTTCATTTAATTTGCTTCACATCATAAGAAATTCGTGATAGTTGCTTTAGGTATTTACTATATCTATTAGGTATTTACTAGGTAAATGGCCAGCGTCGCCCGGGTAATAAAAAAATCTTTGGACAGAAAGTTTAATTTTGATGTAAAACATATACAGCACCATTTCAACTTTTAAACTTCATATCATGAGAAAAGTGTTTTTGTGCAGTTCAAACGAATTAGAAGAAAAAATAAAACAACTGTAAAGGTTTTCAAAGTTTTTGAAATAGCTTTAACTTTCAAATTTCATATCATTGAAAGAAATGTTTTGTTGAAATAAATTAGAAGGAAAAATATAACTGTAAAGGTTTTTAAATGTAAATGTGAAATCATTAGCTAGTAAGGACTAAATATAGTCAGTTTTGCTACGATTACTATGAAAAACTATTTGGTGTACAATTGTATGATTTTAATTTGTTCCATGTTGGCATCATATAGCAATGGTATAGAATATGGTATAAAAAATATATAGACAGTATATAATGTAATATATAGAATATAATATATAATATAGACAATATGGTATAGAAAGCCGCAGTAATTATCTAATGCAATCACCTCCTGGTAAAAGCTAATATCACTAAAAATAGTAACAAAATAATATGTTAACCTTAGTAATTATTATAGCTACCTACAATAACTTTAGTACATTTTGTGGTTGTGATATGCAAGAAAATGTAACATTACAATTAGTAGAGCAGAAGGGCATCAAAAAGCTGTCAAAAAAAGTGATTTATTCCTTTTGAAGGTGGGCTATGTGATAAGCGTGGCATCTAGATCAGAATTTTGAGCTGATTTCAAATATCTGGTTTCTACACCTCTCAGATTGTTCATTTTTGAGCAATATAATTAATATTTTAATTAAATAAATGTTTGTAATGTTTCGTGTGCTTCTACCAACAATGTAATAATGAAAATGGCATATACATACTAAATAATTAGCAATAACCTAAGTTGAAATCAGTTCTGATAACATTAAAATATTTATTCTTCAAATATTATAATATTAGAATTGTATTATATAATATTATGTATTCCCATTTTGGTTGATATTGTGGCAGCTTTACAGTTTGTCCTTGTTATTCCGCAACTCATATATCATTACAGATCTACAAAATGAAAAGTATTTTTAAAGACTCAGACCATGTATATACATGTATAACATTTTAGTATACATATATTAATCATTAATGCTTATTATGTTGAACCGTTTACTTTATTATGCAAGTGAAATCGCAATTAGTCAGTCTTTTATACGGTAGGACACATATGTATTCTAATCGAACATGAAGTGCACCTTTGGTTACAATACCACTCGAATACTAACCTTCTAATTCACAGTCATCTGAGTCTTCTGCATCACTACTTTCATCTCCATTCTCTTTATTTCTATTGCTTCAGCAGTTGCTTCTGCACATGTCTGTACACTTGAGATCTGTATTGTTGCACTGACAGCGATGAGACTGGCACCCAGTTTTGCATTGACAAAACATGTCCACGAGCACATCAGGAGGTGCTGGTTGTTGGGTCATCTATCTAGCTTTAAGCTCTCCACCTTCCATAAAACATCCATGTTGCTGGGGGATGGGGCATTGATGAAGATTTGCTTGACTCTTCTCTATATCGCGGCCTGATAGGCAGCCTTAGATATATGGAGATTTAACTCATCTAGTGTGGGTGGTAGGTTTGGTTGTAATGTGCAAGACGGTGAGCAGAAGATCTTATACCGTGCTTCATTGATGGAATTTGTCTCTTCACCATATAATCTGCATATGAATGTCTCAATAGATTATCTTATTGCACCATCAACTTCAAAATCTGTTCGCAATGATTTCAGTGGGTTACAGAATTCAAGATTGTTCTTTAGCAGCTTGAAGAAAGTTATCTTCTCATTGGAATAGAATGCGCTTACACTGTCGCATCCACTTAGAGCATTAGCCCGAGCAGTGCTTTGTTTACATCTCTCAACTGCTTCTTACCACAGCAGTAAATGAGTTTTTGTGATGGCAGCTCATCCACTAGAAATAGACAGCTTAGGAAAGCATCTGTGTCCTGGCACTTGACTAAAACTTGTGAGCTGGGTTTGTCTTTCATTATCTTTGTGATATGTGATAACATGCGCGTATCTGCTTCCTCGCGGTCTGGTGTCAAACTATCTATTTGGCTTACAGCGATTGATTCATCAAGGTCATAGCTGATCATGAGGAATTCTTAAGAAAAAGCTGTTACAAGATCTAGTTTCTGCCTCACAGTTGACTTCCTCCAAGTATCCTTTAAAAATTTTACTGAAGCAGTCTTGTTTGAGCCATCTGCTAAAAATTCAGACCTTTTTGGCACTGATTAGTTCTGACTAAACACAGCAACCTTCTGCCTTCCTGTCACACTTCTTCAAGTTCTCTCATCTGCTTTAATGCTGGTATCAGGGTATGTGTCACAAACAAAATCCACACGACGTGTGATATACGTTTGCAATACTAGCTGCCCGTTGCAAAAGCTGACTTGCATTCGTGCCAAAAGTTGGAGGAGCTTTCAGGGTCTGAATTTCGACCATAGTATCAACCACAACAGCGTCAAAGACTGGTAGCTGATCCTGGTTAACATAGATTGATGGTTGATCATCAACATCTTCCTCAACAGCAGCCATCAGAGCCAACTTGGCAGTCTTCAATATAGAGCCATCAGAGTTAGCCAGGAACCAGCTGATGGTGCCAAAAGAGAATGATAACACTTTTCTCAAATCCAAGTTACGCTGTTGGCTGATCACTAACAAATTCTCAAACAGTCTGTGCAAACACTTTATGATTTCTTCTTTTGATTTTTTCTTAGCTGATGGTAATGTGGTAAAGGTTTTGAGCTTGTTTGACTTGATGGATGCATTGAAATCAATCTCTTGAGTACTTAATCTCTTCTGGACAAATTCTGAAAGCTGTTTCTCTCCTATCACATTTGCCATTTCAAGATCCTGCTTCACTTCAATGGAGGCTTTTGCACCACTGGTAATATGTACTAGCTTGGTGGTTTGAAACGCAAACGGATTTATTCTTGCTGTCATGAGTCTTTCATGACTTCCCTCATTTCCTCATCAGCCTTCCATGCCTTTTCACGTATCTCATAACTTGCTACATCCGAACCACCCGGCACTAGCATCTTCTTCATGTCTGTATGTACAGCTGCTTGTTCTGGGTGAGATAGAGTCAAGCATTGAGAGGCCGATGATTCTTGGTAAACCCTATGATTCCACCGTCAGACTTTGAGTCTCTTTTAACTGTTTGCTCAATAGATTGATCACAAGCGATAGAGCTGAATAGACAGTGATGTCGTCATTGATAAGTAAAATACCCCTTCTTCATAAGAGCCCCATACACCTTGCTACGCTATACTTTCAGATTAGTCATTTCTGCATAGTACAGCGTGCCATATCTAGTGTAGTTTGTGTGGTCATATATTCAAAAAACCAAAGAAGGATCATCCATGTAATTTATCTATAAATTTATGTCCAAATTGTAGGCTATAACACATCATGTAAACTGCAAAGAGTTAGTTTTGCTGCTTACAAAATGTGCAGACAAAATGAAAACGTTTTCTTTTTCTCCCATCAAAGTACCATCATTATGGTGTAATCATCATGAATTTGTAAAGTTATAAATATGTAATCTCACCTTTTCTGCTGTATCACATTTTTTCTGTCTCTTCTCATGTCTTTTCTCAGCTCTTTCCATAACTAGTTTGTTACAATACTTTTTATAACAGGCAAAATGACATAACAAGTCTGAACTCTCATCGAAGTTCTCAATGCTTAGCACTTTTTGAGCAATTTCACATTGAATGCTTTCTTTTTCTAATATCAACCATCTGTTTGAATACTGTTTGGCTGTCTCGTATTGAAGTTTAGTCACTCCGTCTAGGGTTTCATTCACAGACTAATCAAGACAGTGAAACAAGCGGTCTTGCTGCATTCTTGGCATGGGTCAAGGAATGCTGAGAATTGACTCACTTAATCTCGAATAAAAGCATTTATTAATTTTTGAGATTATAAAATAGTTTTCTTTGTCTGATATGTAAGGTTTTCCAACCAAACTTGGAGTTGCCCCCTCCCATTTCGAAAGTGCTCTCTAGCTCAGAAATGTGCAAACACATAGGTGTAGAAACATTATAATTGAATTCAGCATAGATTTCTGACAATAAAACATCTTTGTTTGAGTAGCCCACCCTCCGAAGAAAAAGGTTGAAAGATAAGTTTATGTTCCTGCTCTACTAAATGTATTGTTGTAGAGAGTTCTTACCTCAAAACAAATGTGCAACTTAAACGCTGAATCTAACTAAAATAAATTTAGTTTACCGAACACATACTTAAATAAAGTTCTAGTACGTAATGTATTAAACTTAAAACTTAAATTGTATTGCTTATCAGTTTGCGAATCCGTTTTTACCATAACGGATAATGTTGAACTCGCCATGGCGAGCAATGTATATATTTCTTAATAAGGTATATAATCAGTATACAAATTGCCAAATTTTAATTTTGAGAAAATGTTTGGTTGATATAGGATGGCGAGAAAATAACTTCTCTCTAGTATGGCAAAGAAAAAAAAGCATGATGTTTTATAGAGTAAAAGAGTTCATAGAATTTCGATTAATACGTCATTTAGCGTGGGCAATCGGGAAAAGGGTCTTTACAGTATATAATCACTAAATACACTAAAGTTTTTGTAGGTAACTATAGTTACTAATACTAACTTGTTTTTCTGTTACTAATTTTTAATATGTACAGTACATATACAAAGTTTTGATAGTTTTTACCAGGGGGTGTTTGCATTAAGTAATTTCTATGGGTTTCTATGCTACTCTATACAATATTTTGCTGAAACACTGAATGAAATTAAAATCATATAACTGTTTATTAAACAATTTTCAATTGGAATCATAGCAAAACATACTGTGTTTAGCCATTACTTGCTAATTATTTCACATTTAAATTTAAACACTTTTACTGTTTAATTTTTTCTCTCAATTTAATTCAACAAAATAGTTTTTTCATGATATGAAATTTAAAATTTACAATTGTTTTAAAATGTTTGAAAACCTTTACAATTGCTTCATTTTTTCTCTTAAATTATTTAAACTGCACAAAACACTTTTATCAGGATATAAAGTTGAAAGCTAGAATGGTAAAGGTTGGTATATGTTAAATAAAAATAAATCATTTATGCAAAAACTTTTTATTACCCGGGAAACGCCAGGCATTCAACTAGTATGTATGAAAAAAACTGATAGAGGGGAGTGGTAAAGGTAGTTACCAAAATAATTGGGTGCTAAAACTTTCCCAGTTTTCATTCGAGAAAAGGGTCTTTACAGTACATAATAAGAACTATGAATCATAAGAGCTTTTGTAGACTCATGGTTAGACAATTGAATAACCAACCTGCAGTTGGAATCTTTGTGGGTTCAAACCCAGCAGAATGTGAAGTTTTAATTCGAAGATTTTAATATCTATAACTCGACATACCAAACTACACACATACAGACAAACTTTGAGATTTATATATATAATTTAAAACAAACAAGCTAGTTCTATATTTTTTTAATTCATACAAAAAACTGAAAAAAAAGACAAAGGCATGAGTTGCTATAGCTACAGTAATAATTTATTATTATATTCTCCAACCTACTCTGATCTAATAATAGAGTATTTTTAAAGATTTAGAGTACATGTACTTGTATGCTATATTACCTGCCCAGTTCTGGTGTAAAATAATGTGAAAAATATTAAAAAGATCATTTTTTAGTTAGAATGAATTAAAATTAGTTACAGTAGTACACGGGCAGCCTCGCCATGCCGTGAGAGATTCTCATGTGTAATAACTATGTTCACAGTTATTCATAAATGTGAAACGGTAGTCAAGTGGTGCAAATAGTAGTGAACTTAGCTGTGAATCCAAATGTTCAGGTTTGATTTCTGTGCAGTGCAATGTTATTTTCTGCCACTCTTACCACACGAACAAACCAATGGACAAACCAACGAACAAACCAACGGACAAATGAACGAACAAACGAATGAACAGCCACTGCTCTTATTCTACTAAAGACTTGCTGTAATTCAGAAAAATCTTTTTAGAAGGAAAAGCAAATTGTGTTTATCAAGTTTCTAGGGTGGACTGCGGTTGAAGGAGGTTTGACTATACACTGTATATAGAATAAGGAGCTGTTTTGAATTGCAGTCTATATATAGCAATACATATACAGGTCTTACCCGCACTTGTATCTTGTGCCAACAATCGGGCTCACCGAGCAGTTGTCGCAATTGTAGGGAATCTCAGTTTTCCTAAATCGGTCTCTAATAATGTGTCTGTCTTCAGATAACACTTGGTTTTGTCCCATATCTATCGCACCCTGTATAATGCAATGCATACAAGAAAGCCTGAAATAATCTTTTTATTAACTAAAAGGACGTTTCTGAAGATACCTAGCTCGTGATATGAGATATGCCGCTGAACAAGTTGATAATTTAAAGCCAGAGGGTTGGAGAGGTAGAAAGCATCTTCATGTATATACATGTATATGTATATATATATATATAAATATATAGAAATAAAAATAATATATATACATATACATAAGTATATACCTATTTATTTATGAGTGGTATAAATACTTATAGTAATTATATAATGCACACACCCTCTGGTTAAGATTATCAAAATTTTATATACATATTAAAAATTATTACCAGAACAACGCGTTAATCTTACTAACTATAGTTATCTACAGTAACTTTAGTGTATTTAGTGGTTATGATCTGCAAAAAATGTAACATTGCAATGTACTACATGCAGTACGTACCATAGAGAGTAGGCCTACTTACTTTTAACACAGACGTATAACATAAACATTGAATTTAACTTATGTGAATTTAGCTTACTGAACACTTTTACTTACTGAACATTTTTACTTACTGAACACTTTCACTTACTGAACACTCTTACTTACTGAACACTTTTACTTACTGAACACTTTTACTTACTGAACACTTTTACTTACTGAACACTTTCACTTACTAAACACTTTTACTTACTGAACACTTTTACTTACTGAACACTTTCACTTACTGAACACTTTCACTTACTGAACACTTTTACTTACTGAACACTTTTACTTACTGAACACTTTTACTTACTGAACACTTTTACTTACTGAACACTTTCACTTACTGAACACTTTCACTTACTGAACACTTTTACTTACTGAACACTTTTACTTACTGAACACTTTTACTTACTGAACACTTTTACTTACTGAACACTTTTACTTACTGAACACTTTTACTTACTGAACACTTTTACTTACTGAACACTTTCACTTACTGAACACTTTCACTTACTAAACACTTTTACTTACGGAACACTTTTACTTACTGAACACTTTCACTTACTGAACACTTTTACTTACTGAACACTTTTACTTACTGAACACTTTTACTTACTGAACACTTTTACTTACTGAACACTTTTACTTACTGAACACTTTTACTTACTGAACACTTTTACTTACTGAACACTTTTACTTACTGAACACTTTTACTTACTGAACACTTTTACTTACTGAACAATCTTACTTACTGAACACTTTTACTTACTGAACACTTTCACTTACTGAACACTTTTACTTACTGAACACTTTCACTTACTAAACACTTTTTCTTACTGAACACTTTTACTTACTGAACACTTTTACTTACTGAACACTTTTACTTACTGAACACTTTTACTTACTGAACACTTTTACTTACTGAACACTTTTACTTACTGAACACTTTTACTTACTGAACACTTTTACTTACTGAACACTTTTACTTACTGAACACTTTTACTTACTGAACACTTTTACTTACTGAACACTTTTACTTACTGAACACTTTCACTTACTGAACACTTTCACTTACTGAACACTTTTACTTACTGAACACTTTTACTTACTGAACACTTTTACTTACTGAACACTTTTACTTACTGAACACTTTTACTTACTGAACACTTTTACTTACTGAACACTTTTACTTACTGAACACTTTCACTTACTGAACACTTTTACTTACTGAACACTTTTACTTACTGAACACTTTTACTTACGGAACACTTTTACTTACTGAACACTTTCACTTACTGAACACTTTTACTTACTGAACACTTTTACTTACTGAACACTTTTACTTACTGAACACTTTTACTTACTGAACACTTTTACTTACTGAACACTTTTACTTACTGAACACTTTTACTTACTGAACACTTTTACTTACTGAACACTTTTACTTACTGAACACTTTTACTTACTGAACACTTACTTACTGAACACTTTCACTTACTGAACACTTTTACTTACTGAACACTTTTACTTACTGAACACTTTTACTTACGGAACACTTTTACTTACTGAACACTTTTACTTACTGAACACTTACTTACTGAACACTTTCACTTACTGAACACTTTTACTTACTGAACACTTTTACTTACTGAACACTTTTACTTACTGAACACTTTTACTTACTGAACACTTTTACTTACTGAACACTTTTACTTACTGAACACTTTCACTTACTAAACACTTTTACTTACTGAACACTTTTACTTACTGAACACTTTTACTTACTGAACACTTTTACTTACTGAACACTTTTACTTACTGAACACTTACTTACTGAACACTTTTACTTACTGAACACTTTTACTTACTGAACACTTTTACTTACTGAACACTTTTACTTACTGAACACTTTTACTTACTGAACACTTTTACTTACTGAACACTTTTACTTACTGAACACTTTTACTTACTGAACACTTTTACTTAATGAACACTTACTTACTGAACACTTTTACTTAATGAACACTTTTACTTACTGAACACTTTTACTTACTGAACACTTTTACTTACTGAACACTTTTACTTACTGAACACTTTTACTTACTGAACACTTTTACTTACTGAACACTTACTTACTGAACACTTTCACTTACTGAACACTTTTACTTACTGAACACTTTTACTTACTGAACACTTTTACTCACGGAACACTTTTACTTACTGAACACTTTTACTTACTGAACACTTACTTACTGAACACTTTCACTTACTGAACACTTTCACTTACTGAACACTTTTACTTACTGAACACTTTTACTTACTGAACACTTTCACTTACCGAACACTTTTACTTACTGAACACTTTTACTTACTGAACACTTTTACTTACTGAACACTTTCACTTACCGAACACTTTTACTTACTGAACACTTTTACTTACTGAACACTTTTACTTACTGAACACTTTTACTTACTGAACACTTTTACTTACTGAACACTTTTACTTACTGAACACTTTTACTTACTGAACACTTTTACTTACCGAACACTTTTACTTACTGAACACTTTTACTTACTGAACACTTTTACTTACTGAACACTTTTACTTACTGAACACTTTTACTTACTGAACACTTTTACTTACTGAACACTTTTACTTACTGAACACTTTTACTTACTGAACACTTTTACTTACTGAACACTTTCACTTACTGAACACTTTTACTTACTGAACACTTTTACTTACTGAACACTTTTACTTACGGAACACTTTTACTTACTGAACACTTTCACTTACTGAACACTTTTACTTACTGAACACTTTTACTTACTGAACACTTTTACTTACTGAACACTTTTACTTACTGAACACTTTTACTTACTGAACACTTTTACTTACTGAACACTTTTACTTACTGAACACTTTTACTTACTGAACACTTTTACTTACTGAACACTTTTACTTACTGAACACTTACTTACTGAACACTTTCACTTACTGAACACTTTTACTTACTGAACACTTTTACTTACTGAACACTTTTACTTACGGAACACTTTTACTTACTGAACACTTTTACTTACTGAACACTTACTTACTGAACACTTTCACTTACTGAACACTTTTACTTACTGAACACTTTTACTTACTGAACACTTTTACTTACTGAACACTTTTACTTACTGAACACTTTTACTTACTGAACACTTTTACTTACTGAACACTTTTACTTACTGAACACTTTTACTTACTGAACACTTTTACTTACTGAACACTTTTACTTACTGAACACTTTTACTTACTGAACACTTTCACTTACTGAACACTTTCACTTACTGAACACTTTTACTTACTGAACACTTTTACTTACTGAACACTTTTACTTACTGAACACTTTTACTTACTGAACACTTTTACTTACTGAACACTTTTACTTACTGAACACTTTTACTTACTGAACACTTTTACTTACTGAACACTTTCACTTACTGAACACTTTTACTTACTGAACACTTTTACTTACTGAACACTTTTACTTACGGAACACTTTTACTTACTGAACACTTTCACTTACTGAACACTTTTACTTACTGAACACTTTTACTTACTGAACACTTTTACTTACTGAACACTTTTACTTACTGAACACTTTTACTTACTGAACACTTTTACTTACTGAACACTTTTACTTACTGAACACTTTTACTTACTGAACACTTTTACTTACTGAACACTTTTACTTACTGAACACTTACTTACTGAACACTTTTACTTACTGAACACTTTTACTTACTGAACACTTTTACTTACTGAACACTTTTACTTACTGAACACTTTCACTTACCGAACACCTTTACTTACTGAACACTTTTACTTACTGAACACTTTTACTTACTAAACACTTTTACTTACGGAACACTTTTACTTACTGAACACTTACTTAATGAACACTTTTATTTACTGAACACTTTTACTTACTGAACACTTTTACTTACTGAACACTTACTTACTGAACACTTTCACTTACTGAACACTTTTACTTACTGAACACTTTTACTTACTGAACACTTTTACTTACGGAACACTTTTACTTACTGAACACTTTTACTTACTGAACACTTACTTACTGAACACTTTCACTTACTGAACACTTTTACTTACTGAACACTTTTACTTACTGAACACTTTTACTTACTGAACACTTTTACTTACTGAACACTTTTACTTACTGAACACTTTTACTTACTGAACACTTTTACTTACTGAACACTTTTACTTACTGAACACTTTTACTTACTGAACACTTTTACTTACTGAACACTTTCACTTACTGAACACTTTCACTTACTAAACACTTTTACTTACGGAACACTTTTACTTACTGAACACTTTCACTTACTGAACACTTTTACTTACTGAACACTTTTACTTACTGAACACTTTTACTTACTGAACACTTTTACTTACTGAACACTTTTACTTACTGAACACTTTTACTTACTGAACACTTTTACTTACTGAACACTTTTACTTACTGAACACTTTTACTTACTGAACACTTTTACTTACTGAACAATCTTACTTACTGAACACTTTTACTTACTGAACACTTTCACTTACTGAACACTTTTACTTACTGAACACTTTCACTTACTAAACACTTTTTCTTACTGAACACTTTTACTTACTGAACACTTTTACTTACTGAACACTTTTACTTACTGAACACTTTTACTTACTGAACACTTTTACTTACTGAACACTTTTACTTACTGAACACTTTTACTTACTGAACACTTTTACTTACTGAACACTTTTACTTACTGAACACTTTTACTTACTGAACACTTTTACTTACTGAACACTTTTACTTACTGAACACTTTCACTTACTGAACACTTTCACTTACTGAACACTTTTACTTACTGAACACTTTTACTTACTGAACACTTTTACTTACTGAACACTTTTACTTACTGAACACTTTTACTTACTGAACACTTTTACTTACTGAACACTTTTACTTACTGAACACTTTCACTTACTGAACACTTTTACTTACTGAACACTTTTACTTACTGAACACTTTTACTTACGGAACACTTTTACTTACTGAACACTTTCACTTACTGAACACTTTTACTTACTGAACACTTTTACTTACTGAACACTTTTACTTACTGAACACTTTTACTTACTGAACACTTTTACTTACTGAACACTTTTACTTACTGAACACTTTTACTTACTGAACACTTTTACTTACTGAACACTTTTACTTACTGAACACTTTTACTTACTGAACACTTACTTACTGAACACTTTCACTTACTGAACACTTTTACTTACTGAACACTTTTACTTACTGAACACTTTTACTTACGGAACACTTTTACTTACTGAACACTTTTACTTACTGAACACTTACTTACTGAACACTTTCACTTACTGAACACTTTTACTTACTGAACACTTTTACTTACTGAACACTTTTACTTACTGAACACTTTTACTTACTGAACACTTTTACTTACTGAACACTTTTACTTACTGAACACTTTCACTTACTAAACACTTTTACTTACTGAACACTTTTACTTACTGAACACTTTTACTTACTGAACACTTTTACTTACTGAACACTTTTACTTACTGAACACTTACTTACTGAACACTTTTACTTACTGAACACTTTTACTTACTGAACACTTTTACTTACTGAACACTTTTACTTACTGAACACTTTTACTTACTGAACACTTTTACTTACTGAACACTTTTACTTACTGAACACTTTTACTTACTGAACACTTTTACTTAATGAACACTTACTTACTGAACACTTTTACTTAATGAACACTTTTACTTACTGAACACTTTTACTTACTGAACACTTTTACTTACTGAACACTTTTACTTACTGAACACTTTTACTTACTGAACACTTTTACTTACTGAACACTTTTACTTACTGAACACTTTTACTTACTGAACACTTTTACTTACTGAACACTTTTACTTACTGAACACTTTCACTTACTGAACACTTTTACTTACTGAACACTTTTACTTACTGAACACTTTTACTTACGGAACACTTTTACTTACTGAACACTTTCACTTACTGAACACTTTTACTTACTGAACACTTTTACTTACTGAACACTTTTACTTACTGAACACTTTTACTTACTGAACACTTTTACTTACTGAACACTTTTACTTACTGAACACTTTTACTTACTGAACACTTTTACTTACTGAACACTTTTACTTACTGAACACTTTTACTTACTAAACACTTACTTACTGAACACTTTTATTTACTGAACACTTTTACTTACTAAACACTTTTACTTACTGAACACTTTTACTTACTGAACACTTTCACATACCGAACACCTTTACTTACTGAACACTTTTACTTACTGAACACTTTTACTTACTAAACACTTTTACTTACGGAACACTTTTACTTACTGAACACTTACTTAATGAACACTTTTATTTACTGAACACTTTTACTTACTGAACACTTTTACTTACTGAACACTTACTTACTGAACACTTTCACTTACTGAACACTTTTACTTACTGAACACTTTTACTTACTGAACACTTTTACTTACGGAACACTTTTACTTACTGAACACTTTTACTTACTGAACACTTACTTACTGAACACTTTCACTTACTGAACACTTTTACTTACTGAACACTTTTACTTACTGAACACTTTTACTTACTGAACACTTTTACTTACTGAACACTTTTACTTACTGAACACTTTTACTTACTGAACACTTTTACTTACTGAACACTTTTACTTACTGAACACTTTTACTTACTGAACACTTTTACTTACTGAACACTTTTACTTACTGAACACTTTCACTTACTGAACACTTTCACTTACTGAACACTTTTACTTACTGAACACTTTTACTTACTGAACACTTTTACTTACTGAACACTTTTACTTACTGAACACTTTTACTTACTGAACACTTTTACTTACTGAACACTTTTACTTACTGAACACTTTTACTTACTGAACACTTTTACTTACTGAACACTTTCACTTACTGAACACTTTTACTTACTGAACACTTTTACTTACTGAACACTTTTACTTACGGAACACTTTTACTTACTGAACACTTTCACTTACTGAACACTTTTACTTACTGAACACTTTTACTTACTGAACACTTTTACTTACTGAACACTTTTACTTACTGAACACTTTTACTTACTGAACACTTTTACTTACTGAACACTTTTACTTACTGAACACTTTTACTTACTGAACACTTTTACTTACTGAACACTTTTACTTACTGAACACTTTTACTTACTGAACACTTACTTAATGAACACTTTTATTTACTGAACACTTTTACTTACTGAACACTTTTACTTACTGAACACTTTTACTTACGGAACACTTTTACTTACTGAACACTTTCACTTACTGAACACTTTTACTTACTGAACACTTTCACTTACTGAACACTTTTACTTACTGAACACTTTTACTTACTGAACACTTTTACTTACTGAACACTTTTACTTACTGAACACTTTTACTTACTGAACACTTTTACTTACTGAACACTTTTACTTACTGAACACTTTTACTTACTGAACACTTTCACTTACCGAACACTTTTACTTACTGAACACTTTTACTTACTGAACACTTTTACTTACTGAACACTTTCACTTACTAAACACTTTTACTTACTGAACACTTTTACTTACTGAACACTTTTACTTACTGAACACTTTTACTTACTGAACACTTTTACTTACTGAACACTTACTTACTGAACACTTTTACTTACTGAACACTTTTACTTACTGAACACTTTTACTTACTGAACACTTTTACTTACTGAACACTTTTACTTACTGAACACTTTTACTTACTGAACACTTTTACTTACTGAACACTTTTACTTACTGAACACTTTTACTTAATGAACACTTACTTACTGAACACTTTTACTTAATGAACACTTTTACTTACTGAACACTTTTACTTACTGAACACTTTTACTTACTGAACACTTTTACTTACTGAACACTTTTACTTACTGAACACTTTTACTTACTGAACACTTACTTACTGAACACTTTCACTTACTGAACACTTTTACTTACTGAACACTTTTACTTACTGAACACTTTTACTCACGGAACACTTTTACTTACTGAACACTTTTACTTACTGAACACTTACTTACTGAACACTTTCACTTACTGAACACTTTCACTTACTGAACACTTTTACTTACTGAACACTTTTACTTACTGAACACTTTCACTTACCGAACACTTTTACTTACTGAACACTTTTACTTACTGAACACTTTTACTTACTGAACACTTTCACTTACCGAACACTTTTACTTACTGAACACTTTTACTTACTGAACACTTTTACTTACTGAACACTTTTACTTACTGAACACTTTTACTTACTGAACACTTTTACTTACTGAACACTTTTACTTACTGAACACTTTTACTTACCGAACACTTTTACTTACTGAACACTTTTACTTACTGAACACTTTTACTTACTGAACACTTTTACTTACTGAACACTTTTACTTACTGAACACTTTTACTTACTGAACACTTTTACTTACTGAACACTTTTACTTACTGAACACTTTTACTTACTGAACACTTTCACTTACTGAACACTTTTACTTACTGAACACTTTTACTTACTGAACACTTTTACTTACGGAACACTTTTACTTACTGAACACTTTCACTTACTGAACACTTTTACTTACTGAACACTTTTACTTACTGAACACTTTTACTTACTGAACACTTTTACTTACTGAACACTTTTACTTACTGAACACTTTTACTTACTGAACACTTTTACTTACTGAACACTTTTACTTACTGAACACTTTTACTTACTGAACACTTTTACTTACTGAACACTTACTTACTGAACACTTTCACTTACTGAACACTTTTACTTACTGAACACTTTTACTTACTGAACACTTTTACTTACGGAACACTTTTACTTACTGAACACTTTTACTTACTGAACACTTACTTACTGAACACTTTCACTTACTGAACACTTTTACTTACTGAACACTTTTACTTACTGAACACTTTTACTTACTGAACACTTTTACTTACTGAACACTTTTACTTACTGAACACTTTTACTTACTGAACACTTTTACTTACTGAACACTTTTACTTACTGAACACTTTTACTTACTGAACACTTTTACTTACTGAACACTTTTACTTACTGAACACTTTCACTTACTGAACACTTTCACTTACTGAACACTTTTACTTACTGAACACTTTTACTTACTGAACACTTTTACTTACTGAACACTTTTACTTACTGAACACTTTTACTTACTGAACACTTTTACTTACTGAACACTTTTACTTACTGAACACTTTTACTTACTGAACACTTTCACTTACTGAACACTTTTACTTACTGAACACTTTTACTTACTGAACACTTTTACTTACGGAACACTTTTACTTACTGAACACTTTCACTTACTGAACACTTTTACTTACTGAACACTTTTACTTACTGAACACTTTTACTTACTGAACACTTTTACTTACTGAACACTTTTACTTACTGAACACTTTTACTTACTGAACACTTTTACTTACTGAACACTTTTACTTACTGAACACTTTTACTTACTGAACACTTTTACTTACTGAACACTTACTTACTGAACACTTTTACTTACTGAACACTTTTACTTACTAAACACTTTTACTTACTGAACACTTTTACTTACTGAACACTTTCACTTACCGAACACCTTTACTTACTGAACACTTTTACTTACTGAACACTTTTACTTACTAAACACTTTTACTTACGGAACACTTTTACTTACTGAACACTTACTTAATGAACACTTTTATTTACTGAACACTTTTACTTACTGAACACTTTTACTTACTGAACACTTACTTACTGAACACTTTCACTTACTGAACACTTTTACTTACTGAACACTTTTACTTACTGAACACTTTCACTTACCGAACACTTTTACTTACTGAACACTTTTACTCACGGAACACTTTTACTTACTGAACACTTTTACTTACTGAACACTTACTTACTGAACACTTTCACTTACTGAACACTTTCACTTACTGAACACTTTTACTTACTGAACACTTTTACTTACTGAACACTTTTACTTACTGAACACTTTTACTTACTGAACACTTTTACTTACTGAACACTTTCACTTACTAAACACTTTTACTTACTGAACACTTTTACTTACTGAACACTTTTACTTACTGAACACTTTTACTTACTGAACACTTTTACTTACTGAACACTTACTTACTGAACACTTTTACTTACTGAACACTTTTACTTACTGAACACTTTTACTTACTGAACACTTTTACTTACTGAACACTTTTACTTACTGAACACTTTTACTTACTGAACACTTTTACTTACTGAACACTTTTACTTACTGAACACTTTTACTTAATGAACACTTACTTACTGAACACTTTTACTTAATGAACACTTTTACTTACTGAACACTTTTACTTACTGAACACTTTTACTTACTGAACACTTTTACTTACTGAACACTTTTACTTACTGAACACTTTTACTTACTGAACACTTACTTACTGAACACTTTCACTTACTGAACACTTTTACTTACTGAACACTTTTACTTACTGAACACTTTTACTCACGGAACACTTTTACTTACTGAACACTTTTACTTACTGAACACTTACTTACTGAACACTTTCACTTACTGAACACTTTCACTTACTGAACACTTTTACTTACTGAACACTTTTACTTACTGAACACTTTTACTTACTGAACACTTTTACTTACTGAACACTTTTACTTACTGAACACTTTCACTTACTGAACACTTTCACTTACTGAACACTTTTACTTACTGAACACTTTTACTTACTGAACACTTTTACTTACTGAACACTTTTACTTACTGAACACTTTTACTTACTGAACACTTTTACTTACTGAACACTTTTACTTACTGAACACTTTTACTTACTGAACACTTTCACTTACTGAACACTTTTACTTACTGAACACTTTTACTTACTGAACACTTTTACTTACGGAACACTTTTACTTACTGAACACTTTCACTTACTGAACACTTTTACTTACTGAACACTTTTACTTACTGAACACTTTTACTTACTGAACACTTTTACTTACTGAACACTTTTACTTACTGAACACTTTTACTTACTGAACACTTTTACTTACTGAACACTTTTACTTACTGAACACTTTTA
Organism: Watersipora subatra; assembly: GCF_963576615.1. Lineage (NCBI taxonomy): Eukaryota > Metazoa > Bryozoa > Gymnolaemata > Cheilostomatida > Watersiporidae > Watersipora > Watersipora subatra. The sequence goes on from NC_088714.1 coordinate 64,307,888, forward strand.
CTTACTGAACACTTTTACTTACTGAACACTTACTTACTGAACACTTTTACTTACTGAACACTTTTACTTACTAAACACTTTTACTTACTGAACACTTTTACTTACTGAACACTTTCACTTACCGAACACCTTTACTTACTGAACACTTTTACTTACTGAACACTTTTACTTACTAAACACTTTTACTTACGGAACACTTTTACTTACTGAACACTTACTTAATGAACACTTTTATTTACTGAACACTTTTACTTACTGAACACTTTTACTTACTGAACACTTACTTACTGAACACTTTCACTTACTGAACACTTTTACTTACTGAACACTTTTACTTACTGAACACTTTTACTTACGGAACACTTTTACTTACTGAACACTTTTACTTACTGAACACTTACTTACTGAACACTTTCACTTACTGAACACTTTTACTTACTGAACACTTTTACTTACTGAACACTTTTACTTACTGAACACTTTTACTTACTGAACACTTTTACTTACTGAACACTTTTACTTACTGAACACTTTTACTTACTGAACACTTTTACTTACTGAACACTTTTACTTACTGAACACTTTTACTTACTGAACACTTTTACTTACTGAACACTTTCACTTACTGAACACTTTCACTTACTGAACACTTTTACTTACTGAACACTTTTACTTACTGAACACTTTTACTTACTGAACACTTTTACTTACTGAACACTTTTACTTACTGAACACTTTTACTTACTGAACACTTTTACTTACTGAACACTTTTACTTACTGAACACTTTTACTTACTGAACACTTTCACTTACTGAACACTTTTACTTACTGAACACTTTTACTTACTGAACACTTTTACTTACGGAACACTTTTACTTACTGAACACTTTCACTTATTGAACACTTTTACTTACTGAACACTTTTACTTACTGAACACTTTTACTTACTGAACACTTTTACTTACTGAACACTTTTACTTACTGAACACTTTTACTTACTGAACACTTTTACTTACTGAACACTTTTACTTACTGAACACTTTTACTTACTGAACACTTTTACTTACTGAACACTTTTACTTACTGAACACTTACTTAATGAACACTTTTATTTACTGAACACTTTTACTTACTGAACACTTTTACTTACTGAACACTTTTACTTACGGAACACTTTTACTTACTGAACACTTTCACTTACTGAACACTTTTACTTACTGAACACTTTCACTTACTGAACACTTTTACTTACTGAACACTTTTACTTACTGAACACTTTTACTTACTGAACACTTTTACTTACTGAACACTTTTACTTACTGAACACTTTTACTTACTGAACACTTTTACTTACTGAACACTTTTACTTACTGAACACTTTCACTTACCGAACACTTTTACTTACTGAACACTTTTACTTACTGAACACTTTTACTTACTGAACACTTTCACTTACCGAACACTTTTACTTACTGAACACTTTTACTTACTGAACACTTTTACTTACTGAACACTTTTACTTACTGAACACTTTTACTTACTGAACACTTTTACTTACTGAACACTTTTACTTACTGAACACTTTTACTTACTGAACACTTTTACTTACTGAACACTTTTACTTACTGAACACTTTCACTTACCGAACACTTTTACTTACTGAACACTTTTACTTACTGAACACTTTTACTTACTGAACACTTTCACTTACCGAACACTTTTACTTACTGAACACTTTTACTTACTGAACACTTTTACTTACTGAACACTTTCACTTACCGAACACTTTTACTTACTGAACACTTTTACTTACTGAACACTTTTACTTACTGAACACTTTTACTTACTGAACACTTTTACTTACTGAACACTTTGACTTACTGAACACTTTTACTTAATGAACACTTACTTACTGAACACTTTTACTTACTGAACACTTTTACTTACTGAACACTTTTACTTACTGAACACTTTTACTTAATGAACACTTTTACTTACTGAACACTTTTACTTACTGAACACTTTCACTTACTGAACACTTTTACTTACTGAACACTTTCACTTACTAAACACTTTTACTTACTGAACACTTTTACTTACTGAACACTTTTACTTACTGAACACTTTTACTTACTGAACACTTTTACTTACTGAACACTTACTTACTGAACACTTTTACTTACTGAACACTTTTACTTACTGAACACTTTTACTTACTGAACACTTTTACTTACTGAACACTTTTACTTACTGAACACTTTTACTTACTGAACACTTTTACTTACTGAACACTTTTACTTACTGAACACTTTTACTTAATGAACACTTACTTACTGAACACTTTTACTTACTGAACACTTTTACTTACTGAACACTTTTACTTACTGAACACTTTTACTTACTGAACACTTTTACTCACGGAACACTTTTACTTACTGAACACTTTTACTTACTGAACACTTACTTACTGAACACTTTCACTTACTGAACACTTTCACTTACTGAACACTTTTACTTACTGAACACTTTTACTTACTGAACACTTTCACTTACCGAACACTTTTACTTACTGAACACTTTTACTTACTGAACACTTTTACTTACTGAACACTTTCACTTTCCGAACACTTTTACTTACTGAACACTTTTACTTACTGAACACTTTTACTTACTGAACACTTTTACTTACTGAACACTTTTACTTACTGAACACTTTTACTTACTGAACACTTTTACTTACTGAACACTTTTACTTACCGAACACTTTTACTTACTGAACACTTTTACTTACTGAACACTTTTACTTACTGAACACTTTTACTTACTGAACACTTTTACTTACTGAACACTTTTACTTACTGAACACTTTTACTTACTGAACACTTTTACTTACTGAACACTTTTACTTACAGAACACTTTTACTTACTGAACACTTACTTACTGAACACTTTTACTTACTGAACACTTTTACTTACTGAACACTTTTACTTACTGAACACTTTTACTTACTGAACACTTTTACTTACTGAACACTTTTACTTACTGAACACTTTTACTTACTGAACACTTACTTACTGAACACTTTTACTTACTGAACACTTTTACTTACTGAACACTTTTACTTACTGAACACTTTTACTTACTGAACCCTTTTACTTACTGAACACTTTTACTTACTGAACACTTTTACTTACTGAACACTTTTACTTACTGAACACTTTTACTTACTGAACACTTTTACTTACTGAACACTTTTACTTACTGAACACTCTTACTTACTGAACACCTTTACTTACTGAACACTTTTACTTACTGAACACTTTTACTTACGGAACACTTTTACTTACTGAACACTTTTACTTACTGAACACTTTTACTTACTGAACACTTTTACTTACTAAACACTTTTACTTACTGAACACTTTTACTTACTGAACACTTTTACTTACTGAACACTTTTACTTACTGAACACTTTTACTTACTGAACACTTTTACTTACTGAACACTTTTACTTACTGAACACTTTTACTTACTGAACACTTTCACTTACTGAACACTTTTACTTACTGAACACTTTTACTTACTAAACACTTTTACTTACTGAACACTTTTACTTACTGAACACTTTTACTTACTGAACACTTTTACTTACTGAACACTTTTACTTACTGAACACTTTTACTTACTGAACACTTTTACTTACTGAACACTTTTACTTACTGAACACTTTCACTTACTGAACACTTTCACTTACTGAACACTTTTACTTACTGAACACTTTCACTTACTGAACACTTTTACTTACTGAACCCTTTTACTTACTGAACACTTTTACTTACTGAACACTTTTACTTACCTAACACTTTTACTTACTGAACACTTTTACTTACTGAACACTTTTACTTACTGAACACTTTTACTTACTGAACACTCTTACTTACTGAACACTTTTACTTACTGAACACTTTTACTTACTGAACACTTTTACTTACGGAACACTTTTACTTACTGAACACTTTTACTTACTGAACACTTTTACTTACTGAACACTTTTACTTACTAAACACTTTTACTTACTGAACACTTTTACTTACTGAACACTTTTACTTACTGAACACTTTTACTTACTGAACACTTTTACTTACTGAACACTTTTACTTACTGAACACTTTTACTTACTGAACACTTTTACTTACTGAACACTTTCACTTACTGAACACTTTTACTTACTGAACACTTTCACTTACTGAACACTTTTACTTACTGAACACTTTTACTTACTGAACACTTTTACTTACTGAACACTTTTACTTACTGAACACTTTTACTTACTGAACACTTTTACTTACTGAACACTTTCACTTACTGAACACTTTTACTTACTGAACACTTTTACTTACTGAACACTTTTACTTACTGAACACTTTTACTTACTGAACACTTTTACTTACTGAACACTTTTACTTACTGAACACTTTTACTTACTGAACACTTTTACTTACTGAACACTTTTACTTACTGAACACTTTCACTTACTGAACACTTTTACTTACTGAACACTTTCACTTACCGAACACTTTTACTTACTGAACACTTTTACTTACTGAACACTTTTACTTACTGAACACTTTTACTTACTAAACACTTTTACTTACTGAACACTTTTACTTACTGAACACTTTTACTTAATGAACACTTTTACTTACTGAACACTTTTACTTACTGAACACTTTTACTTACTGAACACTTTTACTTACCGAACACTTTCACTTACTGAACACTTTTACTTACTGAACACTTTTACTTACTGAACACTCTTACTTACTGAACACTTTTACTTACTGAACACTTTTACTTACTGAACACTTTTACTTACTGAACACTTTTACTTACTGAACACTTTCACTTACTGAACACTTTTACTTACTGAACACTTTCACTTACTGAACACTTTTACTTACTGAACACTTTTACTTACTGAACACTTTTACTTACTGAACACTTTTACTTACTGAACACTTTTACTTACTGAACACTTTTACTTACTGAACACTTTCACTTACTGAACACTTTTACTTACTGAACACTTTTACTTACTGAACACTTTTACTTACTGAACACTTTTACTTACTGAACACTTTTACTTACTAAACACTTTTACTTACGGAACACTTTTACTTACTGAACACTTACTTAATGAACACTTTTATTTACTGAACACTTTTACTTACTGAACACTTTTACTTACTGAACACTTTTACTTACTGAACACTTTTACTTACTGAACACTTTCACTTACTAAGCACTTTTACTTACGGAACACTTTTACTTACTGAACACTTTTACTTACAGAACACTTTCACTTACTAAACACTTTCACTTACTGAACACTTTTACTTACCGAACACTTTTACTTACTGAACACTTTTACTTAATGAACACTTACTTACTGAACACTTTTACTTACTGAACACTTTTACTTACTGAACACTTTTACTTACTGAACACTTTTACTTACTGAACACTTTTACTTACTGAACACTTTTACTTACTGAACACTTTTACTTACTGAACACTTACTTACTGAACACTTTTACTTATTGAACACTTTTACTTACAGAACACTTTTACTTACTGAATACTTTTACTTACTGAACACTTTTACTTACTGAACACTTTTACTTACTGAACACTTTTACTTACTGAACACTTTTACTTACTGAACACTTTTACTTACTGAACACTTTTACTTACCGAACACTTTCACTTACTGAACACTTTTACTTACTGAACACTTTCACTTACTGAACACTTTTACTTACTGAACACTTTCACTTACTGAACACTTTTACTTACTGAACACTTTCACTTACTGAACACTTTTACTTAATGAACACTTTCACTTACTGAACACTTTTACTTACTGAACACTTTTACTTACTGAACACTTTTACTTACTGAACACTTTTACTTACTGAACACTTTCACTTACTGAACACTTTTACTTACTGAACACTTTCACTTACTGAACACTTTTACTTACTGAACACTTTCACTTACTGAACACTTTTACTTACTGAACACTTTCACTTACTGAACACTTTTACTTAATGAACACTTTCACTTACTAAACACTTTTACTTACTGAACACTTTTACTTACTGAACACTTTTACTTACTGAACACTTTCACTTACTGAACACTTTTACTTACTGAACACTTTCACTTACTGAACACTCTTACTTACTGAACACTTTTACTTACTGAACACTTTTACTTACTGAACACTTTCACTTACTGAACACTTTTACTTACTGAACACTTTCATTTACTGAACACTCTTACTTACTGAACACTTTTACTTACTGAACACTCTTACTTACTGAACACTTTTACTTACTGAACACACTTACTTACTGAACACTTTTACTTACTGAACACTTTTACTTACTGAACACTCTTACTTACTGAACACTTTTACTTACTGAACACACTTACTTACTGAACACTTTCACTTACTGAACACTCTTACTTACTGAACACTTTTACTTACTGAACACTCTTACTTACTGAACACTTTTACTTACTGAACACACTTACTTACTGAACACTTTTACTTACTGAACACTTTTACTTACTGAACACTTTTACTTACTGAACACTTTTACTTACTGAACACTTTTACTTACTGAACACTTTTACTTACTGAACACTCTTACTTACTGAACACTCTTACTTATTGAACACTTTTACTTACTGAACACTTTTACTTACTGAACACTTTTACTTACTGAACACACTTACTTACTGAACACTTTTACTTACTGAACACTTTTACTTACTGAACACTTTTACTTACTGAACACTTTTACTTACTGAACACTTTTACTTACTGAACACTTACTTACTGAACACTTTTACTTACTGAACACTTTCACTTACTGAACACTTTTACTTACTGAACACTTTTACTTACTGAACACTTTTACTTACTGAACACTTTTACTTACTGAACACTTTCACTTACTGAACACTTTTACTTACTGAACACTTTCACTTACTGAACACTTTTACTTACTGAACACTTTCACTTACTGAACACTTTTACTTACTGAACACTTTCACTTACTGAACACTTTTACTTAATGAACACTTTCACTTACTGAACACTTTTACTTACTGAACACTTTTACTTACTGAACACTTTTACTTACTGAACACTTTTACTTACTGAACACTTTCACTTACTGAACACTTTTACTTACTGAACACTTTCACTTACTGAACACTTTTACTTACTGAACACTTTCACTTACTGAACACTTTTACTTACTGAACACTTTCACTTACTGAACACTTTTACTTACTGAACACTTTCACTTACTGAACACTTTTACTTACTGAACACTTTCACTTACTGAACACTTTTACTTACTGAACACTTTCACTTACTGAACACTTTTACTTACTGAACACTTTCACTTACTGAACACTTTTACTTAATGAACACTTTCACTTACTAAACACTTTTACTTACTGAACACTTTTACTTACTGAACACTTTTACTTAATGAACACTTTTACTTACTGAACACTTTTACTTACTGAACACTTTTACTTACTGAACACTTTCACTTACTGAACACTTTTACTTACTGAACACTTTCACTTACTGAACACTTTTACTTACTGAACACTTTTACTTACTGAACACTTTCACTTACTGAACACTTTTACTTACTGAACACTTTTACTTACTGAACACTTTTACTTACTGAACACTTTTACTTAATGAACACTTTCACTTACTAAACACTTTTACTTACTGAACACTTTTACTTACTGAACACTTTTACTTAATGAACACTTTTACTTACTGAACACTTTTACTTACTGAACACTTTTACTTACTGAACACTCTTACTTACTGAACACTTTTACTTACTGAACACACTTACTTACTGAACACTTTCACTTACTGAACACTCTTACTTACTGAACACTTTTACTTACTGAACACTCTTACTTACTGAACACTTTTACTTACTGAACACACTTACTTACTGAACACTTTTACTTACTGAACACTTTTACTTACTGAACACTTTTACTTACTGAACACTTTTACTTACTGAACACTTTTACTTACTGAACACTTTTACTTACTGAACACTCTTACTTACTGAACACTCTTACTTATTGAACACTTTTACTTACTGAACACTTTTACTTACTGAACACTTTTACTTACTGAACACACTTACTTACTGAACACTTTTACTTACTGAACACTTTTCCTTACTGAACACTTTTACTTACTGAACACTTTTACTTACTGAACACTTTTACTTACTGAACACTTACTTACTGAACACTTTTACTTACTGAACACTTTTACTTACTGAACACTTTTACTTACTGAACACTTTTACTTACTGAACACTTTTACTTACTGAACACTTTTACTTACTGAACACTTTCACTTACTGAACACTTTTACTTACTGAACACTTTCACTTACTGAACACTTTTACTTACTGAACACTTTCACTTACTGAACACTTTTACTTACTGAACACTTTCACTTACTGAACACTTTTACTTAATGAACACTTTCACTTACTGAACACTTTTACTTACTGAACACTTTTACTTACTGAACACTTTTACTTACTGAACACTTTTACTTACTGAACACTTTCACTTACGGAACACTTTTACTTACTGAACACTTTCACTTACTGAACACTTTTACTTACTGAACACTTTCACTTACTGAACACTTTTACTTACTGAACACTTTCACTTACTGAACACTTTTACTTAATGAACACTTTCACTTACTAAACACTTTTACTTACTGAACACTTTTACTTACTGAACACTTTTACTTAATGAACACTTTTACTTACTGAACACTTTTACTTACTGAACACTTTTACTTACTGAACACTTTTACTTACTGAACACTTTTACTTACTGAACACTTTTACTTACTGAACACTTTTACTTACTGAACACTTTTACTTACTGAACACTTTTACTTACTGAATACTTTCACTTACTGAACACTTTTACTTACTGAACACTTTTACTTAATGAACACTTACTTACTGAACACTTTTACTTACTGAACACGTTTACTTACTGAACACTTTTACTTACTGAACACTTTTACTTACTGAATACTTTTACTTACTGAACACTTTTACTTACTGAACACTTTTACTTAATGAACACTTACTTACTGAACACTTTTACTTACTGAACACTTTTACTTACTGAACACTTTTACTTACTGAATACTTTCACTTACTGAACACTTACTTACTGAACACTTTTACTTACTGAACACTTTTACTTACTGAACACTTTTACTTACTGAACACTTTTACTTACTGAACACTTTTACTTACTGAACACTTTTACTTACTGAACACTTTTACTTACTGAACACTTTTACTTACCGAACACTTTTACTTACTGAACACTTTTACTTACTGAACACTTTTACTTACTGAACACTTACTTACTGAACACTTTTACTTGCTGAACACTTTTACTTACTGAACACTTTTACTTACTGAACACTTTTACTTACTGAACACTCTTACTTATTGAACACTTTTACTTACTGAACACTTTTACTTACTGAACACTTTTACTTACTGAACACACTTACTTACTGAACACTTTTACTTACTGAACACTTTTCCTTACTGAACACTTTTACTTACTGAACACTTTTACTTACTGAACACTTTTACTTACTGAACACTTACTTACTGAACACTTTTACTTACTGAACACTTTCACTTACTGAACACTTTTACTCACTGAACACTTTTACTTACTGAACACTTTTACTTACTGAACACTTTTACTTACTGAACACTTTCACTTACTGAACACTTTTACTTACTGAACACTTTCACTTACTGAACACTTTTACTTACTGAACACTTTCACTTACTGAACACTTTTACTTACTGAACACTTTCACTTACTGAACACTTTTACTTAATGAACACTTTCACTTACTGAACACTTTTACTTACTGAACACTTTTACTTACTGAACACTTTTACTTACTGAACACTTTTACTTACTGAACACTTTCACTTACGGAACACTTTTACTTACTGAACACTTTCACTTACTGAACACTTTTACTTACTGAACACTTTCACTTACTGAACACTTTTACTTACTGAACACTTTCACTTACTGAACACTTTTACTTAATGAACACTTTCACTTACTAAACACTTTTACTTACTGAACACTTTTACTTACTGAACACTTTTACTTAATGAACACTTTTACTTACTGAACACTTTTACTTACTGAACACTTTTACTTACTGAACACTTTTACTTACTGAACACTTTTACTTACTGAACACTTTTACTTACTGAACACTTTTACTTACTGAACACTTTTACTTACTGAACACTTTTACTTACTGAATACTTTCACTTACTGAACACTTTTACTTACTGAACACTTTTACTTAATGAACACTTACTTACTGAACACTTTTACTTACTGAACACTTTTACTTACTGAACACTTTTACTTACTGAACACTTTTACTTACTGAATACTTTTACTTACTGAACACTTTTACTTACTGAACACTTTTACTTAATGAACACTTACTTACTGAACACTTTTACTTACTGAACACTTTTACTTACTGAACACTTTTACTTACTGAACACTTTCACTTACTGAACACTTACTTACTGAACACTTTTACTTACTGAACACTTTTACTTACTGAACACTTTTACTTACTGAACACTTTTACTTACTGAACACTTTTACTTACTGAACACTTTTACTTACTGAACACTTTTACTTACTGAACACTTTTACTTACTGAACTCTTTTACTTACTGAACACTTTCACTTACTGAACACTTTTACTTACTGAACACTTACTTACTGAACACTTTTACTTACTGAACACTTTTACTTACTGAACACTTTTACTTACTGAACACTTTTACTTACTGAACACTTTTACTTACTGAACACTTAGTTACTGAACACTTTTACTTACTGAACACTTTCACTTACTGAACACTTTTACTTACTGAACACTTTTACTTACTGAACACTTTTACTTACTGAACACTTTTACTTACTGAACACTTTTACTTACTGAACACTTTTACTTAATGAACACTTACTTACTGAACACTTTCACTTACTGAACACTTTTACTTACTGAACACTTTTACTTACTGAACACTTTCACTTACTGAACACTTTTACTTACTGAACACTTTTACTTACTGAACACTTTTACTTACTGAACACTTTTACTTACTGAACACTTTTACTTACTGAACACTTTTACTTACTGAACACTTTTACTTACTGAACACTTTTACTTACTGAACACTTTTACTTACTGAACACCTTTACTTACTGAACACTTTTACTTACTGAATACTTTCACTTACTGAACACTTTTACTTACTGAACACTTTTACTTACTGAACACTTTTACTTACTGAACACTTTTACTTAATGAACACTTACTTACTGAACACTTTTACTTACTGAACACTTTTACTTAATGAACACTTACTTACTGAACACTTTTACTTACTGAACACCTTTACTTACTGAACACTTTTACTTACTGAATACTTTCACTTACTGAACACTTTTACTTACTGAACACTTTTACTTACTGAACACTTTTACTTACTGAACACTTTTACTTAATGAACACTTACTTACTGAACACTTTTACTTACTGAACACTTTTACTTACTGAACACTCTTACTTACTGAACACTTTTACTTACTGAACACTTTTACTTACTGAACACTTTTACTTACTGAACACTTTTACTTACTGAATACTTTTACTTACTGAACACTTTTACTTACTGAACACTTTTACTTAATGAACACTTACTTACTGAACACTTTTACTTACTGAACACTTTTACTTACTGAACACTTTTACTTACTGAACACTTTCACTTACTGAACACTTACTTACTGAACACTTTTACTTACTGAACACTTTTACTTACTGAACACTTTTACTTACTGAACACTTTTACTTACTGAACACTTTTACTTACTGAACACTTTTACTTACTGAACACTTTTACTTACTGAACACTTTTACTTACCGAACACTTTTACTTACTGAACACTTTTACTTACTGAACACTTTTACTTACTGAACACTTACTTACTGAACACTTTTACTTACTGAACACTTTTACTTACTGAACACTTTTACTTACTGAACACTTTTACTTACTGAACACTTTTACTTACTGAACACTTTTACTTACTGAACACTTTTACTTACTGAACACTTTTACTCACTGAACACTTTTACTTACTGAACACTCTTACTTACTGAACACTTTTACTTACTGAACACTCTTACTTACTGAACACTTTTACTTACTGAACACTTTTACTTACTGAACACTTTTACTTACTGAACACTTTTACTTACTGAACACTTTTACTTACTGAACACTTTTACTTACTGAACACTTTTACTTACTGAACACTTTTACTTACTGAACACTTTTACTTACTGAACACTTTTACTTACTGAACACTTTTACTTACTGAACACTTTTACTTACTGAACACTTTTACTTACTGAACACTTACTTACTGAACACTTTTACTTACTGAACACTTTTACTTACTGAACACTTACTTACTGAACACTTTTACTTACTGAACACTTTTACTTACTGAACACTTTCACTTACTGAACACTTTTACTTACTGAACACTTACTTACTGAACACTTTTACTTACTGAGCACTTTTACTTACTGAACACTTTTACTTACGGAACACTTTTACTTACTGAACACTTTTACTTACTGAACACTTCTACTTACTGAACACTTTTACTTACTGAACACTTTTACTTACTGAACACTTACTTACTGAACACTTTTACTTACTGAACACTTTTACTTACTGAACACTTACTTACTGAACACTTTTACTTACTGAACACTTTTACTTACTGAACACTTTCACTTACTGAACACTTTTACTTACTGAACACTTTTACTTACTAAACACTTTTACTTACTGAACACTTTTACTTACTGAACACTTTTACTTACTGAACACTTTCACTTACTGAACACTTTTACTTACTGAACACTTTTACTTACTGAACACTTTTACTTACTAAACACTTTTACTTACTGAACACTTTTACTTACTGAACACTTTTACTTACTGAACACTTTTACTTACTGAACACTTTTACTTACTGAACACTTTTACTTACTGAACACTTTTACTTACTGAACACTTTTACTTACTGAACACTTTTACTTACTGAACACTTTTACTTACGGAACACTTTTACTTACTGAACACTTTCACTTACTGAACACTTTTACTTACTGAACACTTTTACTTACTGAACACTTTTACTTACTGAACACTTTTACTTACTGAACACTTTTATTTACTCAACACTTTTACTTACTGAACACTTTTACTTACTGAACACTTTTACTTACGGAACACTTTTACTTACTGAACACTTTTACTTACTGAACACTTTTACTTACTGAACACTTACTTAATGAACACTTTTACTTACTGAACACTTTTACTTACTGAACACTTTTACTTACTGAACACTTTTACTTACTGAACACTTTTACTTACTGAACACTTTTACTTACTGAACACTCTTACTTACTGAACACTTTTACTTACTGAACACTCTTACTTACTGAACACTTTTACTTACTGAACACTTTTACTTACTGAACACTTTTACTTACTGAACACTTTTACTTACTGAACACTTTTACTTACTGAACACTTTTACTTACTGAACACTTTTACTTACTGAACACTTTTACTTACTGAACACTTTCACTTACCGAACACTTTTACTTACTGAACACTTTTACTTACTGAACACTTTTACTTACTGAACACTTTTACTTACTGAACACTTTTACTTACTAAACACTTTTACTTACCAAATACTTTCACTTACTAAACACTTTTACTTACTGAACACTTTTACTTACTGAACACTCTTACTTACTGAACACTTTTACTTACTGAACACTTTCACTTACTGAACACTTTCACTTACTGAACACTTTTACTTACTGAACACTTACTTACTGAACACTTTTACTTACTGAACACTTTTACTTACTGAACACTTTTACTTACTGAACACTTTTACTTACTGAACACTTTTACTTACTGAACACTTTTACTTACTAAACACTTTTACTTACCAAATACTTTCACTTACTAAACACTTTTACTTACTTAACACTTTTACTTACCGAACACTTTTACTTACCGAACACTTTTACTTACCGAACACTTTTACTTACTAAACACTTACTTACTGAACACTTTTACTCACTGAACACTTTTACTTACCGAACACTTTTACTTACTGAACACTTTTACTTACTAAACACTTTTACTTACTGAACACTTTTACTTACTGAACACTTTTACTTACTGAACACTTACTTACTGAACACTTTTACTTACTGAACACTTTTACTTACTGAACACTTTTACTTACTGAACACTTTTACTTACTGAACACTTTTACTTACTGAACACTTACTTACTGAACACTTTTACTTACTGAACACTTTTACTTACTGAACACTCTTACTTACTGAACACTTTTACTTATTGAACGCTCTTACTTACTGAACACTCTTACTTACTGAACACTCTTACTTACTGAACACTTTTACTTACTGAACACTCTTACTTACTGAACACTTTTACTTACTGAACACTTTTACTTACTGAACACTTACTTACTGAACACTTACTTACTGAACACTTTTACTTACTGAACACTTTTACTTACTGAACACTTTTACTTACTGAACACTTTTACTTACTGAACACTTTTACTTACTGAACACTTTTACTTACTGAACACTTTTACTTACTGAACACTTTTACTTACTGAACACTTTTACTTACTGAACACTTTTACTTACTGAACACTTTTACTTACTGAACACTTACTTACTGAACACTTTTACTTACTGAACACTTTCACTTACTGAACACTTTTACTTACTGAACACTTTTACTTACTGAACACTTTTACTTACTGAACACTTTTACTTACTGAACACTTTTACTTACTGAACACTTTTACTTACTGAACACTTTTACTTACTGAACACTTACTTACTGAACACTTTTACTTACTGAACACTTTTACTTACTGAACACTCTTACTTACTGAACACTTTTACTTATTGAACGCTCTTACTTACTGAACACTCTTACTTACTGAACACTCTTACTTACTGAACACTTTTACTTACTGAACACTCTTACTTACTGAACACTTTTACTTACTGAACACTTTTACTTACTGAACACTTTTACTTACGGAACACTTTTACTTACTGAACACTTTTACTTACTGAACACTTTCACTTACTGAACACTTTTACTTACTGAACACTTTTACTTACTGAACACTTTTACTTACTGAACACTTTTACTTACTGAACACTTTTACTTACTGAACACTTTTACTTACTGAACACTTACTTACTGAACACTTTTACTTACTGAACACTTTTACTTACTGAACACTCTTACTTACTGAACACTTTTACTTATTGAACGCTCTTACTTACTGAACACTCTTACTTACTGAACACTCTTACTTACTGAACACTTTTACTTACTGAACACTTTTACTTACTGAACACTTACTT
Source organism: Watersipora subatra (assembly GCF_963576615.1). NCBI lineage: Eukaryota > Metazoa > Bryozoa > Gymnolaemata > Cheilostomatida > Watersiporidae > Watersipora > Watersipora subatra. The sequence continues at coordinate 64,323,654 of NC_088714.1, forward strand.
ACTGAACACTTACTTACTGAACACTTTTACTTACTGAACACTTTTACTTACTGAACACTTTTACTTACTGAACACTTTTACTTACTGAACACTTTTACTTACTGAACACTTTTACTTACTGAACACTTTTACTTACTGAACACTTTTACTTACTGAACACTTTTACTTACTGAACACTTTTACTTACTGAACACTTTTACTTACTGAACACTTACTTACTGAACACTTTTACTTACTGAACACTTTCACTTACTGAACACTTTTACTTACTGAACACTTTTACTTACTGAACACTTTTACTTACTGAACACTTTTACTTACTGAACACTTTTACTTACTGAACACTTTTACTTACTGAACACTTTTACTTACTGAACACTTACTTACTGAACACTTTTACTTACTGAACACTTTTACTTACTGAACACTTTTACTTACTGAACACTTTTACTTACTGAACACTTTTACTTACTGAACACTTTTACTTACTGAACACTTTTACTTACTGAACACTTTTACTTACTGAACACTTACTTACTGAACACTTTTACTTACTGAACACTTTTACTTACTGAACACTTTTACTTACTGAACACTTTTACTTACTGAACACTTTTACTTACTGAACACTTTTACTTACTGAACACTTTTACTTACTGAACACTTTTACTTACTGAACACTTTTACTTACTGAACACTTTTACTTACTGAACACTTTTACTTACTGAACACTTTTACTTACTGAACACTTACTTACTGAACACTTTTACTTACTGAACACTCTTACTTACTGAACACTTTTACTTACTGAACACTTTTACTTACTGAACACTTTTACTTACTGAACACTTACTTACTGAACACTTTTACTTACTGAACACTTTTACTTACTGAACACTTACTTACTGAACACTTTTACTTACTGAACACTTTTACTTACTGAACACTTTCACTTACTGAACACTTACTTACTGAACACTTTTACTTACTGAACACTTTTACTTACTGAACACTTTTACTTACTAAACACTTTCACTTACTGAACACTCTTACTTACTAAACACTTACTTAAAGTTTTAGTAAGTAGTTTACTAAACTTCAATTTTGTCGGAGACTAAAATTTCATTACATATTGTTTTCAAATTCATTTTTACGCTAAATTAAGATGGCGAGCATCAGGCGTTGTGGGAGGAGCATCAGGTGCTGTGGGAGGAGCATCAGGTGCTGCGGGAGGAGCATCACGTGCTGCGGGAGGAGCATCAGGTGCTGCGGGAGGAGCATCAGGTGCTGCGGGAGGAGCATCAGGTGCTGTGGGAGGAGCATCAGGTGCTGTGGGAGGAGCATCAGGTGTTGTGGGAGGAGCATCAGGTGTTGTGGGAGGAGCATCAGGTGTTGTGGGAGGAGCATCAGGTGTTGTGGGAGGGATTTCAGCAAATAGCATATTGGTATTTTTGTTTTTTTGCCATAATCAGTACATTGACTGCCAAATTTTAATTTCGAAAAAACTTTTGTTGATATCGTATAGCAGAAACAAATTGACAAAAATCAATCTATTATGGGAAGGATGAAAAAACATCGTGGTTCAGTAGTAAAGCAAAAGATTCTTACTACAGGGGATCATGACTTGAGGATGCACCGTATTAATTAAGAATTTAGCGCGCGCAATCACGAAAAGGGCATACAGTACGTATATGGTAAAAGCGATGGGAATGGCAAGAATGGTTTGGCTGTGTAGTTAGGTGGGCGTTTTTAAGAACTTGCGGTTGCAATCTTCCTGAGTTTAATCCTTCTACGAAGTGCAATTTTCATTCCTAGGTTTTAATCGCTGTAGCCGGACAGATGAATGACAGACAAACATTAACATTTATATAATTATTATATAAATGTTAATGTTTGTCTGTCATTCATCTGTCCGGCTACAGCGATTAAAACCTAGGAATGAAAATTGCACTTCGTAGAAGGATTAAACTCAGGAAGATTGCAACCGCAAGTTGAACAGAAGGAAGGATTTTTGATGATATATATTTTCTATATATTATATAGAAAATATATATCATCAAAAATTCTTCCTTCTGTTCATTCTAAATTTGCTTCCTACAAATTAAGACAAAGCACACAAGTTCTTTTTATACATCATGTAGTGGCAACCATACAACATGCTGACTGTACATTAACTGTACACTATGATGTACCAGTTGCTTTGCAACAAGATACATAGGTAACTGTACACTTTGATGCACTGGTAGCTCTACAACAAGATGTACTCACAGCTGTAAAATAAAGCAAACAATGTACAGCGACAATAATCATGTACCGTGTGTTATCATGAAGAGAACTACATGTACTCACAGCTTTAAGCAGTCTTCGTTTGGGGCTAGGTCTAGTTGCAGGAAACTTCAGTTTAAGGAACAAGTGGGTTGGATCATGGACCCGTTCTCTTGGTTGTGCTTCACATTTCTCACATAGATCATAGTTGCCACAAACTCTGTAATAACCAACATATAAACACCTTCAATAATTATTTCTGTTATTAATTATTCAATAGAAATTACTGCAATGCTAAGTGCAGTAATTTCCACTTTGCCTCAAATTGGCTGCTTAGTTTATATGAAAACGAGAAGGAAGGCGGGGCTTATAATCTTAAAGGTTGACATGCAACTAACTTCACATTACAGTTATTTGGTATCAAAAGATTCACCATGTCTTACTCTGTTGTTTTGTAGGTGCAAAATATGTGGAAATGTGAGTACAAGCTCTTCAAAGCTCAAAAACGAACAGTTAATCGCCGCCACACGAGACCGCCCTAGTTGGGAATCAGTTTGTCTCTGACATAGTCAATCCATTTGATTATTGTCTTGTCACGTGATGTTCTCGCGTGAATTGAAAGGCCAATAAAAGGCTCAATATAAAACTTCTCGCAGCACTAGTTTATGACAAACACTTTGGGTTTTACCAAAGAGCCCTTACCAAATATAGATGCTCGCTAGTTTACAGTTTTGTTTCGGCATGGTCTAATCGTCTAGTAGTAATCTGATCATGTGACCCATACTTCCTGCCAAACAGCGCAAATAATTTCTGCAAAATTTTTCTGCTCTCACACGTGACTAACAGGCTTGTCATGTTTATCAGAGGGTGATATGCACTTCTTTGAGCTAAGGTTAAAAAATTAAAAAAATTTTTACGGTAGGTGTTGAGATATCAGTGCTCAAAATGACAGCATTTCAATTATGATGAAATAGACACGTAAGAACAATAGACATGGTTTTATTGAATGCGTGAAGTATATTTGTGAAACTACATATTTTGACAAATGAAGTTGCATAAAAGTGTAAACAGAAGCCATCTTGTTCAACTTCATCCCATTTGAGCTGTTTTGGAAAGAGATTCTAATCTACGGCAGTTTCGTGATGGCTGCGATTAACAGTTCGCTTTTGAGCTTTTAAAAGCTTGTAATCACATTCCCACATATTTTGCCCCTACAACACAGCAGAGTAAGACATGGAGAATCCTTTGATACCAAATAACTGTAATGTGAATTTTGTTGCAAGTCAGCCTTTAAATTTTTTTTGGAAGGATACATCTTAAAAAGATCGATATAATGCAACTCATAATTGTTGAAATGATAAGATGTGACATCGTTAGCAGTGGGTAACTTAAAACTATTCGAAGCATGGAAACGCAATGTTTAATGGCGTAGTAATATTTAGAAGAGGCAGCAGTGCTCATTGGCTGGTCACTCACATGAATATGCATATGAAAGATTTTTATTATGGTTAAAATCTCTATAAATGGACCATAGGCTAAGGTTAACTTTAAAAATAATGCTGTTTTAAACTTTCTGCCAACTCGTGCAAGATAGCAAATCATAATTCATTTGTATGCTTTTTTAAGACGCTTTCAAGTTTTGCACCCGAGAAATGTGCATGTGACGGAATGTCAAAAAAAGTCAAGCATAGACTGGGGGGTACGCGATACACACTTGTTTAGTCATACACAGTCTATAGATTTGGAGTTACCTCCTCTACATGCCATTTCCGGAGCTATGCTCCTGAAATAGTTTTTAGTTTATTGGAGAGCTGCGAGTGAGTCCAGTAGTTTACTGCAAAAGGATTTGTTATCAAGAAAGCTTTTGGTTACCATAGCCCAAAAACGCTCAAACATTTCTAAAGTCTGAAGTAGTCGGTCTACTGCATTTAATGACCCAATGTCAAGCATGCTCTTACCTACTGTCAATGAATATTCCCAATCTCAGCTGTTATGTATAATCATGTACGCCTATCAAAGAAAAAACTACTCTTCGTTTATAAATATTTCTCTTAAAACTGTGATTAGAATCGTAACTCCTCCTGAGTATCCATCCCAATATCGCATCCTGTGCGCGTACACATACACGTAAAAGTACACGTACACCTACGTGTACCCGTACACCTCGGAGAACTTTGAGAGTTTGAAATTGCCATAGGTCAGCAAGGTCAATAGATCTGCTGCACAATAGCTAAAATCGATTTGATGTTCAATATTCATACTACTAAGATTATATAACCAAAGTAAGTTTCCCATGTATTTAGTTTCTTCAGTCATAAGGAGACAACTCCTAGAACATTTGGAATAATTAATATATTTATATTTTGATTGCAGTGGGTCTAATTAGTAAAATAATTTATGTTAAACCAAACACTTTTCTTGTTGTTATTCTTTTGAATGAGAATTTCTGATGTTACTCACCCACATATATATCTTGGGCCTACAATCGGGCTCATCTTGCAATAGCTGCACGCAACGTCTGCATGACTTACTCTTGGGCATGGCGCTGGCAATTGAGCTCCTTGAAAAGCTGGTTGCACTTGCTGCATTGTAGTATAGAGTGGCTGAGGCACTGCTCCACCCTGATAGCCTGAGGCCTGAATTATATCAGGCCTCAGGTCAAGGTTATTAGGGTAAGCAAAGCCAAACTGCTGAGGTAGCGCAACTGCTGGTTGGTTAGGATAATATTGTGGAGCAACTTGGTAGCTGTTGAAAACCGTTGGCTGGTTTGGATAATAAATGGGTGCTCTTGGTTGAATCAGATTACTAGGCAATGCCCCCGATTGAGCTCCATAGGGAGAGGGAACTCTTGGTTGGCTGTTGGGAGCAGCTGATGGTAGTTGGTAGCCAAGAGAAAAGAGTTCTGAATACGCTGGCGGAGGAGTCAAGCGCTTTCCATCTCCATCAACATTATTTTTTTGAGAAGTCTGTAAATCTGCTTTCTTTTTGGCCCAGGGTGGCACAGCAGCAGGTAATGTCTGACAGTCTGCTGATTGTTCATCAAAATCTTGAGAAGCCGCTGAAGCTCCAATTTCTTCCCCGTTTTCTTGCAGACTCAATGTCGAAAAATTTGTTAGACTTGAAGCTAGACCAATGTCAGTGGTACCTGAACTGCTTGTTTCAACAGGTGGTTCCCCTACAATCATAACAGTAATCGATGTTTGCCTAAAAGCCAGTTTGCGTCGACATGCCATCTACTCTTTAAATAGGAGTCTTAGTAACCATGGTTACGGTGAAAGGTATTTGACTCCCGAGTGAAAATGTCTTATCGCTCTATTTGTTTCTATCAATTCACTCTACCGTTAGCTTAAGCAGCGGTTTCTTTTAATAGCTGCATACAACTTCATAGCTGGTAAAACTTGAAAAACATTCTTATGGTGCATAGGTTGTTATGATGATGCGCCATCGTTCTTTTAGCAGCAAATAAAATTGGTTACTGTGATTTTCTGAAAATAAATATTTGTTAGAATAATTAGTGACTGTAACTTTATATTTACTAGTTTATGTATTCATTCTCAGTGTGGTGGTCTTACCAAGGACACAAAGGGCATGTAAAGTATAAAGAAAAGGAAAAAGTGGGTCCACCAGCGTGAAACCTATCAGAATAGTCTTGAATTCGTGAAGGATATAAATCAGAATCAAGGTCCTACATATGTACCTCAGCTGAGTATATCCTTATACATATGAAATACAAGAACAGCTTTATAGGTATTAACAAAATTGTACTCCGCATCATTTCAGATAAGTGAGGGAGCTTTAAAAAGTAGTTTGTTGTTTATAGTAAGAGAACTAAATTTGCTGTACGATTGTCTGTAGAATATGTACGGCTCATTATAAACCAGCTGATACTATATTTTTTCTATAAAGCCTATTTTCATGAGGAAAAGTACAGCTCAGCGCTGATACAATACAAAAGCGAGTTGAAGTTTCTTTTTTTATCACTATTATTAGTTTTGAATACATCCACAAACTAGACTTGTTGGTATCCGGCTGCGGTGTAGCTTACACTGAGGGCTTAGAGTTGTGTCATCTTGATTGACAGTTATATGTGTTGAACACATTCAATTTGAGAAAGACAATTGCCTAATAAACTAAAAAGGCTTAGATTGCTACTACTACTGCTACTACTACTACTATTACTACTATTATTACTACTAGTACTGCTACTACTACTACTACTGCTACTACTACTACTACTATTACTACTACTATTACTACTACTACTACTACTGCTACTACTACTAATACTGCTACTCTACTACTACTGCTGTTATTACTGCTACAGCTGTCAGTAACATTCTCATAGCATACTTTATCAATGCGATATCTGTAGTCAAAGATTCTCGGGATTACTAAATTTTTGTTAACTATCATCTTTTGTCTTGAAAAAAGAAAAAATTTCAGTTCAACAAGTGGGATAAAAGTGTTTGAGCAGAAAAAACCATTCAGGCGTTTTCTATATATTTTACTTTGTCCTTTTTATGCTCCCTAATCGCGTCATTCTGAAAGGCTTGTTTAGACAATTATCACTTCACATACAAAAATGTATCATAAACCACTGGAAGATTGACCAGCACATTGGAAGCTGACAAGTGTGACAGGTGCTTGTTTTTCTATACAATATCCTCATCTAGCAAAAACCTTGTCTAACTACCAACTATAGCCACTTGTTTAAAAATTGTTGACTCTCACTAGCCATGGCTTAGCCATCGGGAGTGTGTTAGCAATTTGGACTATCATTAGTAATAATACCAACTATTATCAGAACTTGGCTCATCTGGCTGCCTTTGCGCCGGTAACTTGTCTACAACTGCATTGTCAATGGCAGAAGGTGCTTGACATTTAGGGCAGTTTTGAGCTTCATCGATTGTGGAGTCTTTCAGGCAACTCAAGCAGATAGTATGTCTGCAGAGAAAAACTCGTGTAGCTTGTGCAATTGCCAGACAGCTCTGGCATATCACTTCCTGTTTCTTGTTCGGTACGATCGACGCCATAGCTCTACTAAAGATCATGCAGGCAAATGTACTAGACTGTGTTAAGAGATCAATATACAGAAGATCAGTGTTTCTCCAGTACAGGAAAAGTATGCAAAAACATGATAGTCATATATTTGAATGGTTCAGAAGGTCTCACCGAGTTTGGCTGACATAGAGACTTCAGAGCTTCATCGATGGTTATACATGACAGTTGGTTTGCTATCTCTTTTGAGTAAAAGTTTTTAATGTTCTACTGTCTCCGCTAATGTTGTCAGCATTATTTTTACCAGTTAGTTAGCAAGTATTAACCAAACAACCTATACAGGTTTGGTCAGCAGCAATACAGAAATGCCCCCCATATTGTCAGAGTTCATATTGTTTCATCTAATATGTGACCTGTAGTAAAGAAGTTCACACTTTTACTAATACTCTTCAAAAATGCCTCACTATGTACCCTGTTATTTAGCATGCTTGACAACGCTTACCCGGTGTGTTATTTTATAGAACACTGGCACTCAAGGTGCGGCTTGTAGTTGAGCTGAGTTAGTTGCTGAAGTGAGTGAAGATGTCTGAATGCTGTTTCGCTGTTATGTATCTCCACCTATTTCTCAACCAACAGATCAATTAATAATGCGCAAATGTTTCCTTGTATTTTCATAGCTCGGTATCATTCTAGTGTAAACAACAGCTAGCATCGCTACCATTCATCATCTTATCTCTACTCTAGTTTAATGTAGAGCTAACAGCCTGTGACCATGTGCAATGAACACATCAGTAATTTGTTCATGAATAGCTGCAACGACCAAAGATATTGGCTAATACAGGTGGCGCACAGATGTTGCGCAATGATAAATTACATTTAGGGTTTTTTCAGATTCCCTACACGTACTCTTTAGGGCTACATATGTCAACAGGTTGAAACAATCTCTATCATGGAATGAAGTTCGAGGTGAGCCTTCATTTAGCTCTATACATTTCCATACACATAAAGTTATTCTCTATATGCCACTGTCAATTATATGTGACCCACCTGGTAATCACTCTACCAATGACCCATAGTTGACCCCAAAGCAACGTTGTCAGCATACACTGAGAGTGGCTGCTATGAGTCAAACTTTCAGTTATCGTAGCATCTAAATATCAACATGTAGTTAAAGACCTATGAATATGACTTTCAATGTATTTATTGACTGTAAATACACCTCATTGGCTTAACTATTACCTCCCTGGTTACTGTACCGATCGACGCGTAAACGCTAAATCGTAAAAGGCTTGCATTTGAAATCCTTTATATTTCTATTAATTTGGACTTATCCTCCACCTGCCACTCAGCAATATGTAACCGACTCTGTCACAAATCCATTAAAACATGTTTGTTAAAAGGCAAGCGTGCTGTTATCACAGGCTGAAATTGCTGTAATATTTATACAAAACTCCCATCTCTCTCTGGCTGGTGATCATATCATTATTGAGGAAATTTGGAATGAAAATCCACTTAAACATGATTCACCATTTTGGTTTTCAGAACTGTCTTTACTCACCTTGATAGATAAGCAAGTGTTAGGGAAACTCTTAGTCTTGTAGAGAGAGTAACTCCCATTTATATATTACTTTATTGGTAATAATTTCATTTTAAACATAAGTTTTTTCCAAATTATGTCGTACAAAGATAATAAAAAATAAAAACAAAAGGCATCAGTTAGTCAACCAAATAAAATAAATGGTTTAACATATAGTGTTTAACATCTAGTGTGTAAAGTACCTTTGATTGCTAAGGAAAGGCATATTAGGTAAAAGATCATTAAAGCAGCTAGCAATGATATTTTCAAAATAATAGTTAGATGTTGTATGCAATTGGTTCATATCACGTAAAGTAAAATAGGTTGAAAACCTGTAATCGTCATTTAGGAAACAAAGACACAAACCATGAATGTTCTTAAATAAAATGAAATGTTCTTAAAATAAACATTTAGCATTGATAAAGTAAAAAGATGTAAAGATTTGAAAAGATCATTCATAGGAATAAGATATGTTGAAGTATGATGTATATTTGATATTATTCGGAATGCTCATTTCTACAACAAAAATTAAATATTTCATCTGTTCAGAGGGTGTACAACTCCTAGGAATTTCTCATTTATTTTTTTGTACGCGCTTGAAGGCAGCAGTTTTTCATTTTGTCTAGTTTTCCCATAACAGCAGACACACCCACCAGCATTAAGACACACCCACCAGCATTAAGACACACCCACCAGCATTAAGACACACCCACCAGCATTAAGACACACCCACCAGCATTAAGACACACCCACCAGCATTAAGTACACATAGTTTGAAATTGCTGTAAGGGTATAAAAAAGCAAGCCTAAAATATTTCATATTCCAGGCGGCCTTTTCCAAAGCAGATCATGTTAATTGCTTTTGGTTTGTTAAAATCAATCTTGGCATTACTTTTTCTACTGGCTCGTGAAACTTCTGCGCCGCTTGCGATCTTACATAGAAAGAGGAAGTCGCTTGAAATCTCTGCTTTTTATTTTTATCTTTGTCTGCACAGCTAGCAGTAAATCTTTATTTAGTAAAATACTAATTTCATTTTTGTTTCAGGTTTAGGTTTTGGACAAAATAAAAGCTTAATCAAAAGTATCAGCCTAAAAAGTGAAAATATGTTATAGACTCTTTGTTGCCATTTGAGTTGCTGAACACTGAAATCTTTGGCTGATTTTTACAATGAAATTTGTAAAATTTACATCAGCAGGATTATTGCTAACATATAGCATATAGCGTTTCCAAACCCTCAACCCCAAACCTGTTAGTCTCATACATGCAGACTAACAATTTTTATTTTTTTAATTTCATGGTCTCAGATAAAAAAGAATTTTAATTGAACTGCTGACATTTAGTACTTTATAAACATATCACTACACAAACTTAAATGGAATTTAAAACAAATTCAGACATATTAAAAGTTCGCAGTTGGCCATATATAGCCTGTGGTTTTAATATAGAATGTTACTTTCCATATAAAACACTTTCAAATAATTGTTACCAATTCTACTTTTATTTGTTGTTAGCATATATGTATATATATACATGTACATATATATATATATATATATATATATATATATATATATATATATATATATATATATATATACATATATATATACTGTGCAAAGATGCACCTGAGACCATCCAACACATCATCAGTGGATGCAAGCGGCTAGCAGGGAACGCATACACTGAGCGGCATAATCATGTCGCAGGTGTTGTGTATAGAAGTCTATGTGATGAGTATGGCCTTAATAAACCACGACACTGGTGAGAAGCTCCTCCTGGTAAGCTCAATGAAAATGACCGCGCTAAGATCCTCTGGGATTTCTACAACCGAACTGACAAGCATGTCTTAGCAAACCAACCAGATATAGTGGTGGTGGACAAGGAGAACAAGAGGGCTACTATAATAGATATAGCAGTACCCAATGACTACAATATAGCCAGCAAAGAAAAAGAAAAGGTAGAGAAATATCTCCCTCTTGGGGAAGAGATTGAAAAATGCTGGAAGGTAAGAACAACTGTAATCCCAGTAGTCATTGGGGCACTGGGCGCAATAACACCGGCGCATAAAATGTGGCTTGCCCAAATACCAACAACAATCAACTCAGGTGAGTTGCAGAAAAGTGCGCTATTGGGAACAGCTAAGATCTTAAGGCGAGTGCTCAAACTCCCAGGTCTCTGGTAAGAGACCCGAGTTAGAGTAGAATTTACCACCCATACAGGGTATCCGGGGTGAGGAAACAATTTATATATATATATATATATAAAACTATGTGTACTGAAAAACTACAAGTTTAGTTAAAACATTTTATTATTTAAAGTTTTGCGCGTTAGGCTTGCACTCTTCAGATAAAATGTTAAAAATAAATATTCTACTAGCAGTAATGTTGTATAAAAGCTAAAAGCCAGTGTCTTAAGTAATACTGTTTCTTAGCAGGTATTTACTGGCATGACGGTAACTGGATAGCATTTCGTTGCGCTTATTTAAGGTGGCTAATTGAGGCTTGCATATTATGTAATACTTCTCTCATATACAGAGTTCGCATTTCTTAGTGGTAGGGCTATAAAAACTGGCAGTTTTTAAGATTGACCGTTTGATGTTGTGGTCTAGTCCACTATCCTTTAGTTGCCATGTATATTTACTTAGCTCTGTGGCATTCCTTTTTGATGTATGGTTGAAGGAAGCCTTATGGTTGGTATATCTAGTCTTAAAAGTATTTTGTGTCAAGCCGACGTATGTCTCTTCTGTTCCATTGTTGGTAGTGACTGATGCTTGGTATATGACATTCTCTGTTAGGCACTTGCTTTCCACAGGGCAGCTGGCTCTATTTCTACAGTTACATGTCCTGGAGTTGTCATCACCACAAGTAGGTAATAACAAAGTTTTATTGTGAGCGTTGATATGGCTTTTAATATTGGACATGCATGTAGCTTAGTTTGATTGTATTGGCATTATATAATTTATGCAGTTTATGGCCAAGTGGGAATTCTGTTCTTATGATGTTCAGGAACTGCCTTTCTATGTTGGAGGCAACATTCTTGCTATATGGCGGGTTATACCATATTATATTCCGTCTTCGCTTTTGCTTGTTATTGGTGGTCTGGTCGGATTCTGGCAAATATGATAGCTTGTAGTCGTACCCACTTTGTTGGAGTGCTTGTTGGCATGTGGGAGCTATTCCAAAGAATAGCTATGAAACCAGACAAATCAGATTTGTTTTTTCACTGTTAATAGCTTGATGAGACAACTCCTTACATAATTTCATTTATATTATCACTTAATGCTAACTAAAGTGAACTATATCAAATGTCGTGAACTCTGCACGGATAAAAGAGTTTTTTGGAGTAAAATAATAATGATATGAGTAAAAGTAGAAAATACTTCGCTAAAGGTCACTACAAATCTGTTTCGCGCAACCACACTCTTCACTTGAAAAACTCTCTTAGTGGAAATTGATCGAATTGAAAGTGAATCAACAGATTCAACAGTCACTGACATCATCTATCAGCCAACCAATTGCAAACTTTGCTGCCTCTTTCCTCAAACACTCAGCTCAGAGTTATTTTTATTTTCTTAGCCACACCGCATGGGTAGCCAGCCCCAGTATCCTGCCCTGCAGGTTACTCCACAGCATTCATTCGGATATCCACCTGACTGAATACTTCGCATCACTTCCTCAACGGACAGCAATGCCTCACATGTTGTCAATGGCGTCACCACCCAGCAAGCAGTCATCCCCAAGGTTTCACAACTTGTCCATAACAAGTGCTATAACGCCAAAACAGTGTCTCTACACACCAACAACCACTCGACATCGGCCCTTTATGTCAGAAGCCTTACCATCCGTTGTCAACAGCGACTGGCTCGGCTTAAGCCGAGTCGAGCCTGTCAGGACGTGCGGACTTACCAGAGTACGTTAGTAATCTAAGCTAGAGTAGCTGTTAGAGTTGTCAGCTGTTAGAGTTGTCAGCTGTTACAGTTGTCAGCTGTTACAGTTGTCAGCTGTTACAGTTGTCAGCTGTTACAGTTGTCGGCTGTTACAGTTTTCGACTGTTACAGTTGTCGGCTGTTACAGTTGTCAGCTGTTACAGCTGTCACCTGTTACAGCTGTCACCTGTTACAGCTGTCAGTTATGACCGAGACACACTTACTCTAATTTTTATCTAACACAAAGTTTATAGAGCAAACAAAAATGTATTTTTCAGTTTCATTTGAATGCAAAAGGAAATGCTGGCAGAGTAAAAATACAACTCAAGAATATAACTTCATGTTGTGTTGAACACAGTTTCAAGCTGTGCTGAATTAACACAATTAACAAACTCGACTATATGCAAAGAGATTCGGTAAAGGCCTCCTTTCATATATGCAAGCAATAGTTAGAGATATATATTAAAACATATATATAAGTACTAGCTGTATTACCCGGCATTAATAAAAAAGGTAATAAAAAAGTCTCTGGTCAGAAAATTGATATGTATTTAACATATAACAACGTTTGCCATTCTAACTTTCAAACTACATACCATGAGAAAAGTGTTTGGTGTAATTGAAATAAATTAAGAGAGAAAATAAAAACAATTGTGAAGGTTTTCAAACTTTGTCAAACAACTTTTAAACTTCATATCATGAGGAAAATGTTTCGTGCAGGTCAAATAATTTAAAAAAAATTAACTGACTAAAAATGTTTAGGTGTAAATGTGAAAAATTTTAGCAAGTAATAGCTAAATTAAGTTGGTTTTGCTACAATTACAATAAAAGATGATTCGGTAATGATACAATTAATACGAACTGAGAAAACAAATTAAAAATCCTGAATATGTAGAATTAATAATAATAATTCTTGCATCGAAGTGTGTGTGTATAAAAAAAATTACTATTCCACCAGAAGCTATCCATCAAAACTTTGAATACGACAATACGGAGACAATATAATTGTCCGCGTTATAAGAATTGGCCTTGAACCCCAGATACAGTAATTGAACCTTACGAAAAATATTTCTTAACAGGGGCATTGTAACATGTGGCCGCATCGGTAAAATAATCAGCGTGCGCAATAGCTATAACGGGAATGACCGACAGATCCACAGATCTACAGACATATTTTGAAAAAAATATATATAGATGTATGTAGATATAGCATACATATATCTTGAAGTTTGTCGTTCGTCTGTCCATTTACAGCGATAAAGTTTTAAAACAAAAGGTTGCCTTGAACTGGATTTGAATTCACAAAGATTGCAACATTAAATTTGCAAACAATCGTGCACGTAATAACAAGGCTAAATCATTCATATCACATCCATTGCTCTTATGGTATACGGTATACCCTTTTCGGGATTGCACACGCTAAATTTTTAATTAATACAGTGCACCCTCGGGCTGCGATGCTCTCGTTTTAAGATTTTTTGCCTTACAATATGGAACACGATGTTTGTCTGTCCTTGCCATACAAGAAAAAAAATTTTTCAATTTTTTCTGCCATAATCTATCAACAAAAATTTATCTCGAAATTAAAATTTGCAGCCGGTGAACTGATTAAGTCGATATAACAAAAATGCTAATATGCTATCAAGTGAAATCAAGTTTTTTTTAATTTTTAAATAAAACTTTAGACGGTGATAAAATTTACAAAAATGACAATATTAAAGTTAGTCTAGAAAACACTTACTAAAACTTAGCTTCAAGTACGTTTTTAGTAAGCTTAATCCTTAATCCATGTAAGCTAAATTCAAGGTTTGTGTATGTCTTGAAGGTAAAACTCCCTACGGTACATAGTACTACACGGAGTACAGGGTAATGCTACATTTTATTGCACATCATAACCACTAAATACACTAAAGTTACTGTAGGTAACTATAGTTGCTAATATTAACTTGTTGTTCTGTTACTAACTTTTAATATGTACAGTATGTATACAAAACTTTTATAGTTTTTACTAGTTGGTGTTTGCTTTGGATAATTTCTATGGGTTTCTATGCTACTCTATACAGTATTTTCGCTGAAACACTAAATCAGATTAAAATCATATAACTGTTTACCAAATAATTTTTAACTGGAATCATAGCTGTAAGAATTGTACTTGTTGATAATAAACTATGGTTAGCACACTTGTTATCGTACGCCTTATAATAGCCATTATCTACAGCAAAATAATTGATTTGACAGAAGCAGCGGCTAATTGTCTTTAGGTATTAAGAATAGCTGTTTTTTGCTGCGTTCGCGGGCTTTCTTGCTGGCAGTTGTTGTGCTGTCTAGGTGTGATTGGACACGGGAGTAGTGTCATCACCTGTTGACCAATAGAGTTCGTGTCCAGCTTTGACCTTTTGGCCGGTCCTGCGTGTTCTGTCAGCCCTAGTTAGTAGGTTTTTTAGAGCCCATAATGGAAGGCTACAATTTATCTGTTTATTACCAATTTTAGTCAATAATATTACCTACTACATATGTTACATTTTATCCAAAGAAGAAGCAAAGGTTAATTACATAATATTATATACAACAGTTGTTTAATTCTGCTATCACATATTTGCTGTTTATTGTGCTATTTTTTGTACTTGCTGAGTTATTTCTTGTGCTTTTACTCATGCATTATATTATGGCACACTATACCATATTGTATCATTGCGCATTATTATCACGGTATATGTATGCATTTCAGATTTCACGGTGTTTAGCATCATGCAAATAAACAGCAGTGAACTTATAACTTCAAGTCTCTTTGGAAAATTATAACTTAACATACCACGGCATAAAGAAATTTGCTACAATAGCAAAACAGACTTTGTTTAGCAATTAATTGCTAATTATTTCACATCCATGTTTAAACACCTTTACAGTTGTTTTATGTTTTCTCCTAATTTATGTAAACAAAACACGTTTTTATTATATGAAATTTCAAAGGTTCAGTTGTTTGAAAATGTTTGAAAACATTTACAGTTGTTTTATTTTTTCCCGTATTTTATTTGAACTGCACAAAACACTTTTCTCATGATATGAAGTTTGAAAGCTAGAATGGTAAAAGTTGTTATGTTAAATAAAAATATTTTTCTATGCAAAGACTTTTTTATTACCCGAGTAACGCTAGGCATTCAGCTAGTATGTATAAAATAATCTAATAGAGGGAAGTAGTAAAGGTAGAGTTACCAAGAAAATCGGGTGATGAAAATCTCAGTTTTTATTGGAAAGCATGGACTTGGAACTATATGAACGGCGTTGTGTTAAACACTCTCAGATCAAAAGAGTTTAGCTTGAACCTGATTTTACTGATCATTTTCATTTCTCCATGGGCACTTTTAGAGATTGAAACGAATTATTTCTATTTTGCACCCAAATTAAATAAATAACACTGAAACCTGCTCAATGGTCAACTAAAGAGCAGCTATAAGTATTTCCCTATCTGACTGTAAACAGTCAAGATGAGAATCCTGTTCAGAGTTAGTTGGAGTTGGCTCTGCAGTGTGAACAAAAGCAGACAATTCCATAATCATGTCGCAGGTGTTGTGTATAGAAGTCTATGTGATGAGTCTATTTAAATCTGTGTGGTCTGCAAATACCAATGGAGTGATCGGTAGGTAAACAACAAAATGATGTAAGAATAGCAGCTCATTTGGGTGTGTGAAAATCAGCATTCCTTATAAGGCATGCATGTGAAAGTTGAACATTTTAGCTCATTTTTACAGCTTAAGCCTTAAGGTGAGGATGTGAAGTAATTTTAAGAGTTGTCTGCTAACAGCTCATGTTTCCAACTTCTAGTTCAGTTTGAGGACGTGACATTATTGCTATTGTTAACCAAGTTTCTCTGGTGAAAAACATGTAGACTTTATTTATCTAGGCAGAAATTAGTTTTAATTGTCTGACAACATCAATCAGTGCTTGCGGAACACTCCAACTTTTTTATTTTAGTAAAACTATTTTATTCGCAAAAATATGTTGAAATCAGAAAACATTATATTCAAAGGGTTAAGCAAAGCACTTGGCTACAATATCATTAGTTTAGCTAGTAAAGAAATCATAATGATGATACGGTAAAAACTGAAAGGTCATTATTTGGAGCCGTCACTTGTTAGTCGATTCACTAGTACAGGTGGAGATAATTCCTTGGCTGATTGAAGATGCCCAGTGGAATCCGTCTTCGAAACCCCCGACAAGCAGCACTTCTGTCTTTGTGGGTGGTCTGCATGGCACCATTACTGCCAGAGGTTTGGCTATACTCATGGGTGTTTTTGGAAAGATTGTCTATGCCAGAATAGACGTGGATAAGAATAAATATCCAATCGGTACGAGGCTATGACATTTCTTGAGATATCACATTTCACCTTTTGTACGATTTTAGCTATTTAAGGTTCAAGCTTGTATTTGTAAATAAGGTAATTTTGAGTTACCGTCTCGTCAGATATAGTTAGGACTTGACGCTAATTCGGTTGTACTACTATTACTACTATTATACTAACAGTACTACTATTGTACAAACAAAAGTAGACTACTTGTTTAGAAAATAGAATTGTAAAGTGTATAAACTAACCAATTATTTTGCTGTAGATTACTTTGTAATACTACTACATATGTTAAACTATTAGAGCTTGTCACCCAAACGAAGCTTGATAACTTGAAGCATAAGTAGGTTTGAGTCAGTTTTTTTAAAGGCTTAATTAAACTTGGAAAGTTAAACAAAGAATAACTTACTTATTATACTACAGCACAGTCTGATTATAAATGATTTCATTTCAGAGAGCAATATGTCTATTTGTATTTATGACAGTACAAGTTTTTCTTTTAATCTGTCACTATAACAACCACAGCAACATTCTAACTCGCAATTCTTTACATTTTTTATTTTGAGCTGTTCTGATTGAAAAGCAAAAATTATATTTGGTATCATTACAGAATTTTTAAAAGTAATAATGTAAAATCTTTCAACAATAAGAATATTTTTTAATGAAAATCTTAATCAGCCAAGTATTGACAATCTGTTTTATATCAAGCCATGTTTATCAACACTTGAATTGCTGCCAACCGGTAAGTATGCAAAAATCTCATGCATTTGGTTTGTCTGTAAGTGTGTGCAGTTTGTTAAACCAGCCCTTAATGATTTAGTCAGAGTATAAAGTGGTCCTACCTCACAAAAATTAGCCTAATTCTGGCAGTAGCTGTAAAACCAGTTTAAACCACATGTTTGACATGTAATATGTAAAAGAGAACACAACTGACATTTTGCTTGGTTAGTTAACTCTACCTACATGTAGTTGATTTGTATATTTTGAATTAAGACTTCAAAGCTAGCCAATGAACAATCTTTTAAGATTTTTAGAATGACTCGAAATGATTAAATAAACCTGCTTTCTCGATAGTTATTTCTTTTGTATTCTAACTTCAGCCATGCTCAACCAAGTGGCAAATTTAATAAAATAGCATCGCAAACTTTTAGCGTCTCTTTTTTGATGACTTTCAGCTTATTAACTAAAAACTTGAATGTTGTAATTTTAATGACAATTTTTTCATGTTCAACACTTGTGCATTGAATGCCATGAAATATGAAATGCAGCGAAGACTAGTATTATTGGACAAAGGTTGGAGGTTGATCGTGGGTGTTTTGCTTGTCCGTTCATGTCTGCTTCCTTTTAATTGGGCAGCACATTAAACTAAAAGATAAACGCGTGTTTGTGAGATAAATCACAAGGTCGAATAAACTGTTGCGCTCTCTCTATAATGTCTACAAATAAAAAACCTCGACTTATTGTCAAATAATGGTCATTCGAATATAATTTCTACTTGAATGTTTAGCAAGAAAGAATGCACCCTTAAATGATAAATAAGTATGAAACAGTCATCAGAGAGTTCGTTTTAAGAAAAGCATAAGACAACTCCATAAATAATATATTTCTAGATCATAGTAGTTAAAATAGGATGGGGAAACTTGCATCCCTTCCCACCGCACATACAATATTAACACCCTGAGCAAAAAAGCTGCAGAAATACTTTTCTTTCAATCAGTGCATTTAAAAATACCAATTTTTTGGCGGACTAGTGAGCTAGAAAATGAATGACAACATATTTTAGCTTCTGGGAGTGTAGCCTTTGAGGAAATTAAAGGTTTCAGAAAAGCTGTAGCTACGGAATTCTTTCAGTTACAACTCCTCAATTTGTAAAGCAAGTAAGTTAATAAAATTAGTTAACCTATTTTAGCATAGCTTCAAATATTGTATTATGAGTTTACACTTTTTTCTGTTTGTTTGTTTGTTTGTCTATTTTTTTGCCTGTTTGTGTGTCAGTTTTTCTGTTCATCTAGTTTTCTGTCTGTATGTTGATTTATCAGTTTGTTTGTCTGTTTGTCTGTTTGTCTGTTTGTTTGCTTGTCTGTCTGTTTGCTTGTTTGTTTGTCTGTTTGTTTGTGTGTTTGTCTTTTTGTTTGTTTGTATGTTTGTTTGTTTATTGGTCTGTTTGTCTGTTTATTTGTCTGTTTGTTTGTCTGTTTGTTTGTTTTATTTGTTTGTCTGTCTGCCGATCTGTTTGTCTGTCTGTTTGCCTGTCATCTTGTCAGTCAGTCTGCTTGTCTTGCCAGTATACCTATCCTTTCTCGGCTAAGCATATATATGACCTACAGATGGAGATTCTTCCATATTTGGAGCCTACACCTTGCTCGTGGTGTAAAAAGTATATCACTTCTTTGTACTGTCAACATCAGGCGTGCCTAAAAGTAAGTGCATGGCTTTTTGGGTTTTATTTATCAGGCAAAAAACAGCAACACATTTTACTCAAAAAAGAGCATTACCTCTAGGAAAGCAAAGTAAGCGTAAATATTAGTTACTCCAAAGCTGCACATATAGATACAAATTCAAACGACTGAGTTATACATTCTCTCATGCAATACCATTGCATCGACAGCAGAAACAAGTTCACTTTCGGTATGCAAATTGTATATAAAAGATTTGATCATATTTTAAGTCTTATATATGCATACGAGTGGCCAGCTGATAAGATGTGCATTTTGTGACAACTATGGTTATGTCTACACCAATAAAAATAGAATGGCATCAGACAGCCGCAGTAAGCTGTGCTGCGCTTTATTTCTTAAGACCGTATTAGTCTGACAGCCATAGTCAGCAAGGTAATGGTATTGCAAAACATTGGCTGTCCGTAGACCTTACCTTACATTGGCCTGCTTGCATACACAAACGAGGGGCTGCGCAGCTCGCAGCCGTGTTCTATAGCAAGTTTGATAATCAACATTTGGGTTATTATGGTGCAAACATGAATGAGCTAGTATCAGATTGCTCCGTGACGTTTCTCTGCAAACATACAGCTGAATCTATATGTTTGCATAAAGGTTTAGCTGTGCTTTCAAAATAACTTAAATAACTTAGTGGTTCCAAAATATGTGAAAATTGTGAAAATTGTGAATATGTGAAAATACTGCTAATATGTGAAAATTGTGAAAATGTCAAAATATGTGAAAACATCGACTTAATGCAATGGGAGTATATAAAAATTTGTATAATTGTTAAATTACTCCCAGTACTTAAAAAAGACTATGTTATTTTGAAAGCATCAAGTCATTCAAGTTATTTTGGAACCACTAAGTTATTCAAGTTATTTTGAAAGCACAGCTGAATCTTTATGCAAACATATAGATAGGCTCATAAAAATATGCACAACTGAGATTTAGTTGCTTGTAAAAAGTTTTGATTGTACATTGTGCATGGTTATACCGTGTTTTCTTGTTAATAAAGTTATCAATTTTAACAAAGATTAGATTTTCGAAATATTTTCCAGTTTAACTCACTGATTTCTTAAACACATCAGTAGATTAATTTAATTTTAACTAATGACCTCTGCCACTATTAGAGTTGTCTTCTCATTGTTAACTGTACTGAATTCTGTTCATATTATTATAGGCTGTTATCTGCTTGATGTTCACTTTTTATTGCAAAGCACAAAAAATAAAAAAAGTACATTTATTTTTAGGCTTCCTAAGGTGGCAGCCGATAAGCAAAATGTCATGGGTTCTAGTCCCATAGTGGCCAACATTTTGATTGTGTCATTAATTGCATGTACATACTTTTGAGACTGTACAAAAGTTAGTATATTTGAAACAGCTGCTATTGTAATACAAAAATAAAAGGCTTAGCCATCCATAATGCATTTGTCATTTTTGACAATTTAATTACAATTACAATGAAAATGGTATTCAAGTATACATAGTTTGTTTTTCATTCATAAATTACAAATTTTATTAATAGATAAAGAAAACATTAGCTATCATTTAAAATGGTGAATGGTAATAAAATAACCCTTAAAATAATCATTTTTTAATTTTACACAAGCTGTATAATAGGAGTATGACATATACCAGATAATGTGTGATTTATATTCTATAATATTCTAATTAAACATTATTATTTATTAATTAATCCCACGACCAAACATGACTGAAACGATTGTTTGGGAGATTTATGATAAATGCATATGTGCACACAACTCCCGAAAAATTATCCATTAACGGCCGTGACCAAACCCTTGTACCAAAATCTCATCAACAAATTTAACCAATTTGTGTAGAGTCGTTTAAGTATAATAATGATACAAAACACATATAAACATATTTATATATGTTACAAAGTCTTTGAAAAGTTGACGCAATATCCTAAAACTAACCCATCTGATTGGATTATACATAAACAGACAGAATAATTTGGTCTGAAATCGGCATAAAAGCTTGACAAGTTTTTTCTAATCAAAATTAAGAACGAAGCGCCAATAAGGACGTGCGACAAAGAGTAAAACCATTAAGTCAGGTGCATTTCACGAGAAAAACGTGCACATTTCACCAGCCTGTGACATTGTCCAATTGCCAAAGGTTTCTGTAATTAACGTAAAAGTACTGAAAAGCAATCGTTTCTTTTTTGCCGATTTTACCGGACTTTGACATTTTGGACACTTATAATGATTACTTTGGTATTCCAACTGATGTCCAAAGCAAAGAAAGTAAAGGAAATGACGACGATATTTTTCTAACGATTTCTATAAGATTATTACAGTATATAATTGTAAGAATAATTATTCTATTTTATAAGATTTAGTTATAAGAATAATCATTCAAATTTACAAGATCAAAGTATACAGTGACCGATAGTGTGCAATATGGTACTGTTATTATTTTTCTAAAGATTTTGTTGATGGTACTACGACTGTGCTCAATATTGCGGTACTGCCAAGCCGTTTTTAATATCTGCAAAATTAAGTAATTGGCCTACATTTTCTTATATATACATTTATTTCTATGACAACCAGCTAAAATTTGTTTAGATTTTTAAATTCAGCATAATTTTTTAGACATAAATACAGAAATCTAGATAAATATAACAACTTCTTGATATTTGATATTGGTTGCTATAACCAATGATATACAGCCCCCCCCCCCCCCCCTCCGCCTGTGTATATTACACAGCAGCTTGCCACTTTACTTATAATATTGCATTTCTCCTGCTGCAGGGAGACATAGAAACATATAATCTGTTCCTTTCATTATTGTTGTTTGTTGTACATAATAACACCCAGTACATTATGTTACATATTAGCTGTGCAGTCAGCTTTCTTTTAGCTGTGCTATAATCGCATAATTGTCTAATAACCCATAGCTATAGGCTTGCTAACTAAGTCAGTTCCTTTATGTGCTTCTTACCTGTTAGCTGTGTTTTCTGTGATACAAGACTTATCGTGATAATACAATACAACAACTACAATACAACAACTGGTGTCAGGAACGAACATTGTGGACTCACAGCCAGCATTTTTCTATTGTCTTGATATGGATCCTAACATAAAAGCTTTGATCGATGCTATGCAGAAACAGCAACAACAGTTCCAGCAGCAAAACGCTGATCTACAGAAGCAGTTTATCTCCTTGTTTGAAGCTACCAAGAATGATAGTGCTGCATCAATACCAGTAGCTGTCGCCATACCCAAGTTTGAAGCATACGACAGGGGTAAAAAAAAATGGAACCAGTACCTTCAACGTTTCAATCAGCACTTTAATGTGTATCGGGTGGTAGATGACAGTCAGAAACGAGCATGCTTACTATCTTGGGTAGGAGCTGAGACATACGACTTGTTGTCAAACTTATTTGGCGCAGAGGATATTACAAGCAAGTCATTTACTGAGTTATCGGAGAAACTTAATGAACACTTTGCAGATACCATACATGTTCAGGCAGCAAGATTTGAATTTTCTCAATGTAAGATGAAGCCTGGTCAGTCCTATGTTGATTGGGCTGCAGAACTTCGTGGACTCGCACGGCACTGTGCTTTCACGTGCAAAAGCACAGGCTGTGGCACTAGTTATGTTGATGAACAAATTTGTGACATAATCATTAAAGAGACGCCACATGCTGATGTACGTCGCCAGTGTCTACTTGATGCTGATCCCTCTCTTAATGATGTTCTTAAGAAGGCTACAGCATTCATCAAGACAACGGAGACCGATAAAATTCTCAAGGGGGAGACAACTTCTCCAGCTATTGAAGACACAGTAAACAAAATGTCAGGTCAGTACAAGCAAAGATCACGCCGAGGTCAACAAACCATTGGAAAGCAGCAAGCTAATGCACAGAACACAGGTATGTTGAAGTCTTGCCCTAGCTGTTACGTTAAACATGACAGAAAAAATTGTCCCTGCAGAGCATTTGTCTGCAGGAAATGTGAGGTCAAAGGTCACATTGAGGCTGTCTGTATGGCTAAGACAGCAGCACAAAGTCAGACAAAACAGTCTGCTAGGACAGTTGAAAACTCTGTGTTAAGTGTGCTCACTGATGCAAGTGAACCTTATCATTCAGTACATGCAGTTTCAGATAATCTTTTCCAACGAGTCAATAGAAAGGTTTGGATCAAAACTGTTGTCAATGGTCATGATGCAATGTTTCAATGGGACACAGGGGCTACTTGCTCTATAGTTGATTTGCAAGGCTACCAAAGTCTTGGATCACCTCCCCTCTTACCTGTCAGTACCCATCTTAAAGCGTATGGGCAGAGTGAGTTACAGATTAAAGGACAATGTTCAGTTAGTGTGAAGGTAGGAGATGTGGAAAAACAAAATCTTAAACTTCTTGTTGTAAACACAACACAAGGCTCAAACCTTTTTGGTCTAGATTGGAGTGACAAATTCGGTCTCTCGCAGCAGGGGCTAGCTATATTGACACAGGGTAGTTGTGATGTTACCTGTACTGTCACAGGAAGTAACCTTATTGGATTTAGGGACAAAATCGCTGCACTCTCCTCTAAGTACTCTGATGTCTTTAAGACAGGTCTTGGCCGATGTAAAAAGGTAAAAGTACCAGTACGCTTGAAACCAGGAAGCACACCAAGCTTTTCTAAACCTCGTGTAGTGCCATTCTCTAGACGCCAAGCTGTAAAAGAAGAGCTAGATCGATTAGTTAAAGCTGGTGTTTTGGAACATGTGGACTTTAGTGATTATGCTGCTCCAATAGTAGCAGTTTCCAAACCAAATGGAAGAGTGCGTATATGTGGGGATTTCAAGATGTTGAACCAACAAATATCAATTGATCAACACCCATTACCAAGCCTTGAAGAGTTGCTAGAGAAGTTGAGAGGCGGGGTACACTTTTCCAAGATAGACCTGGCAGATGCCTACTTGCAACTAGAGTTAGATGATAATGCAAAGAAGTTGTGTGTCATCAACACTCAATGTGGTTTGCTTCGCTACAACAGGATGTGTTTTGGATTGGCATCAAGCCCTGCACAGTTTCAGCGATGCATGGACTCAATGATTGCTGACTTACCTGGAGTTGCAGCATACTTAGATGATCTGATTGTCACTGGTAGCAGTGAGAGTGAGCACTGGTCTAATCTCGACAAACTCTTAGCTAGACTACAGGAGTATGGGCTCCGCATACAGAGAGAGAAATGCGAGTTCTTTAAGAACGCTGTTGAATGCCTAGGTCACATAATAGACAAGAACGGCAAGACTCCCTCGAATTCTGCAATAGAGGCTATTGAACAGCTTCCACGACCACAGAACTTACAACAGCTACAGGCGTTTTTGGGCAAGATCAACTACTATGGCTCATACATTGCTGACCTGTCTAGCAAAGCAGCCCCCCTCTACAAGTTTCTTCGTGAAAATGTCGAGTTTGACTGGACTGACGAGTGTGACAAGGCCTTCCATGTTCTTAAAGAAAGTGTCATCAAGGCTACCAAACTTACCCATTTTGACCAGAGTAAACCGCTGGTTCTAGCAACAGACGCATCTAACTATAGAATTGGGGCAGTACTCCTACAAGAGGAAAATGGAGCTGAAAGACCACTAGCACATGCATCAAAGACATTGAGCGTGCACCAAAAGAATTACTCACAGATAGAGAAAGAAGCGCTTTCTATCATCTATGGAGTGACTAAGTTTAGACAGTATCTATATGGGAGACGTTTTACGCTCATTACTGATCATAAACCCCTGGTTGCCATGTTTTCACCAAAAAAGAATATCCCCGTTTTAACAGCTTAGCGACTGCAGAGATAGGCCCTCACACTGATGGCTTATCAGTATGACATCAGGTACAAACCTACAGCACAGCACGGCAATGCAGATGGCTTGTCCAGGTTACCTATAGGGGCAGACCCGAAGTTTGACCATGATGAAGAGAAGGAGAGCATTGAGGTCTCACACACTATACAAGAGGAGCTCGATCATGGTCCCCTTGACGATGAGGCTGTTAAACAAGAAACCATGAAAGACACATCACTACAGATAGTGAAAAAGTGGATACTGAATGGCCTTTGGCCCAATAAGCTTACAGCTA
This sequence comes from Watersipora subatra, assembly GCF_963576615.1. NCBI lineage: Eukaryota > Metazoa > Bryozoa > Gymnolaemata > Cheilostomatida > Watersiporidae > Watersipora > Watersipora subatra. The sequence continues at coordinate 64,349,297 of NC_088714.1, forward strand.
GCTATGAACATTTGCGGCCATATTGGAATATGAGGGAGTCTCTTTTTGTTCATGGGGAGGCTGTGCTTTTGCAACGTGATGACACCACTAGAGTTGTCATTCCACAGGCTCTGAAGAGTAAAGTGTTAGACTTGCTGCATACATCACACCGGGGTGTAGAAAGAGTAAAACAGCTTGCTCGTCGATATGCATGGTGGCCTAGCATCAATGCAGACATAGAACAGCTAATCAAAGCTTGTGAACCTTGCCGAATCTGTGCTAATGACCCAGCCAAGACTTACCAAAGTTGGCCGTCCACCCAACTACCATGGGAACGAATTCATTTGGATTATGCAGGACCTTTTAAAGGTCAGATGTGGTTGGTTTGTGTAGATGCACATTCCCGATATCCGTACGTTGCTATGCTAGATGTAGGAAAAACTACTTCTAAGGACACAATTGGCGTGCTACGACAGATCTTTGTACATGAAGGTCTTCCTCGAACTATTGTTACGGATAACGGCCCACAATTCGTGTCAAATGAATTTGACCAGTTCTGCACCATGCATGGCATTAAACATATAACATCTCCCGCATTCCATCCTGCATCGAATGGAGAAGCGGAGAGATTTGTCCAGACTCTTAAGCAATCTGTAGAGAAGAATTGTGCAGGAGGGGAGAAAATCAAGACTGCCCTACAACTGTTTTTAACCACTTACAGATGCTTGCCTCATCCCTCTTTGAACTGGAAATTACCTGCTGAAGTTCTACATGGACGACAGCCGAGAAATACTCTGACCTTGCTGAAACCAATTCAGAACAAGAAAACTCTTTCACCAGGTCAAGCATCTTCTACATCATCACGTTATGAAGTAGACTCTTTGGTTTATGCAAGGAACTATAGCTCTGGACCTAAGTGGATACCTGGAACGATAATTAACAAGCTGGGTAACATACTGTATGCTGTGCGAACAGACCATGGTGTATGGAGACGACATGCCAATCAGCTACAAGCTAGACTTCAAGTTAATGATACATCGACCAATGAAAATATCATCACAGCTTCAAATGATCTTAACATCCAACCTGCCCAATCTGTACCTGATGAGAGGCCAGTACAAAGTCCCAGATATCCTACTCGTAATAGAAGACGACCTGATTTACTATGACAGTTCTAAGTTCTAACAAGGTCATGACTAACCATAAACTCAGAATAGTGAGGGAGATGTGTTACATATTAGCTGTGCAGTCAGCTTTCTTTTAGCTGTGCTATAATCGCATAATTGTCTAATAACCCATAGCTATGGGCTTGCTAACTAAGTCAGTTCCTTTATGTGCTTCTTACCTGTTAGCTGTGTTTTCTGTGATACAAGACTTATCGTGATAATACAATACAACAACTACAATACAACACATTACAGCTATTATTGCGTTCTCCTATTGCACTGCAGTGCCATTTGACTGCTAATATCGCATTTCTCAACCAGCAGTACTCTTTCTTTTTCCATTATCACTTTAGTCATGGGCTGTATGACAGGGGAATTTCTAGTTAGATAAGCTTTCTTCAAATAAAGTTTAATTTTGATAAGAATTTGAGTTGTAGCGTTTTATTAAACTTTAAACCAAATTTAAGATCTGAAATTGACTCGTTATAAAGACTCGTATAATATCACTTATAACTACGATAAAACCAGGTTACAGTATTTTTGTGTTTTTCTTCTTAATGATAGCAATTCTGTTAAAATTGTACTGTACTTTTAGTACTTGTGTGAAAGTTGCTGGAACATAGCGCATGGTGGAGCACCTTCTGCAGGATACTCATGGATTCAAAGAGGTCATACAAAACCAATTTATTAACTATATACTGCAATTTCTACAGCTCTTACTTCTTCTGGCGCCGTTTAAATTTATTGTTCTATTATAAAGAAATGGTTTCTAATTTGTTTTCGCTCAAGCTTAACATTCTTTGTGTCATTTTCCGTGTTTCTATGAGATTTTAAGTTATCATTTTATGGGAACATCTTAGGCCTTCGTATGTAAGCTGTGCTTGTTTCAAGGTTGAAACTATTCTACTCATCATTTTATGTTTACTAAAGAAGCGCTTTATAAAAAAAACATAATAAAAGCATATTTGGCAAAAGAAAATTAAAATAAACTAATACAAACGCAATTCAGTAAAATACAGTTTAAGCTTGCTTAGTACTGGATGTATGCACATGTTATGCACTTTACCCTATGTTTGCTTGTAGTCTAGCAATTTTACATTGTGTACTTTGGAGTTGCTTTTCCAATTGTTGCAACAACTTTATTATGAATATGGACTTGTTCAGTTAGGTGTGTTTAGCTTAAATATTTGAGGAATATTATTAATAATGTTTTTATAAATAATTGTATGAACATATGCAATTACATGAGATTGAAGCGAAGAAGGCCGCAGTCCTGTTTCCCCCCCCCCCCCCCCCCCCCGCTTATATACTGCTCTCTCAACTACCACGTCCTTGGCTTCTTGTAACCCCTCGTGACCTCTCGTAACTACCTGTAACTACCACAACTACAGACATTAGCGTAGCCCGAGGCCCACCAACCCGATTATACAACAATAAAACTTATCATAATGAGTATATATTTTTTGATTGGCTTTGATTGGGCAAACAACTCTCCATTTATTAGAGTTACAAGTTAACAATGCGCTTTGAGCCTACATATAACTGACTACTTATTTAAACCAGTGTGAAAATTGAAGTCATTGAATTAAAACATGCTAAACGTGCACAATGCCTTTTATAAGTTCTGCTGCTAACTTTGTCTTTAGCATTTCAAGGCCGTGATTTGTTTTTATCTTAACTTACTTTAGGTGTTACTAAGCCAGAAATGCTATGAGAAAAATCATTTTAAACTTTGTATTATATTCGCCAAAGGCTACTCGGGCTGCTTTTCAAAATAAGCTAACTCTTAGACAATTTCTATGATTGCTATAGATAACCAGAGTTATCAGTCATTGACCTAAGAGAGAACAATTCTCATCTTTATGGTCTGAGTAGCATTGGTTAGTGGCAATCATTTTACAAATAAAATTAATTCTCTGCCAGCTAAAATTTTACTAGTAAAGTTTAAGTTTGTGCCAACCAATAACCAAAATGGGTCATTTTATGCAAATTATTCTTTCTTGTATTTTGATTGGTTGGAAGACCAGGCAGCCTAAAGTAATAATTTTAGTACAAGTCAGTCATAAACCATACAGCTCTGCTTGAATGTTGTTGCAATACAACTAGGAAGTCACATGACATCTATAAACTTTGTTTGTAGTGTTAGTTGTTCCTACAAGTTAAAACTTTAACTTTGGTGTAGATATTTGCTCAAAGTACAGAGCTTAGACAGCTATAATTTTTGAATCTCAAAGATCTCCCCATTCAACACGATTGATTTTTAGCAATCGCTACATTTTAGAACATTTGTGATTTGTATCCATTCCACATTTTCTTAAGGAAAGAAAGAAACTAAGACCAACTCTACTAAACAGTCATACATGTGTACGTTGTATTGCATTAAAATGCTGAGTTGACCAATCAACAACCATTTGGGTCAACTTCCTGTAGCATTTACTGTACCCACAAAACTCTGTTATGAATAAAATATTTATAGCTTTAAACCACTTGTAATTGAAATGTTTTTGGCTGTTCCAAAATGCATGTAAAATAGAATTTGGTAATTTTGAATGATCAGATGAAATCTAGCTTGCAGAGTGCTTGAATCTTCCTGAGCAGTCATCTAAAAAATCAATATAAGTTCTATAAGTTTCCTTTTAACTGACGATAAAAAATATTTTGAGTGATCAGCAGGTCAAGGTTGATAATCAACTCGTGGACACGCTTGTTCAGAGTGGGAGATATACCCTTATTGTGACCAGAGTAACAAGTGCTTTGTCTAAAGATATACCCTTACTGTGACTAGAGTGGACAAGTGCTATGTCTAAAGATATACCTTTATTGTGACCAGAGTAGACAAATGCCATGTCTAAAGATATACCCTTATTGTGACCAGAGTAGACAAGTGCTATGTCTAAAGATATACCCGTACTGTGACCAGAGTAGCCAAGTGCTGTCTAAAGATATACTGTTACCGTGACCAGAATGGACAAGTGCTTTGTTTAAAGATATACCCTTATTGTGACCAGAGTAGACAAGTGCTATGTCTAAAGATATACCCGTACTGTGACCAGAGTAGCCAAGTGCTGTCTAAAGATATACCCTTACTGTGACCAGAGTAGACAAGTGCGTTGTTTAAAGATATACTCTTATTGTGACCAGAGTGGACAAGTGCTATGTTTAAAGATATACCCTTACTGTGACCAGAGTAGCCAAATGCTGTCTAAAGATATACTGTTACCGTGACCAGAATGGACAAGTGCTTTGTTTAAAGATATACCCTTATTGTGACCAGAGTAGACAAGTGCTATGTCTAAAGATATACCCGTACTGTGACCAGAGTAGCCAAGTGCTGTCTAAAGATATACCCTTACTGTGACCAGAGTAGACTAGTGCGTTGTTTAAAGATATACTCTTATTGTGACCAGAGTAGACAGGTGCTATGTTTAAAGATATACTCACACTAGACATTCATCTACATTAGTAACTAAGTTTTTCATAGTGTTTATGTGCTAGTGTGAGTAAAAACTATGCATTGGAACGTTTTTGGGCTGATTTCATCCAAACTTAACACCTTTATGCTCCAAGCCTTCTCCTAAATTGCTAAAATGTTTGGGTTTAGAATTCCATCTAGCTTGTGAGAACCAGCCTCCTAAACACCCACCTGTCTGCTTGAAAATGACTGAAATTCTGGGCATCGCCAGACCTACTACTAGTAATAAATATAGTTCTAGAACCTTGCTTACTTAATCATCAAAGCCTCTATAAAGCAAAACTTTTGTTGCTAAAAATTCATTGGCTATAACCAGACATAATGACAACAGATAAACAAAAAACGAACATACCCTCAGATTTATATACCTATAAAGATTAATCTAAATAAAAAATATTATTTGTAGCGGAGCTGTCAATATTGAGCTCATTAAAATTTAATAGCGTACTATGAGCTAGTATCCACAGTCATAGCTTAAAAGTTTAGGATCTGGCTCAAGACATAGAAACTCTGTAGCTTATCTCTTAGTGAGGGAGTTCCAAGTTTCCGTGACAGTCAATGAACTAAAGATTACACAAATCACCTGTTCCAACCTGCCAGCTATTAAAATAAGATTCAGCAGAAAATTGCTCACAAATTCTAGAAAAAACTGACAAGGGCTTTTTAACAATGCTTTGCCATCACATCATTTCCCTGCGCTCAAAACTAGGTTAGCATAACAAAGCGCACTGTTCTTTGTATAAGATTATGATAGCTAGATATCAACTTTTATGCAAAACCTACAACCAATGCTATTCATCTTGTCAGTTCAGTGAACACAGAGATTTGATTGATGGGCAAGCCACATTTTATGCGCCAGTGTTATTGCGCCCAGTGCCCCAATGACTACTGGGATTACAGTTGTTCTTACATTCCAGCATTTTTCAATTTCCTCTCCAAGAGGGAGATATTTCTCTACCTTTTCTTTTTCTTTGCTGGCTATATTGTAGTCATTGGGTACTGCTTTATCTATTATAGTAGCCCTCTTGTTCTCCTTGTCTACCACCACTATATCTGGTTGGTTTGCTAGGACATGCTTGTCAGTTTGGATGTAGAAGTCCCAGAGGATCTTAGCGCGGTCATTTTCATTCACTTTACCAGGAGCTTCCCACCAGTGTTGTGGTTTATTAAGGCCATACTCATCACATAGACTTCTATACACAATACCTGCGACATGATTATGCCGCTCAGTGTATGCGTTCCCTGCTAGCTGCCTGCATCCACTGATGATGTGTTGGATGGTCTCAGGTGCATCTTTGCACAGTCTGCATCTAGGATCGTCTCTAGTGTGATAGATTTTCGTTTGGAGTTGCCTTGTTGGGAGCACTTGCTCCTGGGCTGCCATGATCAGTGACTCTGTATTGGCCGTTAGGTTTCCTTTGCTCAGCCACATATATGTCTGGTGAAGATCGCCAACCTTAGATATTTGTTGGTGGTAAGCACCATGAAGAGGTTTCGTGTGCCAGTCAATTTCCTCATCATCAGGGCGTAGGTCTGTTGTAAGAGCAGCCGATTGAAATTCAGCTAGCAACTTATCTGAGATGGCCATGGAGGCTGCATATGCTTTGATGCTTTGCTCCTCCTCTTTCACTGTCTGCTGTACACTTTTGAGTCCCCTACCGCCATCTTTCTTATCAAGATACAATCTAGTAGTATCAGATTTTGGGTGGAGTGCTCCATGCATGGTCAGCAGTTTACGAGTTGCTATATCTGTTTCTTTGATGGCTTCCTCAGTCCACTTTATTATGCCTGCTGGATATCTTATTACTGGCAGTGCGTAGGTATTTATTGCCATGATTTGGTTCTTGGCATTGAGCTGGCTCCGTAAGACCTGCCGAAGGCGTTTCTTGTATTCGGTAATGGCTTTGTGACGTACCTCGGCTTCGTGGTTGATGTTGCTTTGCATAATCCCCAAGTACTTTTACCCTTCTTCTATATCTTTGATGGTACCATTTGGCATTCTTAGGCCATCTGTGAGCATAGAATGGCCTTTCTTAAGAATTAGCCTTCCACATTTCTCAATACCGAAGGTCATTCCGATGTCCTTGCTGTATACCTGAGTGAAGTGTATTAGCGAATCAATGTCCTTTCTTTGTTAGCGTACAGCTTGATGTCATCCATGTAGAAGAGGTGGTTTATCTTGGTGCCACTCTTAAACTGGTACCCATATTGAGTCTCCTCCAGCATATTGCTTAGAGGGTTTAGGCATATGCAGAAAAGCAGCGGTGATAAGGAGTCACCTTGATAGATGCCTCGCTTAATTTGTACACTCGCCAGCTTTTTGCCATTAGCCTCCAGTTCCGTCTTCCATTTGGTCATTGACATCTTGATGAATGCCACAAGAGCGGGGTGAACATTGTACATACTGAGGCACTCAAGTATCCAACTATGGGGAATTGAGTCATAGGCCTTTTTGTAGTCAATCCAAGCCATGGCAAGATTGGTTTGCCTTCTCCTGCTGTCTTGACAGACCGTCCGATCCACCAGTAACTGATGTTTAGCTCCTCGGGTGTTGCGCCCAATTCCTTTCTGAGCACTGGTCATATAGTGACTCATGTGCTCTTCCAGTTTGTCTGCAACTATTCCTGAGAGCAGTTTCCAAGTGGTGGGCAAGCACGTTGTTGGTCGATAGTTTTTGGGAATCGGCCCCTGCTTTGGATCTTTTATCAGAAGTACAGTTCGTCCTTTGGTCAGCCATTCTGGATGGTCACCTTGTTCTATTAGGCATTCCATCTGCTTAGCCATTCTAGTGTGAAGTGTTGTCAATTTCTTTAACCAGAAGGCTTGAATCATGTCATGGCCAGGTGCTGCCCAGTTTTTCATACGCTGCACTCTGCACTTGATGTCCTCTTTGCTGATGGTGAGTCCTTGCTGAGCCACAGTGTGTTGATGGTTCTCTTTAAGCCTCTTCAGCCAATTTGCATTGGTGTTATGAGCAGTCTCTTTCTCCCAGATGTCCTTCCAGAACTTTGAAGTGCTACATCGGGGAGCCTCAGACATTGGCCCCTGCAGTTCACCTTTGAACTGGGAATACACTCTAGATGGATTATTGATGAACAGTTTGTTCATTCTCTTGTTATCCCGCTCTTTGGTGTACCGCTTCAGTCGTGCCGAGAGTGCTACTAGCTGCTGTTTGGCAGATTCTAGAGCTTCTATTGTGGCTTCCCTTTTTGGACGCTTCAAACTGTGGTTAGATCTCTCCCTGAGCCTACTAACTTTCTTGCGCAAGTCCTTGATCTTATTTTGTAGCCTCAGCTGCCAGGATGGAATGGCTTGAAGCCTAGTTGGCATTGGCTTAATATCCATCTCCTCCAAGATGACGGGTGCTGTACTGTAGATTAAGGCATTAGTCTCACTGATTGATCCAGTTGAGATCGACTCCAGTGCCATGTTAATGTCTTCTAACAGCTTCTTAGGTATGGCCTTGCTAACTCTTCGTAGTGGTACCCTGCTTCCATAATCATTAGCAGCTGACATCTTGTTGATGATATTTTCCGCAAGCTCTCTCACCCTTGGGTCAAAGTCCAAGTGCATGTCTTCTTCAACCCGTGAGTCAACACATGATCGTGTATGCGTGACAGTGTGTGTTGATATGCAGTCCTCATTGGTTGAGGTTACTTGGGTGAACTGTTCCCTAATTTCGTCTACCTCAAGTTCCGATATGAGGTGCCGCTTGATTATGTTACTCCTCTGAGCTACAAGTTGCTTAGCGGTTAGTGGCAATTCAGGGCACATGTTTATCCACAGTTGCCGCATCCTTCCCATGTAGCCCCACTTTTGAGGTTCACTCATAAAGTAGCACTGCATGAGGTCCGTGTTATCAGTCCGAGTCCATTTCATCCGTTTTGAACCAGTAGCCCATTTTTCACTGCCTTGTCCTGTTTCAGCTACAGGCAGCGCGGACCTTGTTTGACCGGGCGACGTCCGAGCCGGCATGGCTTTGGTTATTGCACTCATCATAGAGGTTATAGACATTATACAAGCAAGGGTCTTGTCCAAGGACCACCAGAAAAGTGCAGTTGTTGGGGTTTGAACCGAGGACCTAATGATCACGGTCCCGATACCTTACCAACTGCGCTATCTGTCCTGTATATACATATATATGTGACATAAAATGTGGCTTGCCCAAATACCAACAACAATCAACTCAGGTGAGTTGCAGAAAAGTGCGCTATTGGGAACAGCTAAGATCTTGAGGCGAGTGCTCAAACTCCCAGGTCTCTGGTAGGAGACCCAAGTTAGAGCAGAGTTTACCACCCATATGGGGTATCTGGGGTGAGGAAGCGGTTATTATTTATTATATATATATATATATATATATATATATATATATATATATATATAGTAACTAAGAGCAGGTGCAAAAGCATATAAAAAGAGAACTCTACACTAAAAACCTCAAAGATAATTAGTAGAGTATGAAATATTTGAAAAACAAATATTTACACATGTATATATATATATATATATATATATATATATATATATATATATATATATATATAAACAAGTTATAGAGCGACTAAGATTTGTTGCACTACAATATTGTTTCGTATGGTTTACAGTAAAATCGAAAGCACAGCTTCAAATCTGAGCAAACAATAATGTTGCTTCTTTCCAAGTGAAGCATTTTATACATGAAGTCACCACAATCAGAATAACTATATATAGGCCTATATATTTGTATATATATCAATATATAGAAAAAATTGAAAAAAAAATTAAGAAGAAAGTAAACTTTTAGTAATTGCGCTACAAATTTGTTTCGTGTGATGCGCTCATCAGATGTGGTTGTACTAAAATGTTTTATTGTATATGTATAATAAAATATATTATATTATAGAGTATATTATATATACAGTCAAACATGGATAATTCGAACTTCACGGGACCGAGCAAAAGTGTTCGAATTATCAGAGCGTTCAAGTTATCAGAGCACTGTCACAAGTCCATATATTTACTTATTTATTAGTAGATACATGTACATATACAAACTATAATATAAATCAAAGCACAAATGGCTTGTTTCAAATTAAATGCTTCTAATGTAAAGTTTAAAACATTTTTATGAAAAAGTATAGAGATTTTTCTATCACTTGAGATTGGTTTGTTGTTTGAGGTGATGTTATTGCCAGGACGTTTTTCAGATTGACATTAGCAAAACTTGATCGTTGTTGAAATGCTCAAAAGAAAAGACATTTTTTTCTTTTGGGGTTTTACCCACGATCAATTTTGCCGTTTTTTCTTGAAGTTTATGCAAAGATTACCTTACTTTACCTGGGATTCGTTAAGAGCAACACTCCGAGGCAGTTCAATTAGAAGTTTTACGAGGTTTTACGCTACATTCTATATCACTCACGCTTTTTTAATAGATATTTATTGAATGTACACACATATTCTGTGTTTAGGTCAAACGATGAATAGTTTTTTGTAGCTCAGACAACGTATACGTTTAACTACAACAATTTTTAAGACGTTTTAAACATTCAACATTCCGACGTTGGTTCAACACGGAATCAACGTCGGAAAACTATCCATCACGGGCTAGCCGGGTCACGCACTCAAGGGTTTTCGCCACGCACATCCAAAACAAAAACAACATGCGGTTTTTGTTTTGTATGTGCGTGGCGAAAATCCTTGCGCGCGTGACCCGGCTAGCCCGTGCTATTCATCGTATAGCAGTATAAATCAAATTTCACCAAACCTTTAGAAAAGTCGTTGACAAACATATTTTGCCGATGGTGGTAATAACGACGCTTATGAATTACGAAAAGATGAAGTTTACCTCTATGGCTTTGAATAAAATGATTTTCTAAAGCGATAACAACCGTTTCGGTAGCCGTTGGGCAAAAAAACAGTTCGAATTAACAGTGTTGAGTTCGAGTTATCTATAGCAATTTATCATTACGTGGAAACAGACCAAAGAAACCGTTCGAATTAACCATGTGTTCGAGCTATCCGTGGACGAATTATCCATGTTTGACTGTATATATACGCACGTACGTATTTATACGTATGTGAGTGCGCGCATGTTTATGTGTACATATACAAAGTTTTGCGTAACGTCACTGTTGGTAAACCCCATTCTACAAACTTGTCATTTTACAGAGTTGTCTCATCTTTGTTCATTTTGCCTTAAAAATGAACTTACACAAAACTTTAGTAGTTTAATCAGAAATTGTCGGTAATTTTTTTTATCGTTTTTGATTGTTTTTGATGTTTGAGGTCATCTGACTGTCAGGATATTTCAAAATTAAAATCTACAAACCGCCCCACAAAAACAAATACAATTTTAACTTTTAACTAGAAGTCACTTTTTATCATAAAATTGACTTCTCTTAGCACATCATTTTAAGCCATGCAAAAGTGTAGCTGCTAAGTTGAATAGAGTTTATTAAATTAAAATAAAATAAATAATAATAAATGAATTAAATTAAATTTTTTTTTAGCAGAAATCTTTAAACAAACTAAAACGCCACATGGTACACTTAACAAGGGTAAATGTAGCTGTAATTAGACAGAAGTTATCGATCAATTTACTATTGTTCAGGAGAAGATAACTCACCATTTTAATAGACAATATTCATTTAAACATTTGAGTATTTTGCTTTTACTGTAGCTCTAGTTTTGACTTGGCAAAAAAAAGTTACCTTCTCTTTGCGTAACTTCGACTTTTTGCAAAAGTTTTCTTGCAAACAAAGCTCTTTCATGTTGATAGCATAATGATGGTTTGTTATAAAAGTCTACAGATCAAGTTTTAGTGTTTGCAAGTCAACCGTTGTAAAGTTGGACTCTAGCAGACTCTTTGCAGGCTTTTTGATGTCTTTAAAAGTATGTAAAATTCTCATCGCTTGCCAACATCTTACAAAATATTCAATTTTAATAACATGGAAATATTTTTACCGCAAAAACATTGCAGATTAATTCTCAGTAATCTTTTTCTCTCACATTTTGACAATATCTCTGCTTTCTTTATGTGTAAGCAAAATTGCCTTCTCGTTTTGAAAAGCAGCATTTTAATATTGGTCAAGCATCAGCCAAAAGGTATCTTTCTCAATATTTCAAGGACAGAGAAAATATGGGGACCAACATATTACAGACTAGATTTGGCCATATCTGGAACAAACCTATATCACTTTTAGCTAATTTTAGCTATAGATACCTCCACGTGGCTCCGTGAAATGTTGGATCGGTGTAGCACTGGTACATATCCCGCAATTGCAGGGTTAATGTGGTACATTTCAGTGCAGCTGCCTTGCTAGAGAATATTGGTGAAACCCTGGTCTCTGGTCTAATTTCTGGTCTCCTTCATCAGCCTTTCTACTAGCCTCTCTACTACCAGTGAAGCTAGTTTCAATCAATAGTCGTTGATTACAAGCAATAACAAAGAACACAATACTTGTATTGTCCAAATTTAAAGCTATGCACTAATGGATATTTAAACAGTCCAGTAGCAGCTAGTACATAGAGATATGCTCTTTGTAGAACAGTGAGGCTTTACGAGACGCTCAACGCACTCATAAACACTGACAATGCGAGACACTGGGAGGTATGATTTGTAGTGAGTAGCTGGTGAATGATCTAAGACTTCATCCGCTTCAGGCAGCGTTACACAATAATGTTTACAAACATTGATGACTTAATCTGCTGACGCTGCGTTTCGATGTACATGTAACTTTGCTCTGCCAGGGATTCAACTAGTAAGTCTTACTTTACTGAAGGGAACTGATGTCAAACTGCTGTTGGCTCAGCCTTGGTAGTCACCCGGTGATAATCTTTGGCTTTAGAAAATGAGTTTAAATCACTTTAAATATAAAAAATTATTTTGTGAAAGCGCATTATCGATAATTTATTGAGAATGCAATAGTTGATCAAAAGGTTTTAATAGAAAGTAAGAGCCAACAGGGCGTGTTTTGGGTGGAAACAAACTTTGCTAACTATCATAGTGCAGATATAGTAAGTTTTGCAAATCGATATGTTACTAAAGTTTAAAACTGCGTTGTTGTTCAAAGGAAAATGCATAAATTTAAATTGCTACTAGACCCTAGTGTTGAAAACCATCTTCGCTGCCTAGGGAATGCATTGTAATGTTGACAGCTGTTGGCAGCTTCACAATGTAGATACTCATTCTGCAATCACTTTGTTTAGAGTTGCAAAAATTAGACAAAACGTCGAATGTAATTTAACATTGGTTTAACAGTTTAACTATTCACTGATTGTTTTGGAGTTGATCGGAAATTACATTCCTTGACTGTAATCTGCTCAGCTGCACTCAATAGCTAGTCTGGCACTCAGGGCTATGAGCGATCATAGCTTTGTAAAGCTTTATAGCCTCAAACAATCAAGCTTCATAGGAAATGATGGCCTTGTTAATCAACTGCTGTCTCTGTTCTTATACCAGCTGCTGTCTCTGTCTTTATACCAACTGTTGTCTCTGTTCTCATACCAACTGCTGTCTCTGATCTTATATCCACTGCTGTTTTTGTTGTTATATTAACTGTTGTCTCTGTTCTTATACCACTGCTCTTTCTATTCTAATATCAACTGTTGTCTCTGTTCTTATACCAGCTGCTGTCTCTGTCTTTATACCAACTGCTGTCTCTGTTCTTATACCAGCTGCTGTCTCTGTCTTTATACCAACTGTTGTCTCTGTTCTTATACCAACTGCTGTCTCTGATCTTATATCCACTGCTGTTTCTGCTGTTATACCAGCTGCAGTCTCTGTTCTTATATCAATGGCAGTTTCTGTTGTTATACCAGCTGCAGTCTCTGTTCTTATATCAATGGCAGTTTCTGTTGTTATATCAACTGCTGTCTCTGTTCTTATACCACTGCTCTTTCTATTCTAATATCAACTGTTGTCTCTGTTCTTATACCAGCTGCTGTCTCTGTCTTTATACCAACTGCTGTCTCTGTTCTTATACCAGCTGCTGTCTCTGTTCTTATATCAACTGCTGTCTCTGTTCTTATACCAGCTGCTGTCTCTGTTCTTATATCAACTGCTGTCTCTGTTCTTATACCAACTGCTGTTTCTGTTCTTATATTAACTGCGGTCTCTGTTTTTATATCGACTGCGGTTGCTATTACTTCTATCTTTATTTTTAAACAACGGCAAGCGCTAATTTTATATCAGCTGCTATTTCCATTTTCAGTTATAATATTTTCATAACATGTGTTATTATTATTCTAATAACAAGTGTGTCTTACACATACTTTGCATTTTTAGAATAATAACCTGAAGCTGTAGCCGACAGGTCTCAAAACTCCCTGACCTAAACAAGCAACCTGTGGAGCCTGCAACTCTGCCATTTCATCATTCAGAGTAAGTATTTGGAAAAACTTCTACAAATTACGTCGAAAAGCAAATGATGGAAGCTGTGAGAAAAATGGCGCAGCTATGTTTAGCCAAGAAAATAGGATTCATGCTTGTATTTTACTTTCAGCTGCTTAGGTATGTACGCTTTTTTTCCATGCTTTTCTCCATTCCATGGAATAAAGTTACAGATATAATAATGGACGTTTGAGAAGTTGTCTCGTTATACTTTTTTGCATATCTCTTTTTGCAATACTTAGCCTGTTTATCTTATTGTCGAAGCTGTTTAAAGCTCAAAGAGTCGGCCATTTTCTTCGCAAAAACACTCACTAGACATCCCTTTATTCTCTCTATTATTTTCTCTGACTCTCATCTGTAAGCCCATAAATGTCTATCAACCAGTCACTCCTTCAGTATGTTCACTTCATTTATCTTTGAATGTTGCATTAATTGTATTACTGAATGTTTAGTTTCTATCGGGTTCAGATTCCCGCAACATCTATCAATATGACAACTTTATCAGAGTAAAACACACCATCTTGCTTGTACTTTGTATACGAGCCTGGTGACACTTTGTGACATTTTCTATATGCTTGGGCACCTGTGTCATATTGATCAGGTTTGCCACTCTATTAGATATACCAGATTATCTGTGTCCTATATATTACTTTCACTACTCCATCATATACCCTAGTTTCACTGTTTCATAATTTTGCCGCACATATGCATATTTTGCTAAGCGCATCATGCCTTATTCTGTGTGCCTTTTCAAGAACTTCTTTACAGTTTGAGCTCTTCCATGTCATTTCACATTTTGCATAGTTCTTTTTCATTATAATTGTTATTTCCTGTTATATAATAACTAGTGTTGATCAGTGCACAAAAAAGTTAAGGTTGGCCTGATAAAACGGAATGTGAAACTGACAATTAAAATTGATATCTATAGATGAGCTGATTTGTTTTATCGTTGATTTGCAATCTCACTGGTCCCTTCGCCTTCTTTGCTTGTACTCATGTCAGCACCTTGTCTGGCAATACTTCAAAACCTCTTTAGTAATGTCACAAATTTACAAATTTATAAACTTATAGGATCCTAAAAGTTTTACCACCATTGCATCTCATTAACAATTATGTTAAGGAGCTTTTTAATGACGGCTTTTTTCTCTTTGTGGAGTTTGTTTCCATAATGCTAAGTAGGGGCATAGAGCGACTTGTTGTCTGTCATTTTTTTTACTATGGAATTGTCTGTTCATACATAATAAGTTTTGCAGCAAGCACTTGATTGGGGCAGATATAAGAATGCAGCTTATCAGAAAACCAACCATCGCAGCTTTAGCTTGTACTGTAGCCCTCACCGTCTTTATACTACCACATATTCTTCCTATCAAGCCAAAGAAATTCCCTGCTTCAACTCCAACAGCTGCAGCTGTTAATGGCAGGAAAGAGGTTAGCTGCCATTTTATGTATTTGTTATGTGATTTTTCTACTGTCATACCATGTGATCTATCGCTTTCATACTATCTAATACATCGCTTTCATACGGAGTGATCTATTGATTAATCTATCTTTTTCTTACCATGTGATTTACTAATTTCATATCATGTGATCTCTGGCTGGAAGCTTATTGGTTGTCAAAGATTAATGGGCTGCTCATAGAGGCTAAAATAGATATGTAATGCCTATATGGCAATATAAAAACATGTTTAATGTGTTTGCAATACATATGTGTGTATATACATATATATATATATACACATACATATATTATAATTGTATATACATATATGTATATATACATAAGATGTTGGCAACATTTAGTAGAGGTTGTACACAAAAATTTCACCATATATATACATATATTTTCTATATGTATATATACATCTATATAACGTGTATACACATATATACTATACATAAGTACATGTATATATACATATATATGTTTATATATAATTTGCATGTATATGGTATATCTATTTATATATAATATATATGTATAATATATGTGTATTTTTTTAAAGTATATTTGAATAAGGCTTTATAAAAAGTGTTATCTCATTGGTATTATTTAACAAGCCAAAGGGTGTCACCTTCTTTTTTCTTCTGTATTTTAGATAGTGTACAGAGATATATCGCACTGCCTCCCCAAACCAGAGTATTTTCCAATGTATAAAGGACACTGTTGGGGTCGTTGCAAGGAACAGCAAGTGTGTAATGTACCAGCTTCACAGACAGACGTCATTGCTGGCAGGTAACAGTCTAGATGTCACATGCTATTATTGTGTCATTTTTTATTAATGAGGCAGAATAATGGGGTACAAAAGGCTATAAGTTTAATATGTAAACTAGAGCATCTCTTACCTCTTTAACACATATCGGTGATATCATCGTCAAGCAGCAATCATTAGCCATTTAAAGGTGAGTAAAAATACAAAAACGAATCTTTTGCGCCATATGTAATTAGACAAATCAACCAATCAGCATTTATAGACCAATGTCTTAATAATAGCCATCTAGTAGACAATATTTGCTATAAGCAAATATTGTTACTTCTATGTTGACAATATTTGCTATAAGCAAATATTGTCAACAGAAAAGTAACAGAAATCTCTGAGTTACCTGCACTCTATGACTACCAAACAGTACTGACTACTGACTATGCAGCTATGCTATAAAACTCATAAATTCGCTATTAGATGTTTCGATGAGTTGTCTTTCCTACCCTGAACTATTTGGGAAAAAGGATAACTCTGAAAGTTGAGCAATGCTCAAACAGCAAAGTCAATAGCCATCTGCTGTTAGCTATTATTATTTAGCTTTAGGTAACAGGCCAACTGAGCTCTCAAAGCTTATATCAAACTATCTAAATTTAACGGATTAACTGGGTTAAATTGACTAATGGTCGGTTTTTATGAATTACTTGAAAGAATTTTCAGTTGTTGGTATGAGTGCTGAGAGCAAAGCGTGTAAAACTTAAAATCTCATCTGAGTGACGGATACCTCCTACCTTGTTTCATGTAAAATACAGATAAAAGATCTCAGTTATCACCAAACTAATACTAACTATTTGCTATAAGCAAATAATGTGTATTATTACAATTCGCATAGCAAGTGAGAAAATCCTGCATTCTAGAGTGCTGAAAAAAGACTTGCTTGTAGCGGTTGAATATTAGTTAACAAAATAATTTAAGAGATCAAGACTGGTGTGACGAAAGGTTAACAAATTTTGATGAGTTTTTTCAGTTTAATCATGAGTCATACAGTTTACATATATAACTATAGTGAATAGGTAGTTATTATCTGTTAGCGTATTCTGATCCGCTATGTCTTGCATAAGTGAAGAAAGTTGTTTACCGCAACATGGCCTATTTCTGTACCAACATTTACTTTTTTTATCCGTAGTTGTCTTTTTGAACTACATGTATTTTATATTAGTACAGTGGCAGGCCCATGCGCCATGAGAGATTGTCAATAATACATGTCGATATGTGTCATCGTACACATAATTATTTTACAATGAAGCAAGGTGATCGGATGTCACAAAGGTAGTGCGCCCGGTTTTGAACCCAACTACCAGGGTTTTATTCCCTTTTCGTGTAATCTTTTTAACTAATAATTTCAAACAGGCAGGCACGGCTTTTACTATGAGAAAGATTTCATTGCCAAAACTCGTTTATATTAGCCCATTGATTACATTTTAGAGCGACTCTGCACTGCATTGCAAATGTACATCTGGTGGGAGTTCGCAAATGTGCAACAACCGACTTTACAAAGTGGTTAAAGCATAATGAAGAAATTGCTTATCATCTCCGGGTAAGGATGAATGCTTAACTAGTACTCTATCTTTAGTTAGTAATAGTTTTCATATAACTAGTACTCTATCTAAAGTTAGTAGTAGTGTTCATCTAACTAGTACTCTATCTTTAGTTAGTAATAGTGTTCATATAACTAGTACTCTATCTTTAATTAGTAATAGTGTTCATATAACTAGCTCTCTATCTTTAGTTAGTAATAGTGTTCATATTACTAGTACTCTGTCTATAGTTAGTAATAATGTTCATCTAGCTAGTACTCTATATTTAGTTAGTAATAGTGTTCATATAACTAGTACTCTATCTATAGTCGGTAATAGTATTCATCTAACTAGTACTCTATCTTTAGTTAGTAATAGTGTTCATATAACTAGTACTCTATCTAAAGTTGGTAATAGTGTTCATAAAACTAGTACTCTATCTATAGTTAGTAATAGTGTTCTGTTATGTTTCTGCACAGAAGCAATTAAATAGAGTATTAAATTAGAGGAATGGTTTATTGCACACTCCAGAGACAACTGATTTGATAACAGAAAACCCAAGTATTTATATGTTTGGTCATAGAAAAGCTTTGTAAAAAGCTACAAGCATTATTAATAGCTATAATGAGACAGTACTATATAATATTAGCTTGTATAAAGCTTTAGCTAAAAAGCATAATGTTTGTTGGCAAAGTACCAGTAATACTTGGCACTTGCATGACATGTTCATAAAACTAGTAATCTATCTTCAGTTAGTAATAGTGTTCATATAACTAGTACTCTATCTATAGTTAGTAATAGTGTTCATCTAACTAGTACTCTATCTATAGTTAGTAATAGTGTTCATATAACTAGTACTCTATCTATAGTTAGTAATAGTGTTCATATAACTAGTACTCTATCTATAGTTAGTAATAGTGTTCATCTAACTAGTACTCTATCTATAGTTAGTAATAGTGTTCATATAACTAGTACTCTATCTATAGTTAGTAATAGTGTTCATTTAACTAGTACTTTATCTATAGTTAGTAATAGTGCTCATCTAACGAGCACTCTATCTTTAGTTAATAATAGTGTTCATCTAACTAGTACTATATCTTTAGTTAGTAATAGTCTTCATCTAACTAGTGGTCCATGTTTATCCATTCTTCAATGACTCAACTTCTCTTGTTTAGTTTCGCATGCTCATTGACCTTTTGCCCCCAATATTTGTTATTCATGTGCTTAAATTTAAAAAAAATGTGTTTAAAGTTGATTTCACTCACTCAATTTTTATTATTCAAAAACATTCTTTGTAGGGATTTTTGTTCTAAAATATTTCTTCACAGTTTCTGATTCTTGTTAACTTTAAATTGAAAGGCGCTCTAATCTATTGTTTATAAATTAAAAATTTCCAAGTAATTTGTTTTTAAAATGTTAAACACTTTCTATTTTGATGTTGAATTATTGTCAAATTTAACAGTTTTGCTAAGTGTCTTCAGGAGTATTACAACACATAAATATTTTAATCCGTATAGCATCAATTTCATCACTTTTTTCTTCTGTTGCATTTATTGTGCTGACATTAGCTGGTAGCAAGTAGTACTTCCTTCACATCTTGCGGCATTAGAGTTTTTTGAGTATTTCATACATACTACACTGATATCCACTTTTAGTCGCCTTTGCTTTCTATTGTTTTTGTACAAGTCTAATGAATAGTTGCTGTGTTAAGTAGACTTTAGTTTGGTGATAGCTGAGATCTTTTATCTGTAGTCTACATGAAAATGGCGGAAGGTATTTGCTACTCAAACGAGATTTTTAAGTTTTACAGGCTATGCTCTCAGCACTCATCACAACAACTAAAAGTTATCTCAAGTAATTCATTAGAACCGACCATTAGTCAATTTAACCCAGTTAATCAGTTAAATTTGGCTAACTTGATATAAGCTTTGAGAGATTGGTTGGCCTGTTACCTACAGCTAAAAATTAATAGCTAAGAGCAAATGGCTATCAACTGTACTGTTTCAGCATTGTTCGGTTTTCAGAGTTATTCTCTTTTTCTAAATAGTTCAGGGCTAGGAAGACAACTATACGATGCATCTAATAGCGAATTTATGAGTTTTATAGCGTGGTTAGTACTGTTCAGTAGTCATAAAAAGCAGATAACTTAGAGATTTCTGTTACTTTCTTGTTAGCTCAGGCAAGTACATGTAGGTTGTGCATGTGATAAAATACAACGGCTTTTTCTTATTGTTAGTTATTTCTTAGGTGCTGGAATTTAGTTTAACAGTTGATTTCATAATATTTAGTATATTTCATGAGAATTTTTGTATCTGAAAACTGAAATGGTTGCAATCGAGCAAATTTAGGGCAGCAAGAGAGAGACTTGTAGCAGCTCAATAACTATTTTACCACATCCTTTATTTCAAGTGACTAAAGCTTCTTGTTTCAGGATTTTAGAGTTCTAAATGAAGATTGTCCAATAGAGTGGTTTGAAAACTGTAAAAATACAAAGTTCTGTGACGAAAGATATAAACCTAAAACTTTGAAAGTGGGTTTCTTTCAGAGCTCTCCAGGTAAATATACATAAACTTATTTATTAATAAAACATTTCTAAAGCGTTTATATCAGCTTAAAAGGCTTGTTGACAGAACAGGGATTACTTGAAAAATCAAATTCAAAGATGCCTAATTGCAAATGCAGTAATTATAGCCAATATTTAGTGTAACGCAAAAGTCTCTCTGTCTATTTTAATATGATTACAGGTAATATCCTAATTAATGGGCAAGTGAAAGAGAACTCGACCCATATTACAATAGCTACAGCAATGCAGTACCTGGGGCACATGGCTACACCAGAAACCATCTTTTATGTACAGCTAAGAAACCCGACTGACAGGTACTTCATCTGTCAAACTTATGGAATATAACAGCACACCGGCACTTTGTTGTCTTCTCGTGATAAGTTTAAATAAGCATAAGATTATCTGTGTCTGGATTCATCAGAGTATAATTGTATGACTTCGCTTAATTATGTTTCTATATATTAGACGCATAACTATTTAATATACTGTATGTATAGTATATAAATATATATTATATATAGAATATGCAATACATAAATTACATAAAAGTTCTTATCTTTTTATATGTTGAATATATAATATAGTTATTTTTACAAGTACACTGGCAGTTCAGCGCACTGTGAGAATTTGTAAGGTGTACCGCTAAAGTACAGAGAATAGCTATGCGCACAATTATTTGGTAATGTCCAATGCAGCCAAGTGAGGCAGATGTTAACATGATGGGCTACTAAGTGGTAGGCTGTGAGTTTGAATCCCACACAGCACAATTCTTTTCACAAACTCAAACTGTGGGTTCAGACAGATGAATTAGCGGGCAAGGCTACTATTATAGTAAATTTTGATCAAGTCCACTGTGTCATTGTGTGCAAAGTGTGTGTTAGTCCGGATAAACATACTTTTTCATAGTTTTTGTTGATTTCATCTAAACACCACACACAAACTTTCCAGAATGCTCTGTGTTGTCTGTTTGATCAGTAACAATATTTGGTTTCAACACTCTGTCTGGTTCCTGAGAGTCGGCTTCCTAAACACTCACCAGCGAGATATCTTACCAAAAGAAATCTCCAGGCACATGGCTTACTGTCAATTGATATTCATTTATGAAGTACACTGTATTTACTCTGAAATAGCCAGACACAGCTGATACTGTATCTAGAATGTTTTCCCACCAAGAAGATAAATTTATTTTCAAACACTTTGAATTTTTGATGTTTCTTTTAAACATAATGCTAGTGATGGTTTCACATACACCAAAAACCTGTAAACTAAACTGGTGCATCTGTGCTTTTCAAGCAGAACCAACCCTTTGGATTATACTGGTACTTGGTACAATCTAGTTTATTGTTGCTTCTTATCTTTGATAACTCTGTAAGCAAGTTTAATTGGCTGGTTTTAGATGTGCCAACACTAAACTTACAGTAGATACTGAATTAATAAGGTTTATCACTTAACTGACAATAGATACCGAATTAATAAGGTTTATCACTTAACTGACAGTAGATACTGAATTAATAAGGGTTATCACTTAACTTACAGTAGATACTGAATTAATAAGGTTTATCACTTAACTGACAGTAGACACTGAGTTAATAAGGTTTATTACTTAACTGACAGTAGATACTGAATTAATAAGGTTTATCACTTAACTTACAGTAGATACTGAATTAATATGGTTTATCACTTAACTGACAGTAGATACTGAATTAATAAGGTTTATACCTTGTAACTCACAGTAAATACTGAATTAATAAGGTTTATCATTTAACTTACAGTGGATACTGAATTAATAAGGTTTATCACTTGACAGTAGATACTGAATTAATAAGGTTTATCACTTAACTGACAGTAGATACTGAATTAATATGGTTTATCATTTAACTTACAGTAGATACTGAATTAATAAGGTTTATCACTTAACTGACAGTAGATACTGAATTAATAAGGTTTGTCACTTAACTTACAGTAGATACTGAATTAATAAGGTTTATCACTTAACTTACAGTAGATACTAAATCAATAAGGTTTATCACTTTACTTACAGTAGATACTAAATTAATAACGTTTATCACTTAACTTACAGTAGATACTAATATAATAAAGTTTATCACTTAACTTACAGTAGATACTGAATTAATAAGGTTTATCACTTAACTGACAGTAGTTACTGAATTAATAAGGTTTATCACTTAACTGACAGTAGATACTGAATTAATAAGGTTTATCACCTAACTTACAGTAGATACTGAATTAATAAGGTTTATCACTTAACTTACAGTAGATACTAAATTAATAAGGTTTATCACTTAACTTACAGTAGATACTGAATTAATAAGGTTTATCACTTAACTGACAGTAGATACTGAATTAATAAGGTTTATCACTTGACAGTAGATACTGAATTAATAAGGTTTATCACTTAACTGACAGTAGATACTGAATTAATATGGTTTATCATTTAACTTACAGTAGATACTGAATTAGTAAGGTTTATCACTTAACTGACAGTAGTTACTGAATTAATAAGGTTTATCACTTAACTGACAGTAGATACTGAATTAATAAGGTTTATCATTTAACTGACAGTAGATACTGAATTAATAAGGTTTATCACTTAACTTACAGTAGATACTGAATTAATATCGTTTATCATTTAACTTACAGTAGATACTGAATTAGTAAGGTTTATTACTTAACTGACAGTAGATACTGAATTAATAAAGTTTATCACTTAACTGACAGTAGATACTGAATTAATAAGGTTTATCATTTAACTGACAGTAGATACTGAATTAATAAGATTTATCACTTAACTGACAGTAGATACTGAATTAATATGGTTTATCATTTAACTTACAGTAGATACTGAATTAATAAGGTTTATCACTTAACTGACAGTAGATACTGAATTAATATGGTTTATCATTTAACTTACAGTAGATACTGAATTAATAAGGTTTATCACTTAACTGACAGTAGATACTGAATTAATATAGTTTATCATTTAACTTACAGTAGATACTGAATTAATAAGGTTTATCACTTAACTGACAGTAGATACTGAATTAATATGGTTTATCATTTAACTTACAGTAGATACTGAATTAATAAGGTTTATCACTTAACTGACAGTAGATACTGAATTAATAAGGTTTATCACTTAACTTACAGTAGATACTGAATTATTAAGGTTTATCACTTAACTGACAGTAGATACTGAATTAAGGTTTATCACTTAACTTACAGTAGATACTGAATTAATAAGCTTTATCACTTACCTGACAGTAGATACTGAATTAATAAGGTTTATTACCTAACTTACAGCAGATACCGAATTAATAAAGTTTATCATTTAACTTACAGTAGATATTAAATTAATAAGGTTTATCACTTAACTTACAGTAGATACTGAACTAATAAGGTTTATCATTTAACTTACAGTAGATACTGAATTAATAAGGTTTATCACTTAACTTACAGTAGATACTGAATCAATAAGGTTTATCACGTAACTGACAGTAGATACTGAATTAATAAGGTTTATCACTTAACTGACAGTAGATACTGAATTAATAAGGTTTATCATTTAACTGACAGTAGATACTGAATTAATAAGGTTGATCACTTAACTTACATTAGATACTAAATTAATATGGTTTATCATTTAACTTACAGTAGATACTGAATTAATAAGGTTTATCACTTAACTGACAGTAGATACTGAATTAATAAGGGTTATCACTTAACTTACAGTAGATACTGAATTAATAAGGTTTATCACTTAACTGACAGTAGACACTGAGTTAATAAGGTTTATTACTTAACTGACAGTAGATACTGAATTAATAAGGTTTATCACTTAACTTACAGTAGATACTGAATTAATATGGTTTATCACTTAACTGACAGTAGATACTGAATTAATAAGGTTTATACCTTGTAACTCACAGTAAATACTGAATTAATAAGGTTTATCATTTAACTTACAGTGGATACTGAATTAATAAGGTTTATCACTTGACAGTAGATACTGAATTAATAAGGTTTATCACTTAACTGACAGTAGATACTGAATTAATATGGTTTATCATTTAACTTACAGTAGATACTGAATTAATAAGGTTTATCACTTAACTGACAGTAGATACTGAATTAATAAGGTTTGTCACTTAACTTACAGTAGATACTGAATTAATAAGGTTTATCACTTAACTTACAGTAGATACTAAATCAATAAGGTTTATCACTTTACTTACAGTAGATACTAAATTAATAACGTTTATCACTTAACTTACAGTAGATACTAATATAATAAAGTTTATCACTTAACTTACAGTAGATACTGAATTAATAAGGTTTATCACTTAACTGACAGTAGTTACTGAATTAATAAGGTTTATCACTTAACTGACAGTAGATACTGAATTAATAAGGTTTATCACCTAACTTACAGTAGATACTGAATTAATAAGGTTTATCACTTAACTTACAGTAGATACTAAATTAATAAGGTTTATCACTTAACTTACAGTAGATACTGAATTAATAAGGTTTATCACTTAACTGACAGTAGATACTGAATTAATAAGGTTTATCACTTGACAGTAGATACTGAATTAATAAGGTTTATCACTTAACTGACAGTAGATACTGAATTAATATGGTTTATCATTTAACTTACAGTAGATACTGAATTAGTAAGGTTTATCACTTAACTGACAGTAGTTACTGAATTAATAAGGTTTATCACTTAACTGACAGTAGATACTGAATTAATAAGGTTTATCATTTAACTGACAGTAGATACTGAATTAATAAGGTTTATCACTTAACTTACAGTAGATACTGAATTAATATCGTTTATCATTTAACTTACAGTAGATACTGAATTAGTAAGGTTTATTACTTAACTGACAGTAGATACTGAATTAATAAAGTTTATCACTTAACTGACAGTAGATACTGAATTAATAAGGTTTATCATTTAACTGACAGTAGATACTGAATTAATAAGATTTATCACTTAACTGACAGTAGATACTGAATTAATATGGTTTATCATTTAACTTACAGTAGATACTGAATTAATAAGGTTTATCACTTAACTGACAGTAGATACTGAATTAATATGGTTTATCATTTAACTTACAGTAGATACTGAATTAATAAGGTTTATCACTTAACTGACAGTAGATACTGAATTAATATAGTTTATCATTTAACTTACAGTAGATACTGAATTAATAAGGTTTATCACTTAACTGACAGTAGATACTGAATTAATATGGTTTATCATTTAACTTACAGTAGATACTGAATTAATAAGGTTTATCACTTAACTGACAGTAGATACTGAATTAATAAGGTTTATCACTTAACTTACAGTAGATACTGAATTATTAAGGTTTATCACTTAACTGACAGTAGATACTGAATTAAGGTTTATCACTTAACTTACAGTAGATACTGAATTAATAAGCTTTATCACTTACCTGACAGTAGATACTGAATTAATAAGGTTTATTACCTAACTTACAGCAGATACCGAATTAATAAAGTTTATCATTTAACTTACAGTAGATATTAAATTAATAAGGTTTATCACTTAACTTACAGTAGATACTGAACTAATAAGGTTTATCATTTAACTTACAGTAGATACTGAATTAATAAGGTTTATCACTTAACTTACAGTAGATACTGAATCAATAAGGTTTATCACGTAACTGACAGTAGATACTGAATTAATAAGGTTTATCACTTAACTGACAGTAGATACTGAATTAATAAGGTTTATCATTTAACTGACAGTAGATACTGAATTAATAAGGTTGATCACTTAACTTACATTAGATACTAAATTAATATGGTTTATCATTTAACTTACAGTAGATACTGAATTAATAAGGTTTATCACTTAACTGACAGTAGATACTAAATTAATATGGTTTATCATTTAACTTACAGTAGATACTAAATTAGTAAGGTTTATTACTTAACTGACAGTAGATACTGAATTAATAAGGTTTATCACTTAACTGACAGTAGATACTGAATTAATAAGGTTTATCATTTAACTTACAGTAGAAACTGAATTAATAAGGTTTATCACTTAACTTACAGTAGATACTGAAACATAAGGTTTATCACGTAACTGACAGTAGATACTGAATCAATAAGGTTTATCACTTAACTGACAGTAGATACTGAATTAATAAGGTTTATCATTTAACTGACAGTAGATACTGAATTAATAAGGTTTATCACTTAACTTACAGTAGATACTGAATTAATATCGTTTATCATTTAACTTACAGTAGATACTGAATTAGTAAGGTTTATTACTTAACTGACAGTAGATACTGAATTAATAAAGTTTATCACTTAACTGACAGTAGATACTGAATTAATAAGGTTTATCATTTAACTGACAGTAGATACTGAATTAATAAGGTTTTTCACTTAACTGACAGTAGATACTGAATTAATATGGTTTATCATTTAACTTACAGTAGATACTGAATTAATAAGGTTTATCACTTAACTGACAGTAGATACTGAATTAATATGGTTTATCATTTAACTTACAGTGGATACTGGATTAATAAGGTTTATCACTTAACTGACAGTAGATACTGAATTAATATAGTTTATCATTTAACTTACAGTAGATACTGAATTAATAAGGTTTATCACTTAACTGACAGTAGATACTGAATTAATATGGTTTATCATTTACCTTACAGTAGATACTGAATTAATAAGGTTTATCACTTAACTGACAGTAGATACTGAATTAATAAGGTTTATCACTTAACTTACAGTAGATACTGAATTAATAAGGTTTATCACTTAACTGACAGTAGATACTGAATTAATAAGGTTTATCACTTAACTTACAGTAGATACTGAATTAATAAGGTTTAACACTTAACTTACAGTAGATACTGAATTAATTAGGTTTATTACTTAACTGACAGTAGATACCGAATTAATAAGGTTTATCATTTAACTTACAGTAGATACTGAATTAATAAGGTTTATCACTTAACTTCTAGTAGATACTAAATTAATAAGGTTTATCACTTAACTTACAGTAGATACTGAACTATTAAGGTTTATCATTCAACTCACAGTAGATACTGAATTAATAAGGTTTTTCACTTAACTGACAGTAGATACTGAATTAATAAGGTTTATCATTTAACTTACAGTGGATACTGAATTAATAAGGTTTATCACTTGACAGTAGATACTGAATTAATAAGGTTTATCTCTTAACTGACAGTAGATACTGAATTAATAAGGTTTATCACTTGACAGTAGATACTGAATTAATAAGGTTTATCTCCTAACTGACAGTAGATACTGAATTAATAAGGTTTATGATGAGGTTTCCTCAGCAACCTAACCAAGTTGATAAAGTATTGGAATTGCAGGGCAATCTCCTATTTCTACCACTGGCATAGACTGCACAGCAACCAGCGTATTTTCACCAACATGACTGTTCAACAAATGGATGCCAAGTTTATGGATGGATTATTACGGCGGCTGCTCAAAGACCTAAAAGACTGTATCGCTGAACGAGGAGATTTTTACTGCGCTTTTAGGAGCACAGGCCGTGATGGTGATTTAAATGTACGCGTTGGTTTAAAAAAGAAATACTATTAGAATGTAAACATGCAAGATACGTTTCTCTTTTTAGTTACATGTAGAGATGTTTAAAAGCTTTAAAAATTGATTCATTTCAACTCGCTTTAAAAGATTAGCAATTCCATTCTTAATTTTTTTGCATCATAAATCATGTAAGCATTGATTAAATTTAATACTCAAGCGCAAGACATTACAATTTAATTTTTAATTTTTTAGCTATTTTAACTCCAATAGATCTGCTCAATTCAATTCAATTAATTAGCCGAAATCAATTCTTTATCAATTTTACCAAATAATTGACTTATGACAATCTATCAAAGCAACAATCAACTGCAATTACTTAACTATACATATTAGCGTAGCCACTAGACTGTTTGACACATATAGACACGTTTGACACTTATTGACACATACACATACATTTGACACTTCTTTACACATATACACACATTTGACGCTTCTTAACGCATATACATACATTCGACACACCTTGACATATATACATACATTTGATACACATTTGACCCTTTTTGACACATATGCACACATTTGACACTATGTGACATATATACACACATTTGAGCTATACACATTTGACACATATACACACATATACATACATTTGACACATATACACACATTTGACACTTCTTGACACATATACACACATTTAACACTTCTTTACACATACAATATATACACATTTGATGCATTTACACACATTTAGCACTTATTGACACACATACACGCAATTGGCACTTCTTGACACATATACACACGTTTGACACTTCTTGACACATATACACACAATTGACAGTTCTTGACACATATATGCACATTTGACATTTCTTGACACATATACATACATTTGACTCTTCTTGATAGATATACACACGTTTGACACATATCCACACATTTGACACTTATTAACACATATACACACATTTTACCTTTCTTGACACATATATACACACTTGACACTCCTTGACACATATACACACATTTGACACTCCTTGACACATATACACACATTTGACACTCCTTTTACACATATATACACACCTAACACTCCTTGACACTCCATAACATGGTAGCTACAGAAGAAATGAGTTTAGTATTTACAATTCTAATCATTATATAGGAGACATATATTATATATATATATATATATTATATAGTGGGAGACTAAATGATATAGTTTTATTTAAACTTATTTTGGATCGCTAAGTTTTTATCAAAGCTGACAGGCAGCGAAATGGCTGAAGTCTTTGGGTTAGCTAATAATATTCAGCTTTTCATGCATCGTGCATTTGCATAAAAGTATAAGTACACCGCAGAAAGTATTAACCACAGGACAAGTGGTCAGTTCCCCAAATGAATACAGCGTTTGCTGTGACTTCTTCAGTACAAAGAATAATCTCTCTACTCCTTGGAAAGTTTTACCATACAAAGTCTTGACAGCATTGCAAAACTTTAAAGAGCTTTCAGTGCAGTCATGATGTAGTTATATTTAAATGTATATATATTTGTTGATTATTGTGTTGAGCTACTGACATTAACATAGGTGTATTGGTATGCGTTTGGCTAGTGTACAATCTGATATGTTACCATAAATATAGATATGTTGTTGTACACACGGATGTGTATATTTAGATAGGTTTAGATATTCAATTCTGTAATAAATGAAGATATGTTATTTGTTGTAAGACAGATTTTTGTGTACCTTTGTGTATTTATGTATGCATGCAGGTATTTGCGTTTGCATGCAGGTACCTTGGTTTATCTGTAGGCATCTTGGTTTACACATAGGGTGTCAGGGTGGTGCAGTGGTAGCACCTTTGACTCCAACCATGGGGTGGGTGGTTCAAGTCCTCCTTAATGCCGATCTGACAAAAAGCTCTCAGCAAGCTTTCAACCCTAAATTGCTGGGCCTTTCGGATCTAGACCATATCTAGGCCCGTCAAACTAACAATGTGGGCACATTAAAGATCCACCTCTGTCTTTCACACATTGGGCAAGTGAAATGGCTACCCGGCTCTGTCCGATTCAACGTGTTGCCCTGGCATCCCTTCAGATTAATCTGACAATTTCGGAACTGGTAGATACTGAGAACTGGGCCACCTCTTCTCTACCATACTGCTCAACCCAAGCATGCATCGCTAAGATGCAAGTCATTGTCGATTTCTGACAGACAGCCATACTATTATCGTATGGTTTTAACATATGCATGCATGTATTTTTGTTTACATGCAAGTATCTTGGTTTACCTGTAGGCACCTACATTCACACATGGGGTATCAGGGAAACCTAGTGGTAGCGCCTTTGACTGGCAACCGGGGAGTTGGTAGTTCGCGTCCTGCCTAATGCCGAGAGCTTAAGCTCTCAGTGAGCTTTCAAACCCAAATTGCTGGGTCTTTTAGATCTAGACCATAACTTGAAGGCCCCGTTTACTACACTGACAATGTGTGCACATTGAATATCCACCTATGTCCTTCGCACACTGGGCAAGTGAAATGGCTACCTGGCTCTGTCAGACTGGAGGTGTTGCACTGGCATACATTTAGGTTAATCTGACAGTTCCAAAATTAATAGATACTGAGAACTGGGTCACCTCTTTTCTGCCATACTGCTTGACCCGAGCATGCATTGTAAGATGCAAGCCGTTATCGATTTCCAGCAGACAGCCATATTATTATTATATGGTTTGAACATAAATATGTTGTTATGAGTGTATTTTATGCATGTAATTTTGATGAACAATTTTTGCAGTGTCTGCTTCCTCACAGCATGTACTCGGTTTACATCAAAGAAGCCTTCAAGTTCATTCCACGGAGCCAGTTCAGGTTCAACACAACGGATGAGTATAGTGTAGACCCAGTGAGTTAGTAAACAGATGTATTGCTAGGTGTACATATTTAACACAACAGATGAGTATAGTGTAGACTCAGTGAGTTGATACATAGATGTATTACTAGAGGTATATATAACACAACAGATGAGTATAGTGTAGACACAGTGAGTTGGTACATAGGTGTATTACTAGGTGTACATATTTAACACAACAGATGAGTATTGTGTAGACTCAGTGAGTTGATACATAGATGTATTACTAGAGGTATATATAACACAACAGATGAGTATAGTGTAGACACAGTGAGTTGGTACATAGGTGTATTACTAGGTGTATATTTAACACAACAGATGAGTATAGTGTAGACACAGTGAGTTGGTACATAGGTGTATTACTAGGTGTATATTTAACACAACAGATGAGTATAGTGTAGACACAGTGAGTTGGTACATAGGTGTATTACTAGGTGTATATTTAACACAACAGATGAGTATTGCGTAGACTCAGTGAGTTAGTACATAGGTGTATTACTAGGTGTATATTTAACACAACAGATGAGTATAGTGTAGACCCAGTGAGTTGGTACATAGTTGTATTACTAGGTGTACATATATAACACAACAGATGAGTATAGTGTAGACCCAGTGAGTTGGTACATAGTTGTATTACTAGGTGTACATATATAACACAACAGATGAGTATAGTGTAAACACAGTGAGTAGGGAAACAGATGTACTGTTATATATATTTTGCTATACATGTGCATTAAAATATTGTTTTCTTACCCCTGTTAGAACACTCGCTTCAATATATTTAATTACATATATAATGTATAGGCGGATTGTTATGTGAGTTCATGGGTATATGCATGCATGTGAATCTTTGCGTGTGCATGCGGTGAACAATCTTGCAATTGTATGTAATTTATACATAATATTAAAAATCTGTTTTAGGCTGGTTTTGCCAGACAATTTGCTCAAAAGTACTTTCATGTCGGTATCCCGGAGAAACTCACACAAGAAACATATTCCAAAAAAAAAAACGGGAAAAAGAACGTGTTGTGGATATCAACTCTGAAATTGCTTGATGACTTCTATGAACCATACAGCCGAGAACTCGCTCAGCTATTGGGAGATAGCAAATACCTTTTTCCTGTCGATAGGGACACACAATCATAGTCAACTTGAGTCGAGAATCAACTTGAGTCTGCTGCTGATCAATCTAGATTGCAAGATTGCTGCCATACGAAGATATGTATTTTGCTTGATAAGCATTTGTCGATTTTTACTAGTTGTTTGGGCAAAAGGCAGAAGCTTGCAAAAACTGTAGGGATAGTTCATATTTGAGAGGTTAGAGAGGTCTGAGAGAGTGAGCTAACGCTGCCAGGCTGTCTACCTTTATCTCACATCAGAAATTGCTTGTTATGTGTGATGTACAGCGGTGATGAAAGTGCATGTCTGATGCTTCAATGCTTATTCAAAATTAACATGTTTACACCTGGCTGGTTATAATTATTTTTTGAATGAAGTATAACATAAAAAACATTTTTTCCATTCCGTTCAATTTCACTTCTCACTATTACTTTCAACCATAGTTATCAAATACGGCCAGACCAAGAAATTATTCATATTTTGATTTTCATCACTGCTGACTGCTGACTGCTGATTATCGAGGGACGATTTCTACTGTCCGGTTCTAACAGGCATTAGAGTCAACACAGGCAGTTTGCAACACGGGCAGTGGGCAACACGGGCAGTGGGCAACACGGGCAGTGAGCAACACGGGCAGTGAGCAACGCGGGCAGTTTCAATACAAGGAATACATGATTCGCAGGGTGAAGCTTCTCAGATTTCTTCTCACAGCGTTGACACAGGTCGTAATTTAGACAGATTCTAAAACATAATATGGATAGGGGATTGTTACATGTCCTTCCTAGCAAAGATGTGTGCATGTACTTTTGGGCTAAGTAATTGCATTTATAGTGTCCAATACTTAGAAGTGTTCTAGATGCACCTCATTAGTATTTGTAACCTTTCTAATGGTGCTTACTACAGGATTTGATTCAATTTTTAATTTAATTAAATTTGTCAAAATTCAAATATTTTTTAATTCAGTTCAATTCAAGTTAAAACCTTTAAAAGGGTGTTTATTAATTGTTTGATAAAGGGTTAGTAAAACTAAATAGCAGTAAATTTAGTGGTTATGATATGCAAGAAAATGTAACATTACAATGTATTATGCGGAGAGATCTTACCTCGAGACAGACTTGTAACATAAACTCTGAATCTAACTTAAATAAATTTAGCTTACCAAACGCATACTTGAATAAAGTTCTAGTACGTAATGTATTAAACTTAAAACTTATAACTTAAATTGTATTGCTTATCAGTTTGCGAATCCGTTTTTACCATAAAGGATAATGTTGAACTCGCCATGGCCAGCAACGTATATATTTCTTAATAAGGTACATAATCAGTATACAAATCGCCAAATTTTAATTTCGAGAGAATTTTTGGTTGATATAGGATGGCGAGAAAACAACTTTTCTCTAGTATAGCAAAGAAAAAACAGCATGATGTTTTATAGAGTAAAAGAGTTCATAGAGTTCCGATTAATACGTCATTTAGCGTGGGCAATCGGGAAAACGCTGTATACAGTATATAATCACTAAATACACTAAAGTTTTTGTAGGTAACTATAGTTACTAATACTAACTTGTTTTTCTGTTACTAATTTTTAATATGTACAGTGCATATACAAAATTTTGATAGTTTTTACCAGGGGTTGTTTGCATTAAATAATTTCTATAGGTTTCTATGCTACTCTATACAATATTTTGCTGAAACACTGAATGAAATTAAAATCATATAACTGTTTATTAAACAATTTTCAATTGGAATCATAGCAAAACATACTTTGTTTAGCCATTACTTGCTAATTATTTCACATTTAAACTTAAACATTTTTACTGTTTTATTTTTTCTCTTAATTTAATTCAACAAAATAGTTTTTTCATGATATGAAATTTAAGTTACAATTGTTTTAAAATGTTTGAAAACCTTTACAATTGCTTCATTTTTTCTCTTAAATTATTTGAACTGCGCAAAACACTTTTATCAGGATATAAAGTTGAAAGCTAGAATGGTAAAAGTGGTTGTATGTTGAATAAAAATAAATTATTTATGCAAAGACTTTTTATAACCCGAGAAACGCCAGGCATTCAACTAGTATGTATGAAAACTGATAGAGGGTAAAGGTAAAGTTACCAAAATAATTGGGTGATAAAACTTTCCCAGTTTTCATTAAAAAACATGGACTTGGAGCTATATGAATGGCATTGTATTAAACAATCTTAGCTCTGTGGGGAAATCCTGTAAACGCCAACCAATGATTCTCTCCCCATGGCAAACAATAGCTCATTCGAACGCCAAGACTCTGATTTATTAAAATATACAATAAAAAAATTATGTAAATTCTGTGTTTTAAACAATCTTAGCTCAAAATAAGTTTAGTTTGAATCTGATTTTCATGGTCATTTTCATTTTTAGGGGGCAATTTTAGAGATTAAAATGAAATATTTCTATTTCCTTTTCCGCCTGTAAACAGTCAAGATGAGAATCCTGTTTAGAGTTAACTGGAGTTGGCTCTACAGTGTGAAAAAAGCGGACAATTCCAGTTAAATATTTATGGTTCGTAAATACCAGTGTAGCGATGGGTGGGTGAACAACAAACTTATGTAAGGATAGCAGTTTATTTGAGCGTGTCAACGTCAGCAATCCTCATAAAACATTCATGTGCAAATTGAACATTTTTAGCTCATTTTTAAGAGTTGTCCGCTTACGGCTCATGTATCCAACTTCTGATTCAGTTTTGGGCCATGACAGTATTGCCATTGTGATCAAGGTTTTACTGGGGTAAAACGTGTAGACTCTATTAACTAGACAGAAATTAGTTTGAGTTGCCTAACAACAACAGTCAGTGCTTGGGGAACACTACAATTTCTTTATTTTACTAAAACTGTTTTATTCAAAAAAATGTGTTAAAATCAGCAAACACTATATTCAAAGGGTTAAGCAATGCACTTTGCTATAATAACTTTAGTTTAGCTAGTAAAGAAATCATAATGATGATACAGTGCAAACTGAAAGGTCATTATTTGGAGCTGTCACTTGTTAGTCAATTCACTGGTACAGGTGGAGATAATTCCTTGGCTGATTGAAGATGATCAGTGGAATCCGTCTTTGAAAACCCCTCCAAGCAGCACTTCTGTCTTTGGGGGTGGTCTGCATGGCACCATTACTGCCAGAGGTTTGGCTATGGCTATGGCTCATGGGTGTTTTTGGAAAGATTGTCTATGCCAGAATAGACGTGGATAAGAATAAATGTCCAATTGGTACGAGGCTATGACATTTCTTGAGATATCACATTTCACCTTTTGTACGGTTTTAGCTATTTAAGGTTCAAGCTTGTATTTGTAAATAGAATAATTCTGAGTTACCGTCTTGTCAGATATAGTTAGGACTTGACGCTAATTTGGTTGTACTATTACTACCAATAATATAGTTATACTAATAATACTACTACTATTGTTCAAACAAAAGTAGACTACATGTTTAGAAATTATAAGTGTAAAGTGTATAAACTAACCAATTATTTTGCTGTAGATCACTTTGTAATATTACTACATATGTTAAAATATTAGAGCTTGTCACCCAAACAAAGCTTGATAACTTGAAGCATAAGTAAGTGTGAGTCAGTTTTTTAAAAGGCTTAATTAAACTTGGAAAGTTTAACAAAAAATAATTTACTTACAATGCTACAGCGCAGTCTGATTATAAATGATTTCATTTCAGAGAGCAATATGTCTATTTGTATTTATGGCAGTACAAGTTTTTCTTTTAATCTGTCATTATAACAACCACAGCAACATTCTAACTCGCAATTCTTTACATTTTTTATTTTGAGCTGTTCTGATTGAAAAGCAAAAATTATATTTGGTATTATTACAGAATTTCTACGAGTAATAATGTAAAATCTTTCAACAATAAGAATATTTTTTAATGAAAATCTTAATCAGCCAAGTATTGACAATCTGTTTTATATCGAGTCATGTTTATCAACACTTGAATTGCTGCCAACCGGTAAGTATGCAAAACTCTCATGCATTTGGTTTGTCTGTAAGTGTGTGCAGTTTGTTAAACCAGCCCTTAATGATTTAGTCAGAGTATAAAGTTGTCCTACCTCACAAAAATTAGCCTAATTCTGGCAGTAGCTGTAAAACCAGTTTAAACCACATGTTTGACATGTAATATGTAAAAGAGAACACAACTGACATTTTGCTTGATTAGTTAACTCTACCTAGTTGATTTGTATGTTTTGAATTAAGACTACGAAGCTAGCCAATGAACAATCTTTTAAAATTTTTAGAATGACTCGAAATGATTAAATAAACCTGCTTTCTCGATAGTTATTTCTTTTGTATTCCAACTTCAGCCATGCTCAACCAAGTGGCAAATTTAATAAAATAGCATCGCAAACTTTTAGCGTCTCATTTTTGATGACTTTCAGCTTATTAACTAAAAACTTGAATGTTGTAATTTTAATGACAATTTTTTCATTTTCAACACTTGTGCGTTGAATGCCATGAAATATAAAATGCAGCGAAGACTAGTATTATTGGACAAAGGTTGGAGGTTGATCGTGGGTGTTTTGCTTGTCCGTTCATGTCTGCTTCCTTTTGATTGGGCAGCACATTAAACTAAAAGATAAACGTGTGTTTGTGAGATAAATCACAAGGTCGAATAAACTGTTGCGCTCTCTCTATAATGTCTACAAATAAAAAACCTCGACTTATTGTCAAATAATGGTCATTCGAATATAACTTCTACTTGAATGTTTAGCAAGAAAAAATGCACCTTTAAATGATAAATAAGTATGAAACAGTAATCAGAGAGCTTTTTTTAAGAAAAGCATAAGACAACTCCATAAATAATATATTCATAGATCATAGTAGTTAAACTAGGATGGGAAAACCTGCATCCCTTCCCGCAGCGCATACAATATTAAGACCCTGTGCAAAAATGCTGCAGAAATACTTTTCTTTCAGTCAGCGCATTTAAAAATGCCATTTTTTGGCGGACTAGCGAGCTAGAAAATGAATGACGACATATTTTAGCTCTTGGGAGGGTAGCCTTTGAGGAAATAGAAGGTTTCAGAAAAGCTGTAGCTACGGAATTCTTTCAGGTTACAACTCCTCAATTTGTAAAGCAAGTAAGTTAATAAAATTAGTTAACCTATTTTAGCATAGCTTCAATTATTGTATTATGAGTTTAAAATTTTTTTTGTTTGTTTGTTTGTCTATTTTTTTGCTTATTTGTGTATCAGTTTTTCTGTTAATCTTGTTTTCTGTCTGTATGTTTATCTGTCTGTTTGTTTGTCTGTCTATCTGTCTGTTTTTCTCTCTGTTTTTGTCTGTCTGTCGGTCTGTCTGTTTGTTTGTCTGTCTGTTTGTCTCTCTGTTTTTGTCTGTTTGTCGGTCTGTCTGTTTGAGTGACTGTCAGTTTGTTTGCCTGGTGGTCTGTTTGTTCTGTTTGTCTGTTTGTTTGCTTGTCAGTCTGTTTGCTTGTTTGTCTGTTTGTTTGTGTGTTTGTCTTTTTGTTTGTCTGCTTGTCTTTTTATTTGTCTGTCCGTTAATCTGCTTGTTTGTTTTATTTGTTTGTCGGCTTGTGTTTTTGTGTTTCTGTTAGTTTGTTTTCTTGGTGGTCTGTTTGTTCTGTTGGCTTGTTTGTTTGTCTGTTTGTTTGTGCGTTTGTCTTTTTGTTTGTCTGTATGTTTGTCTGTTTATTGGTCTGTTTGTCTGTTTATTGGTCTGCTCGTTTGTCTGCTTGTTTGTTTTATTTGTTTGTCTGTTTGTCTGTCAATCTGTTTGTCTGCTTGTTTGTCTGTCATCTTGTCAGTCAGTCTGCTTGTTTTGCCAACCTACCTAGCCTTTCTCGGCTAAGCATATCTATGACCTACAGATGGAGATTCTTCCATATTTGAAGCCTACACCTTGCTCGTGGTGTAAAAAGTATATCACTTCTTTGTACTGCCGACACCAGGCGTGCCTAAAGGTAAGTGCAAGGCTTTTCGGGCTTTATTTATCAGGCGAAAAACAGCGACACATTTTACTCAAAAAAAGAGCATTACCTCTAGGCAAGCGAAGTAAGCGTAAATATTTGTTATTCCAAAGCTACACATATAGATACAAATTCAAACGACTGAGTTATACATTCTCTCATGCAATACCATTGCATCGACAGCAGAAACAAGTTCACTTTTAGTATGCAGTTTGTGTATAAAAGAATTGATCATATTTTAAGTCTTATATATGCATATGAGTGGCCAGTCAATGAGCTGTGCATCTTGTGACAACTATGGTTATATCTACACCAGTAAAAATAGAATGGCACCACACAGCCGCAGTAAGCTGTGGTGCACTTTATTTCTTAAGACTGTATTCGTCTGACAGCCATAGTCAGCAAGGTAATGGTATTGCAAAACACTGACTGTTCATAGACCTTACATGAGAAAAAGCCTGCTTGTATACACAAACGAGGGCCGTGCTGCCCACAGCCGTGTACTATAGCAAGTTTAAAAATCAACATTTGGGTTATTATGACACAAACATGAATGAGCTAGTACCAGATTGCTCTCTTATGGTTGTCTGCAAACATGGCTACTGTCAATAGCTTTAGAGCTTTGCTGCTGTCTGATATATAAACAGAAAGTGAACACAGATTATCTTCTTTTAAGGTACATAGTCTAATTAGCAAATAGTAATAGTAGTAGCAGTTTAGCAAAAACTATGCTAATAAACCACTTTAAACAAAAATATATTTATCCTTTATACAATTAAACCAAAAAGTTAACATGGGAATTGAAAAAATATTCAGCTGTTTGCATATTCTTTTATTGTTACCCACAATTCTTCTTTTAATTTCATTTTAAATCTTTAAACATGAAGGTCATTTAAAGAAATAAAATAAAATTCATACAATTTGATCAAAATATGAGTCATCAGAAATTGTTATTAAATGTTCATTTGTATAATTGTTAAATTACTTCCAGTACTTAGAAAAGATTCTATGTTATTTTGAAAGCATTAAGTGAATTTAAATCATTCAAGTTATTTTGGAACCACTAAGTTATTCAAGTTATTTTGAAAGCACAGCTGAATCTTTATGCAAACATATAGATAGGCTCATAAAAAAATGCACAACTGAGATTTAGCTGCTTGTAAAAAGATTTGATTGTACATTGTGCATGGTTATGCTGTGTTTTCTTGTTAAAGTTATCAATTTTTATCAAGATTAGATGTTCGAAATATTTTCCAGTTTAACTCATTGGTTTCTTTAATACATGAGTAGAGTAATTTAATTTTAAATAATGACTTTTACCACTATTAGAGTTGTCTTCTCATTGTTAACTGTACTGAATTCTGTTCATATTATTATAGGCTGTTATCTGCTTGATGTTCACTTTTTATTGCAAAGCACAAAAAATAAAAAAGGTACATTTATTCTTAGGCTTCCTAAGGTGGCAGCCGATAAGCAAAATGTCATGGGTTCTAGTCCCATAGTGGCCAACATTTTAATTGTGTCATTAATTGCATGTACATACTTTTGAGACTGTACAAAAGTTAGTATATTTGAAACAACTGCTATTGTAATACAAAAATAAAAGGCTTTGACATCCATAATGCACTTGTCATTTGTGAAAGTTCAACATTGATTTACAAGTCACTTTTTACTAACTACAAATCTGTGAAACCTTTGAAACAAATCTCAAATGAAGTTAATTTTAGAGAGAAGGAATTACAATGAGAATGGTACTCGAATATAAATAGTTTATTTTTCATTCATCGATTACAAAGGCCTATAGATAAAGAAAGCATTTGCTATCATTTAGTATGATGAATGGTAACAAAATAAACATTCAAAATAATCGTTTTTTAATTTTAATTATACACAAGCTGGATGATAGGGGTGACATATATCAGATAATGTGTGATTTATATTCTATATTATTCTAATTAAATTTTATTATTTATTAATTAATTAGATAAGTTTTCTTCAAATAAAGTTTAATTGCAATAAAAATTTGAGTTGTAGCATTTTATCAAGCTTTAAACCAAATTTAAAATCTGAAATTGACTCGTTATAAAGGCTGATATAATATCACTTATAACTACATTAAAACCAGATTACCGTTTTTTGTGTGTTTTTCTTCTTAATGATAACAGTTATGTTAAAATTGTACTGTACTTTTAGTACTGGTGTGAAAGTTGCTGGGACACGGCGCATGGTGGAGCACCTTCTGTAGGACACTCAGGGATTCAAAGAAGTCATACAAAACCAATTTATTAACTATATACTGCAATTCCTACAGCTCTCACTACCTCTAGTGCCATTTAAATTCATTGTTCTATTATAAAGAAATGGTTTCTAATTTGTTTTCACTCAAGCTTAGCATTCTTTATTTCGTTTTCCATGTTTCTATGAGAATTTAAGTTATCATTTTATGAGAACATCTTAGGCCTTTGTATGTAAGCTGTGCTTGTTTCAAGGTTGAAGCTATTCTACTCATCATTTTATGTTTATTAAAGAAGCGCTTTATAAAGAAACATAATAAAAGCATATTTGGCAAAAGAAAATTAAAATAAACTAATACAAATGCATTTCAGTAAAATACAGTTCAAACTTGCTTAGTACTGAATGTATGCACGTGTTATGCGCTTTACCCTATGCTTGCTTGTAGTCTAGCAGTTTTACATTGTGTACTTTGGAGTTGCTTTCCCAATTGTTGCAACAACTATTTATTATGAATATGGACTCGTTCAGTTAGGTGTGTTTAGCTTAAATATTTGAGAAATATTATTAACAATGTTTTTATAAATAATTGTATGATTATATGCAATTACATGAGATTGAAGCGAAGAAGGCCGCAGTCCTGTTCTCCCCCCGCTTATATACTGCTCTCTCAACTACCACGTCCTTGGCTTCTTGTAACCCCTCGTGACTTTTCATAACTACCTGTAACTACCATGACCTCAGACATTAACATAGCCCGAGATCCACCAACCCGATTATACAAAAATAAAACTTATCATAATGAGTATATATTTTTTGATTGGCTTTGATTGGGCAAACAACTCTCCATTTATTAGAGTTACAAGTTAACAATGTGCTTTGAGCCTACATATAACTGACTACTTATTTAAACCAGTGTAGAAATTAAAGTCATTGAATTAAAACATGCTAAACGTGCACAATGCCTTTTATAAGTTCTGCTGCTATTTTTGTTTTTAGCATTTCAAGGCCTGTGATTTGTTTTTATCTTAACTTACTTTAGGTGTTACTAAGCCAGAAATGCTATGAGAAAAATCATTTTAAGCTTTGTATTATATTCGCCAAAGGCTACTCGGGCTGCTTTTCAAAATAAGCAAACTCTTAGAGAATTTCTATCATTGCTGTAGATAACCAGAGTTATCAGTCATTGACCCAAGAGAGAACAACTCTGATCTTAATGGTTTGAGTAGCATTTGTTAGTTGCAATCATTTTACAAATAAAATTAATTCTCTGCCAGCTAAAATTTTACTAGTAAAGTTTAAGTTTGTGCCAACCAACAACCAAAATGGGTCATTTTATGCAAATTATTCTTTCCTGCATTTTGATTGGTTGGAAGACCAGGCAGCCTAAAGTAATAATTTTAGTACAAGTCAGTCATAAACCATACAGCTCTGCTTGAGTGTTGTTTCAATACAACTAAAAAGTCATATGACATCTATAAACTTTGTTTGTAGTGTTAGTTGTGGCTACAAGTTAAAACCTCAACTTTGGTGTAAATATTTGCTCGAAGTAAAGAGCTTAGACAGCTATAATTTTTGAATCTCAAAGATCTCCCCATTCAACACGATTGATTTTTAGCAATCGCTACATTTTAGTACATTTTTTATTTGTATCCATTCCGCATTTTCTTAAGGAAAGAAAGAAACTAAGACCAACTCTACTAAATAGTCATTCATGTGTAAGTTGTATCGCATTAAAATGAATCTTGAATCTTCCTGAGCAGTCGTCTAAAAAATCAATATAAGTTCTATAAGTTTCCTTTTAACTGACAATAAAAAATATTTTGAGTGATCAGCAGGTCAAGGTTGATAATCAACTCGTGGACACGCTTGTTCAGAGTGGGAGAGATACTCTTACTGTGACCAGAGTGGACAAGTGCCATGTCTAAAGATATACCCTTACTGTGACCAGAGTAGACAAGTGCCATGTCTAAAGATATACTCTTACTGTGACCAGAGTGGACAAGTGCGGTGTGTAAAGATATACCCTTACTGTGACTAGAGTGGACAAGTGCCATGCCTAAAGATATACTCTAACTGTGACCAGAGTGGACAAGTGTCGTGTCTAAAGATATACCCTTACTGTGACCAGGGTGGACAAGTGATGTGTCTAAAGATATGCTCTTACTGTAACCAGAGTGGACAAGTGCCATGTCTAAAGATATACTTTTACTGTGACCAGGGTAGACAAGTGCCGTGTCTAAAGATATGCTCTTACTGTGACCAGAGTGGACAAGTGCCATGCCTAAAGATATACCCTTACTGTGACCAGAGTAGACAAGTGCGTTGTTTAAAGATATACTCTTATTGTGACCAGAGTAGCCAAGTGCTATGTCTAAAGATATACCCTTATTGTGACCAGAGTAGACAAGTGCTATGTCTAAAGATATACTCTTACTGTGACCAGAGTGGACAAGTGCCATGTCTAAAGATATACCCTTACTGTGACCAGAGTAGACAAATGCGTTGTTTAAAGATATACTCTTATTGTGACCAGAGTGGACAAGTGCCATGTCTAAAGATATACCCTTACTGTGACCAGAGTAGACAAGTGCGTTGTTTAAAGATATACTCTTATTGTGACCAGAGTGGACAAGTGCCATGTCTAAAGATATACCCTTACTGTGACCAGAGTAGACAAGTGCGTTGTTTAAAGATATACTCTTATTGTGACCAGAGTGGACAAGTGCCATGTCTAAAGATATACCCTTACTGTGACCAGAGTAGACAAGTGCATTGTTTAAAGATATACTCTTATTGTGACCAGAGTGGACAAGTGCCATGTCTAAAGATATACCCTTACTGTGACCAGAGTAGACAAGTGCGTTGTTTAAAGATATACTCTTATTGTGACCAGAGTGGACAAGTGCCATGTCTAAAGATATACCCTTACTGTGACCAGAGTAGACAAGTGCGTTGTTTAAAGATATACTCTTATTGTGACCAGAGTGGACAAGTGCCATGTCTAAAGATATACTCTTATTGTGACCAGAGTAGCCAAGTGCTATGTCTAAAGATATACTCTTACTGTGACCAGAGTGGACAAGTGCCATGTCTAAAGATATACCCTTACTGTGACCAGGGTAGACAAGTGCCGTGTCTAAAGATATGCTCTTACTGTGACCAGAGTGGACAAGTGCCATGTCTAAAGATATACTCTTACTGTGACCAGAGTAGACAAGTGCTATGTTTAAAGATATACCCTTATTGTGACCAGAGTAGACAAGTGCGGTGTCTAAAGATATACTCACACTAGACATTCATCTACATTAGTAACTCCAAGTTTTTCATAGTGTTTATGCGCTAGTGTGAGTAAACACTATGCATTGGCACATTTTTGGGCTGATTTTATCCAAACTTGACACGCTTATGCTCCAGGCCTTCCCCTAAATTGCTAAAATATTTCGGTTTAGAATTCCATCTAGTTTGTGAGAACCAGTCTTTTAAATACCTACCAGTGGGCTGTCTGCTTGAAAATGACCGCAATTCTGGGCATCGCCAGACCTACTACTAGTAATAAATATAGTGCTAGAACCTTGATTACATAATCATCAAAATCTCTATAAAGCAAAATTTTTGTTGCTAAAAATTCATTGGCTATAACCAGACATAGTGACAAC
This sequence comes from Watersipora subatra, assembly GCF_963576615.1. NCBI lineage: Eukaryota > Metazoa > Bryozoa > Gymnolaemata > Cheilostomatida > Watersiporidae > Watersipora > Watersipora subatra. Next base: position 64,393,132 of record NC_088714.1, read on the forward strand.
AGATAAACAAAAAACGAACATACCCTCAGATTTATATACCTATATAGATTAATCTAAATAAAAATATTATTTGTAGCGGAGCTGTCAATACTGAACTCATTAAAATTTAATAGCGTACTATTAGCTAGTATCCACAGTCACAGCTTAAAAGTTTAGAATCTGGCTCAAGACATAGAAACTCTGTAGCTTATCTCTTAGTGAAGGAGTTACAAGTTTCCGTGACAGTCGATGAACTAGAGATTACACAAATCACCTGTTCCAACATGGCAGCTACCAAAATAAGATTTAGCAGAAAATTGCTCACAAATTCTAGAAGAAAACTGACAAGAGCTTTTAAACAATGCTTTGCCATCACATCATTTCACTGCATTCAAAACTAGGTTAGTTAGCATAACAAAGCGCACTGTTCTTTGTATAAAATTATGATAGCTAGATATCACCTTCTATGCAAACCCTACAACCCGTGCTATTCATATTGCCAGTTCAGTGAACACAGAGATTTGATTTCTATTTGATATTTGCAATTCCCTATTTGCTATTTGATCTAACAAATAGTCAGGAGCTATACAATAGCAACTATTTAGTGTACACGCTCTCACGGAGAGCTCAACCAAACCAAAGTAAGGGAGCATATACTCATGCTACAGACAATATGGTTTCGGCTATTGAAGCCTCATCAGTGCAGCTCAGAGCAGGCAAGGGAGACAAATCTCATTGCCATTGTATATACAGAATATTTATTCTACTGCCAATGTATATATATACATTGGCAATGGGATTTGTCTCCCTTGCCTGCTTTGAGCTGCACTGATGAGGCTTCAATAGCCGAAACAGTAGTGTCTGTATATATATATATATATAACAGTCTGCACTATATATGCAATATATATATATATATATATATATATATATATATATATATATATATATATATATATATATATATATATATATATATATATATATATATATATATATATATATTGTATAATTGTTTCTGAATACAAGAATTTTACTGAATACAAGAAACGCCTTCGTCAGGTCCTACGGAGCCCGCCCAATGCCAAGAACCAAGTCATGGCAATAAATACCTACGCACTGCCAGTAATAAGATATCCAGCAGGCATAATAAAGTGGACTGAGGAAGCCGCAGACTATATATATATATATATATATATAAGTATATATATATAGTAACTAAAAGCAGGTGCAAAAGTATATAAAAAAAGAACTCTACACTAAAAACCTAAAACATAATTAGTGGAGTATGAAATATTTGAAAAACAAATATATATACATGTATTTATGTTAACAAGTTATAGAGCGACTAAAATTTGTTGCACTGCAACATTGTTTCGTATGGTTTACAGTAAAATCGAAACACAGCTTCAAATCTGAGCAAACAATAATATATATATATATATATTTTCTATATATATATATATATATATATCAATATATAAAAAAATTTGCAAAAAGATTAAGAAGGAAGTAAACTTTTAGTAATTGTGCTACGAATTTGTTTCGTGTGATGCACTCATCATATGTGGTTGTACTAAAAGATTTTATTATAATTATATGTAATAAAATATATTTTTTATAGAGTATATTATATATATATATACGCACGTACGTATGTATATATACGTATGTGCGTGCGTGCACACATGAGTATGTGTACATATACAAAGTTTTGCGTAACGTCACTGTTGGTAAACCACGTTCTGCAAACTTGTCGTTTTACAGAGTTGTCTCATCTTTGTTCTTTTTGCATTAAAAATGAACTTATACAAAACTTTTAATAGGTTAATCAGAAAGTGTCGGTATTTTTTATCATTTTTGATTGTTTTTGATGTAGGAAGTCATTTGACTGTCAGGATATTTCAAAATTAAAATCTACAAACCGCCCCAAAAACAATTACAATTTTAACATTTAACTAGAAGTCAATTCTTATCATAAAATTGACTTCTCTTAGCACATTTTTTAAGCCATGCAAAAGTGTAGCTGCTAAGTTGAATAGAGTTTATTAAATTAAAATAAAATAAATAATAATAAATAAATTAAATTAAATTTTTTTTCAGCAGAAATCTTTAAACAAACTAAAATGCCACATGGTACAATTAACAAGGGTAAATGTAGCTGTAATTAGACAGAAGTTATCGATCAAACTACTATTGTTCAGGAGAAGATAACTCACCATTTTAATAGACAATATTCATTTAAACATTTGAGTATTTTGCTTTTACTGTAGCTCTAGTTTTGACTTGGCACAAAAAATTTACCTTCTCTTTGCCTAACTTCGACTTTTTGCCAAAGTTTTCTTGCAAACAAAGCTGTTTCATGTTGATAGCATAATGATGGTTAAACTCTAGCAGACTCTTTGCAGGCTTTTTGATGTCTTTAAAAGAATGTAAAATTCTCATCGCTTGCCAACATCTTACAAAATCTTCAATTTTAATAACATGGAAATATTTTTACCGCAAAAACATTGCAGATTAATTCTCTGTAATCTTTTTCTCTCACATTTTGACAATATCACTGCTTTCTTTATGTGTGAGCAAAGTTGCCTGCTCGACTCAAATGCAGCATTTTAATATTGGTCAAGCATCAGCCAAAAAGTATCTTTCTCAATATTTCAAAGACAGAGAAAATGTGGGGACCAACATATCATTACAGACTAGATTTGGCCATATCTGGAACAAACCTATATCGCTTTTAGCTAAATGTAGCTATAGATAACTCAACGTGGCTCCGTGAAATGCTGGATCGGTGGAGCACTGGCACATATCCTGTAATTGCAGGGTTAATGTGGTACATTTAGGTGCAGCTGCCTTGCTAGAGAATATTGGTGAAAACCTGGTCTCTAGTCTGATATCTGGTCTCCTTCATCAGCCTCTCTACTAGCCTCTCTACTACCAGTGAAGCTAGTTTCAATCAATTACACAATATTTGTATTGTCTAAATTTAAAGCTATGCACTGGTGGATATTTAAACAGTCCAGTAGCAGCTAGTACATAGAGCTATGCTCTTTGTAAAACAGTGAAGCTTTACGGAGACGCTCAACGCACTCTTAAACACTGACAATGCGAGACACTGGGAGGTATGATTTGTAGTGAGTAGCTGGTGAATGATCTAAGACTTCATCCGCTTCATGCAGCGTTACACAATAATGTTTACAAACATTGATGACTTAATCTGCTGACGCTGAGTTCCGATGAAACTTTGCTCTGCCAGGGATTCAACTAGTAAGTCTTACTGTACTGAATGTAACTGATGTCAAACTGCTGTTTGCTCAGCCTCAGTAGTCACCCGGTGATAATCTTCGGCTTTAGAAAATGAGTTGAAATCATTTTAAATATATAAAATTATTTTGTGAAAGCGCATTATCGATAATTTATTGAGAATGCAATAGTTGATCGAAAGCTTTTTTGATCGAAGGTAAAAAGCGAACAGGGCATGTTTGGGTGGAAACAAACTTTGCTAACTATCATAGTACAGATATAGTGAGTTTTGCAAATCGATATGTTACTAAAGTTTAAAACTGCATTGTTGTTCAAAGGGAAATGCATAGATTTAGATTTCTACTAGACCCTAGTGTTGAAAAACCATCTTCGCTGCCTAGGGAATGCATTGTAATGTTGACAGCGGTTGGCAGCTTTACAATGTAGGTACTCATTCTGCAACTACTTTGTTTAGAGTTGCAAAAATTAGACAAAACGTCGAATGTAATTTAACATTGGTTTAACTATTCACTGATTTTATGGAGTTGATCGGAAGTTACATTTCCTGACACTCAATAGCTAGTCTGGCCGTCTGGCCTATGAGCGATCATAGCTTTGTACAAGCTTTATAGCCTCAAACAATCAAGCTTCATAAGAAATTATGGCCTTGTTAATCAACTGCTGTCTCTGTTCTTATACCACTGCTGTGTCTGTTGTCATATCAACTGCTGTCTCTGTTCTTATATCAACTGTTGGCTCTGTTCTTATACCAACTGTTGTATCTGTTTTTATATCAACTGCTGTTTCTGTTGTTATGTCGACTGCTGTCTCTGTTGTTCTCTACTGCTGTCTCTGTTCTTATACTAACTGCTGTCTCTGTTCTCACATTGACTGCTGCTTCTGTTTGTATATCCACTGCCGTCTCCGTTTTATATCAAATGCTGTCTCTGTTTTTATACCAACTGTTGTCTCTGTTCTTATACCAACTGCTGTCTCTGATCTTATATCCACTACTGTTTCTGCTGTTATACCAGCTGCAGTCTCTGTTTTTATATCAATGGCTGTTTCTGTTGTTATATCAACTGCTGTCTCTGTTTCTGTACCACTGCTCTCTATTCTTATGTCCAATGCTGTCTCTGTTCTTATACCAGCTGCTGTCTCTGTTCTTATACCAACTGTTGTCTCTGTTTTGTTATCAACTGCTGTTTCTGTTGTTATCTCGACTGCTGTTTCTGTTGTTCTCTACTGCTGTCTCTGTTCTTATACCAACTGCTGTCTCTGTTCTTATATCAACTGTTGTCTCTGTTCTTATATCAACTGTTGTCTCTGTTTTTATATCAACTGCTGTTTCTGTTGTTATCTCGACTGCTGTTTCTGTTGTTCTCCACTGCTGTCTCTGTTCTTATACCAACTGCTGTCTCTGATCTTATATCCACTGCTCTTTCTGCTGTTACACCAGCTGCAGTCTCTGTTCTTATATCAATGGCTGTTTCTGTTGTTATATCAACTGATGTCTCTGTTCTTGTACCACTGCTCTCTCTATTCTAATATCCACTTCTGTCTCTGTTCTTATACCAGCTGCTGTCTCTGTCTTTATACCAGCTGCAGTCTCTGTTCTTATATCAATGGCTGTTTCTGTTTTTATATCAACTGCTGTCTCTGTTCTTGTACCACTGCTCTCTCTATTCTTATATCAACTGCTGTCTCTGTTCTTATACCAACTGCTGTTTCGGTTCTTATATCAACTGCTGTCTCTGTTCTCATACCAACCGCTGTCTATGTTCTTATATCCATTGCTGTCTCTGTTCTTATATTAACTGCGGTGTCTGTTTTTATATCGACTGCGGTTGCTATTACTTCTATCTTTATTTTTAAACAACTGCAAGCACTAATTTTATATCAGCTGCTATTTCCATTCTCAGTTATAATATTTTCATAACATGTGTTATTATTATTCTAATAACAAGTGTGTCTTACACATACTTTGCATTTTTAGAATAATAACCTGAAGCTGTAGCCGATAGGTCTCAAAACTCCCTGACCTAAACAAGCAACCTGTGGAGCCTGCAACTCTGCCATTTCATCATTCAGAGTAAGTATTAACTGCGGTGTCTGTTTTTATATCGACTGCGGTTGCTATTACTTCTATCTTTATTTTTAAACAACTGCAAGCACTAATTTTATATCAGCTGCTATTTCCATTCTCAGTTATAATATTTTCATAACATGTGTTATTATTATTCTAATAACAAGTGTGTCTTACACATACTTTGCATTTTTAGAATAATAACCTGAAGCTGTAGCCGATAGGTCTCAAAACTCCCTGACCTAAACAAGCAACCTGTGGAGCCTGCAACTCTGCCATTTCATCATTCAGAGTAAGTATTTGGAAAAACTTCTACAAATTACGTCGAAAAGCAAATGATGGAAGCTGTGAGAAAAATGGTTCAGCTAAGTTCAGCCAAGAAAATAGGATTCATGCTTGTATTTTACTTTCAGCTGCTTAGGTATGTAGGGGTAACGGGGGCACTTTGGTCATAGGGGCACGTTGGGCCACCTAAATTTTGAGCATTTTTGTATTTGTTGGAGTTATCATTTTTTGATAACATGAGAGGAAGTGATGTCATAGATCAGCCTTATTGGTTTCTATCAGCTAAAGCAAGGTGGGCTAACACAGTTTAGTTTTAACTGATTTTTTTATGAAAAACTAAAATATTGCATCTGAACTATTTGAATCACATACTCCGATCTAACGTGGATACAGATTGGGTTGAACTATGTTATTACTTTGATATATATTTTGCTTGTTTTTTTGCTTTATCTAATGTATAACTTTCATACAAAATGAGCTGTGCAACATTTTCATTAGCAATATGGCTGGGGCACTTTGGGCCGCATGACCTGGGGCACTTTGAGCCATGGCTCAAAGTGCCCCAGGTCAATTATATTTGGAAATGTACCTTTGTTTTAGTTTATTTCACTGCGTATCATCACTATCTGTTGATAATGAACCTAATGTTGATAATGTTGTTTTAGTATATTACAAAGATGGTTTTTAATTACAAAAAAATTCCTGATACTACCCCCGCTGATGTAATGCGTACAGCAGTACGAATGGTAATAGAAGAAAGACAGCCTGTTATACAAGTGTCTATAGCTTGCTTTATACCACGCACCTCTTTAGCCAGATATGTGAAAGTAAGTCAGTCTTGTGGTGAAACAGAGGTAGTGAACTATCACAAAACAACTTCGGCAGAGAAGGTATTCAATAACACTCCAGAAAACATGCTTAAGGACTACCTTATTACAGCTGGTAAACACCACAATGGTTTGACCAAAAAACAATGCCAAGAACTGGCATGGTAGTTTGCCAAGAAACTGGGCGGCAAATATCTGGCTGTTTGGAATGAAAACCAATGTGCAGGAGAAACTGGATAATCAGATTTATAAAACGACATACTGTACTTACAATTCGTCAGCCGGAAGTAACTAGCCTATGTCGTAGCACAAGTTTCAACAAAAAGAATGTCAATGATTTCTTTGACCATTTGGAAGAAGTTCAACGAGGATATTGATTTCAAGCAAAAGACATCTGGAATATGGACGAAAGGGCGCTGAAAACAGTTCACAAACCATATGGCTCAGCTGTTGGGTGTGGCATTTCTCAAAGCATTTACAACAGGGAATATTACGTCTGAATTCAGAAGGCCAGGAATCTCTCCCTTTGACTGAAACGCCTTTTCTGATGATGAGCTCTTTGGCTTTTACGTGACGGACCGACCTGCCCCTGCTCTCATGCCGCCGCCGACTGATCAACCTGTTCCCTCAACTTTTGCTTCAAAAACGTTCATCTGCAATTTCATCTATACCTAATAATTTGAGGAAAGTGGTGCCAGAAATCATCACTCCAGAGGATATCCGACCCCATCCTAAAGCTGGGCTATGAAAAAATCTTGGACATTGCAAAAGAAAGTCAACATCTATAATTTCTAACCAATACTCCAGTGAAGCTGAAAAACGAGCTAAAAAAATGAAAGGCAGAAAGGTGAGGATTTTAATTCAAATAAGTGATTGAAAAATAAAATAACATACATAATAGATCTACTGTAATTATTTTCTATCATTATATAGCTGCACAATCTTTTGCTTCAGATTGCGAAAAGGGCAAACCCTGAAGAGGACAGCTCAAGTGAAGATGACAATGCAAAAGCTAAACTGGCTAAGCATAAGCATAAGATAACTTTGATGAAGTAATGCCAGATTCCAGGGCCATCACCAGTAGCGCCATAAATATCTTTGATTATGTATCGGTGGCTGTGTACGGAGCCAGATCAAAGAAAAACTATTTTGCAATGGTCACAGCTAAATCGGCAAATGATGTAGAAGTAGATTTTTTGATCATGCGCGGGGCAGTCAGTTTCTAAAGCCTGACACTAAAGATCAGTCTATTGTAGACATCAAAGATATTGTATTACTATTGTCTTCTCCTGCCGTCACTGGGGGAACAAAAAGAACGTTGGACAAAACTGAGTTTTCCGATTGATCTATCGGAGTATTTTTAAACATTATTTTTGTATACTAAATAGCGGTCAACAGCATCTAATAGCCCTAATTAATACGCATTGCATCTTACATAATATAAAGTCTGTTACTGTTGAACTTTAAGTTTTGGTTTTCATTTCAGTTTAAATAAAATCATGCGAAAAGCATCAAACATTACAATGTGGCCAAAGTGCCCCGACCCCTGGTCCAAACTGCCCCAGCCCCGGGGCACTTTGGGCCTCTCACATACAGCTTTTTGATATACATTTTTACAAAAAAAATATCGAGCGACTAAACCAACCAAACATTGATAGAATGTAGCAAACATATTAATTTCCCATAGTGTAAAATATGGTAGCTATCCGAGATCTACGGCTGACTCGACAGCATCACATGTCAAAAATGGCCCAAAGTGCCCCCGTTTCCCCTACGCTTTTTCTCCATGCTTTTCTCCATTCCACGGAATAAAGTTACAGATATAATAATGGACGTATGAGAAATTGTCTCGTTATACTTTGTCCGTTTATACTTTTTTGCATGTCTCTTTTTGCAATACTTAGCATGTTTAGCTTATTGTCGAAGCTGTTTAAAGCTCAAAGAGTCGGCCATTTCCTTCGCAAAAACACTCACTAGACATCCCTTTATTCTCTCTTTTATTTTCTCTGACTTTCATCTGTAAGCGCATAAATGTCTATCAACCAGTCACTCCTTCAGTATGTTCACTTCATTTATCTTCGAATGTTGCCTTAATTGTATTACTGAATGTTTAGTTTCTATCGGGTTCAGATCCCCGCAACATCTATCAATATGACAACTTTATCAGAGTAAAACACACCATCTTGTTTGTACTTTGTATACGAGCCTGGTGACACTTTGTGACATTTTCTATATGCTTGGGCACCTGTGTCATATTTATCAGGTTTGCCACTCTATTAGATATACCAGGTTATCTGTGTCCTATATATTACTTTCACTACTCCATCATATACCCTAGTTTCACTGTTTCATAATTTTGCCGCACATATGCATATTTTGCTAAGCACATCATGCCTTATTCTGTGTGCCTTTTCAAGAACTTCTTTACAGTTTGAGCTCTTCCATGTCATTTCACATTTTGCATAGTTCTTTTTTATTATAATTGTTATTTCCTGTTATATAATAACTAGTGTTGATCAGTGCACAAAAAAAGTTAAGGTTGGCCTGATAAAACGGAATGTGAAACTGACAATTAAAATTGGTATCTATAGATGAGCTGATTTGTTTTATCGTTGATTTGCAATCTCACTGGTCCCTTCGCCTTCTTTGCTTGTACTCATGTCAGCACCTTGTCTGGCAATACTTCAAAACCTCTTTAGTAATGTCACAAATTTACAAATTTATAAACTTATAGGATCCTAAAAGTTTTACCACCATTGCATCTCATTAACAATTATGTTAAGGAGCTTTTTAACGATGGCTTTTTTCTCTTTGTGGAGTTTGTTTCCATAATGCTAAGTAGGGGCATAGAGCGACTTGTTGTCTGTCATTTTTTTTACTATGGAATTGTCTGTTCATACATAATAAATTTTGCAGCAAGCACTTGATTGGGGCAGATATAAGAATGCAGCTTATCAGAAAACCAACCATCGCAGCTTTAGCTTGTACTGTAGCCCTCACCGTCTTTATACTACCACATATTCTTCCTATCAAGCCAAAGAAATTCCCTGCTTCAACTCCAACAGCTGCAGCTGCTAATGGCAGGAAAGAGGTTAGATGCCATTTTATGTATTTGTCATGTGATTTTTCTACTGTCATACCATGTGATCTATCGCTTTCATACTATCTAATACATCGCTTTCATACGGAGTGATCTATTGATTAATCTATCTTTTTCTTACCATGTGATTTACTAATTTCATATCATGTGATCTCTGGCTGGAAGCTTATTGGTTATCAAAGATTAATGGGCTGCTCATAGAGGCTAAAATAGATATGTAATGCCTATATGGCAATATAAAAACATGTTTAATGTGTTTGCAATACATATGTGTATATATACATACATATATACATACATATATATATATATATATATATATATATATATATATATATATAGTTGGATACTTGAGTGCCTCAGTATGTACAATGTTCACCCTACTCTTGTGACATTCATCAAGATGTCAATGACCAAATGGAAGACGGAACTGGAGGCTAATGGCAAAAAGCTGGCGAGTGTACAAATTAAGCGAGGCATCTATCAAGGTGACTCCTTATCACCGCTGCTCTTCTGCATATGCCTAAACCCTCTAAGCAATATGCTGGAGGAGACTCAATATGGGTACCAGTTTAAGAGTGGCACCAAGATAAACCACCTCTTCTACATGGATGACATCAAGCTGTACGCTAACAAAGAAAGGGACATTGATTCGCTAATACACCTCACTCAGGTATACAGCAAGGACATCGGAATGACCTTCGGTATTGAGAAATGTGGAAGGCTAATTCTTAAGAAAGGCCATTCTATGCTCACCAATGGCCTAAGAATGCCAAATGGTACCATCAAAGATATAGAAGAAGGGTACAAGTACTTGGGGATTATGCAAAGCAACATCAACCATGAAGCCGAGGTACATCACAAAGCCATTACCGATTACAAAAAAAGCCTTCGGCAGGTCTTACGGAGCCAGCTCAATGCCAAGAACCAAATCATGGCAATAAATACCTACGCACTGCCAGTAATAAGATATCCAGCAGGCATTTTAAAGTGGACTGAGGAAGCCATCAAGGAAACAGATATAGCAACTCGTAAACTGCTGACCATGCATGGAGCACTCCACCCAAAATCTGATACTACTAGATTGTATCTTGATAGGAAAGATGGCTGTAGGGGACTCAAAAGTGTACAGCAGACAGTGAAAAAAGAGGAGCAAAGCATCAAAGCATATGCAGCCTCCATGGCCATCTCAGATAAGTTGATAGCTGAATTTCAATCGGCTGCTCTTACAATGGACCTACGCCCTGATGATGAGGAAATTGACTGGCACTCGAAACCTCTTCATGGTGCTTACCACCGACAAATATCTAAGGTTGGCAATCTTCACCAGACATATATGTGGTTGAACAAAGGAAACCTAACAGCCAATACAGAGTCGCTAATCATGGCAGCCCAGGAGCAAGTGCTCCCAACAAGGCAACTCCAAACGAAAATCTATCACACTAGAGACGATCCTAGATGCAGACTGTGCAAAGATGCACCTGAGACCATCCAACACATCATCAGTGGATGCAGGCAGCTAGCAGGGAACGCATACACTGAGCGGCATAATCATGTCGCAGGTGTTGTGTATAGAAGTCTATGTGATGAGTATGGCCTTAATAAACCACAACACTGGTGGGAAGCTCCTGGTAAGGTGAATGAAATTGACCGCGCTAAGATCCTCTGGGACTTCTACATCCAAACTGACAAGCATGTCCTAGCAAACCAACCAGATGTAGTGGTGGTAGACAAGGAGAACAAGAGGGCTACTATAATAGATATAGCAGTACCCAATGACTACAATATAGCCAGCAAAGAAAAAGAAAAGGTAGAAAAATATCTCCCTCTTGGAGAAGAAATTGAAAAATGCTGGAATGTAAGAACAACTGTAATCCCAGTAGTCATTGGGGCACTGGGCGCAATAACACTGGCGCATAAAATGTGGCTTGCCCAAATACCAACAACAATCAACTCAGGTGAGTTGCAGAAAAGTGCGCTATTGGGAACAGCTAAGATCTTGAGGCGAGTGCTCAAACTCCCAGGTCTCTGGTAGGAGACCCGAGTTAGAGCAGAATTTACCACCCATACGGGGTATCCGGGGTGAGGAAACAATTTTTTTTTATATATATATATACATATATTATAATTGCATATACATATATGTATATATGTATATACATAAGATGTTGGCAACATTTAGTAGAGGTTGTACACAAAAATTTCACCATATGTATACATATATTTTCTATATGTATATATACATCTATATAACGTGTATACACATATATACTATACATAAGTACATGTATATATACATATATATGTTTATATATAATTTGCATGTATATGGTATATCTATTTATATATAATATATATGTATAATATATGTGTATTTTTTTAAAGTATATTTGAATAAGGCTTTATAAAAAGTGTTATCTCATTGGTATTATTTAACAAGCCAAAGGGTGTCACCTTCTTTTTTTTTCTGTATTTTAGATAGTGTACAGAGATATATCGCACTGCCTCCCCAAACCAGAGTATTTTCCAATGTATAAAGGACACTGTTGGGGTCGTTGTAACAAACAGCAAGTGTGTAATGTACCAGCTTCACAGACAGACGTCATTGCTGGCAGGTAACAGTCTAGATGTCATATGCTATTATTGTGTCATTTTTTATCAATGAGGCAGAATAATGGGGTACAACAGGCCGTAAGTTTAATATGTAAACTAGAGCATCTCTTACCTTTTTAACACATACCGGTGATATCATCGTCAAGCAGCAATCATTAGCCTTTTAAAGGTGAGTAAAAATACAAAAACGAATTTTTTGATGAGTTGTCTTTCCTACCCTGAACTATTTGGGAAAAAAGGATAACTCTGAAAGTTGAGCAATGCTCAAACAGCAAAGTCGATAGCCATCTGCTGTTAGCTATTATTATTTAGCTGTAGGTAACAGGCCAACTGAGCTCTCAAAGCTTATATCAAACTACCTAAATTTAACTGATTAACTGGGTTAAATTGACTAATGGTCGGTATTTATGAATTACTTGAAAGAATTTTCAGTTGTTGGTATGAGTGCTGAGAGCAAAGCGTGTAAAACTTAAAATCTCATCTGAGTGACGGATACCTCCTGCCTTGTTCATGTAGATTACAGATGAAGTATCTCAGCTATCACCAAAGCATTACTAACTATTTCCTGTAAACAAATAATGTGTATTATTGCAATTCGCATAGCAAGTGAGAAAAACCAGCATTTTAGAGTGTTGAAAAAAGACTTGCTTGAGGCGGTTGAATATAGGTTAACAAGATAATTTAAAAGATCAAGACTGGTGACGAAAGGTTAACAAATTTTTGATGGGTTTTTTCAGCTTAATCATGAGTCATACAGTTTACATATATAACTATAGTGAATAGGTAGTTATTATCTGTTAGCATATTCTGGTCCGCTATGTCTTGCATAAGTGAAGAAAGTTGTTTACCGCCATGAGAGATCGTCAATAATACATGTCGATATGTGTCATCGTACGCATAATTATTTCACAATGAAGCAAAGTGATCGGATGTAACAAAGGTTGTGCGCCCGGTTTTGAACCCAACTACCAGGGTTTGATTCCCGTGTCGGGTAATCTTTTTAACTAATAACTTCAAACAGGCGGGCACGGCTTTTACTATGAGAAAGATTTCATTGCCAAAACTCGTTTATATTAGCCCATCGATTACATTTTAGAGCGACTCTGCACTGTATTGCAAATGTCCATCTGGTGGGAGTTCGCAAATGTGCAACAACTGACTTTACAAAATGGTTGATGAAGAATGAAAAAATTACTTATCATCTGCGGGTAAGGATGAATGTCTAACATGTACTCTATCTGTAGTTAGTAATAGTGTTCATATAATAGTACTCTATATTTAGTTAGTAATAATGTTCATATAACTAGTACTGTACCTGTAGTTAGTAATAGTGTTCATCTAACTAGTACTCTATCTGTAGTTAGTAATAGTGTTCATATAACTAGTACTCTATCTTTAGTTAATAATAGTGTTCATCTAACTAGTACTATATCTATAGTTAGTAGTAGTGATATTCATCTAACTAGTACTCTATCTATAGTTAGTAATAGTGTTCATATAACTAGTACTCTATCTTTAGTTAGTAATAGTGTTCATCTGACTAGTACTATATCTTTAGTTAGTAATATTTTTCATATAACTAGTACTCTATATTTAGTTAGTAACAGTGTTCATATAACTAGTACTCTATCTATAGTTGGTAATAGTCTTCATCTAACTAGTACTCTATCTTTAGTTAGTAATAGTGTTCATGTAATCAGTACTATATATTTAGTTAGTAATATTGTTCATATAACTAGTACTCTATCTATAGTTAGTAATAGTGTTCATCTAACTAGTACTCTATCTGTAGTTAGTAATAGTGTTGGCCAGTGTTCATGTAACTAGTACTCTACCTTTAGTTAGTAATAGTGTTCATCTAACTAGTGGTCCTTGTTTATCCATTCTTCAATGACCTCATCTTTTCATGTTCAGATTCGCATGCTCATTGACCTTTTGACCCCCAGATTTCTTATTCAGGTGCTTCAATTTTTAAAAAATGTTTCTAAAATTGATTTCATTTTCTTAATTCTTATTATTTAAAAGCATTTTACGTAGGATTTTTTGTTGTAAAATATTTCCTAACAGTTTCTGATTTTTTTAACTTTGAATTGAAAGGAGCTCTAATCTATTGATTATAAATCAAAAATTTCCAAGTATTTTGTCTTTAAAATGTTAAACACATTCTGTTTTGGTTTTGAATAATTTTCAAACGTAGCAGTTTTTCAGTTGTCTTCAGTAATATTACAACACATAAATATTTCAAAAAGTGTAGCATCAATTTCATCGCTTGTTTCTTCTGTTGCATTTACATGTATTGCGCTGATATTAGCTGGTAGCAAGTGATACTTCTTTCACATTTTGCAACTTCATAGTTTTTTGAGTACTTCGTACATACTACACTGAGGTCCACTTTTAGCTGTTTCTGTTGTTTCTGTACAAGTCTAATGAATAGTTGCTGTGTTAAGTAGACTTTAGTTTGGTGATAGCGGAGATATTTTATCTGTAGTCTACATGAAAAAGGCGGGAGGTATCTGTTGCTCATATAAGATTTTTAAGTTTTACAGGCTTTGCTCTCAACATTCATCACAACAACTGAATATTTTCAAGCAATTCATTAGAACCGACAATTAGTCAATTTAACCCAGTTAATCAGTTAAATTTGGGTAGTTTGATATAAACTTTGAGAGTTTGGTTGGCCTTTTACTTACAGCTAAAAATAATAGCTAAGAGCAAATGGCTATCAACTTTACTGTTTCAGCATTGTTCAATTTTAAGAGTTATTCTCTTTTTCTTCTTTTTTGGTCTAGAAAGACGCGCTGCGATACATCTAATAGTGAATTTATAAGTTTTATAGCATGGTCAGTACTGTTCAGTAGTCATAAAGAGCAGGTAACTCAGAGATTTCTTTTACTTTTTTATTAGCTCTGGCAAGTACATGTAGGTTGTGCATATGATAAAGTACAACGACTTTTTCTTACGGTTAATTATTTGTTAGGTGCTGGAATTTAGTTTAACAGTTGATTTCATAATATTTAGTATAGTTCATGAGAAATTTTGTATACGGAAACTGAAATGAGTCCGATGGAGAAAATTTAGAGCATCAAGAAAGTAACTTGTAGCAGCTCAATAACTATTTCACCACATCCCTCATTTCAAATGACTGAAGCTTCCTGTTTCAGGATTTTAGAGTTCTGGATGAAAACTGTCCAATAGAGTGGTTTGAAAACTGCTACAATATAAAGTTCTGTGACAAAAGATATAAACCTGAAACTTTGAAAGTGGGTTTCTTTCAGAGCTCTCCAGGTAAATATACATAGACTTATTTATTAATAAAACATTTCTAAAGCATTTATATCAGTTTAAAAGGCTTGTTGGCAGAACAGGGATTACTTAAAAAGTCAAATTCAAATATTCAAAATTAGAATTGCAGTAATTATAGCCAATGTTCAGTGTAGCGCAAAAGTCTCTCTGTTTATTTTAATATGATTACAGGTAATATCCTAATTAACGGGCAGGTGAATGAGAACTCGACCCATATTACAATAGCCACAGCGATGCAGTACTTGGGGCACATGGCTACACCGGAAACCATCTTTTATGTACAGCTGAGAAACCCGACTGATAGGTACTTCATCTGTTAAACTTATGAAATATTTTAAGGTGCATACCAGCGCCTTTATTTAGGTGCATACCTGCGCCTAGTTGTCTCCTCATGATAAGTTTCTATAAGCATAAGATTATTTGTGTCTGGATTCGTCAGAGTATAATTATATGTCTTTCGCTTAATTATTTTTCCATATATCAGACGCATATCTATTTAATACAATGTATATATCGCATATAAATATATACTATATATAAAATCCGTAATACATAAATTACATAAAAATTCGTATATTTTTATATGTTGAATATATAATATAGTTATTTTCACAAATACACTGGCAGTTCAGCGCACTGTGAGAGTTTGTAAGATGTACCGCTAAAGTACAGAGAATAGCTATGCGCACAATTATTTGGTAATATCCAATGCAGCCAAGTGAGGCCGATGTTAACATGATGGGCTACTAAGTGGTAGGCTGTGAGTTTGAATCCCACACAACACAATTCTTTTCGCAAACTCAAACTGTGGGTTCAGACAGATGAATATTATATATGGCTATTCTTATAGTAAATAATGATCAAGTCCACTGTGTCATTGTGTGCAAAATGTGTGTTAGTCCGGATAAACATACTTTTTCATAATTTTTTGTTGATTTCATCTAAACACCACACACAAACTTCCCAGAATGCTCTGTGTTGTCTGTTTGATCAATAACAATATTTGGTTTCAACACTCTGTCTGGTTCTTGAGAGTCGGCTTCCTAAACACTCACCAGCGAGATATCTTACCAAAAGAATTCTCCAGGCACATGGCTTACTGTCAATTGATATTCATTTATGAAGTACACTGTATTTACGCTGAAATAGCCAGACACAGCTGATACTGAATCTAGAATGTTTTCCCACCAGGAAGATAAATTTATTTTCAAACATTTTGAATTTTTGATGTTTTTTTTAAACATAATGCTAGTGATGGTTTCACATACACCAAAAACCTTTAAACTAAACTGGTGCATCTGTGCTTTTCAAGCAGAATGAATCTTTTGGATTATGCTGGTACTTGGTACAATCTAGTAGTTTCTTGTTGCTTCTTATCTTTGAAAACTCTGTAAGCAAGTTTAATTGGCTGGTTTTAGATGTGCCAATACTTAACTTACAGTAGATACTGAATTAATAACGTTTATCACTTAACTTATGGTAGATACTGAATTAATAAGGTTTATTACTTAACTGACAGTAGATACTGAATTAATAAGGTTTTTCACTTAACTGACAGTAGATACTGAATTAATAAGGTTTATCACGTAACTGACAGTAGATACTGAATTAATAAGGTTTATCACTTAACTGACAGTAGATACTGGATTAATAAGGTTTATCACGTAACTGACAGTAGATATTGAATTAATAAGGTTTATCACTTAACTGACAGTAGATACTGAATTAATAAGGTTTATCACTTAACTTACAGTAGATACTGAATTAATAAGGTTTATCACTTAACTGACAGTAGATACTGAATTAATAAGGTTTATCACTTAACTTACAGTAGATACTGAATTAATAAGGTTTATCACTTAACTGACAGTAGATAATAAATTAATAAGGTTTATCGCTTAACTTACAGTAGATACTGGATTAATAAGGTTTATCACGTAACTTACAGTAGATACTGGATTAATAAGGTTTATCACTTAACTGACAGTAGATATTGAATTAATAAGGTTTATCACTTAACTGACAGTAGATACTGAATTAATAAGGTTTATCACTTAACTGACAGTAGATACTGGATTAATCAGGTTTATCACGTAACTGACAGTAGATACTGAATTAATAAGGTTTATCACTTAACTGACAGTAGATACTGAATTAATAAGGTTTATCACTTAACTGACAGTAGATACTGAATTAATAAGGTTTATCACTTAACTGACAGTAGATACTGAATTAATAAGGTTTATCACTTAACTGACAGTAGATAATAAATTAATAAGGTTTATCCCTTAACTTACAGTAGATACTGAATTAATAAGGTTTATCACTTAACTGACAGTAGATATTGAATTAATAAGGTTTATCACTTAACTGACAGTAGATACTGAATTAATAAGGTTTATCACTTAACTGACAGTAGATACTGGATTAATCAGGTTTATCACGTAACTGACAGTAGATACTGAATTAATAAGGTTTATCACTTAACTGACAGTAGATACTGAATTAATAAGGTTTATCACTTAACTGACAGTAGATACTGAATTAATAAGGTTTATCACTTAACTGACAGTAGATACTGAATTAATAAGGTTTATCACTTAACTGACAGTAGATACTGAATTAATAAGGTTTATCACTTAACTGACAGTAGATAATAAATTAATAAGGTTTATCCCTTAACTTACAGTAGATACTGAATTAATAAGGTTTATCACTTAACTGACAGTAGATACTGAATTAATAAGGTTTATCACTTAACTGACAGTAGATACTGAATTAATAAGGTTTATCACTTAACTTACAGTAGATACTGAATTAATAAGCTTTATCACTTACCTGACAGTAGATACTGAATTAATAAGGTTTATCACTTAACTGACAGTAGATAATAAATTAATAAGGTTTATCCCTTAACTTACAGTAGATACTGAATTAATAAGGTTTATCACTTAACTGACAGTAGATACTGAATTAATAAGGTTTATCACTTAACTGACAGTAGATACTGAATTAATAAGGTTTATCACTTAACTTACAGTAGATACTGAATTAATAAGCTTTATCACTTACCTGACAGTAGATACTGAATTAATAAGGTTTATCACTTAACTGACAGTAGATACTGGATTAATCAGGTTTATCACGTAACTGACAGTAGATACTGAATTAATAAGGTTTATCACTTAACTGACAGTAGATACTGAATTAATAAGGTTTATCACTTAACTGACAGTAGATACTGAATTAATAAGGTTTATCACTTAACTGACAGTAGATACTGAATTAATAAGGTTTATCACTTAACTGACAGTAGATAATAAATTAATAAGGTTTATCCCTTAACTTACAGTAGATACTGAATTAATAAGGTTTATCACTTAACTGACAGTAGATACTGAATTAATAAGGTTTATCCCTTAACTTACAGTAGATACTGAATTAATAAGGTTTATCACTTAACTGACAGTAGATACTGAATTAATAAGGTTTATTACTTAACTTACAGTAGATACTGAATTAATAAGGTTTATCCCTTAACTTACAGTAGATACTGAATTAATAAGGTTTATCACTTAACTGACAGTAGATACTGAATTAATAAGGTCTATAATGAAGTTTCCTCATCTACCTTACAAAGTTGATATAAAGTGTTGGAATTGCAGGGCAATATCCTATTTCTACCACTGGCATACGCTGCACAGCAACCAGCGTATTTTCACCAACATGACCGTTCAACAAATGGATGCCAAGTTTATGGATGGATTATTACGGCGGCTGCTCAAAGACCTAAAAGACTGTATCGGTGAACGAGGAGACTTTTACTGCGCTTTTAGGAGCACAGGCCGTGATGGTGATTTGGATGTATGTGTTAGTTTTAAAAAAAATACTATTAGAATGTAAATATGCAAAATAGGTTTGTATTTCTAGGTATATATAGAGTTGCTTTAAAGCTTTAAAAATTGATTCATTTCACCTCGTTTTAAAAAGTTAACAATTTCATTCCTAATTTTTTGGCATCATCAATCATGTAAGCATTGATTAAATTCAATATTTCAGCACAAAACATTACAATTTAGTTCCTAATTCTTCAGCTATTTTAATTTCAATGAATCTGCTCAATTCAATTTATCTAAATAAATGAAATCAATTCTTTATCAATTTTACCAAAGAATTGACTTATGACAATCTATCCAAATAACAATCAACCGCAATCACTTAACTACCCGTATTAGCTTAGCCACTAGACTGTTTGACACATATACACACATTTGACACTTCTTGACACATATACACATGTTTGACACTCCTTGACACATATACACACATTTGACCTTTCTTGACACATATATACACACTTGACACTTCTTGAAGCATTTACACACATTTGACCTTTTTTGACACATATATACACACTTGACACTCCTTGACACATATACACACGTTTGACCTTTCTTGACACATATATACACACTTGACACTCCTTGACACATATACACACATTTGACCTTTCTTGACACATATATACACACTTGACACTCCTTGACACATATACACACGTTGGACACTCCTTGACACAAATATACACACTTGACACTCCTTGACACATATACACACATTTGACACTCCTTGACGCATATACACACATTTGACACTCCTTGACACATATATACACACTCAACACTCCTTGACACATATACACACATTTGACACTCCTTTTACACATATATACACACCTAACACTCCTTGACAATTATATACACACATTTGACACTCCTTGACACATATACCGTATATGTGAAACAGTTACAAGCAAGAGCATTGCCTAACATAACATGGTAGCTACAGAAGAAATGAGTTTAGTATTTACAATTCTAATCATTATATAGTGGGAGACTTTATGATATAGTTTTATTTAAACTTATTTTGGATCGCTAAGTTTTCATCAAAGCTGATAGGCAGCGAAATGGCTGAAGTCTTTTGGTTAGCTAGTAATATTCAGCTTTTAATGCATCGAGCATTTGCATGAAAGTATAAGCACACCATAGACATCAACTACAGGGCAAGTGGTCAGTTCCCCAAATGAATACAACGTATGCTGTGACCTTTTCATTACAAACAATGATCTCTCCTCTACTTGGAAACTTTTACCATACAAAGTCTTAACAGCATTGCAAAACTTTAAAGAGCTTTCAGTGCAGTCATGATGTAGTTATATTTAAATGCATATATATTTGTTGATTATTGTGTTGAGCAACTGACATTAACATATGTGTATTGGTATGTGTTTGGCTGGTGTACATTCTGATATGTTACCATACATATAGAAATGTTGTTGTACACACGGATATGTATATTTAGATAGATTTAGATATTTAAGTCTGTAATAAATGAAGATATGTTATTTGTTGTAAGACAGATTTTTGTGTACCTTTGTGTATTTATGTATGCATGCAGATATTTGGGTTTGCATGCAGATATCTTGGTTTATCTGTAGGCTTCTTGGTTTACACATAGGGTGTCAGGGTGGTGCAGTGGTAGCACCTTTGACTCCAACCATGGGGTGGGTGGTTCAAGTCCTGCTTAATGCCGATCTGACAGCAAGCTTTCAACCCTAAATTTCTGGGCCTTTCGGATCTAAACCATATCTAGGCCCATCAAACTAACAATGTGGACACATTAAAGATCCACCTCTGTCTTTCACACACTGAGCAAGTGAAATGGCTACCCGGCTCTGTCAGACTCAACGTGTTGCCCTGGCATCCCTTCAGATTATTCTGACAATTTTGGAACTGGTAGATACTGAGAACTGGACCACCTCTTCTCTACCATACTGCTCGACCCAAGCATGCATCGCTAAGATGCAAGTCATTGTCGATTTTTGACAGACAGCCATATTATTATCGTATGGTTTGAACATAAACATATTGTAATGAATGTATGTATTTTGTTCATGCAATTATAATGAATATTTTTGCAGTGTCTGCTTCCCCACAGCATGTACTCAGTTTACATCAAAGAAGCCTTCAAGTTCATTCCGCGGAGTCAGTTCAGATTTAACACAACAGATGAGTATAGTGTAGACCCAGTGAGTTGGTACATAGATGTATTACTAGGTGTACATATATAACACAACAGATGAGTATAGTGTAGACCCAGTGAGTTGGTACATAGATGTATTACTAAGTGTACATATATAACACAACAGATGAGTATAGTGTAGACACAGTCAGTTAGTACATAGTTGTATTACTAGGTGTACATATATAGCACAACAGATGAGTATAGTGTAAACACAGTGAGTTGGTAAACAGACGTACTGTTATATGTATTTTGTTATACATGTGCATAAAATATTGCTTCCTCACTTCTGTTTACCCAATCAGGTGGCAATGTGTACTCAAGTCAGAGAGTTCTCTTGCTAGAGATTTGAGAGTTGGAGAACTCGTCGCTTCAATATATTTAAGCTATATATATATATTTCTCAAATTATGTTTTATGTCTGCATGTCGTTTGTCTGCATTCCGGCTATAGCTATTAAAATCTTTGGAATAAAGAATCCGTACTGAAAAAGATTAGATCTCAGACCCTACCATTCACCAGTTTGACACCCTACCCAATAGGCCACAGAGAATGAGTTGTTAGCTTGCCAATATAAGTCACTATATCAGAGCACATACCCAATGGCTTTGTATACCAAGCAGGGTGATTTCATAACTAAATGATTGTCATTATGTAATTATCTTACTAAAATTTTCCATTGGCAAACTGCCAGGCTATTAGCAAGTGGCAGGCAACTCCCATTACTTCTCATTGTTTATAAGCTGTTTTTTGATACTCGATCAACGCCGGGTAGCACAGCTATTTACATTTATAACGTATAGGCAAACTGTTATGTGAGTTCATGTATATATGCATACATGTGAATCTTTGCGTGTGCATGCGGTGAACATTCTTGCAATTGTGTGTAATTCATACATAATATTAAAAATCTGTTTTAGGCTGGTTTTGCCAGACAATTTGCTCAAAAGTACTTTCATGTCGGTATTCCGGAGAAACTCACACAAGAAACATATTCCAAAAAGAAAGACGGAAAAAAGAATGTGTTGTGGATATCAACTCTTAAATTGCTTGATGACTTCTATGAACCATACAGCAGAGAACTCGCTCAGCTATTGGGAGATAGCAAATACCTTTTTCCTGTCGATAGGGACGCACAATCATAGTCAACTTGAGTCAAGAATCAACTTGAGTCCGCTGCTGATCAATCTAGATTGCAAGATTGCTGCCAT
Organism: Watersipora subatra; assembly: GCF_963576615.1. Taxonomy (NCBI): domain Eukaryota; kingdom Metazoa; phylum Bryozoa; class Gymnolaemata; order Cheilostomatida; family Watersiporidae; genus Watersipora; species Watersipora subatra. The sequence continues at coordinate 64,415,860 of NC_088714.1, forward strand.
ACGAAGATATGTATTTTGCTCGATAAGCATTTGTCGATTTTTACTAGTTTTTTGGGCACAAGGCAAAAGCTTGCAAAAGCTGTAGGGATAGTTCATATTTGAGAGGTTGGAGAGGTCTGAGAGAGTGAGCTAACACTGTCAGGCTGTCTACCTTTATATCACATCAGAAATTGCTTGTTATGTGTGATGTACAGCGGTGATGAAAGTGCATGTCTGATGCTTCAATGCTTATTCAATATTAACATGTTTACACCTGGCTGGTTATAATTAATGGTTTCTTTTAGTGAAATATAACATAAAAAACATTTTTCCATTCTGTTCAATAATAGTACCACTTCTGATTATTACTGTCAACCACAGTTATAAAATAGGGCCAGATCAAGAAATTGTTCATATGTTTGGTTTCCGTCACTGATGACTGCTGACTACCGTGTGACTATTTCTATTGTCCGGTTCTTACGCATTCTAACAGGCATTAGAGTTGTCTGCCCTCAGAATTATGCAGCTGTCAGTAAAAGTCGTAAGCGAGTTGTGGTGTTGTAACATTCACCAACACGGGCAGTTTCAATACAAGGAATACATGATTCGCAGGGTGAAGCTTCTCAGAATTCTTCTCACAGCGTTGACACAAGTCATAATTTGGACAAATTCTAAAACATAATATGGATAGGGGACTGTTAGATGTCCTTGCTAGCAAAGATGTGTGCATGTACTTTTGGGCTAAATACTTGCATTTATAGTGTCCAATACTTACATGTAGAAGTGTTCTAGATGTACTTTATTAGTATTTGTAAACTTTCTAATGGTGCTTACTACAGAATTTGATTCAATTTCCAATTTAATTTTTTCAAATATCAAATTTAATTTTAATTCAATTTAAGTTAAAACCTTTGTAAGGGTGTTTGCTAAAGGATTCAATTTAATAAAATTATTAAATTATTTTTAATTTAGTATTTTATTTTCAATGTTTCTAATCATGCTTACTAAAGAGTCTAATTTAATTTATAATTCAATTTTTAATTTAATTTTTGCTTTTATTCAATTTCTCGTTTAAGTTTCAATTTAACTCTAACAAGGTGCTTAGGTACAATTTAACTTTTCAAGGTACTTGCAAAAGGTTTCCATTCAAGTGCTTTGAAATGATTACAAATCTGAAATAATGAAACCTGAATGTTCACAATACCAAACACCATGATATTTTCTAGACTGGCCTGTTAGCAAGCAAGGCCTTAAATGAGCAACAAAAAACCAAAATATATGTGTTAAATTGTATCAAATAAATAGCAGATGGGCAGTTTCACATTATAATGATACTTGAAGTTTTATTTCAACGGTACCGTCTAAATTTTAAAAAAAGAAAATTAGCAGTACTGTACATAGTGTACAGTGGTATGTTGAAACTTTCTATTTAACTTCATGGTTTATCCACCATGAATAAAACAAGCAACCATTTTGGTAGCAAAAAGGAACAGAAGAGAACTTCTTGTGAATAAATTACTTGACCAGGTTTTAATAGTCACTAAGGTTAAAGACATAACAAGAGCACACAACTACACAGTACTAATAGTTGCTATTCTCAGTAGGCTACATTAGGCCTGTGAAACAGGAGAAGGTTACTCACCCACACTTATACCTTGTACCCTTTATTGGATTTTTACCACACGCATCACAGGCGAATGATATTGTGTACTTTTTTTTCTGGTGAGGGATGATATGAGCGGTTACAGCTAACATCTGGTTGTGGCCCATCACAGTTGACTCCTGTATTCAAACATATCGTAATTCAAGTTTATCAGCATTCATCTGTGGTGGTTGTGATCGATTATATTCCACAGTCATAAACACATACAATAATGACATAAATAAAAGATAATAAAAAGAATAAATATAATATGTAATTGTTTCTATTCAATGTATTGTTTATTATATTCTACTATTTATTATATTTTGGAATATAAAATATAATAATTCTTAAAAAATGTAGTGCTGTAATTATAATATTTACGCATATGAGTATACCTACAAATAATTTGTATCAGTGTATTTAAATAGTTTCTGTTGTATGCAGTTAGAATCTTTATAAGATGCAATACAGGTCTTTTTTGCAAGTTATTACTATATGTGTAATTATATATATATATATATATATGTATATATATATACATGTATATATATATATATATTTTTTTTTTTTTTTTCATAGGGTACTCCACAATCATTTTTAAAGGAAAAATGTTTTGCAGAGAATACTTGTTTAATTCAAGTTTACCTCTCGTAGAGCTCTCTTCTTAGAAGATGGTACGGAACTGGGGAACTTGAGTTTGACAAATATGTGCGTAGGCTTGTGAATAACTTTGCATTTCTGTTCACATTTCTCACACAGGTTATAATCATCGCATATTCTGTCAAAGAGGCCCAAAAATCCTATTAGCTTAGCCTTTGTGTCCAAAAGTAAGACTGCTGACACGAGTCAAAATCAAAAATCAGCTATGGGTAGGCATCGCTTAATTGTCAGCCACCAGTTTTTAGTTGCTTGCCATTTATTGCTCCTTGTCTACTACTAGTTGTCTACCACTAGTTGTCTACTACTAGTTGTCAATACTACTACTACTACTTGTCTACTACTAGTTGTCAATACTACTACTACTACTTGTCTACTACTAGTTGTCAATACTACTACTACTCCTTGTCTACTACTAGTTGTCTACTACTCCTTGTCTACTACTAGTTGTCAATAGATAGTTGTCAGTTACAAGTTTTCAACTGCCAGTTGTAACTCGCTAGTTATTAAACTCTCTTTGTCAACTGCCAGTTCACATTCGTTAATTGTCAATTCCTAATTGTCAACTGCCATTTGTAAATTGCTAGTTGTAAGTTGATAGTTGTTAATTGTTCTTGTCAACTGTCAGTTGCCAATAAATAATTATCAATTACCTGCTGTCAATTGCCTGTTGCTTGGCAATCATTGGCTAGCTGCAGTTAGCCAATGACTTGTGAAAACTTTATTTTAACAGAGATATGTTTCATCCCGTTAGGTGAGCATTGAGCTTTGCAAAAATTAATAAAAAGATTTCAGGTTTTGACCAGCTGTTAATCAATAGTTCAACTACCTACTTAGAAACATAACTTAGGTTCATAATTAACAGTAAAGTGAATACATGACCTATATTGACCACATGACCTAGTTTTCTCATATTTGCCTGTTAAGGCTGGCTCACACTATATCACCGTAACTCGCCGTTGATGCCAAAATAATTCAATGATCGTTGATGATAACGATGTTCACACTGTCATCAACACACTCCGTTGCTCGCTTCAATTTTTTTTATTTTCCCCAAAAAAACCTCTTTTTTGCCAGAAACGGAATCACAAACATAAATATATAGATTAAGCTTTCCGCATCATCGCCGAATTGGTGCACATTTTACAGGCTTGCGTAAATACTCAGCAAACTATCAGAATCGTTTGACAGCTGCAAGTTTTTCTGACGCATCCGCTTTGTTTCGTAAATGCCATCAATTTATGGTGCACATAGTCTATGATGAACGTCAAAAAACCAACAGTGTGAACTAGCCTTTAGTGTCAGACACAGAGGCTATGCACATATTGTTTAATGACTCACCCACACTTGAATCTCGCACCAACAACCAGTTGCTTGCAGTTGCTACAATTGACTCCAGTATGTGCCATCTGATTTGTCTCATCTTTGTAGAAATCAAACATCAGTTGAGTAGAACTAGGAGCTATTCTAACAGGATGCCTCAGAACCAGGAAAACATGCTTAGCCTTATGAATAACTTCAGACATAAGTTCACATCTTTCGCATAGGTCAAAGTCTAAGCAATTCCTGTAAAAATCAATAAAGGAGATAGCCATTATGCAATTTTTCTGACCTGCTGAATAACATCTAATGGAAAATTGAAGGAATAGCAAACTTAAAAAAGAACTTTATTTATTTTAAGTTCTTTTGTGTAGTTTTGAATTACGATTTAGTCCTGGCATACCAATTACCAACCCAAGTAGAAATAACTACTTTCATTTCCTTTCTGATTTTTTAAATACTCTATGTATTCTTTTCCCGTTGCCTCATGTTCCCGCTGCCTCATGCTCTTTTACAATTCTAAAGCCTCTCTCTGTCTTTAGTTTTTGACAGCAAATTTAAAAAATATAAAAGTGGTTATGCATCATAATCTCTAAGATTTTTAAATACGTGCCTTTTAGTTGACCTTCATCGTGCTAGCTAGCTTAGCCTACTGATTCAATAGCAATTATCTATATGGTTTTCTAGTGTGATAAAGAGAAGCTCTTAACCTTCTCATTTAGTCCTATAAAGAGCTTACCACACAGTGGAACATTCTAATAATTTTGTTTTCAGCAAATATGAATTACGACATTTATTGCTTCTGATCTGTAATAACTCCGAGAATATAATAATATCTTCTAGTCATGCTAAATAATTCTCATAAGTGTAACATATTATTTGATACAGTCAAGCCACAAAGCATAATACTTGTTTTTTTTTGTTTCATGGTTTAACTTACATGTACTTTGAATGGCCTTGACCAGTGGTAATAAAGTTTATATCCATTCTGAGCATTATGCTGTACATCAACACCATCGTGAGTTGAATCAAATAATCTTATAAGAATGTATGGCATTTCGTTTAATTGGTTTCACATCTTAAAAATTTGTGATAGTTGCTTTAGGTCAGGGATGGCCAAATGATTTTGGTCATGATCCGGTACAGGCAAATCTGACAAATTAAAGATCCACAACGAGCTAAAGATGTGCATTTTTCTTTTTTACCATACATAAACATGCAATTATTTGTGTACACCTTACAACAAAGCTTCAAATACAATTTAAAAAAATTGTTTTATATACATAATTTGAAGAAAAATCACTGAATGAATGTGGTGTAATAAATGTCTGATATCAGTGAGAAATATGATGAATGGGCTTTGACTTCACAATACTATCGAAACGCTGTTTCCTGCTACTTACAGCGACGCTTAAATTTTTATGAAGAGGAGTATTTGAGAGTCGTGTACTATGATTGTTTTTCACAAAATTTGTTGCTGAAAATAGAGAATTTACAAAAATTCTAAGAAAAGTTTACAAAAATATTTTTTAAACCAAATTAAAAAAACTACTTCAGAGTTATGTTTTTGACAGCCAACTTGGAAGATCCACAAAATAACTACAGAGATCCGCATCTGGATCAAGATCCGCCATTTGGCCATAGCTGCTTTAGGTATTCACTAGGTGAATGGCCGGTAATAAAAAAGTCTTTGGACAGAAAGGTTAATTTTGATGTAAAACATATACACCACCATTTCAACTTTTAAACTTCATATCATGAGAAAAGTGTTTTTGTGCAGTTCAAACGAATTAGAAGAAAAAATAAAACAACTGTACAGGTTTTAAAAGTTTTTGAAACAGCTTTAACTTTTAAATTTCATATCATTGAAAGAAGTTTTTTGTTGAAATAAATTAGGAAGAAAAATATAACAGTAAAGGTTTTTAAATGTAAATGTGAAATCATTAGCTAGTAAGGACTAAATATAGTCAGTTTTGCTACGATTACTATGAAAAACTATTTGGTATACAATTGTATGATTTTAATTTGTTTCAGTGTTGGCATCATATAACAATGGTATAGAATATGGTATAGAAAATATATAAACAATATATAATATAATATATAAAATATAATATATAGACAATATGGTATAGAAAGCCGCAGTAATTATCTAATGCAACCATCTCCTGGTAAAAACTAAAATCACTAAAAATAGTAACAAAATAATATGTTAATCTTAGTAACTATTATAGCTACCTACAATAACTTTAGTACATTTTGTGGTTGTGATATGCAAGATAATATAACATTACAATGTACTACGTGGAGAGTTCTTACCTTTGAGACAGACCTGTAACATAAACGCTGAATCTAACTTAAATAAACTTAATTTACCGAACACTTGAATAAAGTTTTCAACTTAAAACTTAAATTGTATTGTTTATCAGTTTAATCATACGTTTTACGGTAGTGGATAACGTTGTGATAAACTTGTGCTAGGTAAAGTCTAAACTAAGTTAACTGATGTATTTTTATGTTATTATATTTTATCCATTTTTACTTACTATACTTAAAGGTTTAAAAGAATATCGAACTTTTCAAATTAAAAGTTTTTTGAGTCAAGTAATAGCTCTATTTTTATACCGTATATGGAAAGGTTTTAGTGTCAAAAATTTTGTGCAAAAAATGTATGCCAAAAAATTCTTGTGTCAAAGGACTTCATCACAAATCTGTGTTGTCAAAAGAATTCGCTAAATTTTTTGTGTCAAAGATTTGTGTGACTCATCAGCCAAGGTTGGCCGTAACAGAAGCAGTTATTATGTGCTCAATGCACTATATAGCTTTATCAGTCCTTTTCAAATACTCATGGGAACTTGAATATCTCCTTAACATTTACATGTAGTTCTTTTCAAGTAGCAAAATTTCAAGATTTAGACGATTATTACCTAGTTCATACAGTCCAGTCTGATTTATCAGATCTCAAAATTTAGAGTTCAAACACAAAACTCCAGACATTATTTTCAAATGCTAAACAAAAATTCAAACACCCTTAAGATACACCAAGGAAACCCTGTGTGTCTCATTTTTCAATTGGCGTTCTTTCCCTCTATCTTCACTAGTGCACTGGCAGTTCAGTTATTGTTGAAAACGTTTTGCGGAAAAAAAAATTAGCCCCAGTACGGCGAGGACGAAAAGGCATCATGTTCCATAGAGTCAATAGACTTCACAGAGTTTCAATTAATATGTCATTTAGCGTGGGCAATCGAGAAAAGGGTCTTTACAGTATATAATAAGAACTATGAATCATAAGAGCTTTTGTAGACTCATAGTTAGACAATTGACTTACCAACCTGCAGTTGGAATCTTCGTGGGTTCAAACCCAGCAGAATGTGAAGTTTTAATTCCAAGATTTTAATATCTATAACTCGACATACCAAACTACACACATACAGACAAAGTTTGAGATTAATATATATAATTTAAAATAAAACGCACAAACTATTTCTACATTTTTTAATTCATACAAAAAACTGAAAAAAAACAAGACAGAGGCATGAGTTGCTATAGCTACAGTAATACATTCTCCAACCTACTCTGCTCTATTAATAGAGTATTTTTAAAAAATTTAGTGTAAATGTACTTATATACTATAATACCTGCCCAGTTCTGGTGTAAACTAATGCGAAAAATATTGAAAAGATCATTTTTTAGTTAGAATGAATTAAAATTATTTACAGTAGTACACGGGCAGCCCCGCCATGCCGTGAGAAGTTCTCATGTGTAATAACTATGTACACAAATATTCATAAATGTGGAATGGTAGTCAAGTGGTGCAGATAGTAGTGAGCTTAGCTGTGAATCCAAATGTTCAGGTTGGATTTTCGTGCAGTGCAATGTTATTTTCTGCCACTCTTAGCACACGAACAAACCAATGGACAAACGAACGAACAAACGAACGGACAAACGAATGGACAAACGAATGGACAAATGAATGGACAAATGAACGGACAAACGGACAAACGAACGAACAGCCACTGCTCTTATTATAGTAAAGACTTGCTGTAATTCAGAAAAACATTTTTAGAATGAAAAGCAAATTGTGTTTGTCAAGTTTCTAGAGTGGATTGTGGTTGAAAGAGGTTTGACTATACACTGTATATAAAATGAGGAGCTGCTTTAGATTGCAATCTATTTATAGCAATACATATACAGGTCTTACCCGCACTTGTATCTTGTGCCAACAATCGGGCTCACCGAGCAGTTATCGCAAGTGTAGGAAATCTCAGTTTTCCTAGATCGGTCTTTAATAATGTGTTTGTCTTCAGATAACACTTGGTTTTGTCCCATATCTATCGCACCCTATATAATGCATACAAGAAAGCCTGAAATAATCTTTTTATTAACTAAAAAGACGTTTCTGAAGACACCTAACTCGTGATATGAGACATGCCGCTGAACAAGTTTATAAGTTAAAGCTAGAGGGTTGAAGAGGTAGAAAGCATCTTCATGTATATATATGTATATATATAAATATATAGATATATACATAAGTATAAGTATAATATATAGATGTATACATAAGTACATACCTATTTATTTATGAGTGGTATAAATACTTACAGTAATTATCTAATGCACACACCCTCTGGTTAAGATTATCAAAGTTTTATATACATAAAAATTATTAACAGAACAACATGTTAATCTTAGTAACTATAGTTATCTACAGTAACTTTAGTGTATTTAGTGGTTATGATCTGCAAGAAATGTAACATTGCAATGTACCACATGCAGTACGAAACATAGAGAGTAGGCCTACTTACTTTTAATACAGACGTATGACATAAACATTGAATTTAACTTATGTGAATTTAGCTTACTGAACACTCTTACTTACTGAACACTTTTACTTACTGAACACTTTTACTTACTGAACACTTTTACTTACTGAACACTTTTACTTACTGAACACTTTTACTTACTGAACACTTTTACTTACTGAACACTTTTACTTACTGAATACTTTCACTTACTGAACGCTTTTACTTACTGAACACTTTTACTTACTGAACACTTTTACTTACTGAACACTTTCACTTACTGAACACTTTTACTTACTGAACACTTTTACTTACTGAACACTTTTACTTACTGAACACTTTTACTTACTGAACACTTTTACTTACTGAACACTTTCACTTACTGAACACTTTTACTTACTGAACACTTTTACTTACTGAACACTTTTACTTACTGAACACTTTCACTTACTGAACACTTTTACTTACTGAACACTTTTACTTACTGAACACTTTCACTTACTGAACACTTTTACTTACTGAACACTTTTACTTACTGAACACTTTTACTTACTGAACACTTTTACTTACTGAACACTTTTACTTACTGAACACTTTCACTTACTGAACACTTTTACTTACTGAACACTTTTACTTACTGAACACTTTTACTTACTGAACACTTTCACTTACTGAACACTTTTACTTACTGAACACTTTTACTTACTGAACACTTTCACTTACTGAACACTTTTACTTACTGAACACTTTTACTTACTGAACACTTTTACTTACTGAACACTTCCTTACTGAACACTTTTCCTTACTGAACACTTTTACTTACTGAACACTTTTACTTACTGAACACTTTTACTTACTGAACACTTTTACTTACTGAACACTTTTACTTACTGAACACTTTCACTTACTGAACACTTTCACTTACTGAACACTTTTACTTACTGAACACTTTTACTTACTGAACACTTTCACTTACTGAACACTTTTACTTACTGAACACTTTTACTTACTGAACACTTACTTACTGAACACTTTTACTTACTGAACACTCTTACTTACTGAACACTTTTACTTACTGAACACTTTTACTTACTGAACACTTTTACTTACTGAACACTTTTACTTACTGAACACTTTTACTTACTGAACACTTTTACTTATTGAACACTTTTACTTACTGAACACTTTTACTTACTGAACACTTTTACTTACTGAACACTTTTACTTACTGAACACTTTCACTTACTGAACACTTTTACTTACTGAACACTTTTACTTACTGAACACTTTTACTTACTGAACACTTTTACTTACTGAACACTTTCACTTACTGAACACTTTTACTTACTGAACACTTTTACTTACTGAACACTTTTACTTACTGAACACTTTTACTTACTGAACACCTTCACTTACTGAACAATTTTACTTACTGAACACTTTCACTTACTGAACACTTTTACTTACAGCAATTTTCATTCCTAGGTTTTAATCGCTGTAGTCGGACAGAGGAATGACAGACAAACATTAACATTTATATATATAGAAAATATATATCATCAAAAATTCTTCCTTCTGTTCATTCTAAATTTGCTTCCTACACTTTATGATAAAGCACACAAGTTCTTTTTATACATTATGTAGTGGCAACCATACAACATGCTGACTGTACATTAACTGTACACTATGATGTACCAGTAGCTGTACAACAAGATACATTGGTAACCGTACATTTTGATGCGCTGGTAGCTCTACAACAAGATGTACTCACAGCTGTAAAACAAAGCAAACAATGTACAATGACAGTACTCATGTAACATGTGGGATCATGAAGAGAACTACATGTACTCACAGCTTTAAGCAGTCTTTGTTTGGGGCTAGGTCTAGTTGCAGGAAACTTCAGTTTAAGGAACAAGTGGGTTGGATCATGGACCCGTTCTCTTGGTTGTGCTTCACATTTCTCACATAGATCATAGTTGCCACAAACTCTGTAATAACCAACATATAAACACCTTCAATAATTATTTCTGTTGCACGCAGTGCTAAGTGCAATAATTTCCATTTTGCCTCAAATTGGCTGCTTATTTTATATGAAAACAGGAAGGAAAGGGGGGGGCTTATAATTCTAAGCTACATGGTTGATTTGAGCCTTTGTGTCCATTTCAAGCTCAGCCAAGGATATTTTGCAGGGTTGCTGTGTCATTGCAGACATTATTCAGCTAGCAAGCCAGCGCTTGCTGTATCTCGACGCGCTGTCACTGTATGTTGTCACAATCACTGTTTCCATACTTTGAATGGATTCAGAGTTGCTTCCACTCCAAACCATAGAAACGGTAAAATTCAAAAGCCTTCGGAAACCATTTGGTTTGGGTAAATTTGTGCGAAGGTATTCGCTTTAGGAGTACCGTTCGACAACATTGGCCCAACATTGAAAGTCTCACTGCTGATGGATCTTGATCGATTTAACTATTTTAGCTTCCAAAAAGTTCTTTTGAGAAGCAACCGTCGTTCATGGGACCTCTGTATACTAAGTAGTAAATTCTGTTGATATCTTGTAATATAGAGCACAGCAATAAGGAACACAAAAATAGAATTACCATCAGTCATCTTGACTCAGTTGGTACAACTAGTTAACTATGCATGAACTGAAAAGTGATCATGACTCGATAGCAAGGATACTTTGAGTTTTGTTTGGAAGGATACATCTTAAAAAGATTTGTATAATGCAACTCATAATCGTTGAAATGATAAGATGTGACATTGTTAGCAGTGGGTAACTTAAAAACTATTCGAAGCATGGAAACACAATGTTTAATGGCGTAGAAATATTTAGAAGAAGCAGCACTGCTCATTGGCTGGTCCCTCACATGTATATGCATATGAAAGATTTTTATTATGGTTAAAATCTCCATACATGGACCAAAGGCAAAGGTTAACTTTAAAAATAATGCTGTCTTAAACTTTCTGCCAACTCGTGCAAGATAGCAAATCATAATTCATTTGTATGCTTTTTTTAAATGCTTTCAAGTTTTGCACCCGAGAAATGTGCATGTGACGGAATGTCAAAAAAATCAAGCATAGACTGAGGGGTACACAATACACAGTTGTTTAGTCATACACAGTCTATAGATTTGGAGTTATTTTCTCTACATGCCATTTCCGGTGCTATGCTTGTAAAATAGTGTTTAGTTCGTTGGAGAGCTGCAAATGAGTCTAATAATTTACTGCAAAAAGATTTGTTATCAAGAAAGCTTTCGATTACCATAGCCCAAAAACGCTCAAATATTTCTAAAGTCTGAAGTATTCAGTCTACTGCATTTAATGACCCAATGTCAAGCATGCTCTTACCTACTGTCAATGAATCTTCCCAATCTCAGTTGTTATGTATAATCATGTACGCCTATCAAAGAAAAAACTACTCTTCATTTAGAAATATTTCTCGTGAAGCCGTTATTAGAATCGTAACTCCTCGTGGGTATCCGTCCCAATATCGTATCTCGTACGTGTACACATACATGTACAAGTACACGTACACCTACGTGTACCCATACACCTCGGAGAACTTAGAGAGTTTGAAATTGTCATAGGTCAGCAATGTCAATAGATCTGCAGCACAATAGCTAAAATTGATTTGATGTTCAATATTCATACTACTAAGATTATATAACCAAAGTAAATTTCCCGTGTATTTAGTTTCGTCAGTCATAAGGAGACAACTCCTAGAACATTTGGAATGATTGATATATTTATATTTTGATTGCAGTGGGTCTAATTAGTAAAATAATTTATGTTAAACCAAACACTTTTCTTGTTGTTATTCTTTTGAATGAGAATTTCTGATGTTACTCACCCACATATATATCTTGGGCCTACAATCGGGCTCATCTTGCAATAGCTGCACGCAACGTCTGCAGGATTTACTCTCGGGCATGGCGCTGGCAATTGAGCTCCTTGAAAAGCTGGTTGCACTTGCTGCATTGTAGTATAGAGTGGCTGAGGCACTGCTCCACCCTGATAGCCTGAGGCCTGAATTATATCAGGCCTCAGGTCAAGGTTATTAGGGTAAGCAAAGCCAAACTGCTGAGGTAGCGCAACTGCTGGTTGGTTAGGATAATATTGTGGAGCAACTTGGTAGCTGTTAAAAACCGTTGGCTGGTTTGGATAATAAATGGGTGCTCTTGGTTGAATCAGATTACTAGGCAATGCCCCCGATTGAGCTCCATAGGGAGAGGGAACTCTTGGTTGGCTGTTGGGAGCAGCTGATGGTAGTTGGTAGCCAAGAGAAAAGAGTTCTGAATACGCTGGCGGAGGAGTCAAGCGCTTTCCATCTCCATCAACATTATTTTTTTGAGAAGTCTGTAAATCTGCTTTCTTTTTGGCCCAGGGTGGCACAGCAGCAGGTAATGTCTGACGGTCTGCTGATTGTTCATCAAAATCTTGAGAAGCCGCTGAAGCTCCAATTTCTTCCCCGTTTTCTTGCAGACTCAATGTCGAAAAATTTGTTAGATTTGAAGCTAGGCCAAGGTCAGTGGTACTTGAACTGCTTGTTTCAACAGGTGGTTCCCCTACAATCATAACAGTATTCGATTTCCGCCTAAAAGCCAGTTTGCGTTGACATGCCATCTACTCTTTAAATAGGAGTCTTAGTAACCATGGTTACGGTGAAAGGTATTTGACTCCCGAGTGAAAATGTCTTATCGCTCTATTTGTTTCTACCAATTCACTCTACCGTTAGCTTAAGCAGTGGTTTCTTTCAATAGCTGCATACGACTTCATAGCTGGTAAAACTTGAAAAACATTCTTATGGTGCATAGGTTGTTATGATGATGCTCCATCGTTCTTTTAGCAGCAAAAAAATTGGTTACTGTGATTTTCTGAAAATGAATATTTGTTAGAATAATTAGTGACTGTAACTTTATATTTACTAGTTTATGTATTCATTCTCAGTGTGGTGGTCTTACAAAGGACATAAAGGGCATGTAAAGTATAAAGAAAAGGAAAAAGTGGGTACACCAGAGTGAAACCTATCAGAATAGTCTTAAATTCGTGAAGGATATAGATCAGAATCAAGGTCCTACATATGTACCTCAGCTGAGTATATCCCTATACATATGAAATACAAGAGCAGCGTTATAGGTATTAACAAAGTTGTACTTCGCATCGCTTCAAATAAGTGAGGGAGCTTTAAAAAGTAGTTTGTTGTTTATAGTAAGAGAACTAAATTTGCTGTACGATTGTCTGTAGAATATGTACGGCTCATTATAAACCAGCTGATACTATATTTTTTCTATAAAGCCTATTTTCATGAGGAAAAGTACAGCTCAGTGCTTATACAATACAAAATCAAGTTGAAATTTTTTTTATCACTATTATTAGTTTTGAATACATCCACAAACTAGACTTGTTGGTATCCGGCTGCAGTGTAGCTTAAACTGAGGGCTTAGAGTTGCGACACCTTGATTGACAGTTTAATGTGTTGAACACATTCAATTTGAGAAAGACAATTGCCTAATAAACTAAAAAGGCTTAGGTTACTACTCCAAAAGTTCCTACTATTTTAATTAGTAGATGTAGCAGCAGTGGTGGTAGTAGTAGACATAATAGTACTAATAGTAGTAATAGTAGTAGTAGTAGTAGTAGTAGTAGTAGTAGTAGTAGTAGTAGTAGTAGGAGTAGTAGTAGTAGTAGTAATAGTAGCGGTAGTAGCAATAGTAGTAATAGTAGAAGTGTTAGTGGCACAACTGCTAGTACTACTAATGATACTGTCAATAATACTATTCTTACTACTACTACTAATACTGCTACTACTACTACTACTATTACTACTACTACTATTACTACTACTATTACTATTATTATTACTATTACTACTAGTATTACTATTACTACTATTACTAGTGCTACTACTACTATTGCTACTACTATTACTATTATTGTTACTATTACTACTATTACTACATTTACTACTACTACATTTACTACTACTACTATTACTACTACTATTACTACTACTACTACTACTACTACTACTACTGCTACTACTACTGCTACCACTACTAATGCTGCTACTCTACTTGAGCAGAAAAACCATTCAGGAGCTATCTATATATTTTACTCTGTCCTATTTATGCTCCCTAATCGCGTCATTCTGAAAGGCTTGTTTAGACAATTATCACTTCAGATACAAAAATGTATCATAAACCACAAGAAAATTGACTAGCACTTTGGTAGCTGACAAGTGTGACAGGTGCTTGCTTTTCTATACACTATCCTCCTCTAGCAAAAACCTCGTCTAACTACCAACTATAGCCACTTGTTTGAAAATTGTTCGACTCTCACTAGCCATGGCTTAGCCATCGGGAGTGTGTTAGCAATTTGGACTATCATTAGTAATAATACCAACTATTATCAGAACTTGGCTCATCTGGCTGCCTTTGCGCCGGTAACTTGTCTACAACTGCATGGTCAATGGCAGAAGGTGCTTGACATTTAGGGCAGTTTTGGGCTTCATCGATTGTGGAGTCTTTCATGCAACTCAAGCAGATAGTATGTCTGCAGAGAAAAACTCGTGTAGCTTGTGCAATTGCCAGACAGCTCTGGCATATCACTTCCCGTTTCTTGTTTGGTACGATCGACGCCATAGCTCTACCAAAGATCAAGCAGGCAAATGTACTAGACTGTGTTAAGAGACCAATTTACAGAAGATCAGTGTTTCTCCGGTACAGGAAAAGTATGCAATAACATGATAGTCATATATTTGAATGGTTCAGAAGGTCTCACCGAGTTTGGCTGACATAGAGACTTCAGAGCTTTATCAATGGTCATACATGACAGTTGGTTTGCTATCTTTTTTGAGTAGAAGTTTTTAATGTTCTACTGTCTCCGCTAATGTTGGCAACATTATTTTTACCAGTTAGTTAGCAAGTATTAACCAAACAACCTATACAGATTTGGTCAGCAGCAATACAGAAATGCCCCCATATTGTCAGAGTTCATATTGTTTCATCTAATACTTGACTTGTAGTAAAGAAGTTCACGCTCTTACTAATACTCCTCAAAAATGCCTCACTATGTACCCTGTTATTTAGCATGCTTGACAAGCTTACCCGGTGTGTTATTTATAGAAGACTGGCGCTCGAGGTGCAGCTGGTAGTTGCTAAAGTGAGTGAAGATGTCTGAATGCTGTTTCGCTGTTAAGTATCTCCACCTATTTCTCAACCTACATGCGCAACAGGTCAATTAATAATGTGCAAGTGTTTCCTTGTATTTTTATAGCTCGGTATCATTCTAGTGTAAACAGCAACGCTAGCTTCGCTACCATTCATCATCTTAACTCTACTCTAGTTTAATATAGAACATTATTCATATATTTACCATGTGACCATGTTTATGACCTATCTAGTCATGCGTGCAATGAACACGTCAGTAATTTGTTCATGAATAGCTGCAACAACCAAAGATATTGGCTAATAGCACACAGATGTTGCGCAATGATAAATTACATTTAGGGTTTTTTCAGATTCCCTACACGTACTCTTTAGGGCTACATATGTCAACAGGTTGAAAAAATCTCTATCATGGAATGAAGTTCAAGGTGAGTCTTCATTTAGCTCTATACATTTTCATACACATAGAGTTATTCTCTATATGCCACTGTCATGGATATGTGACCCACCTGGTAATCACTCTATCGATGACCCATAGTTGACCCCAAAGCAACATTGTCAGCATACACTGAGAGTGGCTGCTATGAGTCAAACTTTCAGTTATCGTAGCATCTAAATATCAACATGTAGTTAAAGACCTATGAATATGACTTTCAATGTATTTATTGACTGTAAATACAGCTCATTGGCTCAACTATTACCTCCCCGGTTACTGCACCGATCGACGCGTAAACGCTAAACCGTAAAAGGTTTGCATTTGAGATCCTTTATATATTTCCATAAACTTGGACTTATCATCCACCTGCCACTCAGCAATACGTAACCGACTCTGTCACAAATCCAATAAAGCATGTTTGTTAGAAGGCAAGCGTGCTGTTATCACAGGCTGAAAATGCTGTAATATTCATACAAACTCTTATCTCTTTCTGGCTGGTGATCATATCATTATTGAGAAAATTTTGAAAGAAACTCCACTAAAGCATGATTCACCATTGGTTTTCAGAATTGTCTTAACACACCTTGATAGATAAGCTAGTGTTAGGGAAACTCTTAGTCTTGTAGGGAGAGTAACTCCCATTTATATATTACTTTATTGGTAATAATTTCATTTCAAACATAAGTCTTTTTTAAATTATGCCGTACAAAGATAATAAAAAATAAAAACAAAAGGCACCAGAGGGTCAATCAAATAAAATAAATGGTTTAACATAAAGCGTGTAAAGTACCTCTGATTGCTAAGAAAAGGCATATTAGGTAAAAGATCGTTAAAGCAGCTAGCAATGATATTTTCAAAATAATTGTTAGATGTTGTATGAAATTGGTTCATATCACGTAAAGTAAAATAGGTTGAAAACCTGTAATCGTCATTTAGGAAACAAAGACACAAGCCATGAAGGTTCTTGAAACCTTTAATTAACGTAATATAAACATTTAGCATTGATAAAGTAAGAAGATATAAAGATTTGAAAAGATCATTCATAGGAATAAGATATGTTGAAGTATGATGTATATTTGATATTATTCGGAATGCTCATTTCTACAACAAAAATTAGATATTTCATCTGTTCAGAGGGTGTACAACTCCTGTAAATTTCTCATTTATTTTTTTGTACGCGCTTGAAGGCAGCAGTTTTTCACTTTGTCTAATTTTCCAATAACAGCAGACACACCCACCAGCATTAAGACACACCCACCAGCATTAAGACACACCCACCAGCATTAAGACACACCCACCAGCATTAAGTACACTTAGTTTGAATTTGCTGTAAGGGTATAAAAAAGCAAGCCTAAAATATTTCATATTCCAGGCGGCCTTTTCCAAAGCAGATCATGTTAATTGCTTTTGGTTTGTTAAAATCAATCTTGGCATTATTTTGTCCACTCGCTCGTGAAACTTCTGCGCCACTTGCAAATTTACATAGAGAGAGGAAGTCGCTTGAAATCTCTGCTTTTTATTTTTATCTCTCTCTGCACAGCTAGCAGTAATTCCTAATCTAGTGAAATACAAATTTCATTTTGTTTCAGGTTTAGGTTTTGGATAAAATAAAAGCTTAATCAAAAGTATCAGCCTAAAAAGTGAAAATATGTTATAGAATCTTTGTTGCCATTTCAGTTATTGAACACTGAAATCTCTGGCTGATTTTTACAATGAAATTCGTAAAAATTACATCAGTTAGCAGGATTATTGCTAACATATAGCATATAGCGTTTCCAAACCCTCAACCCCAAATATATATATATATATATATATATATATACATATGTACACATAGTTTTATATATATATAAAACTATGTGTACTGAAAAACTACAAGTTTTGTTAAAACATTTTATTGCTTTAAGTTTCATGCGTTAGGCTTGCACTCTTCAGATAAAATGTTAAAAATAAATATTCCACTAGCAGTAATGTTGTATAAAAGCTAAAAGCCAGAGTCTTAAGTAATACTGTTTCTTAGCAGGTACACTGTATTTACTGGCATGACCGCAACTGGATAGCATTTTGTTGCGCTTATTTAAGGTGGCTAATTGAGGCTTGCATATTATGTAATACTTCTCCCATATACAGAGTTCGCATTTTTTAGTGGTAGGGCTATAAGAACTGGCAGTTTTTAAGATTGACCATTTGTTGTTGTGGTCTAGTTCACTATCCTTTAGTTGCCATATATATTTACTTAGCTCTGTGGCATTCCTTTTTGATGTATGGTTGAAGGAAGCCTTATGGTTGGTATATCTAGTCTTGAAAGTATTTTATGTCAAGCCGACGTATGTCTCTTCTGTTTCGTTGTTGATGGTGACTGATGCTTGGTATATGACATTCTCTGTTAATCACTCGCCTTCCACAGGGCAGCTGGCTCTATTTCTACAGTTACATGTCCTGGAGTTGTCATCACCCCGAGTAGGTAATAACAAAGCTTTATTGTGAGCGTTGATATGGCTTTTAATATTGGACATGCACCTGTAGCTTAGTTTGATTGTGTTGGCATTATATAGTTTATGCAGTTTATGGCCAGGTGGGAATTCTGTTCTTATGATGTTCAGGAACTGCTTTCCTATGTTGGAGGCAACATTCATTCTATATGGCGGGTTATACCATATTATATTCCGTTTTCGCTTTTGCTTGTTATTGGTGGTTTGGCCAGATTCTGGCAAATATGATAGTTTGTAGTTGTACCCACTTTGTTGGAGTGCTTGTTGGTATGGGGGGCTATTCCAAAGAATAGCTATGAAACCAGAAAAATCAGATTTGTTTTCTCACTGTTAATAGCTTGATGAGACAACTCCTTACATAGTTTCATTTATATTATCACTTAATGCTAACTAAAGTGAACTATATCAAATGTCATGAACTCTGCACAGATAAAAGAGTTTTTTGGAGTAAAATAAGAATGATATGAGTAAAAGTAGAAAATACTTCACTAAAGGTCACTACAAATCTGTTTCGCGCAACCACACTCTTCACCGGAAAAACTCTCTTAGTGGAAATTGATCGAATTGAAAGTGAATCAACAGATTCAACAGTCACTGACATCATCTATCAGCCAACCAATTGCAAACTTTGCTGCCTCTTACTTCAAACACTCAGCTCAAAGTTATGTTCATTTTCTTAGCACTACTCATTCGCGTGCAGATAAATATCCACACCTAGGACAAAACCATTTGGTCAGTCACACCTCACCAAAGTTTGTGCTGTTGTTTCATCTGATTCAGCCAATGATAATGTAAGTTATCATTCGAAACTTTATCACAGGACAAAACCAAAAAGGATTCACACTATAACACCAGATTTTTAGAAACCAATCTATCTTTACCATTATTTTATACTTCTTCAAGTCAAAAAACAATCGAATGCAGCGTACCATCACAATGGAATAGTCTTCCAATAGACTTACGCAAAACCTCTGCATTTACTAGTTTTAGAATTAATATGATATAAGCTTTTAAGCAAAAAATACGCAGTACCAGACTGCTAGCGGTGACACTCCAAATCTCCCTTTATGTCACTTCTACTCCACCTGCACACTTCCCCAGAAAACACCGTTGTGCCAAACTACTCCAAGAAGTAATTTAACCACGAGTCACCAAGACCCAAACAGACATGAAAGATAGTTGACCTGTGACACCACGAAAATCACGAAAGTTACCAGCTACCCAAATGGAGCTCTCTCCCAGAATGCAACATGGCCGATTCTGCTCGTCTGGTAGTGCTTGCCCACGAACTCTTTCGAGCTACGCTCGAGCACCACGTCACTATTAACTCACATTTTCTCCAGCTTTCAAGAAGCTCACAGCTATCTCTCATAGTCATCCAGATACTGGGGGCGTCGTCGCATTTGCTGCAACCGCCTGAGCATCAACGGTTGAAGCTCAGGCTCACCAGTATCTAAATCCCTGGGCGAAACCTCAGCAGCTTGAGGCTCACCATCCATGATTCCAACTCCATTTTCGGTAGTGTGAAGACCGTCTTCCGCATCCCCTTCCTAGACCTCAGCTACCTTGCAGGGGTGCAGCTGAGGGGGTGAGGGAGCAACAGAATCACTTAATCTGTCTAGATTAGGCCGGCCGTCTACGACCAGTTCATGGATGCCGTTTTCTCTACTGCGGTCAGTGCCAAACCGCCATTTACGGACATCCCTTACATGCCTCGGCATGCCATCCACGCACACATTGTGCTGCTTCGAGACGACAATGGTTATCACTCCCGGTGCTCACTGCCTAGTGCACGAAGGAGGCAAAGGTTTCACCCACACTTCATCACCGACAGCAAATTTGTCTTGACTGACCTCGTCTATCCCACGTAGATTGACATCAAAAGGTACTCGCCATGGATAGCGATACAGATTATTCAAGGGTACCGAACCCCTATCTGTACCCTTGCGAGGCGTGACGTTATACAAAAATGTCGCCTCCTCGGGGCGAATTCCTCCCCTCATGGCAATCCTCTTGATTGTCCAGTGATTCCTCTCAATGATTCCATTGCCACCCGGGGGGTAGGCAGCACGAAACCTCAGAAAAATCCCTCGCTCGTCAGCAAACTGTGCAACAGTTGCTGACCCAAATGCCATGGAATTGTCCATTAACAATTCGTCACACGGCCTTCGCTCAGATGTGCGCTGCCGTTTCACTTGGCAAGCAACGCCAGGTAGCAAAATGTGATGGCCCGCAATCAACCATGGACAGGAACACCTGGCCACCATAGTGTGTCACGTCTATGGCCACCCAGCACCAGTTTTCCTTGACAGCCAAGCTGCCTGTTTTTATGAGGTTCTCACCTCTCAGAGCTGGGTCAATGCGCTGACAGGCTTTAAAGCCAGCCAGCTCGCGCTTAATCTGCTCCCGTGACCAGTCACTGCGTACTTGCTGAGTAAGGTACAACGTCCTTTCGACGCCTAGATGGTGAGGCAAATGCGCAGCTGATATAGCATCCCCAAGACTCTCGCCGGTACAGATGACAGCAGACATACTCACAGCCTCACCTCCACTCATGTCTCAATGCCCAAGCCACTTTTTGGGCACCCTTGTCATTCTATCCGCCTTGTTCTCTACCGTAGAAACAAGACGCATTATGACCGATAGGCAATACTCGGTGATCGTGTCACTGCTCACCCTCAGCCGACGCTTTACCAGCATCTGCACGGCACCTTTTGTGCAAACCCGATGGCACCCATCAGTTGTATTTGACATCCAATTAACAACCGTGAGAGAATAAACCGCCAAAGTGAAAGTCTTAAACCCCCACGGGATGACCAGGTTAATACCTCATCCCACAGCTTCCAACTCAACAACATTAATGTGCGAATGGTCTGACTCCTTCCTCAGCCACGACGCATCTTCAACAATGCCGCCATTGACCTCAACTGCCACACCAAGGCCCAGAGAGCTGGCATCTGTGCACACAATGACCGAACTATTTGGTCTTACTTGCCACGAACTCCTAATAAGGTCCTATCGACATACCCTCATGAAAAGCTCACTCGCCAGCGCGCTGACTTCCTTTTCAACGGTAGCATCCTAAGCTCCGTTGCATCCCAGTCGCTTCAAGAAGCTGCAATAGGGCCGCAACCACCCAGCCACTCGGTAATGACCGACCAGTCAGCCACAAAATGAGAAAAGCACTCTCTTAGTCAGCCCAGCTGGGTTAAGACGTCTTTCAGAGAGTGCAGTTCCTCTCGACATTTGCAAATCTCCAAGAGTATCTCTTTTCATAGAAATACCCAACAACCGACCTCCATCAAGGCCCTCCAGCTCTTTCGTCGCCAGTCTGTACTTAGCAAGCTGCTGCCTCAGCTCCTCTTCGCCAAGTACAGACCCCGGCACTACTATATCATTGATATGGTGGTCAGTCTCCTGTCGGACCCGCTCATCTAGCAAAAGAACCTCGCCTAGAATTTTGGTCATGATCCTAGGCGCACACGAAAGCCCAAAGCTTAAACGTGTCAACGCATAAGGGACTGACTCCCTTATACTTCACGACCTGGTATTTTCACAGGTCTTCCAAAACGTAGATCTGTAGGTACGTGGACTTGAGGTCGACTACCCCAAATTCACCACATGACTGTCTCCATTTTTAGGTTTTTTTGCCACACACAGCGACCGCATCCCCTCCTGTCTGACTCTCAACTAACGCATTCAGTTCATGGTAGTCCATGACTGGTCACACTTTGTCCTTCGTTGGGTGAAATACTGCCAAAAGCGGAATAACACCCTGAACGGGCCAACTCCACTTTTTCAACCAACCTTTTGAGATCCAGCTCTCACTCTCAGCACAATACCGCTCATGCAGGTTAGGTGCCCTAGTACACTTGTACTCCGCAACCCGAGTCTGCAATCCTTTCGGAGATTCCCCGAACCATCGCCTGCTAACGGTCCACCGGCCTTGGGCGAAAGTGGCAACGAAATCAGGGTCATCAACTCGCAGTGACACCAGATCACCACCCAACCCCTACAACGGCACCAGCTATCCTGCCCTGCAGGTTACTCTACAGCATTCATTCGGATAGGGTTCCCCCACCTGACCAAATACTTCGCATCACTTCCTCAACGGACAGCAAAGTCTCACATGTTGTCAATGGCATCACCACCCAGCAAGCAGCCAACCCCAAGGTTCCACAACTTGTCCATAACAAGTGCTGTAACGCCAAAACAGTGTCTCTGCACACCAACAACCACTCGACACCGGCCCTTCACGTCAGAAGCCTTACCATCTGTTGTCAACAGCGACTGGCTCGGCTTAAGCCGAGTCGAGCCTTCAGGACGTGCGGACTTACCAGAGTACGCTTGCTTCCGGTGTCAACTACACACTGAAAACCGCAACCATTCAAACTTTCTCGAACGACCGGCATACGACTGCTCATCGTAGCCGCGCTGGCCGCCCTGGACAGCCAAAGACTGCCCCGCCGTACACTCTTACTGCTTGCATGTGGCCTCCATCAAATACTATTTGATGGAGGTCACATGCAAGCAGTAAGAGGTCTCCATCATTCGTATTTTTTGTCGAAATAGTTTGTAAGCTTTTAAGCAAAAATCCGCAGTACCAGACTGCTAGCGGTGACACTCCGAACCTCCCCTTGTGTCACTCCTACTCCACCTGCACACTTTCCCAGAAAACACCATAGTGCCAGACTACTCTAAGAGATAATTTAATAACGAGTCACCAAGACCTAAACAGACGTGAAAGATAGTTGACCTGTCACACCACGAAGATCACAAAAGTCACTAGCTACCCAAATGGAGCTCTCTTCCAGAATGCGACATGGCCGATTCTTTTCGTTCGATGGCGCATGCCCACGAACTCTTACGAACTACCCTCGAGCACCATGTGATTATTAAACCACATATGAAAAGCCATATGTTAAACCTAGATTCCTAAAGAGAAGACCTGCTGTTTAAGTATGCCAATTGTTGTGAGCCCAGCGCCTCGACTAGCTGCAGTGCTACTGCGCATGTGGGCCTCATCACGACTTAACAATAGGAACTAAGCTTCATTATTTTGTTCAACCTAAGCAGTATTATACCTTTATCTTTATTTTTGCATAATGTTATATTTCTACTAGTTGATGAAATAAAACACACACACACACCACACACACCACACACAACACACACACACACACACCACACCGCACCACCCACACCACACACTCCACACACACCACCCACACCACACACACCACACACACCACACACAACACACACACACACACACCACACACACCACCCACACCACCCACACCACCCACACCACACACACCACACACCACACACACCACACACACCACACACACCACACACACCACACACACCACACACACCACACACACCACACACACCACACACACCACACACACCACACACACCACACACACCACACACACCACACACACATTTTCATAAAAAGTTGATCAATACCGTAGGCCTAGTTTCATCCAATAGAGGAAGGCGAGAAAGGTTATTGCTACCAATCATATCGATCCTCTCTCTGCATAACCGCACAGCATAATTGCCGTGAAGTACACGGTAACTTTGCAGTGCATTGCAACTTTGTAATGGGCAGTGCATCTTAACTCCTACTGCAAATTAGCCACTATTATCTACTGCGCATTTACTTCTATGACGCTTAACAATTCACGCATACCACAGATGCCCATACTTCAAAACTTGAAACTGCATGTGTACTGTGACCAGGCATTATTGCCAAGTTGATACTATGGATCAGCTGACATTGCTGACTTTCCAACTATCTGTACAATGCTATATAAAGTTGACATATGCTATGGTCAGCATGCTGATGAACTTGTGCTCTAGCGCCCATATCATTTTAAAATAGGGGGTCAGGAATTATTCCCATACCGATCAATAAAAGTGGCATTTTTACATTTTCGTTAACATTCTATGTTATAACCATAATAGATTCTTACCTCAATCATATATAACACGCTTATAGTGCTCGATTTATTTGGAAATGTAAGGTAAATTTTATTTCATTATCTACACATATAATACGTGTATTTATGTACTATTTATTTGGTTGGCAGTATTGAAATAACTGTGCTCACTCACTTAATCATGTATAGATGTTACCATTGTTAAAAAATTTCATAAAAGCTGCAAAACTCTTTGATCTCTTCCGAGTGTGTTATCTCAGGGCGGTAAACAGAACATGTGCCTGTTCGGTATGACGAAAGACCTCCTGAGATCGTTAAAAACAATTCTCTGATTACTATTGGTACATTTAAAATGGTTTGCACAAACACAAAAAATGAAATCGTTCAACAGTGGTAGTGAAAGCAAAGTTAGTTTATCCCCGTGGATAAACTAACTTGTTTTTGTCAAAAAAACTTGAAAAGACAGAAATCAGGAATTATTGAGCGAGTTGAACAGACGTGTTGATAATCTAATAGTATTGCGGAGTCGGCGTATTTAATTGAAGGTTGTGATAACAAAACGTTAATAAACTGAAACATATATGTATGATAGTGGATGTAGTATGTTGATGTCAGGGAACACATAGCAATGTTTGCCAAATGTGTGGAAGAATATATACCATTCCACTTTTCTGTTATGTCAAGACATGCTTAGGGCTAGTTTTGCACAACTATAATCCCATAGAGGGTTAGCAGTTAGGACTTTGGTGAAACTCTCAGTCAAATTAGTTCGACCTGCTGAGATCTTCTGTTTGTACAAATAGGAAAACATTAATTTTACTGTCTGTTGTTGGCTGACACAACGCATTTCTTGTAACTTTGTGGCTTAAGGTGATTTATTGTACTCATTTCCCGATGACATTGTCAGAAATCAGCAATCATATTACCAATTTTATTTATTAAATATTTTTAAAACCAGTATGGCATCATATTGAGACATAATAGCACAAGTTGCACAGGTTCTAGTGAATAGTATATTACATAGTCATATATATTAATGTACATAACATCGATAAAACTAATAAATAACTAATATGTATATGGATGAAATACAATAATTTAACACACATCTTGAATATTTACAAAAAATACAAAAATAATGCCTATGTGTGGTGTGAATAGTCACTAAACCACTAGTCTTTTTAAACAAACACGATACCAGTAACAAATTTAAAATTAGGAGTTATCCCATCAACAACACAACAAATCCAAATTAAAAAAACTTCATGTCGAAGAGGATTTGGATAGTCTTTATGTATACTTGACTATGGCTGTATTGCCTTTAATCGCTTTCTTCATCGCTTTCAGGGGCGATAATTCCAGCTCGTAGAGAAATTTGCACATTCTTATTAAGACTGACAGCAGGGAAGAATGTACCCTGGAGGTCATCGAATGCGATTGGGCCATGTGGCTGCCCATTGATATAGTATGACAGAGTGTGTTTGTTCAAGTCCAACTTGACCCCTACAAAATAAAAACAGATTATTTTGTTATTCAATTCTAACATTGCCTACCATTACAAACATATTTCATCAAATTATATTTCCATAGAAATGGCATTTGTAAACCTTACAAGTACGGGCAATAAATACGCCAGACATTTGCCGGGCGGTGTCAGACAAATGTTTTTAATAATTGTTGATATTATGCAAGTTACAAGGCATTCAAGAGAAAAAAACATTCAGTCATTGAGCTTCCAATCATGCTTGAACTGTTGCGAGAAAAGTTAATTTCTGCTAACAGCAGGCTTGTGAGTTGATAGCGTGGTCTCTTTTAGAACATTGATTACATAGCCTGTGGTTCTTACCAACAATGCTTCCTTTCGTAATGCCTCCTTCAGTTCTTTCCTTGTGCTCACCTCCATGTTTGAACCAACTTCTTTGACTGTCGATAAACATTCCCCATGACAAACTATCTGTACCTGTAAAGATAGATGAAATAGTATAATACAATTATTTTTTTTTTCAAGGTTTTTATTTTTCGTTGCGTGCTTGTAACTAACCGTATCGCGTTTTATATTACTGTTTTACTGTATCTATTGAGCTAAGGCTAGAAAAGTTATTTCAGCAGCTCAAGAACTTGTTCACGACTCCACACCCTCCAGCAGTGCTTTATGATTGCCTAAACAATAAAGTCCAATTACCTGTCTACTCTATTGAGCAATTACTCCAGTTTTATGTTTGAGAAAGATCTTCAAAGGAATCAATCAAAAGAAACTTTCCGCCCAAGAAAAAGCTGTCCGTCATACGCTGAGAGACAGCTCATGAAAAATCTATTTCACATTTTTTTCATTTCCTAGTTTTTTATGATCAACATTTGTTACTCACATGTGTCAGCTATGACAGGTACTCACATGTGTCAGCTATGGCAGTTACTCACATGTGTCAGCTATGACATTTCCGGTTAAGAACTTTTAGTTGTGGCCTTCAAGACGTTTATAAAAACACAGTTCTAAAACACGGGAAAAACTTTCTGATATTTTAGAGCGGATATTTTAGACCCAATTTGTGGTTTCTCAATGTGAAATTTAAAGCATTGAGCTTACCTAGCATAGTATTCTTGGAGGTATCAACTCTGGCCACACCGAAAGCCGGATCAGGGTGGCTGTCATAATGGTCTATTTTGTACTCCCAGTAGTGAACTCCTTTAGAGAAACCACAGCTGCCGAGCACAACTCTTTCTTCAAAGTTATTACACGTAGCCGTCAGCCCGTCTTCAGAGAGCAGGATGTCATCATGAGCTGTCTCAGGGTCCAGAGTGAACCAAGCAACTGCAAAAGTTCAGTGTTTGGTGTGCGGGTGCCTCTAGATATTGCCATTGATCTTTAGGACAGTTTTTGTTTACCCTTATAAAGAATATGAAATGGTGAAATGGTTCATTTATCTCAAGGGTTGAATAACAACCAAAGCTGCTGGTCCACGACTTGTTTGTTCGTGCCGAGTGATTAGGCGTAGTAAAATTTCTTAAAATAAAATTTGAAAATGACCTGACACTCAATGTTACACAAGACATGATGACACAAAAGTGTACAAACAAAAATCAATAGACTGAATAGCAATTTAAAGGAAAACAACATCCTTGAATGGAGCCTTTCCAAAATCTGGACAGAGCAGCTGCCCATAAATTATGATACGATAGGTAAAAGAGGTCTACTTTTTACAGAGCTATGTAGGACCTGCTGTCAGCTGCTCTCAGCTAGTTGCTATAGACACCTATCAAACATGACAAATAGAAGTATTCTTACGTTATCCTTGTGACGTCTTTAGTCTAATGTCTATATTTTATTGGAATTTTAAAAGATATCAATATTCTTAAAGAAACGGAGCGAAAGTTGCGACATTTTACTTCAGCGAATATTGATCGGGGAGTACATTAACGGAAAACGAGTATGCATAATCTACGCGTTTCAAATGTGGATGTCAAACCTACCTTCAGCCGTTTGCAGACGAATACAATCGCTGTACGCACTCTCCCCCTGTCGATTGTAGCATTTCACTCTGGCGTTGTACAGGCTATCAAAATGAAGTCCATCAACAGTACAGAGAATTTCTGGTCCGCAGTACACTTCCTGTTAAAAGTTATGCAACAATTGATATATTTCATCCTATGACAACAGCCCATAGATATAATCTCAGATCAATGACTTTTATTATCACTTTATGTCAATTTTGTGAAGCCCATAAATCAGCAGCTGATGTTCGATTGTCACCGTTGCATTGATCTCTAACATGGAAAGTGAGGAGATAGTGACAGAGTTGCACCTGGTGACTGTTGCATTGCTTGGTTTCTTGGCTAATAGCTCTGATAATGTTAAGGTCTCATTTAGTCTCACTCGGTCTCATTTAGAGCCGAGTGAGCCAGACCCAAGGCTATAGAAATAGGATGATTTAGCGAAATGGCTGTAGACATCAAAGAACGCTATCACTAATTTGTATATCAATTAGCGAAGAGGTCTTATAACCAGTGGCCAAGTTATAGCTCTCTTCCTCAATACGCCTTTGAAGAACCCATCAAATGGTCGTTAAATGAAATGCCAATACGTTTGGGAAAAGATCTTTAGCAGGTAGTGAGAGACGTATTTGAACTTTAAAAATGTTACAACTGTGGAAGAGATTTATTTTAAATTTATGTATACGTATAAAGCATCGAGAGTCAAATAGAATGCTGTTTATCACCAACCAAATTAAGGAGTTAATTTAACCAAACAGACAACTCCATGAGGCCAAACCACAGATCCTGTCTGGCTGTTGTAAGTGTAATATTGTTATCAATGCAAAAGTGTGAATTGAGACAAAAACCAGCATTGTCCAAAAGCTTGAGAACTCACCCTAAAGTTGCCACCCGACCCGTCGTCAATCTCAAGAACATAGGCATCGACGAGGTTGTCCGAGTAGGGAGACCAGACAAGAGTAACTACATTATTCTCGGCGCTGCATCTTTCAGGGAGGAAGGATGGTGGTCCAGGAGCTAAAAAAATTAGTCAAGTTATACAATTTTATATATGCTTAGGTGCACGCTTAGGACTATCTGAGAAAAAGACTATAGAAACATATTCCATCATATCTGAAGTGTTACACAGGTTATTCAATCAGCAGAATCTTTACTAATAGTAGAGTTAAAAAATGCTGCCAGAACAGCTTGTCTACATTCTAAAGACAAACCCAAACAACTAAGTTATAGATGGCAAAACAACCAGCTATATCACGAAAGACAATGTCACAACATCAGAGAGAAATGAAGCAAATTCATTTAGTAGTGTTTCCTAAACTGTCAGAGAAACGTGTAAAGGGTTGTGAAAGGGCGCCTCACTCTTGCTGCCGCGGTGCTGCCTAGTTAAGAGTGATTGCACTTCACAACATGATCACGAATTAGTAGTTTCTTGTGTGTCATAAGGTAACAGAGGATGCAGCAATACAGTGCCCAGTTACCCATCATGCATTGCGAATTAAGCGGAGCCACTCTGCAGAGTTTAGCAGGAAAGCGTTAGTTTGAATTTGAAAAGTTTAAAATAATTTTCCAATTTTTTTTTGCTCATTGATGCATAGGACCAATTATGTAACTGGGTTATGTAACTGGGTTATGTAACTGGGTTTGCTGTATCGAAGAAATAAGAATGCAGAAAGATGAACTTATAAGTACGTTGAGAAAAAATGCTTATTCACAATCACATAGCTGCTGTGCCCGATAAGGCAGCAAATGGCTTGTAAGAGCTAAGGCTAGCCTGCTCTGAGCATGCCTCAACAGCAACTGTGACAACACAATACACAAAACAGCCTGTCTACCCGGCAGTTGGGGAGAGTTGAGAAAACAGCTATTATTCAAAGCTTACCGTCGACATCTGTAAGATGTAAGACATGTATTACCTTTCAGCATTGATCTCTATACTATATTACTTTTTATTGCCACAGATTTCATTAGTTCGCACAATGGCGGATCCACTGACCTCTCATCTTGAAGAAATTCATCGTGTCTATTTCATGCAGAGTTGGTCTGTTATCTAGGGAGAGTTCAAAGTACGGAGACACTCTAGGTCTCATTTCCATCTCTTTGTGATAATTCTTATTGGCCGCTGATACTCTGCTCACTAGAGAGTTGGAAACCTAGCATGAGAGAACAACTCCATTTAAAGCATTATATGTGCACTCGGTTCATCTTGCGTAGATGACCAGCGTACGAAGGTGTTAGTCAGACTACAAATATTGTTGAAGGAGATCTGCCCGTCATGTTCGGAGAAAAGCCGAAATGAAAACAAATAGCTTGCTGAAACTGAATTTTCCGGAATAATGACCGCCAAAGTGCGTGGGATATTAGCAGTTGGGATTACAGAAAGGAAGAGACTACCATACAGCCTCGATGCAAAGCAATAGAGTCATTGATGTATTATTCACGAGCTGTGTGAAACGAAGGCTGAGATTGTAGACGCGCTGAACTTTCTCTTTTCGGTGAACTGATTCATAGACTATCTTGTGAAACTACAAAATCAATGATGCTACTGTATCTTTTCTTTCGAACTAAACGCAAGCGTCCCGTGGTATTCAATAAAGGGAAGCCGAGGCTTGTCACCAGCGTATCACAGGTAATCAATAGTCTAGAATGAATGTGACAGTTGATAATTAAAAGCTTACAGTAATCAATAATAAATCTGATGACTCAGACAAGTGCTGCCAGCGCTGCCGGTGGAAGGGAAGCCTCGAGTGCTCTCGAGTGGCGTCCAAGATAAATAGGAAATAGAAAGCTTAGAATTGCTATGCGGGCCTCTGATTGTCAGGAAATTATACATTGTGTTCGTATCCGACATCTGTTGGCTGAACACTGCAATTATCTCCTTTACTCTCTGGATTAGCGACTAGCCTAAGTCAATAGGCAAATATTCGCAGACTATAAATACTCTAGTCTGAAATGTTGTTCCTTCGCAAATATTTTTTCAGAGGATTAGAGAAGAAAATTTAACAAATGTCCAAACTTCATGCATGGAAAGATAACTCTACAAGCCCACCTGTATAAACTGCACGGAGTCTTGTTCACGCAGGACTTCGATGCTGTATTGAAGAAGGCCTGTAGTCTTTTGTAGATGCGTTTTACAGTCTGTTACCTGCAACATATACAACCTCAGACTGAATCAATCAGGTTGCCATTCAAAGATGGTCAAGCATTAGTTAACCCTGTTAACCCTGGCTCCAGACAGCAGAAGTCTAGTTTTTTTAACTTTTGATGCCTCTCCTGCTGAACAAAACTGTTTTGACCAAAAAAGCTATTGAACACATGAAACAGCAGCATAATTCAACCTCAAAGCTGAGAGAACTAAGAGATTGTGCATAATTGCACGAATGGCATGTGAATTCCTGGGTCAATAGGTTCAACAGAATTTATCTGCGGTTGGACTGATATAACTGAACCATAATATTGGACTACCTGCAGATGGTTGCTAACAGGTGCCCCAGAGTACAAAGTCAAGATACAGAGACCATTATCAGAGTGCAATGTAGGGCAGCGAGGGGAAGTACTGCCGGATTTAGATGCAAGAGATTTCAGTCTGGGAACCATGATAAGAATCCTGAGATGGTGCCATTCGTGAAGATAAGTGCAAAAAAATAACTAGAAATTTCGTTGTAACAACAAATTATTTGCTAAAGGCAGCAAGGGCTGCTGACAATTTGGTATGAGAAGAGATAAGTTAACTCTTTGATTTCACATCTCAAATCTCAATGGAAGACATCATCATCTAGCAGCTGCATTTTGCGATGAAACGCTGAAATCAGAACGCTGAGATCTGAGCGCTGAGATCATGCCATTTCTGAAGACGTGTTTATGGCATGACTCATGCTAGTAGTGATGAAATAATACCAGATTCATGGTTGGCCTCTTTGATTCAATACCACTTTGTTCAGTTATTATATTTCTATTCAATCACAACAACATAGAATTTAAAAAAATATTTGTTTTAACATGAGAAGTCCAAAATGACAAAAGAAATTATAATTTTGTAAAAGTTTTGTAAAAAAATTTAAAATAAAGCACATAAACAATACAAAATATGTGTAAGTTAATTTAAACTGTATCTAATGTGAGATAAAGTAAGTTACGCCGAGTAATTCTACCACTTCCTCTGCTATAGACCATAACATAAATTATACATCCTATATACTCTCTTCACATGTCTCTAGGTTTCTCCTTAATATAAACCTCTATTTTCGTAATATAATTTTATTAATTTAGTGTTTACATAACATTTAGGTTTTACATTTAGTTTTTAACAGAGTTTCATATAATGCATTTGTTTTAACGTTATATGTAGGCTACCTATTTACAGTATTAAAACAAAATGTATTCATATACTAATATCTCCTTCAAAATGCAAAGCAAGTATGTTCTTCTGAGGTTTGACTGTATAGCTCAGGGAGGTTGCTGAAACAAACGCTTCGCTTCATTAGAAAACCAAAACTAAAAATAACCCTTCAAATGACAAATCTGGCCAATGGTATTTTTTGTAAAACCAATATAAAATAGGTAAGTTTCAATAATACTTCTGCTGCTGTATATTATTGAGTAATGAAGCGAAAGGTAAATTTTAATGTCTACGTTAATGGTCATTAATTGTAACAAATGCTATTACAATGGCACATATACGTTTCCGGATAACTTACTGAATATACAATAGTCGCAGGCCAACCTAACATAATCAATCAGCCAATAAGACCAAACATGTTTCGTTTGGATTTTGTAAAGGCTGAATCGGAATTTTACGTCAAACGCAGCCCTAAAGTAGTTTGTAGCAAGTGTTCAAACCGGGGAACAAAGAGAGTGCTAGAGCTTTCTCTCTCTCGCTAAACATCAGTACCACATGACTGTCCTCAGGCCCCTATCGGCCCAGAGGCCTGCAAGTTTCTCTATTAATTATAGAGGCATCAATACTACTGGAGGCAAGCCTAGGACTGAAGCAGACTGGAAGGTGCCCTCTCACTGCTCAGTTGGCCGAATAAAAACATCATTATCTGCACGCACCACTAATTGGAAGGAAGATGAGAGAAAGGTAGCGAAGGCTCCAGCGCTTCTCTCTCTAGATTAGTATTTTATGCTCGTTTCTTTAGTAAAGATTACAGTCGATGCCATCGTCGCTACGTGATTCCGGTGCAAATTTCATTGTTTAGAGATGGTAGAAAAATCATTTGGACTGTCAGTACTGAACTTTAAGTTGGTGTGAGTCAGATATTGTGATGTAAGAAAAGAAATCTCACCTGATC
This sequence comes from Watersipora subatra, assembly GCF_963576615.1. Taxonomy (NCBI): domain Eukaryota; kingdom Metazoa; phylum Bryozoa; class Gymnolaemata; order Cheilostomatida; family Watersiporidae; genus Watersipora; species Watersipora subatra. Next base: position 64,449,091 of record NC_088714.1, read on the forward strand.
TTTAAGGATGCTGATTCGAGATTCCTTTTCGTGAGAGATCACTTTGAGAAGCTCTTCCCGTTTTCTGTTCACAGCCTCTATGATAGCGTCACAACTCTGTATTACCATCGACTCGTAAGAGTGAGCTCCCTCCTGCCAAGCAAAGTCAATTCGTATGAAAATGTGCCAATGTTTTATTCATTTTGATTTATAACAAAAATGTTCTAGTGATAAAACTGCCAAAAAAGCATCTAATAGGTTGTTTATGGCGTAATATTGCCAGACCCAAACTGATGCATGAACTCTGACGGTTTCAAGGTATTCATATCAGGAAAACATCAGAAAGAAAAAAGACTGGGTGGGTTATCGTTGGCAGCTGTCACGCTGTCACAAAGACTTGATCATTTGAGTCAATGATCCGTAGCTGAAAGTCAGATAGGGCCTTGATGCATGGTTGAGACCTCCGAGCTGCTCTGGTGGCACGCAAGAGCTTATCAGGAAAGATTTATCTGGTTGAATAGATGACAAAGGCAATGCGGACTGTTTTGATGTCCGCAGGGTGTCGGGCCGTTACTAATGATTGAATGAAGAGACATCTCGCGCAGCTGCCGCAAGCCCATTCCCTTTATCAGCCAGTCGGTACAGTTAGTATGGGGTATCTAGATCTTGCATCATTATTACATAACATCCAGCGCTGGCAGCTGCCAGCATGGTTATTTTCTGTAGCAGTTAAAGATGAAATTATACAAAATTTCAGTGAATTTTATCCGAAAGTATTGGTATTTTTTATCATTTGCGAATGTTTTTGATGTTTGAGGTGAACTGACTGTCAGGATGTTTCAAGATTAAAATTGACAAAATTTGATCAAATTTAAATGCTCAGAAGAAAAATAATTAATATAATTAATATCGGATATTGTATTCAAGTTGCAGCCTTATGCATCTCTATTCGGTCGGTTTCTTCGCAATATAGTCATCCTAATCACACTTTCACTTGATCTGCACATTTCAACCGTGATCGCATTGCGTCGACTTTAATCTTGAAACTTTCCAGAAGTCAAATAACTTCAAAACATGAAGAACAATCGCAAATGATAGAGAAATTTTGATACTTCATAATAAAATCTTCTGAAATTTAGTGCATGTTCACCTTTTAAACCCAAAATCAGTGATTTTAGTTGGAAGTGAAAGAACATACCTCCACTTTTTCTATCATGGCCTTCACCTTCTGTAGAAACTGAGTGCCGATCTTTGCTTTTTCAGACAAGCTCTGGATACTCTGTGACAGTTCATGCTGTAAGGCAACATACAAAACTATCAGCATCTTTCCGATATTACGCTAATCGGTTTAGAATAGAAAGGAAATACTTAGGCAGCGTAACCGATGACAAACAAAGTTGACAATAGGTGTGATAACCAGCATACAGCGTATGCCAATTGATGACAGATTAATTTGACCGACAATCTAAATATTTCACCATAGACATTTTTGGCAGCATCTGCAGTTTCAAATGATATAAATAGCAGGGGGAGACAACTAACCAAATACAAGTGCAAGAATATCACAGCCCGGAGCGTTAATGGTTTTGTTTATCTGACAAAAATGTACAAAAGTTGCTTGTTTAATCCGCTGGCCCTGTTTATAAACAGGGGACAATGTTATCAGATACCAGACTAGAATATCGCCAACAAACCAAACGGTCTTTATTCGATTTCGGCGCAAAGAAAATACAGTAAGCTATTAGCTTGTTTGAAGATATAATAGTAACGAAATACCTCATTAGCTGGTTCTGTTTTGTTAGCTTTGTCATCGGCGATTGCAGTGCTTAAAATAATAGAAGCACACGAGGCCAGACTTTACATTAGGCTGAATGGCCCGACACACAGGGCCTCATATGAAAGCCACATCAAACGACGGAATTACTAAATTTTCTTTTATTGATTGTTTTGAACAGAAGCGAGAACTAATTATCAGTTTTAATCTGTTTATAATGTCGAGTTTTTCAAAACAGCATCAGACACGCCGACAGAGGATATTAGAACTTTAAATTGTTATTTTTTACTTCAAGTTGGACGAATAATTACAAAGCCATCTATGTACATAAGATTGAAAACTACCTCTAAACAAATAGCCAACGTCCCTAAGTTGCAAAGTATACCGATCAATATAGAATGGCGACAAGTTATTGATACTTTCATAGCCTGTGATTTTAGCTACTTTATAGCTTAGAAGAGGGATAACGAAGCCCTTTAGTCAATAAGAGTAAGTAGCTTTGTGAAGGCTTAAATTATGTAACTCGGCTTCAGCTTGATCCATGATTGTCATATTTGCCTTTGTTCATTTGGGTCATCAACCTCTTAACCCTTAATAAATTCTATTCTAGTTGAATCCAGCTAACGATTGAAAAACAAAAACTTATGATAATTGAATTTATTTACAGAGACTGGCTATGGTTTGCGCCAACACATAGCGGTAGGTAGTTAATCCTGGAAGGTTTCCTGACATATTTATTTTCCATGGCGACAAAACTGTATAGAGAGGGCACGAATCCTAATTAGATGAGAGCAAAACAAACAAGATAAGCTATCTCTCCATTATCATGGTGTCTCCGTTATACCAAATAACTTTCTAATGTAATACGATGACTTGAATAGCCAACTCATAGCTCGTGATTAACCACTATTGTTCCCTCTCGAGATATTTTGAGATGTTTTGTGCTCCCTAAGAGATATCAATCATATGCTTAATCAGGATGGTTTACAAATCTGGAGCCTTCTAAAATGTGAAATCTGACAATGTTTATTTATGATTTTTATTCTTCTCCAAACGGCGTCTAGGAACTGTTTATAACCCTTTGGCACAAACAAGGGAAGCAACTTCCAATCTCCTATCAATTACCTCATCATGTTGGCAGTAATGGCAGCTCGATATTACATCTCCTTGTTTGTGTATTTATAGCACCTATATTTATATCGGCGCCGTTTCAAGCCTATTGTTATGTTTTATAAATTAGTTGTTATAGGCTGTCTAGCCAGCCAGCCCTTCCCGGGTAATGAAAACCAAGGCTTGAGGCGTGAATGACATGCATGTATTATTCTAATAGTCTCTGCCCCATCTTGTTACCTAGAGAGTTGCTAATCGTAAGCCCTAGAACAAACAGTTTCACTTGTAACGTTATCTGATTGCGTGTCCGGGCATTCTACCCTGGCAATAATGCAGCTTTCCAAAGCAACTACGTTGGGGGAATGGAATAAGCTCAAACATGGACGCGAAAGAAATATCAATTCTTACCAATATTTCAAACGACACTAAGTAAAATTTGTTAAACTTGCGTCCTTTCAAAGAAAACAAATTTTGTCATGTATATTTTTAAAAGAAAATACAAACTCAGGTCAGAAATGCAAAAGAATTTGTGAATTATGAAGCTAAGTGAGGTTACATTGATTTTTTGCTGTATTGTGATCCGCGCAAGTGATCTGCACAGAGAAAACACCATGAAATATTATAACTTTGAAATGAAACGTGGAGCCAGGAAATATGTTACACAATACTAAAACCATACACAACTAATTATAAGTGAGACGTAAATATACAAATGAGTAGCTCAGCTTTCTAATTACTGTCTATAACCAAGCTTTGAAACTGCACCAGGTGATATTTTTAGAAAAACATAACACGGACAATTAGAAAGATTGGAAGGTGAGACGAGCCTGAGGCGTCCCCAATTAGTACGCTTGCATAGGTGATTGAGGCTATTATATATCATGGGGGTATTTTGTCAAAGCTCTGATTACACCCTCCGGTCCATTTTCTGCAAGCGTAGCGTGTGGCCTCGAATTAGGTTAACTAGCTCATGTTTATTTGATATTTGAGGCTGTTCTCGGTTTGTCCAGAGGCCGAATTGAGTGCAAGTTTGGGTAATTTAGTCTCTTCTAATGCCTACCAAGTCAATCATTGCCTTTGATTATATAATAACAGTTAAAGTTCGAGGCACGTCTCAACCCAACATTATAACTCTAACTATATTTATTATTTACCCGCACTTAATTTGATTACAACATTAAAAAGTAATAACTAGGAGTAGTGTGACAAGCAGGGAGTCAGTTGATAGACAAAAGAGTTAAAGACGCTGGTCTATAGAGACTCCATTCAATCAGAGGGTTATTTGTAAGAGTAATTGCTACGAGTAACAATACATAGCGAAGTAATAGCGTCAGGCAGCCGTAATGTAAGACAAATTGATTGCTATGCATTTAATTAGAAGGTGGGCAACCATTAAGCAGTCTCAAATATTGATCAACAAGCGATACATTGTAGAGTCGGCTGGTTTGGTGTGTATCTAGTCAGGTGCCACTCGCCTACCACAACCTCTCTCTCTTTTTCTATGACCAACCACTACTTGTAGCTTTTTAATCAGAGCCTAAGGAGAACCAGATGTGCTCAAACATGTCAGTTTTGTGTGGTCTCCTTGTGGTGAGTAGCTTTTGGCGTGCTCAAGTGAAATAAGGTTGCAAGGGCTGACAACACTCAAAATAATCATGTCAAATTACGTCCTAAACTAGAAAAACATAAAAACTCAAAAAGAGGTGCTGGCGATATAATTGTAATAAATTGGAAACTAGAAGAAATGTTCCTGGATGTATATTATAACAGCTTGTGAATATAATTTTAACATAATGATATAATTTTATAAGTTGGTAAAAATTGATTTTATGAGATTCATTTCGACTATACGAAAACACGATTGCAAATCTTTCTTCAGAGGCCATCTTTCAAGTTAGGAAGTTAGGAAAGGCAGTGAAAGTACTTCATAGCTAGCAGTTTTGTTATGACATTTCCGCCACACAATGGGTCAGGGGTATAAAGCAAGACCAGTGTGCGGCTATATATAAACCATTGCGGAGCCGCCAGAGGAGGAGCATATACAACTGGCACCCTCATGTTCACACAGCTGTTTTGCTCAACACTTTTATTTCTATAAGCAAACTTTCAGGATTAAATAGGTTTCTATAATATGAATGTAATGATATGAATAATCATAGCTTTAAGTGGGCTGACCACATGTTACACCCTATCTCACGCTTGCTGCAATTGGGATAGGGCGAATCTGATTTGGAAAGACAGACATGACAGCCGGCACCCGGCAGCGGTCAGTTCCCTTTATGAGATATTTACACACAAACGAGGCTGCTAGCGCCTATCAGCAGAACTCGTAATGATATGAGAATGAGTCTGAGCTAAACTAGCGCTTGTCGGGTAATGCCCTTCACATTTAAAATTTACGCAATCTTGAACTAAACTGTAGCTATTTGCTGGTCACGGGCCGAGTTATATTCAAAGGGTTAAACTTCTATGGAGATCTTTCTAATCTTTACCTTTTCATTTGTATGAGGAAACCATTATTTATGAAGGCAAAAACAATAACAACAGGTAGCTGAAACCTGACAGTTGTTGTCAGTTAGCTAACATGAGGTAATTTAGGATTTAAGCTACTTATGAAGAAAGCGGCATGAGACCACCTGTCTGATCCATACGAAAACAAAGGGTTTCCTCAACTAATGGATTTAGAAGGGCTAAAACCAATAGATGCATATAATGCGTAATCTCAAGCTGCTCTAAGTATAACACCGAAAGGATGTGGTTGAACAATAAGCAATACACAATTCGCTGGTATCCCTCACACCCCTGCTACGGCTGGCAATTACCTGCCCATCAGCTGATTGGAAAACAAAGTGAAACTTCATTGTGATTCAATTAAGTCCGTAATGACATTAAACAGGCATTATGTAGACTTTGGCTTCCACAATCACAGCCATAGCGTTTCTTATTCATCCATCTATTTCATCCGCTAACAGCTAAATTTATTTATAAATCCTATTTGAATCTGGAGACCTCCTAAGATGGTTTGGTGAGTGAATAAGTCACATACCTAGAGAAAGCCTCTCGCTTGTAAAATCAACAAACATACCTATTACCACTTATTATTAGAAAGTTATACAAAAGACAAAATAACTGAAGCAATAGAAATAATTTCAAACTAGCCACAAAACCGAACTTGGCTCTAATTGCTGTCATTTGATGCCGGACTTGAAATTATCTCCCTTAACAATTATAAGCTACAGTATTTACGTAATTAACATAGCTTACTTTATTTTTATAATAAGTGAAGGTGATAATATGGTGATTTCCTTACTACCCCCATTCTTGGTATTTAGCTTTCCTTGGTTCACCGGGCATGAACTCATTGTGAAAACAGACCGCGGGGAGCTAGTGGCACCACTGTTTTCATTCAGGTATTGCGTCTCTATTGTTAGGCTAGCTCAGAAAACAAAAGAAAGAAAAAGCTCACAGACTATTAGCAAACCCCACAAACACTTCACAGCGACTATAGAGGTTCCGCAAACAAACAATTACACGCCGGTATGAAGCGCGATCGTTGGATGCTTTTTAAAACTTCAATAGAAATTAAATTTGTGTTAATTTGATAACCCATGCCTCAAACATTCTGACGCCTTTCCATCACTTTATAATTTGCTGACTTCATGAAATTGTAAACAAAAAGACTCATGCGAAAAAGGCAGAGTTGGCAAATAGCCAGTATTACTCTTATTATGGTTCGTGGATCCAATGGAATTAGTGACCAGAACAGCTAACCTTCCTTTTCTGATTATTTGACACTTTACCTGCGAAGAGGTTTGTTTGGTCTGTTACACACTCTGGTCTGACAGTTGGCTAATACATTTAGGTGTATGAAATTAGAAGTTATAAACAAAAACGTTGCAGCTCACACAGAGTATCAGTTAGTGATGTAAAGCAGATGGCGGAGAGTCAAACGCTACAAGCGTGGCTCTATGTAGCCAAGGTGTTAATCGACTAATTAGACTGCACTGGATAAATTTACAATAACACTTTGAGAGCGTACCCTATCAATGTTGGCTCCTGTAGCGACAGCGCTTTGATCTGTTTTTGTGGTCACCTACAAGCTTTTAATGTGGCAGCATCTAGGCTAATCATTAGTGTAATTACTTAGTAACAAGTTTTCTTGGTGCGGCAGCATTACTGATGTCTAAATGATAGTCATTGTAAAAAGAGTGAATAGTGGTCATCTTAGGACAAGTACAAGGAAGGGTCACAACAAGCGCAATGGCTATAAATACAAAACAACTGCAGAATTGTTTTTGCTTTGTTTGGACAAATTAGAACAATCTTGGGAGTTATCGGTCCTTTGTCAAAAAACATTTGTTTCCCTAGGAGTTGTCTGTTTTACTAAAAAGTTACTGCAATTATTAATATTCGTAACCATAGATACAGGAGTTGATGATGTAGTAGCGCATGGCATGTGTGAGCTTATCTCGCTGATGAGAGACAAAACCTAAAGCCGTAACTAAACTGAGGATGGAGTAAGAGAAGCTGTCACCAAACTGTCTACGAGATCCAACATGATCAATGAGGTGATGGGAGATAGTTGCTAAGGTACCCAGGCAGTGATATTTATAACTATATCTTAGGTGTAATAACTTTGTTTAATTTCATGTCTATTTTCTCAATGTGGTTTCATTAAAAGTCAGCTCATATTTAAATAAAATTGGAATAGAGAATAATGAATAGAAAAAAGACAATTTATAACTGAGTGAAAATACAAAAACCATTGCTATTGAAATTTAAGCCAGCCGTGTAGCACTGACAGCTGATGCCATTGGTCAGCCTGTACTCAAGTATTGCTTTACTAAAATTAGAAGTTTTAATGTAATGCACTAGTGTAATTAGAGTGGTAATCTGCACTTAACTTTACCTAATGTTCCACTGATAACCTACTCGTAAGGTCCTGGTTTTATGTTTTGCAATGGCCCTGCCATTAATTACTCCAAATCACCTGCTAGCGGAGAACCAAAAGAAAAACAAACGCCAATTTGCCAATTTCGGCGAGAGGTTGGCTATAAGCACTGGACGGTATCTAATGGAAAGACCAGACACGTGTGGCTGTGCATGAGAGTTGTCAGTACAGACTATAACCCCTCCAACCACAAACGTTAGACAGTTTTTAGGTAATTAGCTATAAAGTGTCAATTAGCTACATAGAAGCTTGTCACTCTGTTTGATTTCAAGGACTTCTCAGCGCCCCTCCAACCACCTTAAGAGCTCTTTAGCTCCAAAGACCAAAACAAGCCTTTTATTTTAGCTCGCTACTTGAGCCGTGTTTGGAACAACCAGCTAAAGTGATCCCATAAGGCCTTTTGCACCTGTCAACACCTGTCAAATATCGTGACATCATCTTTCACTTTTTACCAAACTTCAACACCACGTCCTCCTCATCACTAATCCTTCTCTACATCTAGAGATTATCACGATAATCTTGTTTATGAAACGAGTCGCGACACCCTGAGTAAGCAGATACATTATAACACATGTACCTTGTGGGTTTTAGAGATGCTGGCTGTTGCTTGAACATCATGGTTTAGATGTCTGTTTCCTTCTTGAATGCAAAGGTAGCACACGGTCTCTTTGCATATGAGACAATACATCGTCAGTGCCTCTTCGGTGTGTTCCTTGCATTTCGATTCCTTTTCTCTATTCCGTTGTCTTAAAATTGCTCTGCCTTCGCTAGGACTTACTAAGTTATGCTGGGCTAATGGGCCGCGGAGTGGATGGAACTCGTCTGTGCATCGCTCGCAGTAGAAGACTTCACATTGTTCACACATAAAATGAGCGACGGCTTTGTTATCCGAAGCACACATCTGACACGGTGCAGAAAAGTTTTTGTCAGTTTGGTACTTGTCTACGATCATCTCGAGGACTCGATTCTTTGGAAGTGTAGCGATGCCATCCTCTGTCAGGTAGTTTGTCTTTTTGCAATAATTGGCTGGGCAAATAATGCAGAAATCTCCTTCGTGAATCGAATGTGAAGAGCGAAGGTCAGCACGGCTTGATGCTAGGTAGCTGCTAGGCCGGCTGCCGGTGCTCATGCTAACACCGGAATCTGCTTCCGAGTAAATACTCATCTTGTCCATATCCAATAAGTCAATCTTTGAAGATCCATCGCATGCTGTCACCGGTGTTTGCAAGCGAAGTGCACACGCCATACATACGCTGTGCGAGCATGGCAAGCAAACTGGATTGCTATAATATCTTGTACATGCTGGACATGTAATCTCTAACTCCATATTACAAGTAGATCGTTCTTATTCTGTCTTATGTCCTTTGATAAGCAACACTTGAGAAAATTGGTAGCAGTTTAATTTTGAGCTATTGGTTTTCTATCCATGAAGTTTCTTGAGGCTAATAACTTGCGAGCAACCTACTCCTAGCGATTATCTGTAGAACTGAATTGGTGCAGTATTAGAAAGGGATGCTCTGGCATACACGTGGGTTTTTTAAGCCACGCCTTTAACACGCCCAAACGAAGTGCGTTAAACGCATATATAGCCGCCAAACCAAAAACTTATTTAAATAAATTTAAATGGTGTTTTTAATTTTTTTAAATTGCAAATATTTTTTATTTTTGAACGTGTAACAAATGTTCATAATAAAAAGTTTAGCTGACAGCTATTAGCGATTACAACATCAGCGTTTATGACACCACCGCTGCTGTTGCAAGAGTATGCTGTACTACTACTGCATTTCTTATTTGAACTGGTCTGTCTGAATAATCTATCACGTTAGTATTGGGTGATTGAAAATAAAGAAATAAAAAATTACGATCAAGTCACATATTATCCAACGCAAAACGTCATTTCTATGCTGAAAATAAGCTTATAATGAAACCATTGCTGAATAAATGCGCCTGTTATATATGCCGTGGTTATAAAACAAAACGCTTATAACGTTTTAGTTGGTTTTGGTTAGCTCGTTAGCAAAAAAATTGAGCGGCATCGTTAGGGGCTCAGCAAAAACGTGATTATTCTGTTGGCAAACGGCGTTGTTTACATACGTAAGCAAATAGTTGTTTGCTTACGTAATAGTAATGTTTGGATGAATATACACATCTTTAGAACGAGGTGGTAGTTTTTGAAACTCTGTGAATATTACTATTTAGGCCTTAGTAGTGATCTAAAATATCACATGAAACACGGGATTTTTTGGCTTTTGCAAAATCCTCATTTATCATTGATTTTGAAAATAATTACTGATTAACTAGTATGGAAAAAGCCTGGTTTTGATCGCACTCTTGTGCACGAACTAATACTTTCATTATTATAAGGATAAATGTGTCACTCACCCCATTACACATATTTTAAAAACAGCCAGAGCAGTCATTTTTAAGGCTTTTAGTATCGAGAAAAATTTACTGTCAGCTTACTATACGCCATTACTGTGCAGCTGAATATGTGCTGATTTGTTCAGCCATAAGTGGTATGTGGTTTATGTTATGTTCAATATTATACACTTAAGGTTCTTAAAAACTCACTTCAATCAACATATGCAACTTTAATAATCTTTCGAAGAAATAAAAATGAAGAAATTTGCCAGACACCTATTCATGTAAACAGTGTCTGAAGTGGAGAGAGATTCTTGGGGGTACTCTCTGTCATGCCAGGAAGGTAGTGTCCAGGGCCAATGGTCCTGCTCGCCGCTCACAGGGTGAGTTTAAGAGAGGTGCTGCGCCCTCTCAATAGAGGGCGTACTCCCCCGGAAAATTTTTTAGCATTAATGCCCCTAAATTATGATGTTTTCCATAACTTAAAACCCTGTGTTGTGTTCAGTAAGAAATTAAAAGTGGGCTTAGCTGCACAACCTGTGTGCTCTATGACTATGGAGACTCCAGGTTGTGATGTGAGTCAAAAAACCCTATGGACAGTCCACACAGACCCCAGACACAAGACAGTCCCATCTCCAAGCCACCATGAATATTATTATATGATAAGCGCAGCCACTCACTATTTTTTTAAATACAGACTCTAAATTCATGACAGTCACTAATTCTTACTCACCTTTAAAGAAGTTATTTATTGGCCCATGCTGTTTCATTATGAATTGAAAGAAATGAAGAAACTAGTATAATAAGCAAGAATTTATTCAAAACTACCATCCAAAACACAAGAGAAGAATCCAAGCAATGATTAAGCTTAAGCTATTCGAGGATTCCACAGGGTGGCCGACACAGGGTCCCGTCGATTGTGTTGGTTGATAGAAAACTGATCGGTTCTCAGGTTTTTAGCAAAACAATCTAGTTGATCCGCTATAATAGCAAAAAATTGACTGAAGAAATTAAAGATCAGTAGCGTAATTTTCTCGTCCCGAAAACGCGCACTGTTTTCGGTGTAATGAACTCGAGCTAATATAAGTTCGAGAAGAAAAGGAAAAAACGTTGTGTGAATATTTCACTTCATTCCGATTTTACTGCATTTAATAAGATATGAGCAACTTTATATGAGGGGGTACGCGTCCTAGGAGTACCCCCACTAATTCTTCTTAGGGGTACGCCGTACCCCTGCGTACCCCCCCCCCATTTCGAGCACTGCATGTAAATAAATTGAAAAATTCCTTTTAAGCATACTTAGACCAGCGTACTTCACAATACATAACTAATAGTCTTGCAAACAAAGTGAAAATAATATTTAGCATTGTTAGCTAGTTTTCTGATGTGGCCTGCTGATGGTGGAAGTGTTTTGGTAGGTTTTAGTCCATCAATATTCATCACTGGTAGTAAGTTTTCTCCCGTGGCAAATAATTTTATCACACGACATGAAGCCAAACCTGCAGACTATCATTATTTGTGAGCCATGTCAGCAGAATATGTGTCCAATCTAAAAGCTTGAATTTGACATAAGTTATCTGTACCAAATCAAGTCAGCAGGGCTTCTCTTTGGTTGAAGACAAGTGTCCCTGTATTCGATCTCAAACAGTCGACCTATAGACCTACTCATTGCCTTTTCTACACATGCATATATTACAGCCATCACTAACAGATTTGATTTTTGAGGTTCTGCTTCCCATTTTTTCATTCATGAGTGTGATAATAGAACACTGAAGTAAGTAATGAGTATAGTTGCCAGCTGGACCTGATGTGTTGATTATACATCTGTATAGCTTAGATATTCTATCAAAGTATACTTGCTGAACATCTGAATAAAAATTGACCACATGCTGCTAAATGCCTTTACCTTCATTAAATGCCTATCAAAATGTTCTATCAAGGATCATTTGTTTCTCCAAGTACAGATGGTTGGAGAACTTTTAAAATATTTTTATGCTAAAGCAAATCCTGGCGGGATGTGGATGAAGTTTGCTCACTTATTTGTTGTAAAAGATGGATTTACTTGATACTGAGTTTATATTAACGTTTATGTAGAAGTGATTCATAGTCCTGTGCTTTTTATTGCTTCAAAATGTTCATATACTACAATGGGTAATTGTTAAGTTGTTAGCATGGATGTAATGATATACAACTGTTGACTTCTGATACCTTTGGAGACTATTACTTAGCTTTAGTCTTTTTGGCAAGCGAGACATCTAAAGTACCAGAAAACTCGGCTTATGCTGCTCTACATTGTGCTCTGATAATGTTTTATGTGTTTTGAATCTGTACTCTGAGGCACCTGCTAAATACTAGTTGGAAACCATCTGCTTGCAGGTAGCCCAATATTATGGGTTCAATTATATCGTCTAATCACAAATAAGCTCTGTTGAACCAATTGACCCAGGAATTCTCATGCTTTTCATGTAACTGTGTATGATCTCTCAGTTTCTTCAATTTTGAGGTTGAATTGTTAGCCCAATTCATGTAATCAATAGTTTTTTTTTACCAAAACAGTCTATTCGGCAAAGAAAAGGTGTTCTAAGCACCAAAAACTAAACTCGTGCTGTCCGGATTATGGATCTTGTGATATTAATAAAGTGCACTAATGCTCGACCATCTTTGATTGTACATCTAAAGTAACCTTTAGTATATTTATATTTCAGGTGGCTAAGAATAAAGATCATGTATAAAGATCTTTGTTGAAACTGTTTTAACCTACATTTTCATGAATGCAGTCTTGCTTATGATTATATATTTAATAACGATGATTGTTTTAGCACTAATACTAACAGTTGGACAGTTAAGATGTTATAACTTAGTTTTTCCTATTCGCTGTCCAGTTTATTTTAGCCGTACACCTTTCATATGCTCACACCTGTCTGCCGCACAACTAGCTGGCCGGATCGCACTTCTCTCATTTTATACCTTTCTATCAATTTTGTTTTTAATTTTTAATTTTATAAAACTGTTATTTTTATTATCATTTGCAGCATTCTATATTCTGACCACTTCTTTTTCTATTTGCAACTTTTTAAAAATGTTAAAACATTTATCGAGAATAAGGATTAATTTTTTTATGCAATAAACAAGACGGTCTAAACAAGATAGTTTAATTAGTGTTTATTTTGATGCAACAAGTTTGTATCATAGGAGGTAAAAAAAACAATGTAAAATTCAGCTGACTTTTAAAGGGTTTGTTTAGGATTTGTACCTTTCACTTTGGTGAAGTCTTACACCATGACTTGAGATCCAGTCTCACTATAGTTTCTCAACTAGAATGTAACAGATGGTATGTCTAAGACACTTGCAGAAATTTCTCATGATCTTCTGGCTCGATGTGCACAAGATTGATGTTCAAAGTGCTCTTCCTGTATTGAACAGAGTATTCGCCAGAATATGGCTGTAAAGGGAGCCATTTTGATTTTTCGTTGCAGTGTCATAATTATATCGACTGCATATTTCATCTTATACAGTTCTGCACTCTGATTATAACTACCTTTTTCTAATGTCATTTATGGTAACTTTCGGAAACCTCTCAGAGCAGTTCATTCACCAGTTGGTACTTGACTTGGTAGTATTCTGTAACGAAATAACCATTAATTATAATGAAAGCAACTACATAAAATGATCAAGACAGCATTCTATAATTTAATGTTTGAGTTGCTGGTAAAATTTTGTGCCTAATTTTCAACTGTAAATTTAAGGATAAGAACTATGGCATAGCATACAGATATGCAGAGCAGCTAAATCGTTTTATGATAAATAATGTGTTTTTTAATCTTTTTGCCAAAAAGTTATTGCTCTCAATTTTATGACCTCGCCTTGATTCATGCTCAATGCAGAACATTTGTAACATAACCAAAAACTAATTTAAGTTGAAGCTAGGATAGAAATTAAATTGAAATGTAAGGAGTTGTGATTGATTGTTTCAATATGCTTTACTGATCTAGCTCTACTGGCATAGATGATGTTGGAGATAGGACATCTTTTTGCTGCTGTGATGATTTGTGGAGTGTTTTCAGAGTGATGCGTTATTAGCAGACAACAAATTCAGGCTATTAGAGTTGGGTTGACCACATACATGCCGATAAGTTCATCTTTGTGACTATATATTATATTTAAATTTGTGTTGAGTATGCACTCACAATTTTGAATTATGGAATAAAAGGAAAGCACTGGGTCAAATATATATGTACTGTAATACCTCTATTTGAACGCCACCTTTATTTGACCGCCACTTTGACAATCTTTCATCTCCACGAACCCATAATAGCAAATGATCAGTAGAAAAGTATCCACAAATTGGTACTAATAATGACTCAGTTATACCTATAACAGTTGATTCTTTCATTGTCGCTGTTTGTACCGAAGTCTGTTGTTTAATTCCAGAGCTTTACGATTTCTTTATTAAAACTTTTAAAAACAGAACCTTAGAAATAGTTAATAACTTTATCAAACTAATAGCAGTTCTTTGTTTGACATGATCTTGATAATTGGATGTATGTGAAAAAGGGTTTAGCAATGCGATGGAATCTGTACTACGATTTTGAGGCTAAAAGCTTCTGCTTAGCACGCGCGACCAAGCTTACTCATGGCCAAGTTTTTTAGTTGCGCGAAAAATGCATTCCAAATAGCAACACGTAAGTTTTGCTCTGCTAAAACAATTTTCTGCACGCTAATATCAACTAGTTCAGCAGGAGAGGTGAATAAGATTAAGAGGTGAGGTCATAAGACAGTGTAGAAGGTGTTGAACAGCCAGAAGAATATGAAATGGGTCCAAACGAAAGCGACAATCAGAGCACAACTGTCAGAGCAAATGATGCAAATGTTTTGAGTTCAAAAAACGTTAATTTTTGTTTCTGTATGTCTTATAAATATGGTTGGTTTGTGCCACTTGCTCTTCAACATACATGTATATTTGTAGCATTTCATAGATTATTTTTTTCTAACTTAAAAATTTGCAGATTTATAGCATATTATTTGATAGCACTATTGCCGTTTTCTAACCTTAGCTTTTGATGGATCAGCGCTCATAACTCCTTTTTTATTGTACATAAAAAGGCAGTTTTGGCTGCAATCCGCAGCAAAAATATCAATGAGTGCAATGAGCTTGTTAGAAAAATTGTTAAATATGTTTCTACAATGAAAATATGTCCCAAGTTTAAAATGAAATGAAAAATTGAAAGCTTCACAAATTACAACGCAGGCTATAAGATCGTTCGAGGTTAATTGCAAGCAATAGATATCAACTGGTAGAGATATTCCTCAGCTTCCCAATGCATAGTTATTCAAAGATCTACAAGTTGGTGAGTTTAAGTGTATTTCTCGAACCACAAAGGATTAATTTCACTCTGCTTAAAGGAGAGTGCAAAGTATAGGCAACGTTTGCTTCGCCCGTAAAAGGGTTAAATTTATCTTCCAGAATTTTGACGAGCTGTTTGAAAAATACAACCCCACCTCTATTTGAATGTCACCTCTAAAAAAGTGACTCTGTGAGGGAAGGTTTGAAAGATAGAGTTCCACGGCATTCAATTAGAGGTTTTACGATACATAAATTTTTATTAAGCAGTCCATAATCATTTTTATCGAAAAAATGCTTTACATGTGGTGTCACAAAAAAACAATAAATGAAAGGTATCGTCATGTGGTGTTATCAATGCAAAAACAAAAATTTATGTAAGGAAGACTTGATACTGCTAAGTTCAGGTATACACCTTATCTTTTATGATTAAAGATTAAAAAATATTTCTGTAAACCATTTCAGATTTATTTGACAGTTATTAACGTGAAACATGTTTGCCTCGAGCACTCAGAGGACTAACTGGATATTCTCTGATGAAGGCGAACTGAAGAACCTCAAGCAGGAGGTGAATGCCGCTTATGTACAGAAACATGGTGGCCATATGCATGTGAGTATTTGTAATGCTATTTTATATATTTAACTTTTTAGCTTCCCTTTCTACACCCGCTTGTCGGTTATTATCGACTGATCATTGGTTGGCTATTGCAGGAAGATCCAGATCGGAAACATTTCCTGACAATCGCGGAACAGGATATGCTTGTACAACACTATGAGTGGGGTCTTCGGGCCTTTTGCAAGTCATTTCGACCTCCAATGCCATCCAGTGTGCTGGTTAGTTGATAACATCTTAGACATTGATAGGTAATGAGTTATGATGGCTCAACCGAGACAGACCAGTGTTAGTCTCGTGATGGTAAACACGAGGAAGAAAAGCTGTGGTTGGTGAGCGCCCTGCATCTTCTGAGACCGAATCAAGAGTTTGTAGATGTCTCACTTTTATTTCTCTGCTTAACAGTAATAATACTGGAATATCGCTTTACTTCGCGTCATACACAATGTCATACAGCTCATTAGTACCTTGAGTTCCGCTTCACAGGAAGGAAAAATCTTGCATTTTTGACAAGGTTTGAACTGACCTCCTTACAGATAATCACCTTAACGTTGGTAACTAAGGAGTACGCGATATATATCCAGTCATGATCCATTTATGAAAAAGTTAAAACTGCGCAGTCAAGCTGTGACATAGGAAGCTAATCCCATCTGAGATCTGATTGTATGCTGAAACCTTTGTATGTTGAATCATATATTTGCCTAAGAAGACACTAATACATTTAATTAGGCTGAAACCTTTGTATGTTGGAGGATATACGCCTATAAGAATATACTGTAATGCATTTAATTCATTTCAGATTGAGAACTTCTCACAAAAGGTTTAATTGCACATATTATTAAAACAGATAAATTTTGTAGAACTGCGTAAAAACTATATTAATAAATTGATATTTAGTAAGAAAATATTTTTATTGTAGACATAACCTTGTAGACTCATGAATTGTGTAGGTTTAACAATGTCTATGTTTGACTACAGGGTGAGAGATAGACCACAGTTTACTTTAACTCACATTAAGTTTAGTCTAAACAAACTTAACGTACATATTTTTTATTATTTATGTTTTAATTTTTATCATTTTTTTTACTTTTTTTACAAAGCTGTATGATTCTGTTTAGGCGTTAGAGTTGGTATAGCATTTAACATTGTTTACGTAAAATTCAAATTGAGTTTGCATATATATGCTTACATTATTTATTGTATATAGTAATACTGGTTTGGATTTAGAGAGTCAATTTTACATATTAGCTGGCATACTTTACGTTGAACAAAGTTTTGTAAATGATATTAGCTCACTCGAAGGTCGCAGAATGTTACGATCATTTTAATTGGTTTGTTCACAGTGTGAGCTTTGTAATTAACTTTCATAAAGCAGTGTTGAATAACCAATATGATTAAACTCAAATGGCATAATCGTGGAGATATCAATGTCGCATCTCTAGCAATCACTATGTTTCCATGAAACGTATGAGCCAATCCGCAAGTTGACCGCATCGGAAACGGCATAAATCCGCAAGCTAAGCGAGTTTTGCGATTTGCAAAACTTCATCGAATCCATCATCATGCTTGCGAATAATGTAAACAGCACTTGCTAATGATGCACATTGAAACACAGCGCTAGCTATTCAATTTTAAACCTTTTCATTATTTCCGTTCTTTTTTCAATCGAGTTTCGTCGCTAACACGCTCGTCGCTAATTAATAACTTGTAGCGCACATTTCCTTAACTTTGTTCAACATGGCAGCGGAGCCAATACGCATCACGCGAATATCCATAGAAACATTTAACTCGTACTGTAGTGCAACTGGCACACAACTCCAAATCCCCATGATAGAAACATAGTGAGTGAACTGTAAATGGTGATAACACTTTCATAGCTTCCATCAGGGGGTTAAAAATCTTGTTAAGAATTCAAAAAACAATAGTCTATGAACCAATTAGATATTGTATCTCTTCGACGTGTGACGCGCTGCCTCTCTGTTCTCACGTGACGTTTATCTTGTCCGCTCTTTTTCTTTGCAGGCCACTGCCATGGTTTATCTGAAGAGAATCTACCTGCGTCACTCTGTCATGGATTACCATCCACGCGATATCATGTAAGTGAGCAAGAAATCTTATGTCACAGCTGCGAAAAACTTGTAATTTTATTTCAATGATGATAGCGTTTAGCTCTGTTCTGTAAATCTAAGCTCTTGTGTGTAGTCTAATCATTTTCATGGACCATTGTTATGCGAATATCATCTTACCGTAGCGAATGCTTATTAACATTCAGGGTATCCCTTTTAATTTTGTTCTTAGTATACAGTGAAACCTCGACTCACGGTTGGTTTAACACGCAAAATTATTAATAGGTATGTCAAATAGTTGACACCGCAATACCTAGAGTGTTTCAAAGTCTAGTTGTTTAGTATACCAGTAATTGCCATTTAGTACACCTGACCTGTTAACATCAGTTGGGGTTCAACTCCTAAAACAGGCCGCTAGTAGTGACAGGTACAACAGGTGGTGACAGGTACAACAGGTGGTGACAGGAATAACGTCCAACCTTAAATCACTCTCCGCAAATATGTTCATCGAAGATCACAGAGACATTGTTTTTGGAAAGATGTCCTTAAAACATGCACAGCTGACGTCATGCTCCATCTTCTAGGGATTCCCTACGCACAAATGCGTATGAAGTTGTCCGTCATATTATATGGCTATATGTTATTCGAATAATCTTAGACGGCGCTTCATGCCCTCCTTGTTCAGTCTTAAACTCATAAATTCTGGGAAGACTACGGAGGGAAGTGTGCAGTAGTGATGGAAAAGGAAGCATATTATGTTAGAATTAGAGTCAAAAATAAAATAAATACACGACATAATATTTTCAAACAAGTTCTTTAGAAAATCATTAGAGTTGCCACTTCTCCGTCACCGTGACTCCGTCACCATGGAGACACCATCTCCATCATGTATCACCATCTCCTGTATCACCAAGACTACTGCCCTTTGCGGCTGTCTTTTACATATAGAGGAAGGGTTATTACAAACATCTTTTTGTTGCTTGTTTTATCGGTTTAACTTTTGTGAATGAAATTTATTTTGCCGAATTTATTTCTTGAAATAATTTTTTTACCGTAAGTCCTCATGCTCAAGCCGCGCGGCTTGTGATCAAAACCAGATGACTCACAAAAGAAAAAATAATTCTCCAACAAGCCGCGTATGCACACGGACCGTGGCTAATGACCGAGGTTTTGTCATCCTTGACCCCTTCAGGAGCGAGAGTGTTGAGAAGGGTCTCGCTATACCCCCGTTTTCTTAAATTAGAAAACAGGCTACATCAGTACAGTCAGTAAAAAAATTTTCTTTTACTTTCAAGTTCGAATTAAAATTCCTAAACCCTTGCATCAAGAACTTACTTGCCATGTCTCAGCTAGATTTTTATTGCACTGTTAGAGAGCTTCTCTATGATGGAAAGATGCCGGTCAAGAATGAAACGGTTTTAATAACCTATGACTGTGGTGAGTTAAACATTAGCGATAAATTCTTCGTTAGTCTAAAGTATTCCATAAACATGACCTTGAAAATAAACGAGTAGGTCGCCAAAATCCCTTACATAAAAGTGTATCATGACTGCGATTCTATGGTTATAGCGCGGAACTGAGCAGAGACCGCATTTATTGAGAAGCCGCCCTGAGCCTCACGTAAGTTTTAAAAACTTGGCTTTAGCCGCGGCCTATGACCTTGAACCAGAAGCCGCGCCCAACGACAAGCCGCGCCGCTTGAGCATAAGGACTTACGGTACATTTAATTATTTACATTGCTCTATGCTTTTTTTTCTATGCTACATTTTGTGCTTTATATAACACATGATTAATGTTATATGAAATTATCCGAAGTGGTCATTGAGCAGTAGAATCAGTTGAAGTAAACATCGTCCATTCTTATGGGAATATTTGTTCCTGAAATAAGTCGGTTTTGAATTACGAACGCAATCTTTGACTGGATTGACTTCGGGTGTTGGGGTTGGACGGTGTTTTTAAAAAATGGCGTCATAAGCATTATCTTATAGTGTTTAACTGCTATTTTAATGCCTGTAGTATCTGAAGGTCATGCGAGTGTCGCAATGGGATTCTATCCAATGATTCACTGAGTGTTACCTAAAGCCGAAGCTCTATAAATTCATAGCCATAGTTAATATTATTTCCATAGCAAGATATTTTGATATAGGTTCTATACTTAAATTTTTAAAGGCTAATTGTGTGAAATATTAAAATATAATTAAATCATGTTTTTCTAAACAAATGCATATCCAAACAAAACTTGCTAATGGCAATGCGGTGGTTAACCCTCTGCATTCTCTGTGCTCTAAGCTCAGTAATGCTCTTCTTTCTTGTCTTCATGTTTAAAATATGTTTGGCAGATATTTTATTAGACCTGCCTTTCTCCAAATTTACAACCTTTTACGTCTTGTCATTCTTATACAGTAGTTTTACCCGCTATCTTCTTCTCCTAACAAGCCAGTTTGGTTTCTTCTTGTTTGCACACAGACAATCCCTCTTTTCTAGCCATTGTCTAGCACCTGTAATGGACTGTCGGGGAAGTTCCCATGGATAAGAAAGCTGTAACAGCTATTAAGGTCTTATCTCCCCTATCAGCACTTTGCACTAGTTGACAAGTTCCTATTACCCATGATTACATGAATGTCTTGTATCTCCACATTCAAAGACACTTATCAAGCATTCTGGTTGCACTCAAAGTATCTAATTGGTTTAGAGGTATAGCCTAGGTGAAGGTAGGTGGTAGTTTCCGGATATAAACAGTAGCTGTTTTGCTAGACACATCAGGTCTCTGAGTCTGTGAACTAGCTGATACGTTACTCGCTTATTGTAACCCATTATCGATAAGGCCACGCCTATCTACGAGATAGGCCGCGCCTATCTGTGAGCAAATACTTTTCACGAATCCACAAAACATTCTTATCTAAAACATTGGCCAAGCGACAAAGATTTCCTTCAAGTTTTTAATGGATGGATATTTTTTATTTGAGAACAACTAAGAACACGTGGTGTTTATCTTGCGCTCATATTGTTAGCTGGTCCGTTGATGAGGCAAGGCTGAGGAGGGTGCACCTGTTCAGCAGACTGGGTCTAGGCACTGCTATCCAAAGCTGATGTTTTGCCCAGATGGCATTAGTATGTTGGTTGGTGTTTGTTCCAAGTGTTTTTCTATCGCTGGCTTCTCATTGGCTAATTCTGTGAGTACAATTTTGCCATTTTGGAAAGTGAGTAGAAGGATAAGCATGTGGTTATGGTAATTCTTTGCATATAAGAGAGTAGAATATGAGAGGAGAGGTATAATAGAGGGTGGGGATAAAATATATGGGAAAGTTGATAAAAAAGGCTGAAAAATAGAGTGCAAAGGCGTTCAATTAGAGGTTTTACGGTTTATATACATATATAAATATATACATATATATAAATATATATATATATATATCTATACATATATATATATAGTGAAACTCGGATAACTTGCCCTCGGATAACTCGAAAACACGGTTAACTCAACGTATTTGTTTAGTCCGTTCCCATGCAATGATAAATGGCTTTAGATAACTCGACCGAAACTCCGTTAACTCGAACAGTTTTTTGCCAAACGGCTACCGAGACGGTTGTTACTATCGCTTTAGAATATCACTTTATTCCAAGCC
Source organism: Watersipora subatra (assembly GCF_963576615.1). Taxonomy (NCBI): domain Eukaryota; kingdom Metazoa; phylum Bryozoa; class Gymnolaemata; order Cheilostomatida; family Watersiporidae; genus Watersipora; species Watersipora subatra. The sequence goes on from NC_088714.1 coordinate 64,470,915, forward strand.
ATAGAGATAAACATCGATTTTTAGTAGTTCTTAGGCCTCGTTATTACCAACATCGGCAAAATATTTTCATTAACGACTTCTAAAGGTTTGCAAAAATCAAATTTTACCAAACATCCGCTTAGCGATAACCCTCCGAAAGCAAGAAAAGCGAGGTAAAATTCGGATAAATTTGAAGTAAAATCGGCAAAATTGATAATGGGCTTTTAATAGTAAAGCAGTTTTGTAATAACTGACTTACTGCAAAATTGATCTTGGTTAAAACGCTCGGTAGAAAAATACGTATGTATTTTTTCATCCTGGCAGTCACATCACCTAAAACAACAAACAAATCTCAAGTGATAAAAAATATCTATACTTTCTGATTAAAAATATTTAAAACTTCACACGAGAGACCCTTTAACTTGCAACAAGCAATCTATGCTTTTTATTTATATATAGTTTGTATATGTACATACACAATATATGTATACGTGCACTTATGACTGTCCTGATAACTTGAACGCTCTAATAACTCGAACACTTTTGCTCGGTCCCTTGAAGTTTGAGTTATCCGAGTTTCACTGTGTATATATATATATATATTGTTAAAACTATAAAGTAATTGAAATTACAGCTTTATTATCACCAGTCTACCATTTAACAAAATTAGATCGTGTGGCAAACAATAAATACTAGTAATAAATAAATAGTAATAGTAAATAAATAATATTAGTTAAGTGAAATTACGCGACGCCAGCAGCCATCTTTGTTTGTGATAACAATTGAAAAACCAAATTTCTGGTCACTGAACCAAATATAGTAACTATGCTACCTTATTACGGTAGAAAGCAGGCTAAAGCAGTTACAGTGAGAATACTTCTACGCTATTAACACGGGCTCGCTTGAAATTTAACAGTGGCTCATGTAAGATATTTTTAGTTGGTGGTACAACCGAGGATCTGCTAGCACCCACAAGCAGCTCTTGTAGCAAAATTCCGTGCTCGTGTGGTCAAGTTCGAAGTACGTGTAACTAGTAGCAACTTAGATATATGCATGATTAGACATACGTACTCGACAAACATGGTTGACTAACTTATATTAATAAATTGCAGTTTGTCATTGCGCGTGTCCGTCTGTCGGAGTGCGTAAATGTTGTGCGTTTCCACACTTTTTGGCCGGTTTCATCCAAACTTCATCTACACGCACTTCTGCCTTCTGCCAGGTCGGTAGAATCAAAACTTCATGCGGTTGCTGAGAACCAGCCTCTTCTGCTTTAGAATGAAAGAACCTCGGCCAGGCTTGGTGCTAGTAAATAATACATTTGTGAAATACCATTCGCAGTAGCCAATGGACTGCGACAATTTTTTTAGCATCCCGAAACATGGGCAATTATCACCGGAACCATCCGTGTTTACACATTTTGGTTTTTTACTGACCCGTAATTTGACATTTTTTGTTGCTCACAACAGCGCCATGCGATCACTTACTGCGCCTTCAAGGTTAAATAAGAGACGCTGGAGTAGAAAGCATCAGAGGTCATTGAGCGGTAGATGAGAGCCAGGTGCGTCAGAGATGTACAGTAATAACCAAAAGCTACTACCGTTCTTTGATTTTAATTTATTCGTCGTGAGTCCTTTCATCCTAATATTAAAAACAAGCAGATCACCTCAAATTAAACATCGCTCTTCCCTTTGCAACCGCCCGCCAGTGTCAATTTTCTAATCTCTTTTCTGATTTCATCCATTGTTGGTATATTTTCATAGCTGGCTATTGTTCTTTCACGGCTTCTTCTTTTGATCTGAAATGGAAACAACACCCATCTTTAATACCGATGCTGGGTGAAACAACAATAATGATGACATTAATTTTTTGGACTATGGAATGCGTTTGACACTGCTATCAGAATGCGGTATTTCTGTCAGATATGATATGGCGTCCTTTGCGCTCCTCACGTGGTTGCATGATTCACATAGTGATACATTATAAAATCATTACCAGCATTTCTTAATTTGTACTGAAATTGTTAGTAAGAGGGTAGACATCCACCCACGATTTGATGACACGAGATGGAGAAAAACAAATTGTATTTTATTTTTGTGAATTTTTGTTTTAAGTTTTTCAGGTTAACAAACCAGCTTTAATGTATTCAACTAAACTTTAAAGAGGTCGTGTAGTTTGTCGAAGATTTTAATGTTGAAAACGTCTGCTGAGGAACTAACTCCCCAACAAAGGCATGTTTAAGAACTGCTCTGGTCGATGTCTTTGTATTGTAGTCTATGTACAGTCACATAGCTACAGATTTTATCTATTTAAAAACATTAAAACACTTTATACCTTTTATGCTATTTTTGTCTTATGGCGTGTTCTTGACACCAAACTAGATGTTATTATGCTCGATATGTTGTCCAGACCAGTTGAACGAATCTTTTATATAACCCTGCCTCATAGAAACTTGATAAATAATTGAAGATTTAGTCTAAACAGTCCAGTTGCTCTCATTTTTCTTTGCTAAAAATATCGAGATTGCTAAATATGTCTCGCCGACTACTAGCTCCTTTACTGTACTACCAATGATATCGTCTTAGATGGTGTAGACGATACTAGCTCCTTTACTGTACTACCAATGATAGCGTTTTAGATGGTGTAGACGATACTAGCTCCTTTACTGTACTACCAATGATATTGTCTTAGATGGTGTAGACGATACTAGCTCCTTTACTGTACTACCAATGATAGCGTCTTAGTTGGTGTAGACGATACTAGCTCCTTTACTGTACTACCAATGATATCGTCTTAGATGGTGTAAACGATACTAGCTCCTTTACTGTACTACCAATGATATCGTCTTAGATGGTGTAGACGATACTAGCTCCTTTACTGTACTACCAATGATATCGTCTTAGATAGTGTAGACGATACTAGCTCCTTTACTGTACTACCAATGATATCGTCTTAGATGGTGTAGACGATACTAGCTCCTTTACTGTACTACCACTGATATCGTTTTAGATGGTGTAGACGATACTAGCTCCTTTACTGTACTACCAATGATATCGTCTTAGATAGTGTAGACGATACTAGCTCCTTTACTGTACTACCAATGATATCGTCTTAGATGGTGTAGACGATACTAGCTCCTTTACTGTACTACCAATGATATCGTCTTAGATGGTGTAGACGATACTAGCTCCTTTACTGTACTACCAATGATATCGTCTTAGATGGTGTAGAAAACTATTAAATTTTAAGTAAACTTTATTATCGTGGTTTTGTGACTCAATAGTTTGTCCTGTTTTATATTATTAGTATTATTAATATTTGTAGTTACTAGTTTTACTATTTCATTTAACTACCAGAAATTTAGTTTTTGCAATCATGACGAGTTTCCTTCCCCATAGCTCGTTCAATGGCTGTCACCGTTCTGGTTTGTTACGAGTGGCCAAATAACATCAATAAAGGTTATAAGGTACTTATGGATATGTTCTGTGGTTTATATGTAGCTTCAACCACCTTCAAAACCACTCATATTTCAGGTTTTAGTCTTACATGTTGCCCTACTTTCTGCATTTATCATTTTCCGTACATATATGTGTTCAATTATACCTGAAATAAGGAAGTATTCTTCAAAGTTTCATGATGGGGCGATTGAATGGTTTTTTGGCGATTTTGAAGGTAGACCTTTTACAAATCGTCACTATTTACAGAAATATCGCCAATCGTATAAACGATATAATCATTTAATGGCGATTTATTTCATTCCTGACAATTTTCAGAATAAGCGACACTGAAACTAAAACACACGGACATTCTTCTAGTCTTGTAAATTTTGGTTAAAATATATTCGTATATTTCAACCTAAAAAGAAACTATTTTGTGTTCATTATAATTAGAAACATTTATTTCATGAATGCTCGTGAGTGGAAGGCCATGGATTGAGCTTATTATAAGAATGAACACAATTATATAATGAATATATAATTATGATTATATGATTATATTATGATTATATAATTATAATGAACACAAAATAGTTTCATTTCAAGTTGAAATATACGAATATATCATAACCAAAATTTACAAGTCTTTTTTACATAATAATAATATCATGATATATCACGAATCGTCTATAAATAGATGATTCGCGATATATCACGAATCGTCTATAAATAGATTATTCACGATATATCGCAATTCGACAATGTAAATTTGTAATATAGAACCATCTGGTGATTTTGGAAATCGCAAAGCTCTAATTCTTCAATAGTTCTTCAGGTTAGTAAGTTGTCTTCTCCCTCTGCTCCCAGGAAGGACTGACTGCACTCTAATTGCTTGTATTGTTCATATGAATTTTCAGTTATTAAAGTTGTTCTTTTGGTCTGTCTGTCTGTCTGTTCAAGTGGGGGACTCAGCAGTGTCAAGTCCTCATAGCTATTATACATCCCGGTGCAAATCTTCTGAGACGGCAGATATAATTAGCTACACTATTCTGTTACATATTTATTATGATTCCCTTTGCTCAGGGGGCCGTTTGAGTGTCATTTGGCCATGCCTATGACGAGTTATGATCTGTGGATGGCTGCTTGACATGAGCTGGCGGGTGACTTTGAGTGATGACATCGAGTCATGACATCTTTTTCTTCTTCCTATTTGTAATGTGTGATAGCCGGAGGGCTACTTGTCAGTGCTTGTCAGAGAGCTATAATAGGGATATGAACTCGGGTGTGTAACAAAGGCTGCCACACACCTCTTATGTGTTACAAGTCTTATGGCAGTTTCAGCATTCTCACAGGATGTTGAAGACTACAAGTTGTTTATTATCACTGAGTTTCCATACAGATATAGTGTCGCGACACCTGAGTGAGGCTGTGCAGAAGCGCTATCTTGGGCTGACAAGCAGGTCATGTTTCCATAGGGTGCTATAGTACAGTGATGGTTGTGCGCCACCTTATGTCAAGGCATATGTCTGTATATGAAGCAGCCAGAAACCAAGACCTATGCACACAAGTGCCACACCGTTGGTCGCTAAGACCGTTTCCGTGACACAAAGATGGTGCTTCGCACAGGTGTTTCGCTTCCAAACCATGACACTGAATCACAACAGAATGAGAGCGACACTACTGTTTTCATCATGGCATTGTAATGCCATATGGGGGCGTGGGGAAACTCTGTGTGGCTACATTTCTAAATATTACGTTTCCATACAGCGTATGGAGGTGTATGGGAATGTAATATTTGTTAACCTACACTCCACACATGACTCCTTGCATACTAGATAGTCAAACCTCAAAATCAATCTGTTCCAATCTATGCTTCATATATCTTGAAACCATCACGTTGGAGCAGATACTCTTATAAGCTTACTAAGTAATTTGTTTAATTCGTTCTAACATCAAAGAAACATTGACAACTAGTTTAAGTGATCACATACACTGCTAGAAGAAAATGCATTTTATAAAACTATATAAAAATTTAAAAGTATAAACAAACCTAAAATACACATAAAAATTGAACTGATAAAGTAATACTCAATATATATAATATATATATATATATGTTTCTCAAGGTTTGTGTGTGTTTCTGTGTTTCTATTTATCTAACTATAGCTATTAAAATCTTGGAATTAAAATTTTGCATCCTGGTGGATTTGAAGTCGCGGAAATTTCAACCACAGGTTTCAAAAGTTTCAACCGCTATACAAGCCTTATTAACCCAAGCCCTTATCATATACTGTAAACACATGCTAAATGTCATATTATTTAAGCATTGCACCCGCGCGCTACGACGCCTCTGTTATAAAAATTTGTTTGCCTAACTCGAAGAAACATGACGCTTTTTTGTTATTTTTTCGTTAGAGCGAATTTCTTCTGCCACGCGATATCAACAATAATTTTTTCTCTAAATTAGAATTTGGCGATTTGTGTACTGATTATATAAGTTATTAAGAGATATACGTTGCTCGCCATGGCGAGTTCAACATTATCCGTTGAATAAATGATAAAATTAAATAAAATATAATAAATAATGATAATAAGATAAAATAAATGAATAAATGATAAAATATAAATGATAAAATTTTAGTGAACAATTAGAAGTTTACTAAAATACATTCTAAAACTTCCTTCACTGTTTAGTAAACTAAATTCATTTAAGTTAGATTCAGCGTTTATGTTACACGTCTGTCTCGAAGGTATGAACTCTCTACGTAATACATTATAATGTTATATTATCTTGCAGATCATAACCACAAAATGCCCTAAAGTCATTGTAGGTACCTATAGTTACCTACCTAGTTATAGTTATAGGGGGATTTGAGTCATACAAGGACCATAGGCCTTGTTTGTAAGATCTTCCAATCATAATTGCTCCTGTGCTGCATCAGCCCAAGTCTGTAGGCAAAGCTCAGGAAAAACCCCAAATGACTTTCTGCTGGCTATCAGACTAGTGAATTGATAAGGTCATATGTAGAGGTGAAGGTCAGTCGGGGTCTGGCTGTACGCGCTTCATATTAAAAACATGCAATCTTGTCATTGACATACTGGCAAACGCAATGAAAAAAATCAAGATGGTACATTCAAGGAAACAAAGCATCTCATACTCGCAGGTACGGTTGAACTCGCAGGTATGATTGAGCTCGAGTTTTGCTGAAGCAGTCCTTGCAAGGGTATGTCAAACAGAAGTATATCAACCGCGGAGCGCTATAGAATTCTACTCTAGCCTTTGTACTTCAAAGTATGTAGTTGTGGATTCTCATAATAGTTATTGTTTGAACCCCCTTACTGAACCTAGAGTTTCGGAAACCTAATCCGCTTTATGCAACTTTCCCATCTTCATATTGACTGCCTCAGGATGACTTCATGCCTTTCTTGCCTGTGATGAGTATGTTTATATCTTACCTAATACTGGGTAGGGTGTGTGCTCACAGCAAATAGATACAGGCTATAGCTCAATATAATTAGGTGACTGGCTGGACATTGACATCAGCTGCCGTTGGCCAAGTTTACAAACATTACATAATTACTGAAGACCCTTGTCAGACTTCTTCAGTCATTACAAGTGTGTTTACCAATTTTATTCACTCGCAACCATATTTGCAGCTAACACAGCGCCGTGCGTGATAAAATAAAATCAGTAGCGATATGAGCACAGGCTAAGAGCTAGTGACTTACATATTATTTTTCAAAGTTACACACATTACGATCCTAACGTATTCTGTAGCATTTCTTTGATCCGCCGTAAAATACCCGTAAGGGTGTTTCTATATGTGATATAATGAGAACAATGATGGACACACGGGATGTTCACTTGACACCTAATAATAATAAGATAGATAAAAAAGACAAACACATTAACTCAAATCTCATGTTGTTAGTTCTTGCCTTTCACTAGGAGTTCTTTGATAGCAACATGGCAATTAGTTGAATAAACTCCCTTAGACAGACACACTTCCATTGAAAAGCAAAACTATCACCTGCTCAAGTTGTCAACCAATTATTTAAGGAAAACTCCTATGACTGGCCAATGGCGCGACAGCTTTTAAAAGACATCCTGCGCATCGCGCAGTCTATCAGAATGATGTTCAGGGGCTTTGTTAGCATCATGTGGTCAAATCAACTGATGGTTTGACGCCTGAGTAGTCTGGAGTTTCTCACAAAGCTACTGGAAGGTGGGGAGGAAGCAACTCACCATTTACATATACTATACCCGTTCATCTCAGACTATTTGTGTCAGAGCACTTGAAGTCTAGATTCCTTAGCTACAAGAGCACTGAATTTTTAGAGGCATTTTTGCCGGCAATGTTGGTTTCATTCACAATATTTAACATCATAACAAGATATTTATTGTCCTTTAATGTGACGTTTTTAAAGAATTTTTTTGTCGTTGACTGATGACATGGCCGTTGAACTATGACTGGTCTAGCCTTATTATCTTGCTGAATTTCTCATATGCTGTGTTCATACAAATCCTAGGTTCTCTCTGCTTATTACAAACATTTCAAACCATGTTGTATTCGTATCGCAACATTTCCAAAATTGTCAGAGCTTATTTGATTTCAAGTATTAATTTTATGAAATTTGTCGAAATATTGTGACAATTTAACATTAAATTTGCCATTGCTGCTTACCCAAAAAATATATAAACAAGCATTTTTTTTGTTCCATATATGGCCTGATACCATTTCATAAGACTTTTGAAACCAAATTTACATCTCGGCTTAATAAGGAAATAAGGATATCTTTATTTGTGATAATGATAGAATTTTTCTATAGCGTCTACAGTGTAAAATTTGTTTCCTAGCTGGAATAGATGAAGGACGTTTGTTTGGGGGAAACCCTTTTTAACTCCATTATTTGTATTTAATCCGCTTGTAGTCACCTTTTTACGAAAACAATTGATGAGATTGTAATCTTCTCCCCTTTCATTATAATCCACAGTTATGGCATTGTTCTGGAGGGCTCTTGCCTGTCCCCGAGCTGTCGCTCAGCCTCCTGGCATTCTCATCTCATCATGCGTCCTCCAGTACAGCCTAATAAATCAAACATTTCGTTAAACAAGGCAAACTATTAGCTTTTATCCAAATGCAGACATGAACATCTGCGTGGCTCCTGCTTTTCTACCAGTTGGAGACAGGTATAGTTGGCAGCTATCACAATGAGTCATTTGAGAATATGACTAAATAATGTGATATTATAGTGTATAGTCACTAACAGAGTTAGGACTTGAGTCGGTTTGGACCAGCCAGTCGACGCAGTCGTACCTTGAACTGTATATATCGAGGTTGAGACTGATGCATGACCTTAAATCTAGCCCAAATGTTTTGCATTAGAAACTAAAAATACAAACTAAAATACAAAGATTAGAAAATGTGCGTTACATTACCTGAAAAATTAAAACCCACTTTTTGGTTGCACATCATCTACACTTTCTTTGTGTGTATGGCAGCGCCTGTTTGTGCCTACTTGGTTCTTTGACATTATCTGCTCAACGAGTGAGCGATACTGCAGGCGGAATGTGGCTGTAAGTATGGGTTGACAGAAGTCCCGCAGATTGCAATTCGGATAGTTGCTGCTTTACGGTGACTCACTGACTTCTCGATGGTTACTGCAAGGTCGGAGCGCTCTGTGGAACTGTCGTGATTGAATAGTATTTTGTAGTACGGTCCATGAGCAACCCGTTAGCTTGTTGGCCCTTGAGTGGACACTCCATAAGCAGGTTCCTCTATGTGAGAACAAATAGTGCTTCACTTTGGTTTTGAAGGCAACCTTTAGTAATTAAACAGTGGAAGATTGCATCTTTCCACTAGTCTATTGTACTTAGCAATTAATGCAATGTTTCAAGTTATTAGTAATGCCAATCATCTCACTTTTGTGGTAATTTATGATGAATGGTTATTGCATTTGCAATAATTTTACTGATTAATGTTGGAATATAAAATTGGTGTTTATAAAAATTGGATAAAAAATTAACTCCGTGCAAACCTACCCATATAGCATCGATATTGTATTCCTTTTTAGCATACTTAAACAACACTCAGTCTCACAACTCGGAACGAATTTCACTAAAATTGATTGATTTTCAATACAATGTTAAAACTTTCAATTAGTTTGAAGGGTGAGTACAAACACTGGGGGTAACAAGACAAAAACCTTGCAGGATGAAATTATTCGCGGAGTTGAATTTTGCAAAAATTGTCTTTTTATACATATTTGCGGGACTAATTTATTCGCAGATGAACACATTCGCAAAAAATTAATCGGTGACTGCAGCTAGAAATAGAGTAAAACCTTCACATGCTTATACCACGTGTTTAAGTTTCTATTTAGCTGGGAAATTATATGTCAATCATGCTAAGCTATAAATTTTTGGCTGCATTCATATGTTTTCATGAATATTCATCAATTTGAAGGTCTTTGGTGGACTAACAACTTGTGGTAAGTTAGAGTTTTTTCCAACGTAAAGAACTGCAGGAGAGATTTTTGCAATGACAATGCCATGTCGAATTCTGAATAACTTGACAACCCTGAAGAATTTTTGTAAAGCAGTGTGATGCATTGGCAATGGGCTTAACTCAAAGCCCCGGCGATGATTTTTAAAAAGTTTGGAACTCAGCTACATTTACTAACTTCGCTTAGCGGCTAGCTTTTAATTTTAAGTAGTAGCTACTCTGCCTTGTGTTAAAAATAAAACTGATATTAATAATTCGCGGAATTAACTAAGGGAATTCGCGAATTATTAAATCCATCAAATAATTTCATCCACTAGAGTAGTAAATAACTCACAAAGAGATTTACTCATCTAACTGGACACACTACTGGACACAAACTTGGACTGAAATGAAAGTTGCCAGGGTAATAAAAAAGTTTATAAAAAAGGCACAAAAAATTATTTTTTCATTTGACATACAGGTATAACAGCGGTTACTATTCTAACTTTCAAACTTCCTATCATGAGAAAAGTGTTTTGTGCAGTTCAAATAAATTGAGAAAAAAAATAAAACAGCTGTAAAGGTGTTTAAATGTAAATGTGAAATAGCAGGTAATGGCTAAATAAAGTCTGTTTTGCTACGATTACAATGAAAAATTATATTTGGTGTACAATTATATGATTTCAATTTGTTTCAGTGTTGGCAGTGTAAAATAATAGTGGAAAATATTGTATAGAGTGACATAAAAACTCGTAGTAATTATTTAATGCAAACTCCCTCTGATAAAAATCACAAAATTTTATATATACACAGTTACACACTATACATAGTGAAAATTAGTAACAAAATAATATGTTAACCTTAGTAACTATAGTGACCTACATAACTTTTGGTGTATTTAGTGATTATGATCTGTAATAAAATGTAACACTACCATGTACTACGCGCAGTATGTACCGTGAGGAGTTCTTACCTTCGAGACAGATGCATAAAATAAAGGTTGAATTTACCTTAAATGAATTTGTTAGTAGACTTGTGATTTGAATGTCACGAGTTCTAATCCAGTACGAAGGTGATTTTTCGTTGCTAAAACTTTATCGTTATAACTGGACCGACAAACACTGAAATTTATATATATAGATATAAATATTATATTAAATATAATAATATATGTTAATATAATATATATTATACTGATTATTGATGTCACAACAGAATTATACAAGTAATAATATTTGCAACTGGTATAGGAGTGCCTCTAGATTTGGCTGACATACAGACAATAGGTGTCTAGCTAAAGTTATCTCTCTGACTGCTCTGGAAATAATTTTATAGTTATGACTCCGTTGTATTGAAATTTTATGTGCATTATGTTTCGATGACGCTGATGATATGAATTTGGAGTTGTGCTCACGTTAAGTTACGGATAAGCGTTTCAGTGGGCATTCGCATGATGCAGATTGGTGAGATCTCTTTATTAAAAAAGATATGAATTTCTATACCAGTGGCATATTCAGGTCCGTTCAAATCGAAATAAGAAAGAATAAAATGTCAAAAATGTTTAAAATGGAATAGCTGGTGCGGCACCTTTTTGTGCATCCGAGAGTGCCATTTTCGTCTTTCGCAGGCGTGAAATATTCAGTAAAAATTTACGAGTAACAAAACTCGCTTGACTTGCAGATTTCTGCCACTTCTATCATGTGAATTAGACACAACCATAGCATAGTTGACTTGCAGACTTCTGCCACTTCTATCGTGTGGATTAGACATAGTCATAGCATAGTTGACTTGCAGACTTCTGCCACTTCTATTATGTGGATTAGACATAGCCATAGCATAGTTGACTTGCAGACTTCTGCCACTTCTATCATGTGGATTAGACATAGCCATAGCATAGTTGACTTGCAGATTTCTGCCACTTCTATCGTGTCGATTAGACATAGTCATAGCATAGTATGCGCCACTCTATATTTCCGTGTAATTTTTAGCATGCCATATGAATAACAATACAAACTCAGAACTGTTCTCTCCGTTGTTTAGACAGCTACAATAATTTTTATAACTGAAAAGATTGTTACTGATGACCTTTCTACTCCGAGTTCAAACAGAATGCCATCTTTTACCTTAAAGAGCCTAGGTGATTGTCACGTTTCTTTTTTATATGAAACGTGATGATTGAACATCTGGCCTATATTAACTAATTCTCGTGCTAGCTAGTTGGACAGCGCCTGCTACTAAGAGTACAAATGAGAGAGTCAGTGTAAAGTTTTGTTGCATAAAGGTTTCAGCGGTGTCTATTTGTAGGGGGCAATAACAGTCTACCATAGCAATTTGCCTGATTGGTAACACAGTTCCTGGCTGCTTGTTCATTTTATTAGTTTAACTTGTAAAGCCATTTCAGGTCAACCCGGCCATTCTAGTAGACTAGTGCCAGACTTTCATTTTAAGAGCAATTCTTTTCCACTGCGTTCCCAGCTTAAGCCTGGTTCCCATATAGGTCCCTGGTTCCCATATAGGTTCCTGGTTCCCATATAGGTTCCCTACATCGCTCCGAGGACCGCCGGTGGTTGCCGGCGGTCCTCGCAATTACAGTCTTGATCTAAGAGCTAAGCACTATTGGATTTACTATTGTCTAATGCCATACCCTCACCCTTATATGTGCCGGCAGCATTTGTCAACCTCCGCTGTCTTCTTGTAGCAGTCATACTAAGGCTAATAGGATAACCTGGTTAGAGAGGGTTGCATTAGGAAATTCCATTAGGTATTTTCAATTCCATTACCTGATCCTAAGATGGGATTAAAATGGCAGTTGCAGAGTTGAATGAACCTTTCTCATAGCTTCTTCACGTTTAACGGCATCACTGTGGTGATACAATTTCACTCTTACTCGTTCTATGGCAATATTAATGTCACCGCAGCTAAAGGACATTGACACTTAGCTAAGTCTTGCCAGTTGTTGGCACTTGGAAATGTTGACATATGTTTAGTGATATACTGTGCTGATCGATATTACGGGACCAACTAGTAAATTTTTGTATACATGTAGTTATACAGCTACATGTAAACGTATGTTCAACAAGTAACAAGGGCTGATAATAAGGGCTGTACAACTAAATGTTAAGACACTACTATCTACTTACATATAGCTACATGTATACGTCTGTTCAACAAGTAACAAGGGCTGATAATAAGGGCTGTACAACTAAATGTTAAGACACTACTATCTACTTACATATAGCTACATGTATACGTCTGTTCAACCAGTGACAAGGGCTGATAATAAGGGCTGTACAACTAAATGTTAAGACACTACTACCTACTTACATATAGCTACATGTGTACGTATGTTCAACCAGTAACAATCATTTTTGTTTTATCTCCATTTTACAGCAACTTTTGTTCTGGACAAACATATTTTTCCCTGTTTTCCTTTATGAATGAAGTTATTTATAGTAAAAGTATTAGTATCCAGCGAAATAATGTTTTACATGAAATACTTGAGTTGTTCGCTCAGTGCCGTGCCTATATATAGCATCCAAAGGTTAAACCATATATACGAAGCTCACCTGCCTCATCACCCGTGTACTAACCTGGTCTACAATTTATATGTTTCTAATACTACGTAAGAATGCTATGCAGATGGAACCAAGGTGCCAAGGCTTGGCACACTAATGTGTAACTGTGAGTGTCTTTTGGTATGCAAACTTTCTTCTTTGATCATGTCTCTGGCAGCTAAACTATCCAATCTTGTGATTTGGCAAAATATCATAAATACTGCATTGTGATCATTCAGCCACTGTTCGTAACACAAATTTCGTTGTATTTATGTACAGTGGAACCTCACTATATGATTTTAGTTTGTTATAGGGTTTGTTATTTGCTATAAGGTTTCAATTCGTTCTGGTGTTGGCATCGAAAGGCAAAAATATCATATACAGTCAAACATGGATAACTCGAACTTCACGGGACCGAGCGAAAGTGTTCGAATTATCAGAGCGTCCAAGTTATCAGAGCACTGTCACAAGACCATGTATTTACTTATTTATTAGTAGATACTTGTACATATACAAACTATAATATAAATCAAAAACACAAATGGCTTGTTTCAAATTAAATGCTTCTAATGTAAAGTTTAAAACGTTTTTATCAAAAAGTATAGAGATTTATCTATCACTTGAGATTGGTTCATTGTTTGAGGTGATGTTATTGCCAGGACGTTTTTTAGATTGACATTGGCAAAACTTGATCGTTGTTGAAATGCTCAAAAGAAAAGACATCTTTTTCTTTTGAGCGTTTTACCCACGATCAATTTTGCCGATTTTTCTTGAAGTTTATGCAAAGATTACCTCGCTTTACCTCGCTTCCGAAGGGCGATCGCTAAGCGGATGTTTGGTATAAATCAAATTTCACCGAACCTTTAGAAAAGTCGTTGACAAAAATATTTTTGCCGATGGTGGTAATAACGACGCTTATGAATTACGAAAAGTTGAGGTTTACCTCTATGGCTTGGAATAAAGTGATTTTCTAAAGCGATAACAACTGTTTCGGCAGCCGTTGGGCAAAAAACAGTTCGAGTTAACAGTGTTGAGTTCGAGTTATCTATAGCAATTTATCATTACGTGGGAACGGACCAGAGAAACCGTTCGAATTAACCATGTGTTCGAGCTATCCGTGGGCGAGTTATCCATGTTTGACTGTATATGTGGGGGTCCTCCCATGTTTTGTGACGATTCTGACGACCCGACGACAAGGATATTTAAAAAGTGACAGACGAGACGGCCATTTATCAATGTAGGTGACGATAATTGTGTAAGTAGGATTACTAAAGGTACGGCTACACGTAACGAATTTTTCGTTGGTTCGGAGTTCTGACCGAAATCACGAAAAACGCAGAATTAATCGGTCGAAATTCACAGAATTATTTGAGCTGTGCATGCCCACCGAGTTCGTCGACAAAACGCTTTTAAAAGATTAAACAAATTATTAGCGAGCACGATTCTAGCAGATTTAGCAATTAGTATAGTCCAAGACATGTATTGCGACACACAATAAAAGTACGAAAGCAATTCAACATAGAACACACGATATAACTGTTTAAGTTGCGCTATTGTTGGTTAGCGAGCACGAATCTTGCTAATTTTAAGATATATGTAGTCCAAGAACAGAATGCGACACGCAAAAAAAATATTAAGAAAATTCACCATAGTAAATACGAAACAACCGACTTGATTGTGCTAAAGACGGCAACATTTTTTACCACAAAACTTTTGCTGCTGAAAAGGAAATATAAATAAAAAATAAACAATTTGTAGCTACAGCGTCCAAACAATAAATACATACAATAACGCGATCTAAGCAGTTGCATCGTGTGTACTATGCTGAATTGCACTTATACTTTTATTGTATGTAATTATACGTCTCTTGGACTATACTCATTGCAAAAGCTGCTGGAATCGTGCTCACTAGCACGATTCTAGCAGCGCGGAATAATTCTGTGTGTTTCAATCATTTCGTGATTTCGCTTAGAACCAACGAAAAATTTGTTACGTATAGCCGTATCTTTACTAACTTATTATTTGTCCAAAATCAACACGGTCAACCGAAACTTCACTAGTTCTGGTTTGAAGCATCTGGCCCAGCATTTAAAGACTGCCAAATAATTAAAGTGAACAGCAATGTAATGCCACGACGATGACAGCAAATCCGTTTCCAAGTCTGTGACTGGCAGTGATCATCATAGACAATCTCGGTCTATTTTCAGTACAAGAAATGTAGCTCTAAAAACCTAAGACGGCTGTCACTCTTCGCGGAGTAATCAGCAACTCTCCCAAACATCACTAATAAGATTGTGAAGGTCGCTGGTTGAGCCATGCTTTTAGTTAGCAGAAGTTCAAACTGAGCAAGTTTCAGGTTTTTAATGCAACCCAGTGCCACCAAAATGGATATTTGTATTAAAATAACGAATGCGAAGAAAGAGGTTGTTTTGGTTACCAACTTGAAAAAGGTGACAGTGATTTTAAAAGTGACGAACGTGATTTTAAAAGTGACGACAAGGATTTTAAAAGTGACTATTCTGACGACAACTTTGTGTGGTAGGACCCCCATATGTATAGAAACCTATCATAATTTTCTAATTGAATTTACCCCCTAGTGAACAAAACATCAAAATTTTATATATGTACTGTACATATTAAAAATTAAGTAACAAAATAGTATGTTAACCTTAGTAACTACAGTTACTCACAGTAACCAGCGTATTTAGAGTATTTTGGGTATTTAGTAGTTATGATCTGCAGTAAACTGTAACATTACGATGTGCTACGTGTGATACATACCGTCGAGACCTCTTACCTTCGAGACAGACGTATAACAGAAACTTTGAATTTAACTTAAATAAATTTAGCTTACTAAACACACACTTTAAGTTTTAGTATGTATTTTGGTAAAGTAAACTTTAACCGTGTCATCATCTAAAATCTTATTACTTAGCCGTTTCCGGTTTCGTTTACGCTATAACTTGCAACAAATAACGTTGAACTAAGAGAGAGCATTGTATCATTTTTAGGCGTTGTGATAAGGATTTCAGTGAGTAACATATCGGCATTTTTGTTATATCGCCGTAATCTGACTGCCAAATTTTAATTTTGAGGGAAATGTTTATTGATATCGTACGGCAAAAAGTATTGAACGGCTTGGACGAAAAAACATTGTGTTCCACATCGTAAGGCGAAAAGATCGTGTAACAGGGACATTGTAATCCAAGGACATCGTAATCCAGGAACATCGTAATCTAGGGACATCGTAATCCAGGGACATCACAATCCAGGTACATCGTAATCCAACGACATCGTAATCCAGGGACATCGTAATCCAGGGACATACTATATATCTTTTTATTGGCATAAGTAATCATCAACGAATGATAGTTCTCATTACATGCCACAAGAAAGAAAACAATAAAAATACGTATCAAGAATATTTGAGTTAGTTGAACAGATGTGTTTTAAAGGTTGGTTATCTAATAGGATTGCGAAGAAATCCTAGTGAATTGAAGTTTGAGAGAAACTTAACAGAGAGTTCAGTACAGAAAGTTATGAGCTGGAACTTTGATGGTAGATGTAGTATGTTGGTGTTACAAAATGGAAAACGATGGCCAAAGGTTGATTGAGAAAAGGTCATTAAATTAGACGATCCGTGCCAGCAAGGATCGACAGAGATTGGACAATACAATCGAATCCCAATACAAACTGAAAGATGTCAAGAAACTATTGCTCAAGGAAGGAAGTCAGCCCTTAAAGATCGACCCAGTTCTGCCAGAGTGCAAGTTTTATTTTAAGATTGTGGCAAAATGCCCAGATAAGGATCACAAACATGTCATACAATCCTTCATTTTGCTAGTCAGCAGTTGGCTGTCACCCGAGTAACACAGTTTGGTTTAGAGTCTAATCTACGGCGGTTTCGTGATGGCGGCGATTAACTGTTCGTTTTTGAGCTTTTAAGAGCTTGCAATCACATTTCCACATATTTTGCACCTACAATACAGCAGAGTAAAACATGGTGAATCTTTTGATACCAAATAACTGCAATGTGAATTTTGTTGCAAGTCAACCTTTAATGCTAAGAACCAGCTCAAGTTGGTATCGTGTTGGGTCCAGCAAATTGGATCGTTTATTGGGAATTCTACCCAAATCATTACTTCCTCGTGTAGCTGTTAAACACGCTTCCTAAACGGTCAGATTTAGTAATAAAGGAGTCTTCTAGGGTAAAGGAAATGGTACTGTCAGGGCACAGGAATTGGTACTGTCAGGGCACAGGAATTGGTACTGTCAGGGCACAGGAATTGATACTGTCAGGGCACAGGAATTGGTAGTAAAGCTAATGACATTTTCATTGCATTTTAATTTATTGCATTCAGCTGATGATAAAATTGGAAAATAAACTCAGTTGAATTTTAACCGCAAACCAAACGTGCTGAAAGATGGATGGCCATCAACTGCTTGACCTGCAGTTCAAAATGTTGTTTACTGCTATTGTTGTTATTTTTTTCACTTTCGGAATGTAATAAGAATACCCAGTTATAGTATTGTAAAAGCATAGAGCTGGTATGTAGGTAAAGGGTTGTTCGTGTTAGACTAGGCCTCAAACCCCCAATTTTGGTAAGAGACAATGTTTGTTTGTTGTCACCTGCCATTGCAGCCACCTGCCATTCCATGCCAACAACAACTCCGCAATAATGCAATCTCATCTACGTAATCTTCTTACTTGTTGATGGCCAAAACTGTATCTTGATTTGATCTTTTTGTTGCCGTGTCAAAACTTTTAGATACTTTAATTCTGTTATTGATGTTAATCGTTGGTTGAAGGTCATGAGTTATTCCGTGTTCGTCTCCTTTGTTTAGTTTATCCATACTTCACTGTCTCAGCTGCCCCAGTTGCTGTTGTGTTTTGTTTTTATTGAGTTGCTGTCTATAATGCTAATTTGATTGACAAAGTTTTAATATATTAGATCTGTTTAAATACTGGCTTCATGCCAGCAAAGATTCGTATAAACTAAAGTGACGGCAATTGTTGCGATACAATTTTTACCACCAAAAAATTATTGCTCATGGAAAAAGTCAGTCTGGAAGAACCCATTGTAAAATTGTCTAAAAGTAGTCGTGACATTGCAATATAACAAATAAGATGATAAAATATCAGAAAATTAAGTTTTTATGTTGAAAAGCAGTAAGCTGGGTGGTGCCAGGTATTGCCTTCATTTGCCATCAGATAGCCGACAGATAGCGATCAGATAGCCGACAGATAGCCATCAGATAGCCATCAGATAGCGGACAGGTGATTGTTTAAAGATGAACATATATTATATTTTAGTAAATGTTATTAATATCAATCATTTGAGATTGTTTTTGATGTTTGATGTGATCTGATTACCAGGATGTTTATAGATTAAAATCGGCAACACTTGATCAAGGTTAAAACGCTCTGATCAAGCAATAGTGCAGTTATGATGTCTATAGTTGTATGGAGACTGACAGATTATAGGTATGTAATACTGTAACTTGAACATAACAGCCGATATCAACTTCAGCAACGATAGCAACTAGTGGTGTCATGTCGCACGTATTTTTCTTTTGAACGTCTTAACTGCGATCAAGTTTTATCGACTTACATCTCACAACATCCTGGCAGTCAGATCGCCTCAAACATAAAAAACAATCGCAAGTGATGAAAAATACCGATACTTTTTATTAAAATCTTCTGCTAAAATATTGTATAAGCTCATCTTTAGGAGACTGAATTTCAGGAACAAGACAAGTTTTGAAAGTAAATATTTTCGACAATTTGGATGAACTTATGGAGCATACGCTTGTCAACTTTGGACAAAATCGGACATTAAATGTGGAAGCACAGGCTAACAGACAGACATGATGATAAAGTAGG
This sequence comes from Watersipora subatra, assembly GCF_963576615.1. Taxonomy (NCBI): domain Eukaryota; kingdom Metazoa; phylum Bryozoa; class Gymnolaemata; order Cheilostomatida; family Watersiporidae; genus Watersipora; species Watersipora subatra. The sequence goes on from NC_088714.1 coordinate 64,490,254, forward strand.
ATTTATTAACAGCTAAAAGTAAGGAAACAAAACAGCAAAAGGCAAATTTAAAAAATTTCGCTATATAGTATCTTATTGACCTTGACACGGTTCTGGAAAAACTCTTACAGTTATTAGTTTGAGGAGGTGTCATGGAGCCGGTTTTATATGTTATTAAGATCAATCTTGTGAAAGATCGACTTAATCTTGTTCACAGACACCAGCTAATAGCGTCTTTCATTGTAGGGACATCGTCATGACGATGCAGTTTCATGTCAAAATACTTTTGTCTACAAATCGTTATAGCAACACGGCATTATTGCTGCAGAGACATTATGTCCATAAATTATGGCGCATCAAATACTTTCTGTTTTCAGCGAAAAACCTCTGCATTACGCTAACATCGCTAAAATTTTGTTTTATTAATAATACAAAGCGATACAAATAATGAAAGTCGTGTTGTCTGTAATATTATAATAGTGAGCTCGTTGAATGTTTATTATTACACTCTATAGCAGCATGAGCTGACAACCCTAGGCCTATGACAATATAGGGATATTTATGACCCTTTTTTAACTGAACGATTATTAACATGTTAATTCGGACGCTCGTTCACATGAGAAAAACTAGAAACTCGTGTTAAAGGTTGTCTACACTTTCTTGACGATGGTTAGATTGAAAGAGAAGACAATTCTTAATTGTGTATACTGTACATAGTGATGTAAAGTTGCTTATTACATTTTCGTTACCCATTTACTCGTCTCTGTCCATCTTCACCAAAATGCCTTTGCCTTCGTAATTGTCGACCATTTTTTAAACTTGAAAGATTGCCTCGAGTCAATAATAAATTATTTTACAGACTTGGTTAACAATTGGCAAGAACTTAGCACTAATAGTTGTTGTGACAGAATTGCTTGAATTGACCAATCAACACTCAGTCTAAATATTAGCTAGTGTATTATTTTCATTTATTATGAATATAAGTTTGTTTGCCTGCGTAATGACAGTTAGTTTCGACTGATCGCTTTCAGATTGCTAATAGCTATAATTTATGGAATATTTCAAATGCCAAGTTAGTAAACATCCTTTCACCTGAAGCCAAGTCACTAATGACTTGCTGTTTCATATTTTTGTTTCTCAATCTAAATTGGTAAATCATCAAAACACTTGGTATTTCAAAACCACATTGATTGATAGTTGAGTCTATATATTTTGAATGAATTGAGTCCTGAGATAAGAAGTGGCTACCATATGCATCTTGCTATACATAGTGTGTCCATTTTAGCGCAGTAGCCTTTTGGATATTTTATATTCTACGTATATATTGCCATATTGTATCAAGCAGTCGAGGCATTGTGGTTAATACTCCGCACTGGTTAGTGGCAGGTTCGTGGTGCAAGCCTCGCTATGGGATGTCTATGAAGAGCATATCACTCCTGTGCCCCAAACCTACATTGTTCATGGTGCCAACTTTACTATCCTGACAAAAAGTCCTGCTAATTTCACATGCTCGATCTATATGGTGGTTCAACATTGCTTGCTAGTTTATCTTTGCTCATGTACTACTGTTGCTCAATATCTGGCTATTTTTATATTCTTGACTCTCTGAGCTGAGTCACTCATCTGAGAAATTGAAGAACTCTAATCCTACCATGAATGTACGTCACTTGGCTTTAATTTCCTACAGAATCTCTGTACTCTGCAGACGAGCTCTATTTTGTAATGGAGCAGAAATGGTTACAGAGATAAGTACAATTTACTCTCTTTAGAGATAAAAGGTTTCCGGTTCAGTTAAAACTATAATTTGTACGGATTAACTTGTGTAGATTACATAGCTCCAGTCCAGCAGGCGCTGTACGCTTCCTAAAGGCTGGTTCACACTATATCGCCGTGTGTCAGGCTCGTCCTCTCGGCCATTATTCGTCGATTATGTGATTAGGCAGCGCGGATGCATCGGACAAGTTTGAGGCTGTCAAACTTTCTTGATAGTTTGCCGAGCATCCCCGACAGCATATAGTCTGCCGAGCCTCCCCGACAGCATAAAGTCTGCCGAGCATCCCCGACAGCATATAGTCCGCTGAGCCTCCCCGACATTATATAGTCTGCCGAGCCTCCCCGACAGCATATAGTCTGCCGAGCCTCCCCGACAGCATATAGTCTGCCGAGCCTCCCCGACAGCATATAGTCTGCCGAGCATCCCTGACAGCATATAGTCTGCCGAGCATCCCCGACAGCATATAGTCCGCCGAGCCTCCCCGACAGTATATAGTCTGCCGAGCCTCCCCGACAGCATATAGTCTGCCAAGCCTCCCCGACAGCATATAGTCTGCTGAGCCTCCCTGTCAGCATATAGTCTGCCGAGCCTCCTCGACAGCATATAGTCTGCTGAGCCTCCCTGTCAGCATATAGTCTGCCGAGCCTCCCCGACAGCATATGCAATGTGCACCATTTCGGCGATGATGATTGGCTAAATTGGATTGCTCTCGATCTATATTTACTTTCATGACAGTTGCTGCGGGACTAGTATTTTATCGTTTACGCGGCCACATTGTATAAGGAGAACGCTATACCACGGCCTATTCGCTGATGTAAACTCGGATGGGTTTGTGATAGTGTGAACATTGTTATTACAGACGATCACCCAAGTATTGTGTGATTCACACTGACATGCAGCGATTATAGTGCGAACGAGGCTTTAGTATCCTTAACAAGACGATTATCAACTGAATTGCTTTGTTGGTTTTCTTCGTCTTATCTCGAGGTAGCTCAAGTTCTGAATTGTTGTGTGGCGTGTAAAGCGACAATTTCTAGAATATTTTGCTTGAACTCCAACTTGTTTGACATCTAAAACATTCGAAAAACGAAATTGAAATGTTCTTCTTTTTTACAGCCCTCCAACCACCTTCACCCTTCTGTCACTGCGCTTTCAAACCTATGCATATGTAGTTATTGCCTTATACTAGGTAGTGTTCATATCTTGAAGCCTTCGTATGTTAGGACACACTGTAAATACTAAGAGTCATTGTTATTCGCTTAATTTGCTCTACAGCTAAAAAGCCTATGACTATCCCTCAAGAATAACTACAGATAACTCCGTATAACATTGAAATAAATACATTACTTAAAACTGAGAAGAAAATTAAAGTTAGCATTGGTAATAGCCAATTAAAATGGTTTTTATTCTCTCGTCCACATCCCTAGCTGTGAGGGTGTCAGCACCCCTCGCCCACGTCTCAGTATAAACCCACATTCCTCGACTTTGAAGCTGTTAGAGTGCTAGCATCTCTCGCCCACATGTCTATGTAAAACGCTTTCTTCAATTGGAAAGCTGTTTGTCACCATGTGATTCGGGTGCGAACTGTTTCAAGTATTGTTTTAAATTCTTGCTTACTCAATGTAAACTTTAATCTTGATCACAGAATCCAAGTTATCTGTCTAAGCATGGTTAGAGGAGGTAGTCATGTTGAAACACTAGTCAGGCCAAGATGCTGATCAATAATCTATTATTTATAATTTATATATGAATTCAGCAAAGGGAAAATTAGCAGCTTATTTCATTTTGTCTATGAACCCGAGCTCGCATGCGCTAGGGTTAGCGTTGAGGCCTCTCAGACTCGCATGCGCTAGGGTTAGTGTTGAGGCTTCTCAGGCTCGCATGCCCTAGGGTTAGCGTTGAGGCCTCTCAGGCTCGCATGAGCTAGGGTTAGCGTTGAGGCCTCTCAGGCTCGCATGAGCTAGGGTTAGCGTTGAGGCCTTTCATCCATTTGCGGATTTGTCTTCCGCCGTGTTCTTTTGAGTTTATACTCCTTGTTTTCTATGTACCGTTGACAGAAATTCAGCAAGCGTTTTTCGTCTGCAGGGGGCCATATGAGAGGAAAGATCTTTTGTCTTTCCGGTGTTTGAACAAGAATGGATGCACTGCTAGTGGGTAGTAGCGCTGCTAGGAGTGTGTGCTGTTGCTCATTTTATCATGAGACAGTTAGGTTTAAGATCCCTTGCTAGTTTGTGTTTGCAGCCATGATCAGAAGACTAGATTTTCGGTAGACACAAAATTTAGTGAAAATAGTAAACAAACCAAAGTAAATAATTATAATAAATAACAACTCTATGTAATTTATTAGTGGACAGTGCCTGCATCTGATAGGCTCCTCCAACTTATTGGCCTGACCAGGAACTGCCAGGATCTGGTAGTTGGCCCGTTTTTGAGCTTGCTGTAAATCAGACGAAGAGATGGGAAGCAGAAGAGACGCGTGGACTCGAAATCCGTAAAATGCAGGCTTACTTGAATATCTTATACAAATGAGAAAAAACTTTGCTAGAGGACTCGACATGCAGTTCACTCATTAATCATGGCAGATCCGCTAGACCAGTCATCGCTTCCTTACTTTTAAGAGAAGAGAAACCTTGACAAAGGTTATTGATAGAGAATGGTGGATGGAATACTTGTGAACTACTTGATAAATTCTGTTTCTATTCATGCAATACATGAGGTGTTTTAGGTAGTCTTTGTGTTGGCAGCATTCACTTCATTCCACTGCTATTACACTGATGGTGAGAGAGCTTTTTTCTTTACACAGGGAGTTGTTCTCTCTCTGCGCTGTATGAAAAAAGTGGAAGGTTGATAAAGAGTTTAACCTTTATAACTTTGCCCTAGACTTCTACGCAGGAATGTGTTATCAATATGTACTTGCTCATTGGTTACTAAAAAGGTGATATATTATAAAGGAATCTTTACTATAATAGCCATGTTCATCTGTCTGAAGCCACAGTTAGAGGGGGGAAACAAGATTGCATTATATGGTAATTGATCACATGACATTCTGATTTCTCTTTACTTGAAATCTAGTTTTGTCGATTTTAATCGGAAATTCCTGTCAGTCCGATCATCTCAAACATCAAAAATACTCTGAAATGATAGAAGAATACTGCTAATTTCTGATAAAGTATACTAAAGTGTTGTGTAAGGTCTTCTTTAATCGTCCACAAGCGTGTCAAGGTCGCCCCCATTATCAAGAACTACAGTTTTGTATAATTTGTTTAACATTCAGGCGTCGCCCTCCTCGTGACTCTGATTAAGCTAACCTTATTTAGATCAGTTTTTTATGCTTGGCCTGGGCATGGTGTCGTCATAATTGCTACATATTACTTCTGCTCGGCTCATTACGATCAAAGACTGGCGTCACCAATGAGGCTTGGAATTAATTCCTGCATCGCGAGTCCTCCCTGAATCACCCAATCTTGAACTCGTTGTGGTATTGTCCACAGTGGCCTCGATCATCTATGATGTGTTTTTGGTCATTCTGGCTGGCTGGAGGCCAACTTCTCATCCAGGCCTCTGACCGACAATCCACAAGCTCCATATTTAAGATAGTTACAGACAATAACAAAAACAAAACATCTGCAAGTCCTAAACCCTGCATGGCCTGTACAAGATTACAAGATATTTATGAGAAGTTATGCATAGCCAGGACCTTTCACTAGGTAGGGTCTGCCTTCCCGGTATCCATCAGATATATGACTGGTTTCAACCAGCTACTCGCCAGATACCAGTCAGGCACTTACCAGATACCAGTCAGGCACCTGTCCTGTTATCTGACTGGTCTCGGACTGCATAGGAATAGCATGGCCAACTGGTCATTTGAAATGCTGTAGTGGTAGTAGCCCATAAATTCAGTTGATATCTTGCTATAACAGTAAGGTATTGCAAGGGGAGTAAAGTTGGACAAAATACACTGTTTATATCACATTTCAAGTGGCATTAGTTTATTTCGGCTGTTAGCTAATGTAATCTAATAAGAAATGACTTATGATAATAATAAACACATGCTTACCATATCAGTTTCATTTTAAAATCATATCAATATCGAGGGAGTCATGCGCATGGCAAGATATAGCAGTTCCTCATTTTTCACTGTAGTTTGTAGCCGAACGGCCTTCACCCAATACTGGAAATTCACGAAATATAAACTATAAACTGAAATCGCATTTCACATTAATTGTAAACATTTTTCTTTTCGAGGTTTGAGAGTGTTTAAGAAACGTGAAGAACGGTGTCACGAGTAGTTTGCACTTTTATACCTCATAAAATATAGCGGCAACTGCTATCACTATGGGACAGCGTACGCTTATTGTCCTTGTCTCACCATATCCAGTAATCACGCACTACTTGATGGTTAAGCTTTTACGACTTCATGCAGTACTTCGTGAGTGAAAATAATCATTCATTGAAAAATTAAAAATTTAAGAAAATCAAAATCAAGAACCTCAAGTACATAAAATACAAAAATCTTCCTCATATTTTGGCCTGTGGAGATTCCTCTGTGAACATAATTTCCATTTCGTGGATTTTCATTTTTTGCTTGGTGTACATGTGAATACACCAGTGGCCATTACTGTACGCATGAATATCCCAGCGACCAATGCTAGGGTTAATCAAAGCAACAATGCTCCCAGATTTGCCAGCGAATATGCTCGATATTTCTCTAGTGTTCACCAGTTTTACGAGGTTTCAAACTACAAAACTGCTAATCGACTCACTTCATGCACATGCCTAACAGAGAATGAAAAATGAGAAAGTGTGTTCCTTAAACAAATGTGTTTATCAACTCATTCGCACTCGACGCAAGTTATCTCGCCTCTGAAATTTACCTACTCATTGTCTCGCTATTTTTAAATTATAGAAGACAATTTTTTATTTGTTAGAAAAAAAAATTTCTGGCCAATCAGACAAACGTTGACATCTGTCTCAATGATGTCTCTGGCAAAAGTTAGGACTAAAATAGTACACCCCTATCGACATCTACCTAAATCGGAAATTATCATGGCGACTTGAAATTTCATCGTTGGCGATCAATTTTTTCAACTCCAGAAGTGAATATGCAGATTCAGAAGTGATAAGACAGTGAAAGACTGCATAAATCAAATCAAAACATTGTTTTTAATGTTTCAAAGTTTTTGTTGACCCTTTTGCAGGCATAGTGACATTTTTATCGTTTTGCGATACTGACGCTAGTGGGCAGAGCGACTATTATGTCGCCACATGAACGATTTTTTATAAATTGATTTATGTTTAGCTAATTGCCTTTTTTGTTTAATTTTTTTACTAATAGTAAACTACAATAGATTGGTCTCTGTTAGCAACAAAAAAAATAAGCCCTTTTGGGAAGAAAAAACGATCGTTTTTGCAATACTAAACAAACGAAAAATCGAAAAAAAAGTATTTGAATAAAATTTGGAATTTTGTTTGGAAATTGTTTCTGTTTTTGTTTCTGCTTTCTGAATGTTTCCCCCAGAGTGCAACAACTCTCTTTTACTGTCATGGCGTCCTCCAAAAGCTATAGGCAAAGGCAAGGCTATAGAGGAACAATAATATCATATCACCTGTATCATAAAAACATAATACACATATACAATATCATAAATTAAAGTGTATCACTAATTTTTTTTAAATCGATTTGTGAAAAATTACTTTGCCCGGGGGTCTCAAATACCTTAAAAAAACTTGCCTGCAAAAGGGTTAACTTGTAATTATGCCAATTTGAATCTTTATGCTGGAATAAAAATACATTTTTAGGCTGTCAGCCGTAGTCAGCCTAATGTTATCATTCACTTTCGATAGCATATTGATTCTTGGAGCTGTATATGAAGGCTGAAAAGTCAAGAACAGGGTTATTGAACATATTTTTATTACTCGAATCATGCTTATGACAGTTTATTTGAGTTATATTGGCATGTAGGTTACCCATGTTTTGGTTTGAAGGATTATACTAGCAAAAAAAAAATTTACAATTAGAGTTTCATAATTTTCATGTTCATGACTAATTGTAGCCTATATGTATGAATAATATTTATAACTGTGTATTGTATGTAATAAATAAGAAATTTTAGTCAAACTTGGTATATTTTGCAATTTTTATGGTGCAAGTCTAACTTTGTTTCAGCAAATAACAATTTTTTCAAAATCGAAAATTTTCTAAAACTACCTTCTTTGAGACACAGATCTACATGAAATGGATATGAGTTGTCTAGATGAATGTAATATCATTTGAAAGAGGAGACTTGGCTGGTTTTTGTGCCATTTGAATGAGTAAATTATCTAAAGTCTGTTTCTTGTAGTAGTAATTTGAACTAAGGCAACTTTCTGAAAAATGAGCGGTATTTGGGGCTAGTCATCTGGAAATTAGCCGGGTGCGAATGAGTTAACACAAAAGCGGGATTTTACTAGTATTTTCAATAGGCAGTCTATCTTTGGCCATACTTATGGTATTGCAGATAAGGCGGGTATTAGGGGTGACTACAGTGTATCATTCTTTCTGTATGAGTAACATTTTACAGAATGTGGGCGGTGTTCATCTCATTGACTTTAGAGAATTTATCTGTATAACAATGGACTCTTTACTGAGCCGATACAATTGGTAGGAATGCTTGTAATGTAGGTAGTGAACTTACATTATCTTTGAGCAGAGATAAGAAAGAGAAGACAATTGTGAGAGTTATTGAGTTGAAGGGTGTTATCATACTACGAAGTGTCATTCTCTGATGCATGTTTGTTGTCCTGATATCAGTATGATGTGTGTGGTGACTAAAGGGGGCTATATGATGTCATGGTGCTTAAATTGATATAAGAATCAATTTCTGCAGTAACTAGACTGAAAGATAATTAAAACTCGCTTTGATTGTTAACATACTTTATATACAATTCTAACCGGTTGCATCGGAGCTGGTTATATTTTACTAAATTAAGTTGTGATTCAAGTTCATTTTATCAGTTTCCATTTCTAAATCAAAACACTAGTTCTCGCAAGAACTGGTTTATTATGTCTGGTAGCTCTCTAAAGCACAAAAAGTGGGCTCATATTGCTAACAGAATTAGCCAATGAGACGCAAGCATCGAAAAACTACTCTGAACAAATGTCAACATAATGGAACTAGTACCGGTGCCATTACAAGCATTGGTTGAGTACTTTGGTAGGATATATCGGCCTGTTTAATCAGGTCTGATGTAAAATCTCTGTTCAGCGAAGGAACGAATATATAAAAAGCCTATACCAGAGTGGTACGAAGTGATGATACCAAGAGCTCTTGTTATTGAACATATATGGTCTGGCATACGATCGATCGGAAACAATTGCAGGTTCAATTGAACTAAAGGCGAAACTACAATATTATATGTTCCAGACACAGTTGTGTGACACCTAGAGCCTGGTTCCAATATCGATTGCGAGACTCCGGCGGTAATATTGCGCAGCAAAACGCTTGCGACCCAAGGCTCGGCGGCTTATGTTCACATAAAGCCGCATCGCTAATAATGGCAGGAAAATGTTCGTCACCGTGCCTAAACAACACGTGGCGACGCAACATCGCTAAACTGTTGTGTCGCCACTGACAACTACCGGTGATTCTCGGCGGTACATGGCGCGTAGGTTCCTATTTCGCCTTTAATAGCCTGCGGGGCTGTCGCCGGTGTTTTGCGACGTATATGGGAACCAGGCTTAAGGTTCTTAAATGGGTTAGCTGTGACCTTGCTTACACATAAAGCCTCTTTTTCGTGCACCTTCTGAACCTCAGGGTGACTTTCAGCTACAGTGATACCTTGTCATGTTATTCTCATATTTTTGTACGTGGAACATTTTGTCCCAAGAAGCAATAAATATAACAACACAACGTGTAATCATCAACCGTCAATAGTATTCATTGGGTATGAAAAGGAAAGCCTAAATCGAATTCATAAACTCTTTTGCTACTCTGTGTGGCAGAAACAGGGATATCATATGCGCATGATATTATATATTCCATTTCATTCATCCCATTGGAGAAAAGGTTACTTCGGTATAATTTATCACATAGTGATATCTGCTAGACATTGCATTTAAACTTATAAATATTGTTTATTATAGCGCAATTCAAAATGAAATATGGTTGTGAAGTGTTTAACAGCAGAAATATATGCGCTTGCTGCTTTGAGCGTATTATTGAATTTTGGTGATATGAAATCGTCTGTTTACACTGTCTGGCTGAGTCTTTTACAGATATTCATCATCTTTTCGTAAGTTTGAAGCATTGGTTTTCTTGTAACTTATTAAAATATACATATTTGCCTGCAACTTGAGAATATCAACCGATCATCTGATAACATGTGTACTTGTTCGAGGCAGTTGACCAATGAATTGGCAGCATGCCAGTCTTACATAAGGAATAATCACGTGAAACGATTGCTGAAGTTTTTTGTCATGCTATGGAACAAAGTGAGATCATCGCTAAAGGAAAATTGCGGACCTTTCATTTTTACATCCGTCTGATAGTTTTAATAATATTACTCTTCCGATGTGTTTATAGACTGTCGAAAGGTAAAATATGCTTGCAATGTGTGGAGTTTGTGGCTCAAGGTCAAATTGCTCACCTCTTTTCACATTTGTCCCTTAGCACAGTTAATTTTTCACTTTCGTTGGTCAAAGCAGTGTTTATTTTAAAAACATATCATAACTGATTGAAGCATTTCGGACTTGAACTGGCATTTTGTTATGATGAGCTACGTAATACATTGTTAACAAGCTGTTGTGATAATCTGCGTAACACGGTGTTAACAGATTGTTATAATGAGTTGTATAACATTTTGAGAACAGATTGTTATGATTAGTTACATAACATGGTGTTAACAGATTGTTATAATGAGTTGTATAACATGGTGCAAACAGATTGATATGTTGAGCTGCATAACATGGTGTTGCCCCATTTTAACAATATGTTGTGCTCATTTGTAAGGCGTGCAGATAACAAATTGTTATGTGATGCTGAATGATATTTGTACAGCAGGACAAAGATTAATGCTGTTACCATTGACCGGTACTTGAAAAATTAATTTCAACAGTTGTATCCTGTCTGTTGTAAACATTTTCAACTGTTTTGATGTAATACTTTTATATTTATAATCTCATGAAGACTCATAACAGAAGGTTACAGGAAATTGAAGGAATACGAATGCATAAATAACGATGACAGTTTGAAACCTGTATAAAATAAATAGGATATATAATTATTTTTTAATAAAGTTTTCGGAAATGTGGAAATTATTACCTGACAGATTTATTGATAAAATGTCAAAGCTCTACACCAGTTCCCTGTGTACCTATTATGGGAGCTCCTGAAGCTACGAAAATTCCTCACGTCTAAGAACCACAACAGGCAAGCAGTTGCTGTGTATCCCAGTTAGCAGTTCAGTAATGCAGTTCATATACTCTTACTTGCACTGCAGAGTATTAAAACCTTGATTAGAGTCTTGCAATTGTTTTAATGTTTGTACGTGTACGTACTTGGCCAGGCTTCAATGACAAGGGAGACAAATCCTGGTTTCTATACTCGGGCGTAGAATGAATTCACAGAACATTGATTTAGTAGTTAGTCAGGATGTGCTCCAGTCTCTCGATTCTCATCTTACATAAAATATTGTGGGAAAGTCGGCAACTCTCCTATAGATTAAAGTAATGGAAGGCAGCTCGTGTATCATTAGCTGGTTTGAGCCCAGACAAGTTATTTAAGTAGAAACACCTTCTCATGAATTAACAGTAATTATAATATTATGTTTAGAAATTATAAATACGTAATTGCACCGCAATTACGTATTATATGTTTTAAGCATACCGTGTCCAACATCAACGCTGTTTATCAGTTACTGTATTCACAGTTGTGATCAGCAGCTCAGACCTATTCTATTCAGCAGTGTGTAGTGCATCACGTTACACGCGATGTTACCAAGTTGCATTGAATAGTGAAGATACGCCAAGTTGCACCTTAGGACATAAATGATGTTAGTTGCTAACATCCAATTGAGTCACTGCTCACGATTATCTCTCCTACGCTTATGGAATGTTTTATTTCTTTCATCTTCAGAATAAACCATACAATCGAACCTCTGCGCATGGACTTGAGTTCTTAGATCGCGTTCTAGGTCGAAACTGTCACACGCTACAACTTTCATGGCTTCAGTACTCTGCGGGGTAAAAATATTCTTCAAAATTAAAAGAAAAATTATTATAATACATTGTATTTCGTTGCGTTCATTCCAGAACCTAAATATCTATAATAGATGCTTCAGGTAACCAGATATAACATTAAACTCGTTGCATATATAAAACAATACAAACAATTAAATGTAAGAGTTCTAACTGACTACACTAACCATCTGAATTAAGTTATTAGTATAAAGGGGTGTTTTTATTGCTTTAGGTTAAAGACCCATGGGATGTTTTTATTGCTCTAGGTTAAAGACCCATGGGATGTTTTTATTGCTTTAGGTTAAAGACCCATGATTAAGTTGGTTCATGATTAAAAATGTAGGGAAAAGTAGGCTTAACAATAATTTTGGTGTGAGAGGGATTAGTAGAAGTATATGTCGTAACTTATTCTAATTTTCGCTAGATATAGTTTAAATCAACTTAGTTTATATATTTTCATCATTTTACGCTTTATTTTTTATTTCGAACATCTTTTTATTTATGCTTACAACATTACAAGGCTTTGCGAAATTTTGGAGTCAGGTTTTGAAAAATACTCCATATATCGAGACAAATATTTGCTCAAACAAATAATGTCATATCGGAGGCGGTTGTAAGCCCAAGTTTACTGTATGTCATGGTAATCAGGGGGGGGTCACCTGTTTGGTTGGCTATGTTATTCTCGTTTGTTAACCTTCTCATCCTCTCCAAACTCCTCAGACTAGCGCTGACAGCAGGAGGTAATTTGAAGTTGCCTCCACTTGATAGCTAAATTGAGATTGAAATGAAAATGCTTCTACAGGAAAGCAACATACATGTATATTACGAACTACTTACTCATGCCTATGATTTCACCTTTTCTTTCATCTCTCGGCTACATGAATACTCGCACTATTGGCTTAGTATGAAACGAGCCGTACTATCTGATTATGTCTATGTGAGTAAAACTATTACAAGAATGGATAAGTGTAGGTATTGGTTTGCAGGCTCTTCCCGTTTCAGCTACTGGTCTGATATGATAGCAATGGTCTAGTTATGGTATAATGTGTATTCGATATTTGTGGATACACTTTCTAGCCTTGTTACAACACGACCTGTATGTATCTAACCTTGTTACAGTACGACCTACATGTATCTAACCTTTTTACAGTACGACCTACATGTATCTAACCTTGTTACAGTACGACCTGTATATATATTTAACTTTGTTACAGTACGACCTACGTGTATCTAACCTTGTTACAGTACGACCTACATGTATCTAACCTTGTTACAGTACGACCTATATGTATTTAACCTTGTTACAGTACGACCTACATGTATCTAACCTTATTACAGTACGACCTGTATGTATCTAACCTTATTACAGTACAACCTACATGTATCTAACCTTGTTACAGTACGACCTACATGTATCTAACCTTATTACAGTACGACCTACATGTATCTAACCTTGTTACAGTACGACCTGTATGTATCTAACCTTGTTACAGTACCACCTACATGTATCTAACCTTGTTACAGTACGACCTACATGTATATAACCTTGTTACAGTACGACCTACATGTATCTAACCTTGTTACAGTACGACCTGTATGTATCTAACCTTGTTACAGTACCACCTACATGTATCTAACCTTGTTACAGTACGACCTACATGTATATAACCTTGTTACAGTACCACCTACATGTATCTAACCTTGTTACAGTACGACCTACATGTATATAACCTTGTTACAGTACGACCTGTATGTATCTAACCTTGTTACAGTACCACCTACATGTATCTAACCTTGTTACAGTACCACCTACATGTATCTAACCTTGTTACAGTACCACCTACATGTATCTAACCTTGTTACAGTACGACCTACATGTATCTAACCTTGTTACAGTACGACCTACATGTATCTAACCTTGTTACAGTACGACCTACATGTATCTAACCTTGTTACAGTACCACCTACATGTATATAACCTTGTTACAGTACGACCTGTATGTATTTAACCTTGTTACAGTACGACCTACATGTATCTAACCTTGTTACAGTACCACCTACATGTATCTAACCTTGTTACAGTACCACCTACATGTATATAACCTTGTTACAGTACCACCTACATGTATATAACCTTGTTACAGTACCACCTACATGTATATAACCTTGTTACAGTACGACCTACATGTATCTAACCTTGTTACAGTACGACCTACATGTATCTAACCTTGTTACAGTACCACCTACATGTATATAATCTTGTTACAGTACCACCTACATGTATATAACCTTGTTACAGTACCAGCTACATGTATATAACCTTGTTACAGTACGACCTACATGTATCTAACCTTGTTACAGTACCACCTACATGTATATAACCTTGTTACAGTACGACCTACATGTATCTAACCTTGTTACAGTACCACCTACATGTATCTAACCTTGTTACAGTACCACCTACATGTATATAACCTTGTTACAGTACCACCTACATGTATATAACCTTGTTACAGTACCAGCTACATGTATATAACCTTGTTACAGTACGACCTACATGTATCTAACCTTGTTACAGTACGACCTACATGTATCTAACCTTGTTACAGTACGACCTACATGTATCTAACCTTGTTACAGTACGACCTACATGTATCTAACCTTGTTACAGTACGACCTACATGTATATAACCTTGTTACAGTACGACCTGTATGTATTTAACCTTGTTACAGTACGACCTACATGTATCTAACCTTGTTACAGTACCACCTACATGTATCTAACCTTGTTACAGTACCACCTACATGTATATAACCTTGTTACAGTACCACCTACATGTATCTAACCTTGTTACAGTACCAGCTACATGTATATAACCTTGTTACAGTACCACCTACATGTATCTAACCTTGTTACAGTACCAGCTACATGTATCTAACCTTGTTACAGTACCACCTACATGTATCTAACCTTGTTACAGTACCACCTACATGTATCTAACCTTGTTACAGTACCACCTACATGTATATAACCTTGTTACAGTACCACCTACATGTATCTAACCTTGTTACAGTACCACCTACATGTATATAACCTTGTTACAGTACGACCTACATGTATCTAACCTTGTTACAGTACGACCTGTATGTATTTAACCTTGTTACAGTACGACCTACATGTATCTAACCTTATTACAGTACGACCTGTATGTATCTAACCTTATTACAGTACAACCTACATGTATCTAACCTTGTTACAGTACGACCTGTATGTATCTAACCTTATTACAGTACGACCTACATGTATCTAACCTTGTTACAGTACGACCTGTATGTATCTAACCTTGTTACAGTACGACCTACATGTATCTAACCTTGTTACAGTACTACCTACACGTATCTAACCTTGTTACAGTACCACCTACATGTATCTAACCTTGTTACAGTACGACCTACATGTATCTAACCTTGTTACAGTATGACCTGCATGTATCTTACCTTGTTACAGTACGACCTGCGCCTATCTCGCCTGCAAGGTAGATGAGTTCAACGTCTCCCTCAGAGAGTTTGTCGGCAATCTGAAGAAAGACAGAGAGAAGGTATCGGATCAGATTCTCTGGTTTGAGCTTACCCTCATGCAGATGCTCAACTTCCACCTGACGGTACACACGGCCTACCGACCCCTGGAGGGCCTCTTCATCAACCTCAAAGTGGGTGGAGGTACATGTAGTATGTACATGAAGAATGAGAATGTATGCTGAGTGTTTCCATATCAGAAAATGTAACAATAGAGTTGGAGCTGTGTCCAGAAGATAAATGTGACAATTTTTATATTTTACTTGTTCTAGACTGGTCTGTCTTCAGACTCTGGTCAGTCTATCATCATATTAGGTTATTCCTGCTCAAGATGCCATTACTGAGCCTATGCATTATTTTGCAGATGTCCAACAAAACATTTGAGCAACTTGTATCATGGAGTTGCGATCACATGAATGAAATTGTAAATTAGGATGATAACTTCTAATAAAAAGGCTATTTCGCGTTTATTGTTGTGCCCTTTTGATATTTCCAACATTCGTCGTCGACTTTTTCCTAGACTCACTCTCCTGATATGGATGTCGAGAGGCTGAGACCCAATGCTCTTCAGTTTCTGGATACAGTTTTATTCACCAATGCTTACTTGCTCTACGCTCCTTCTCAGGTAAGCAACGTGAACATATTATTGCCATCAGTAGGTCTTAGTTAACTGGGAATACTGGTTATTCTTGTAGACTTGTTTGTTTGCTTTATTTCATCAATAATATATGAATACATACAAAAGAAATGAAAGCTAGACAACAAACATCCAGAGAAGGTGATGATGAGGCCATGTGCGCGATAGCAAAAGTTAATATTTAGGGCGGACCTAGGTTATAGTGGTCCTTAGCGTTTTATCAATTGCAATCCTTTATTAAGTGTTTGACTGTAGTCTTAAGGATTAACTGTACACTAAGGGGTTGTGCGCTTCATAGCAATTTGTGTCGGTGGATTCTGTGTTTTTAAAGCTTTGAATGCTATCGGCATTACTTTATTTCAATTTTTATATTTCCTTTTATCGCTATTCACTATTATGTTATTATTATATTTATTGTATTGCTACTGCAAACCAGCTATAGTATTACAACACTGCAGGGGTCCCCCATACGACATTAATTATGCATTGGCTCCGGTGCTGGCATCGTAAGGCGAAAATGCCGTATAGATGGGTATAGAAACCCTTTATAACTATCTAATGCAAATACCCTTGGTAGAGAAACATCAAAATTTTATATACATACTGTACATATTAAAAATAGTAACAAAAGAATATATTAACCTTAGTAACTATAGTTACCTACGGTTACTTTAGTGTATTTAGTGGTTATGATCCGCTATAATTACGGTTATGATTCTTATACTTTAATAACGTTGCTATCAATTTTAGGATGAATTTAAGTTTATAATAAATATTATATTAAATGTTAAAATGCACAATAAATTTTCACTTTGACTAAGTTTCGTCCCTCTCATACATTAGCCGGCATTTATGAAAGACGAAGAATGCTGAACTGAGAGAGAGAGAGAGAGCGAGCATCGTATTTCTTTCAGGTGTTGTGGGAGGGATTTTGGGAAATAGCAGATGGACATCTTTGTTATTCCGACGTATTCAACACGGCGTATTGAATTTCGAGAGACATTTGGTTGATGTCGTATAGCAAAATAAATACCGTAACGAGGGATAGAAAAAAATTGTGTTCTATATTATTAGGCGAAAACGCCATAAAACAGGCTGCGTAACCCGGTAGTGCACTGTATCAGTTTTTTATTGGGTACAGTCAAACCTTTAAAGATGAAATTTAATTCCATTTGAAATCAACTTCATGTGTTAAAACCATGAGAGTCAATCTATGTATTTAAAATCAAATGTGTGTCATTCGTATGTCTAGTTAATAGCAAGTGATTAAAATCCGCCCGGTTGCAGTCCAGTGTGTCATGAGAGGTTATGTGGTGTAATGATTATGTGTATAATAATGCCTATATATGGCAATGTGGCGGCACGGTTCAGTGATAGTGCGCTTAGTTTCACATCTCTCAATACGAATGTACCTAAGTTATGTTTGCTTAAGTTACTAGCTTATGTTACTCGTGTCATTGTTTAGAGAAACTTAGCCAAGGGCAACTACATTACCTGCCACTGTTTATAAACTATCATATTTTAAATCTTGACCTAATGTGTAGCATAAAAATTAAATAATGTTTTTCAACTATCTATTTTAGCTATGCCCTAGAGCTTTCGAATATTTGAATTACCTGGTGTACCTGAGAAGATTGATCGTCACAATCATCAGAACTACACTCTGATTTGAAGTCTCTAAGGCCTAAATTTGGTCCATTGTTTTCAGATTCGTTCATAATGTGCTTTACAATCTTACCTGAAGACTTTAAAGCGCTTTGATTAACTATAAGAATACTGTTCAGGAACATGGTACAACATAATAGCAGCCATTATTATGGCTTATTTTAACTTTAAATTGCTAAAAACATCTTAAAAAATTAAAAACGTTACGTCTATTTTCTAACTCTAAAGCTTTATGTATTTTTCTTTAAAACCTTGAAGACATTATCAAAATAATTAATAACAGCACGACACTAATATTTTATAATCAAAATCGTTTCTTGTTTAGCCTCAAAGCTAGCCTGTCTTGACAAACTGTTGTTTTTGCGGAGTTGTCCCCCTGCCGAGCGTGTGAGCAACACAACAGCTTGTCACAAGACGTACTGTACCTGATGCATCAGCTGCACTGAAAGGGAGTTGTTCTCTTCCATTTATGCGGCTTGGCTGCGATGTTATGGCGGTCGCTCCATTGGTAATCATAACGGATTTCGCGCCAAAATTTATGTAGAAAAAAATAAGATTGCAACGTTTAACCAAAGACCAGTCTCTGTTGTAAACTTTAGTAGAATTTAAGAATAAAATAAATTGAAAATAAAATCTATAGGAACAAATAAAACTGACTGATACAAAAATAGTAATAAAACTGACTGAGCGCACAAATAACGACGTGTTTAGTCGCTGTTGTTGCCTAAGTTCTCAAGTTCTACTAAAGTTTACCGCAGAGACTAGTCGCTGGTTAAACGTTATAATCTTATTTTTTCTACATAAATTTTTGCGCAAAATTCGTTATGATTACTAATGGAGCGACCTACATAACATCGCAACCAAGCCGCATAGACGGAAGAGAACAACTCCCTATGAGTGCAGCCGATGCATCAGGTGCAGTACGTCTTGTGACAAGCTGTTGTGTTGTTCGCCTGCTCGACGGGAAACAACTCCGCAAAAACAACAGTTTGTCAAGACAGGCTAGATCAAAGCCTGTTTCTTGTTTGATCTGATACTTCTTCTACTTATTTCTGCTTCAAGCCAGCTAATGTCACCAAAATCAATGTAATTGGTATTCAAGATTTTTTTCTCATTAACAATAACATAGCAGCAGTGTTTAAAATGTATACAATAAAATCTATACCACTATTCATATTATTCACATGGAGTCAGGATTGTGTGTTGAGGAAGTTCGCTATGAAATTAAGTGGCTGTAACAAGTCTAACGATATTAAATTGGCACATTGTACACTGTCGACATTATAGCATTTCTATTGACTGTCTCAATGATGAGCTCATACAAGATTTTAGTAGGTTTTATTAACAGGTTTCGGTAGTTTTTATCATTTGCGATTGTTTTTGATGTCTGAGGTGATGCGGACTACCAGGGTGTTTTAAAGGTTGACTTGCAACAAAATTCACATTACAGTTATTTGGTATCAAAAGATTTACCATGGCTTACTCTGTTGTGTTGTAAGTGTCAAATATGTGGAAATGTGATTACCAGCTCTTAAAAGCTCAAAAACGAAAAGCCGCTGTAGATTGGAATCTGTTTATTTATCTGACGTAGTCATTCCAGTTTGGTTATCGTCTTGTCACGTATGTTCTCACATGAATTGAA
Organism: Watersipora subatra; assembly: GCF_963576615.1. Taxonomy (NCBI): domain Eukaryota; kingdom Metazoa; phylum Bryozoa; class Gymnolaemata; order Cheilostomatida; family Watersiporidae; genus Watersipora; species Watersipora subatra. Next base: position 64,509,743 of record NC_088714.1, read on the forward strand.
AGGCCAATAAAAAGCTCAATATAAAACTTATCGTAGCACTAGTTTATGACAAACACTTCGGGTTTTACCGAAGACCCCGTATCAAATATAGATGCTCGCTACTTTACAGTTTTCTTTCGGCATTATTCAATCATCAAGTCGTAATCTGATCACGTGACCCAATACTTCGCAAATAATTTTAGCAGCTCTTTTCGATTATCACAGGTAACCAACAGGCTCGTCATGATTATCAGACAATGATATATACTCCTTCGAGGTAAGGTTAAAAAGTTTAACGATTTTTTACGGTAAGTTATAAGATATCAGTGCTAAAAGTGACAGCATTACAATGACGATAAAACATATGCGTAAAAACAATAGACATGTGTAGTGTATCAGGGTCATAAGTATGCCACCTGAATCATACTGTCAACAATTGCAATAATGTGGCAATATGTTTGTTTCTTGGTGCTGTTGTCTTTGCACCTGAAATCGTCACTAGGGTGAATCATTGATGAATTGCATACACATATATATTGCTTGTAATAAAACAGTCTTGAATTAGCCAGCCACCAGAAGTCTTGATACACTAAAACATGGTTTTATTGAATGCGTGAAGTATATTTTTGAAAATATTTCGACGAATGAGGTTGCATGAAAGTGTAAACAGAAACCATCCTGTAACAACTACGTCCCATTTGAGCCGTTTTGGAAAGTGAATCCAAACTACGGCAGTCTCGTGTGACTGCAATTAACTGTTCGATTTTGAGCTTTTAAGAGCTTGTAATCACCTTCCCACATATTTTGCACCTACAACACAACAGAGTAAGACATGGTGAATCTTATGATACCAAATAACTGTAATGTGAATTTTGTTGCAAGTCAACCTTTGAAATTAAAATCGACAAAACTTGATCGCTGTTAAAAGGCTCACATTAAAGCGTATGCACGATCATGACATCTGTAGCTGCACTTCGAGAAGGAAATTGACTGAATAGAGAGGAGTAACTTGAACACAATTGCTGATATTAATAACGAGAGAGACAGGCAGCTTCTTTTTAGTGTTTAAACCGTGATCAAGTTTTTTTAATTTTAATCTTGTAACATTCTGGCATTTAATCGGATCGGATCACCTCAAAAACCAAAAACAATGACAAATGTTAGAAAGTATCGATACCTTCTGATAAAATCTACTGTTTTATATATCTAAATTTTCTATAATCTATAATCTTATCTTTAAAAGATGGAACTTAAAAATGCTAATTTCAAACATGCGACTTTATTGTACAATGACATGGCATACCTTCAGTAAAGGGTTTGTCTTCTCTCTCAATAGGCTAATTGCACGCATAGACATTGAGCAGAGTTGATGTGAAGAGATGAGCTGTTAGTAAATAAGTCTAGGCCACCGGCATTTACACCAAAATTTCTCATGGATTACTGGTGTACATTTTCCTTAGGCAGCACACGTCTATGTAGCTGAATGGTAATCATTGTGGTTCGTTACAGCAACACAATTGATGAATGGATTACATTCTATGGTTTTATTAAAAGAATGCTGTATACAATTCTTATGTTCTTATCCATAATCTGTTGTTTGTAGATTGCCCTTGCTGCCTTAATGGACAGCGCAACTAGAGCCAACATCAATCTCACCTAGTAAGTTATTCAAGACTGACCAACTCTGCTTATAAGATATTAATATAGTATACATGCTTTACACAAACCTAGAATCTTTCATCTGTATGTAATATATAGTCAAACATGGATAACTCGTCCACGGATAGCTCGAACACATGGTTAATTCGAACATTTCCTTTGGTCCGTTCCCACGTAATGATAAATTGCTATAGATAACTCGAACTCAACACTGTTAATTCGAACTGTTTTTTTGCCCAACGGCTACCGAAACGGTTGTTATCGCTTTAGAAAATCACTTTATTCAAAGCCATAGAGGTAAACTTCATCTTTTCGTAATTCATAAGCGTCGTTATTACCACCATCGGCAAAATATTTTTGTCAACGACTTTTCTAAAAGTTTGGTGAAATTTGATTTATACTGCGATACGATGAATAGCACGGGCTAGCCGGGGCACGCGTGTAAGGATTTTCGCCACGCACATACAAAACAAAAATCGCATGTTGTTTTTGTTTTGTATGTGCGTGGCGAAAATCCTTGAGTGCGTGGCGTAACCCAGCTAGCCCGTGATGAATAGCTTTCCGACATTGATTCCGTGTTGAATCAACGTCGAAATGTTGAATGTTTAAATCGTCTTAAAAATTCTTGCAATTAAACGTATACGTTGTCTGAGCTACAAAAAAACTATTCATCGTTTGACCTAAACACAGAATACGTGTGTACATTCAATAAGTATCTATTAAAAAAGCGTGAGTGATATAGAATGTACCGTAAAACCTCGTAAAACTTCTAATTGAACTGCCTCGGAGTGTTGCTCTTAACGAATCCCAGGTAAAGTAAGGTAATCTGCATAAACTTCAAGAAAAAACGGCAAAATTTATCGTGGGTAAAACCCCAAAAGAAAAAAATGTCTTTTCTTTTGAGCACTTCAACAACGATCAAGTTTTGCCAATGTCAATCTGAAAAACGTCCTGGCAATAACATCACCTCAAACAACAAACCAATCTCAAGTGATAGAAAAATCTCTATACTTTTTCATGAAAACGTTTTAAACTTTACATTGGAAGCATTTAATTTGAAACAAGCCATTTGTGCTTTTGATTTATATTATAGTTTGTATATGTACATGTATCTACTAATAAATAAGTAAATATATTGACTTGTGACAGTGCTCTGATAACTTGAACGCTCTGATAATTCGAACACTTTCGCTCGGTCCCTTGAAGTTCGAGTTATCCATGTTTGACTGTATATGTATATATATATACTATCAATATATATACTATATATATACTATATATATATACAGTGTATATATATATATATATATATACATATATTAAGTAGTATATATAGTAGTATATATATATAGTAGTATATATATATATAGTAGTATATATATATAGTAGTATATATATAGTAGTATATATATATAGTAGTATATATATATACTATCAATATATATACTACTATATATATATACTACTATATATATATATATATATAAATATATATATAAATATATATATATATATATATATATAGAACTATATTTTCCAACTAGGAGGCTTCTATCAATATATAATCCATGTTAGGAGGCTCTGAAAAATTAGGAGGCGTCCAGGGAGCCTCCTAATTCTAGCAGTGTTTATAGTGCTTAACAACCCTATAGAAGTATTTTAAACATGATTCCCATAATTGCCTTATATATCTATATTCATATATATGGAAAAGAGGAGACAACTCCAACAAAAACGTGTAATTTTCTATCAATAAATTACAAACTCTAGGAGGCTCTTATATATGGAACTAGGAGGCATATATCAATTTTAAAATATTCTTACTTTTAAGTGTTTTGGTATCGTTTCAGTTAATAGCACAATCTATTTAAAAACATATTGCAATAAGCTTATGACTAATCATCAGCCAATACAAGGAATTAGCAGCTATGTCGGATACAGTCAGTTTTGCTAATATTCATGATAGCTTTATTAGACTTGGGAAATAAAGTTGTATATTAACAAACTACAATACATTACAATTTATTTGCTGACCGTCTTTATGGTTTTCAAGACTGCCATTTAAGCACTCCCTTTTTTTGCACGGTTTCTCATTGATCTGCTCTTTTTTTGTGAAAATTCACAATAATTGCACATTATGGTTTCCACTGATGTTTAAGCATGGCTGTAGTAAAAGTTTAAATAAGGGTATAATCAGTACAATTCATATTTTTGCTGCCGTTGCATCCAGCCACAAAATAAATCTTTTTTTGAAACTTTTCATCTAAATGCAATACCTGAGAGATGGTTTTTTAGTCGAAGAATTGATTTTTTAAATTTATTGAAATAAAGTGGCAAAAGTATAACCACAGTATATAACAGCTAGCGAGATGTGGCTGTTATAATGTTGCTGTGGCTGTTAGGACTATTAGTTCTTCACCCATGTAGTCTACTAGAGCTTGGTAGCAGCGGAATAACTACATGTAAGGGAGCACGTCACATTTGGTAAGTTGTTCATGTTATTTTAGTCAATTTACAGTTTATTTACCTGAAACATACAGTTGTAGAAAAGCAGTATAAATTTTATTTAATAAAGAAATAGGACTAGCGTGAAAAAAGTATGTTTCCATTATTATAATTTTTAAGGAATGTAGCATAGAACACGTTTGATATATATTTTTTTACACCTGTTTATGTCATCCAACTGCTGATATTGTTCTGCATAGAAAAGTCAAGAAAGTTCAGCATTATAATACCATAAAGGAGAATATCAAAACTTTTTGTAAAATCCTAATTTTGGACTTTATTATTGTTACACGAATGTTCGGTTTTGTAACATCAACACAGACACGCCAGCTGACAATTAATAGTTATTTTAGTGAATCAGTTAATTCTCTAACATTAATCTATTTTCAGTTATTAATATAATAATTTTTGATGTTTTTTTATAATGATAAGTAAAGTTATTAATGTGGTTCTACCAACAGTCAAAACTGTTGTTAGAATATCATGATCATTATGTAATTGTATTATTGTTATCATGAATAGTGAGAGTTTGCGTATTTCAGTTATGATTTTGTAAGTAATAGTAGTACATGCATAGGCATAAGCAAGTAAGTGGTGTATATGCGGCCTTTGAATTTTAAAACTTTTAGTAGTTAGTTTGAATCTTGTGTAGTAATTGTGTAGTAATTAAGAGCTTAGCTGTTTTATAGAGCTTCAGTAGTAGGAGGCAGACATTCAAGTTTGCCAAAAAACCTAACTACCCTAGGACACTTATGTATTCGCGGCATCTAACTTTCGCGTTTTCGCGGCAACAGCCTCTCGCGAAAATTTCATGAGCGAAACTAAACTATCATAACGAACGAGCGAAAACGCGAAAATAAATGGCTTCTTCATTGATATTCACAATAAAATCGTCATATTAGAAATGCAGGCAATTTTCGTGTGTGGTTGGCTCATTGGGCAAGTTTTGCTAAACTCATTATAGCTAATACACCGACTGAGCAGCTTGGCAAAACAAATTAAGACAATAAAATTTTTTTGGAAAAGCCTAGACAAATGAAGAAGATGATGATATTAGTTTAGTCATTGAATTTGTAACTGATGAGGATGACAGTCTGGTAGGAAAAGTCATAAAATTGAATAATAATTATTGTGGTGATGAATTTTATTACCAGCCAAAAGCAATAACAACCCGGTGCCATGGCCACTGCGGCACCGCGTGCTATAAATACTTGAATTCTAATATTGGTACCAATCAGTCACTCCGGCTTTGACGTCATTGATAGTCTAGGAAACAAATGGCAGCAAGCGATCTAATTACATTATTGATCTAGCCTACACATTTCTACCTGCGGTTCACAAATACAAACTTCCGTACTTTTCGGACAATTAGCAGCTACTTTTTTCTGATGATTTGAGTCATGCGGCTTATAGGTAGGCCTACAAGGGTGCGGCTAATCACTGTGGCTTATTCTGTGGCTTTTTCTTTCACCGCTAGGGCGCACTAACGGGAATCTCCAATTAGTGCACTTTTAGCTGTGAAAGAAAATACGAAACAATGGCTCACGTTACTGTCCCGTTAGGCACTAAGTTAAAAAGCGTCAGATAATACGAAACTGTGCCGTTCTGCACTGTTCCGTTTTAAATGGCGTTAAAAAGCAGTCCTTAGTTCTGCGGCCTATAGTAAGGTGCGGCTTATGTATTGTTTTATTATCGTTTTTGGAAAATAAAGCACATGTAGCCTATATAGAGGTGCGGTTTATAGTCCAAACACTACGGTAGTCCCAAATTGAAAAATATTTCGTACCAGCGAACTGGACCTGAGGAATCTAATGTTTGTTCCACTGCATTTATTTTCACATCACTATATTTTCGCACTCATCAGAGCTGCGAAATTAAGTTCCAGCGAAATTTTACTCTGTATGCTACTCACGAAACTAAATACTAGCGAAATATAAGTGTCCTAGGGTAGTGAACCAAAATGTGTATTTTGCATTCATTTTGGTTTGTATATCTGTTTATGTTATTTGAATTATCTATTCATTTTTAGTAGAAACTTGGTAAGCATTATTGCCAGTATATTCATCAGATGGCAGAAAGTATTAGACAAAGTTGGATGTTCTTTTCTAGAAAAGGTATGTTGCTAATTACACGTTGGTTTGCATAAAAAATATGTCAAAATAATCAAGGTTTCATCTACCGAATTTTATAATATTTTTTAACATGTACATAAGTATAGATTACAAACTATAAAACATTATATCAGTAAGGTTGTATTTTGAAATGTAGTAATGTTTGGCGTTTTGGCAAAGTTACTATGATAAGCAAAACTTTAAATTCACCAACACAAAATATACTGTACAAAGTTTTACTGTAACTAGCAAAAGTATACCTGACGTAAGAATGTAACAGCATGCCCAAAATTAGTTTTTCTTTGTATAGTTGCAAATAATCAATGACACTTCATAATCAAATTAATCAATTAGTTATAGATAACTACTGGATGAGAAGCATTGATGGCCCACACCAAAGACTGATTTGCAGACATAAAATTAAAGGTATGCGATATTGCAATAAGTTGCTGTCAACTAGCACATTATACATACGAGCCAAAAATGAGTGTGATAATTTGATATAGCCATAGCTTTAGTAAGAAAAATTGTCAATTTTTACAGGCATTGTATTATTTCAAACGCTAACATAAACCATTATGCCACTTTTGTGTTCTATTCATCTATTATTGGCAGATTACATAATATAAATAGCGCAAACCAATCAAAGGAATGTAGCATAGCAAAGAGATTTAGTATTGCTCTTCTTAGTCTTTATGAGTCATGGTTGCAATTGCTGAGCACTTGCATAATTATATAAAATGAATAGTTTTCCATGGTTACTCATTACCACTTTTAGTTACTCAGTCAACACTGAGAGTAATTATCAGATTTGAGATATCATGTTTAGAGGCAGGAGATTGACAAATATTTTGTTGGTTTTTACTCTTACCCTACCGTATGCGAATTTATGCTAAATCTATCAGCAACTGCCGTATGCACATTTTTGCGAATTTTCCAACAATTGCGTGGTCACCTAATTTTATTATCCGTTAAAAACATAGCGGATGATTTTAAAACTTTGATGGTATTGTCAGTGTGGTTCGAATATTTCTCTAATAGATTAGTCTAAGATAACCAAGCAGTTTCAAAATTTTTATTGAGAATCTCCAAAATAAAAATGGACATTTTTGTGTAAGTTTTGTTAAGTATCGCGCAAGTCAGAAAACATATAATTACTTACATGTATGTTGATGACACTATAGCCAATTCAAATTCAGATTTTTGTGATTACACAGATAATTAAAGTAGCAGCAGTGACTCTGATGATAGTGAAAATAATAGTTTTTTTAGTGTAAGGGACATTGTAGAGCATCGTTTTAGCTTCGTAGCGATTGTAGCTTCACATAGCTTTAGCAATGCACAAAGTGAAGGTACATTGATTTTTGCATAGCACTATATGTTAACATTTTAGCAAAATAAAATATATTACCAAAAGTTTCTAGATAAACTTTGAAGTTGAAACAAAATTTTATACATGCTTCATGTACATATCATGAAGCTAAATTGGCAATTTTCGGTGAAATGGCTGGCGGTAGGCCGGTAGCTTAGTTTGTACATGGGTGGCAGTAAAAGGGTAAAGCTATAACAGAATTAGAGATACAAGTGTATGTATTTCCTTTTGAATGATTTAGTGAACTTTGAGGATTCAAGACAATGAGTTTGACGAATGATATATATGTATAAGATGCTGCTGAAGTTGCGCAATTCAACTCATGGCTTTTAATTATTACCTCAAAATGTTGAAAACACGCGATAGGAAGGGCCAGAACACTACTAAAACTCATAGTTACTCAAACCTGAAATACAGTAGGTCTTATACAAATTGCTATACAATAACAAAACTGCAAAACTATTGGTTAAAATATAAATAGCAATATATATTATTATTTTTGGCCTTCGGTATCGGGCAGCATGTATGCAGTTTGTTTGCTGATGTTAACAAAAGTTTTACTAATAAGCTACATAATTTGCTCAATTATTTGTGTCAACTTTAAAATTTAAAACAAATGTAGTGTTAGCACTTTTAGAATATACTACAAACAACTCAGAGGAACTTTTTGTGGCATCTGACTTGAATTTAAAAGTTCTCTGAAAATGCAACTTGTATTTGCCCATTTTAATACTTTAAAATGTCAAAGGGAGCTCATAATGAAAGCAACTTTAATATAATTTCAAGATGCTCAAAGCGGTACGGATGTTATGTTGACAAACATTAAACGGTCACTCTGTACTATGGCTAGTAAGTATTTACATGTATTTAGATTTTGCATTGATGCTTTCAATTAGGTAGTATAGGAAATCTATTTACATTAGCTAAATTACCAGCATGTGCAATACCCAGCTTTGTTTCCTATCCATCCCAAACATTTTGCCAATGCTTATAATAATTCATTGCTATTTTCAAATCTGATTTCTGAACCAAAGGTAGTTTTAGCAGTATAAGAACATATACTTCTCTTCCTATGGGTCTACTCACTTTTCTGTAGCAGCAAAGGCCATTGTTTTTAAAAGGTCTGTAAGAATTGTATTACTTATTTTGACTTCCATTGGTGCTCGTAGCAAATATAATTTCAGTACAATTTGCATCAATAAAGTTATTATTACTTGTTTGTAAAGTATTTGGAGCAAAACAATATTTTATGTGCACAGCAAACATTTTTTCTGTAAGCTTACCAAAACAAAATAAAACGTTTATTTTTATGTTACATTTTAATTAAACATCATGTTCTATTCATTTATTGCTGTCAGTACTATGCAGTTATTGCTGTCAATGTTCTTTGTGCATTCTTGGCACACTTTTATGTTAAACTTCCAATGCATTAAATACTTTAGAAATAATGTGTCCAAACAAGGATGCATAACATGAGATTTGTCACTGGCTTGTTTTGACCTATATCTAGCACTCTTTAGCCAAAGGTGTCTAGCTTTACTAAAAAATTTGGTAGTGAAATTGTACATAAATTCATTGCCTGCATACACGTCAATCATGATGCCTATGCTCTTATTATGTGTGTTCTACTATTGCCTGCTTAGCTAATTCACTTTCTACTTCTCAATAGCCTCAGCCTCCGAATGAAAGCTATTGTTGTTATTCCTATTCTTTGTAACTTTATAATGAAGGAGGTTGTGGTTGGGCAGCTCATTTGCTTTTCACTCTATTAGAAGTATTGCAGCACAAGTATAACTGCAGTAATAAAATCTGCACAGCATTGCATAATGTGGTCTTATTCTCCAAGGTCTTCTCAGTAGCAGAAATGACCTATGTACTTATGCAATTGTGGTTTGTGCTTAAAGTGACTCATTCTCCTAATGTGGCATGGCTTGCTATCTTCTTGCATGCTAGTCAATTGATTAAATAGATTGTAAGAAACAAGCCAACCTCTCACTCCTACACAACCTAAAGACTTATCACATAAGTTCAACCTTCTAGCGAGATTGTAGCCGCTAAAAATTTTGCTTTTTTCACGCGTCTAGCCATTTAGGGTTTTGCAGCAGCAGAAGAACAGACTAAGCATGTCACAATTGGTATATTTGTTTGTCACAATTGTTTTATATTACTTTTGCCAATTTTGTCATTGAATTAATTGTACCATATTATGGTGAAAAGGCATCATGAAAAGTATTTTACTTCGCCTCAATACCAATGCAAAAGGTTAGACCGGTAGTGGCCATTTTTGACCTGTAGGGCGAGCCACTTTCAATACTATATCAAAGCAACTTACTCATGTCATCAAATTGCGACGGCAAACAACAATGCATAGGTTTTCGCAGCTAATTTGGATTTGGATTTTACTGCCTTAATTGCAAGATCGTAATATTGTCAAGTTAAAAAGGTCAAGAAACCCCAACTTTATAATGCTAAAAGAATGAAATTATTACTAATTTTCATAAAATGATAACTTTGTAATTATACACGAGGGTAGCTTTGTGAGATTAACCGACACACATTAAAATAGTTATGGTAACATATAGCACAGTAGCCAGCAATTGATGAATATCTGTGACTCTGTCGATGCTCCTAACTTTTGTAACTTTTTAAAAAACATTAAAATAATTATGGATGCTTTTTATTCTGATTAGTAGTGTTAGCTGATTGATAGCACCAAACAGGCAGAATTATTAGTAGCCTATACTTTACTGCCCTGAGCAAGCAAAACGTTGTATCTTGATATTTGTAAATTGTTCAGCACAAGCACAAACGCGTCTTGGTCAAGCCTGGCATCAGTATTAGCAGTATTTTAGTTGTTTTTTTTATTTATTATGGTGAGATATCCAACAATCTTTACCGAATTTTTTTTTTGTGAAACTTTAAAATCAAAGGAGTTATTTCACTTAGGGCATTTTGTTTGCTTAAATTGACAATTTACTAAGCTGGCACTAGGCAATCAAAACGCCCTATCACTGCAGATAGGGCCTTTTGATTGCATAATTGGACTGGTTTCTCATTGTTAGTTTGCCACAAGACCATTTGCCATGACTTGATTATCAAAGGATTACAAGTTTAAATTCTGATATTAACCCGCAATTAGTCAACAAAATGATATATGTTGCAATTCCTATTACTCATTCAGTCAACACATAGATTAAAGCCCTGTAATAGCCATATTTAGCTCAAAAGTTAAGAGCTGATCAAAGATCTAGGTATCCTTCAAACCTGATGTCATGAAATGAAAGGAGTAAGTAAAATAGTAGTTTAAAAAAGATCAAAAGCTTTTATTGAAAATAATTTAGAGCAAACAACTGAGTGCAATAATGTCAGTATTTTAAAAAAGCAAAACCTTCCAATGGACATGTAATTAAAACAAATTTTTCATCAAATCTCTGAGTCGGATCTTTAAATCGAGACTTTTGTCACTTAGATATCGTCCTGTCATAATAAATATATTACGATAAAAAATATAGCAATAAGATTGAGCACTTCAAAGTGCACTAGCTTGTATAAGCTGCCTTAAAACAACCAATTATATATGCTTCAGTTTCGCTTCCCTTTGTTTATATACTCTTTGATTACATAATGCTGTTCATAATGTCCAACTGTGTATGTTCAGGCCAATCAAAACGCTGTATCTGCAGATAGAGAACTTTGATTGCCACTTTATGTGTGGTAAATGTGGATAGGGCATTTTGCACATTGTGAAAAGTGCTATTTCTGGTGGTCTCAGATATATGAAATTTCGAGACATGTTAGATTTCAACCTAAATTACATATAAGCACAAAAAAGTGAATTTTGAAAAACTTATCAGATAGGGCGTTTTGCTTGCTTAGGGCAGTATAAAGTTATGATAATGTATTATTTTCATTGTAATTAACAATTTGATGCATTTTAGTCGTAATTTGATATGGATTTAAACTAGAGGCTGAGTCATAAGTAAGTGACTGGAGTAAATGAAATCCTTTAAATTGCTGAAGCTTTAAAATCTATGTTTCAATTTTGTAGAAGAATATCGCAAGAGATAAAATATTACTGCTTCATAGAATTTTAGTAATGGGAGGTAGGGACACGGATTTGCTGAAAAACCTAAAAACATCAGGCATCTTTTGCATCAATTTTTAATCTGCATAACATCTGTTTGGGTTATTAAAATTGTTTTGCTTATTTTGGTAGAAACCTGGTCACCGCATCCAAGCACTATATCCACCAGATGGAAAATGGTACGAAGCACAGCTGTACGCTTTCTTGAAGGGGGTATGTTGCTGATTAACGGTTAATTTCCACAAGAGCGTGCTACATTAATAAAAGTTTTATTTCAAAAAATTTATAAGAAATAATATTACTATAAAATCTATGTTTGAATGCCATGGCACTGCATTTTTTAACCCTTCCAATTATAGTGGCAAAAATTGTCGATTGTGCTTCATAATATATGTTCAATCTTTATTAGCTTCAACTCTATTTAAAACCTTTTTGTTATAGATTTTATTTTTCCAACACGTTAAAAAATAGTACTATTCAAAAAACTTAATGCATTCCTACTTTGTGCATTGCTAATGCTATGTGAAGCTACGATCCCGTCGAATCTCGAAAAACAATGCTCTACCATGTTCCTTACTCTTACGAAACTATTACTTTGACCACCATTGGAGTCACTATTGGAGCTGCTACTTTAATTATATGTGTAATCACTAAAATCTTAATCCGTCAGTCATCAACAATTATCAATAATGTTATCAACATAAGTAATTATCTGGTTTCAATTCTGGATGTACTTGCGAAAGCTATAATAGCACTAAATATTTCGAAAATCAGAAAGAACAAATGTTTCTTTTTATGTTGAAAAGTCCTAAACAAAAATTTAAAATTGCTTCATGAGTTTAGGGTAATTTTACAGGGAAACTTTTGGACAACACTGTCAATACCATAAAAAGTCTTAAAGACTGTTAGTTATGTTGTCAACGAATAATAAAATTAAGTTACTAGGCAATTGTCAGGAAATTCGCAACATGCACATATGCCGGTCGTCCATTGATTTCGCCTAAATGCGCATGCAGCGGTGAAAGGGTTAATAAAATATTATGTAATCTCTAATTGAATCCCCATTCATTTAAAAGCCCCTCTACTAGACCTGTACTATAATAGATGACGGTTAAAGATAGAACGCCACCGTTCAAGTGAACGTTACTTCTTTTGAAAAAAACACATAAAAACTATATAACACACAAACTAAGCTGTGATCCAGTGCTAACATATACACTGGGCGTTGAGCTTGCAAAATGCCATCGTTAACTGCTTATTCTAATGTTGTAGCATGTGCAAGAAATTTTAGCCTCAAATAGTAGTACAGACTTCATCATATTTGCTAAACCGTTTTTTCATATATGCCGAACTATCAAGGCCGCTTAAACAATAAAATTATTATCAGCCTGATAGAGTTATTAATTATTTCCACGGTGCTGCTTTCAAAGCTTTAACGAAAACACTGTAAAGCTTAGAAGTTAGAAAACTCGCTTCAATATGCATTGACAAAAGTATTAATTGCTATTGTTGTAACTGAGTCATTGTTAGTAAAAATTTGTCAACATTTTTCTATCCATCCTGTCCAAAATCGGATCCAAAGATCGAAGAATGTTGAAGTCGCAGTCAGCTGGAAGTGGTTGTCAATTAAAGGGTGACACTCTAGTTTTCAACACTTCTAGAGTAGCACTCAAATGAACATGGCCTTCAAATTAAGATTCTACCTTATGTCAATTTAGCTGTATTTCAGAATGTTATAATATTGGAGTTTTGGGTCAAGGTTAAAATAGCAAGCATAACTTTGCAAATATCGACGCAAAAAGATTTTAGTTTTAAATAAGGCTCTGCTTTCATATATTTGCAAATCACTAATGCATGAATTTAAAAAAAGAACCCAAGGGTATATTTCTCTTTGTGCAGTAGCATCTAATCAAAAATGCATTGATTTTAAATAAGTGCAGAGTGACATACATGGATTATCAACACCGAAGAGTGATTTTCAGACATCAGATTAAATGTGGGTGATGCTATGATAAGTGGCTTTAAACGAACACAATGTACTAGGGAAACAAGCGTGATTATTTTGCTGTAGCTCAAATGCAGTAGAAAAAATAAAGGTGTCTAACTTTTCAAGTATTTCAGTCAAATTCGTTGCCTACATAAATGCTGACACTAGTCTTTGTGTTCTGCTGCTGTCAGGTTACAAAACATAGCTCTCCTAGTCTGAGGCATTTAGGTATCTAGAGCAATCTAGGCATTAGTGGTTTCAAGGAAGACCTAAACAATGCGTGTTTAACCACAGTGGTTGACCCCATAGGTCAAGTATTAGCCTAATTAATGACTCAATAAATAGCTACCCAGTCAGGTCACACTAAGCTTAGCAGCAATCGTTCTGAACACTGGCCATTGAAACTGCTCGATGAATGTTAATCCTGATCATTTCTCTAATAGTTTGAAGCAAATAGAAATCCAAACTGCTCTATCGCATGCACACAAGTGGCACACCATTTAGTTTCATAATTAGCTACTAAAGTAGTATATAGAAGTGGTCATCAAAGTACCTTCTACAGTATATGTGTGTTTTGAATAACAATACATTGGTTAAGTATTGTATTACTAAATGAGAAATGACACTAACGAGCATTAATGTCCTTATTGTTCACTTGTATCTGAGAAACCGTCAATTCTGTTTTGACTAGCCGCACATAAACCAGCTTATTTAACTTTTGAATGGAGCTGAGCAATGATATGTGATTCATCAAAGCCATAGCTTATCAGATTTTTATAAATGATAAATCACATTATTTACTATTTCAGTCAGCAGAAAAAGGTAAAGTGCAGAGGAAATAGCAGAATTTGACAAGCGCTGGACTGAAAAATCAGGCAAACTGCCAACAAGATCAGTGTTGGATGCTATACACTCAACGCTGCCTAACAGAAGTGTTATAGTGATTCGGGCTCGAGCTAACAACTTGCTAAAGAAGGCTGCGAGAAAAAATGCCAGCTGATTTTTTTTATGTTGTTGAACCTTCTTATTATCATTGCGTTGTATTTGTCAATAAATGTGCTCTTTTTGAAGACTAAAAGAGACCAACTCCGCAGTAATGCACTTGTATAGTTATTTTGTATCAAGCAGTCTTAGCTATTATTTTATGTACAGAAAATGTGCATAAAACAATGACTATGATAGATAATACAATACCGACAATAGATATTATCTGTTGTACTGCACTGTACACTATGATGTATTATTCAAGCAACAAGCTCTAAGATAAATTATAATAATTCTTTTAAAGAAAAACCAAATATAAGGAAATATGCCACAGCAGCCAGTCTACTGACAACTTACTGTCAAACCGACAAGCCCAAAAATTACTTAGAACGCTGTGCTTGACTAAAAACCATCAGAAATTCACTACACAATGAGAAATATATCTTTTTGGGTCATTTTCCAAATTTAAGTGAATGTGTCTGAGTAGAATGTTTTATCAATTTCTTGACAGTTCAGGGCATTATTATTACTGGTAAAATGTGAACAATAGCACTCAGTATTACTATTGATCAATAAAACCACCCAAAGTCAAGAGATCTAAAGTTAGAAAAAATTTGGTACTGTGCTGGGTCCAGCCCGACTGATCATTGCTAACAATAAATTGCAGTAAGAAAGAAGTTTTGAAAAGCGAAAATGCCCTCAAGATAGAATGTTATTGTATTTTTATTGGCTCTCTATGTGACATTAGGTTTTTGCCTGGGTTCTACATAGGCACAATGGGCTTGTTTGGAATCTACCCAATTTATGGTGGTGTGGTATTGCGCAGGTTTTGCAACCTGACACTCCATTCCCGAGTGGGGAAATGTTTTTACTTAACGTTCTAAGAGTGGCTTAAGATGAATAGAAATTCATTGCTGTTATTGTATGTTAGATTGAGTAACTAAGTATGTTGTGCAAGTAATTCATATTATTACTGTAGATAATATGCACAGCTAGCAAAGATGTGCGTGTTTCATTTTAGCAATCACAGTAACTGAGTTGCGTCCATGCATTGTTACCAACTAATTTTTTTAAGTTTTTGTATGCAGTGCAGCAGCGATATGTGACTGAATAAGAAACTATAACATAGACCATATTTATAAATATTGAGTTACATTATTCGTTTATTTTAGTGAGCAGAAAGTTATGCAGCCTAAAATAAAATTGAGAGTTCAAAAAGCTATGATCGGAAGATTGAGGCAAACTACCGAAAATGCCAGAGCTGTATACTGTTAAAAGAAATTGGTGTTTGAAAATTATAATGATGACTTATGCCCGAGCCCACAACTTACTCAAGAAGCTGCAAAATTACACTGGCAGCAGGGTCTTCTTGTTGTTGAGGCTTTTGTAATATCGCATTAAACTTTACGTCTGAATAAATTTACTCCGTTTGGTGACTAAGCAACGACCATTTTAAGGTACTTGACTAGTTGAATCTTTTAGTATCAAGCATGGTGGCTGTTGTTGTTTTAAATACAAATTTATTGATTCCTACGTTAAAGTTTAACATACTATACAATATGTAAGTTCTAACAACAATTATTGTTGTTTTATACAGATTGTTGTTTTATTGTACAGATTATAGCAGACTCTTAGTTGATCTATAAGTGATAGCAACATCCCAAATTATGTGTAAGCCATGGCACCTCTGCATTGATATGTAAGTTATAGCAACCTCCTAAATGATATATAAATAACAGCAGCTTCCTAATTACTATATAATTCATTGCAGCCTCCTAACTGATATATAAATACTGCCCTGATCTGGCAAAACCCAATAATTGCCTAAACAAAAAGTTTTCAGTACAGCCTTTCGAAGTTTAAATTGGTGCCAACCTGGAAATATTGCACTTAGCACTTCATATTTGTTACAAATATTTGAACATATCATTGTTCACCTCCACTGAAAAATCACAGTTGTTTTGCTCAGTAAAATGAATTTTGGGTCAGTTATTTGGTTTTGACAGAACATTGATGCTACTGGCTTCATGTGAGAGTGATCTGGCAAAACCCAACAATTGAAGTTGTTCTGTTTTGCATGACTATCTTGTTTGTGGTTAGCATTCTGAAAGGCAGGCATAACCAAACAATTCAATGAATCGATTCCCCCATTTTGCTAATTGAAGGGATTAAACTTGCTAATCCCATCAAATGTGACTTATTAGTCAAAATTTGATATATAGTGAATCAACCTGATGGGATTTGTGGTATTGTGTATATTTTATTAGCATGAATGGAAATGATAAAATATGTTGAACATTAAACTGGTTGATACCTTTCGTTTTGAAATTAAGAAAGTGAAAAACAACACAAACAACCCTTCGGCCAAAGATATTAATACTGAATAAATTCGGATGAATATCAGGATATTATTAAAATAAAAAGTGAATTACTCAAAACCAAAGCACAAATTGAACTCATTACTCAAGGTCTGTCTCCTGGTTGCAAGCCAGGCACACTGCCTCATCATCAATTCTGATGTTCAGCCAGAATTGGCGGCGACTTTTTGGCATCATTGGCAGCAGGTTTTTGATGATGCTGTCCTTTTTGGAGGCAGGGATTCTGCGGTCTGCCTTGCGGCTGGGTCTGTCGAAAGGCAGTGTAGCTTTTTTCAAAAGAAAGTCAAGTTCGGTGAACTCACTATCACTATGATAAAGTTTGTAAAAGATTGCTCTGCTACCGCGGCGGAATGGGAGAACTCAAATATCTGCTAGCGCAATTCCAGCTTTCTGCACTTTGGTGGTTGATTTAAGGTTTTTGACCGATACGACGTCCTGATAGCCCATCAGAGTCACGTTTACCCTTTTGGCAGCGATGCACGATTTGAAATCCTCAAAATCTAGTATCTGCCCCATCTTTGTCATGCGTTTCTCCACATCCGCGTGAATGCTGTCAGCAGACATAAACGTATGTCCTGCTTCTAGGAATTTTAATGTCACTGTCTCTGCACTGATATCTGACGAGTTCACTATATCAACAAGTGCTGTCAGCAGAAACCAATTATTATTCTGTGCTGAACAGTTATCGGCAAAATAAACTACATGTTTGAAATCCCTGTTTGAAGCTAGAATTTTGCTTTATACTGTGATAGAACACAACAATTGCAATGGGCAGCATGCTGTCATCCAATCATAACCAAACAAGCCCAATTGTTGGGTTTTGCCAGATGAATACCATTGGTGATATTGAGTTATTGGGTTATGCCATGCCAGAAAATCACACTTCTGGTAGGATTTGACATACCAAATTTTGTGACATGAATTTTCAACCAGAAAACAGGTCAAATCAAGAGAAAAGTCAATTTTGAAAAAAATGTCAATTATTGGGTTTTGCCAGATCAGGGCAGAATAGTAGCTACCAACTATATGAAATTCAAATTATAGTAAACTCTTTTGTGATCTATAAGTCATAGCAACATCCTAAATTCTATGTAACCCATAGCAACCACTGCAATGATATGTAAGTTATAGCAACCTCCTAAATGATATATAAATAGCAGCAGCCACCTAGTTAATATATTATTCATAGCAGTTTCCTAACTGATATATAAATAGTACTGTAGCTACCAACTAGATGAAATTCAAATTATAGCAAACTCTCAGGCGATCTATAAGTGATAGCAGCATCCTAAATTATATGTAACCCATAGCAGCCTCTGCAATGATATGTAAGTTATAGAAACCTCTTAAATGATATATAAATAGCAGCAGCCTCCTAATTAATATATAATTCATTGCAGCCTCCTAACTGATCTATAAATAGTAGCTACCAACTATATGAAATTCAAATTATAGTAAACTCTTACGTGATCTATAAGTCATAGCAGCATCCTAAATTCTATGTAACTCATAGCAACCTCTGCAATGATATGTAAGTTATAGCAACCTCCTAAATGATGTAAAAATAGCAGCAGCCTCCTAATTTATATATAATTCATTGCAGCCTACTAAATGATATATAAATACTAGCTATCAACTATGGGAAATTCAAATTATAGCAAGGTCTTAGGTGATCTATAAGTGATAGCAACATCCTAAATTATATGTAACTTATAGCAGCCTCTGCAATGATATGTAAGTTATAGCAACCTCCTAAATGATATATAAATATCAGCAGCCTGCTAATTAATATATAATTCATAGCAGCCTTCTGACTGATATATAGATAATAGCTATCAACTATGGAAAATTCAAATTATAGCAAGGTCTTAGGTGATCTATAAGTGATTGCAACATCCTAAATTATATGTAACCCATAGCAGCCTCTGCAATGATATGTAAGTTATAGCAACCTCCTAATTGATATATGAATAGCAGCAGCTTCCTAATTAATATATAATTCATAGCAGCCTCCTAACTGATATATAAATAGTAGCTACCAACTATATGAAATTCAAATTATAGTAAACTCCTATGTGATCTATAAGTCATAGCAACATCCTAAATTCTATGTAACTCATAGCAACCTGTGCAATGATATGTAAGATATAGCAACCTCCTAAATGATGTAAAAAAAGCAGCAGTCTCCTAATTAATATATAATTCATAGCAGCCTCCTAACTGATATATAAATAATAGCTATCAACTATGGAAAATTCAAATTATAGCAAGGTCTTAGGTGATCTATAAGTGATAGCATCATCCTAAATTATATGTAACTCATAGCAGCCTCTGCAATGATATGTAAGTAATAGCAACCTCCTAAATGATATATAAATATCAGCAGCCTCCTAATTAATATATAATCCATAGCAGCCTCCTAACTGATATATAAATAATAGCTATCAACTATGGAAAATTCAAATTATAGCAAGGTCTTAGGTGATCTATGAGTGACAGCATCATCCTAAATTATATCTAACTCATAGCAGCCTCTGCAATGATATGTAAGTTATAGCAACCTCCTAAATGATATATAAATATCAGCAGCCTCCTAATTAATATATAATCCATAGCAGCCTCCTAACTGATATATAAATAATAGCTATGCACTATGGAAAATTCAAATTATAGCAAGGTCTTAGGTGATCTATGAGTGACAGCATCATCCTAAATTATATCTAACTCATAGCAGCCTCTGCAATGATATGTAAGTTATAGCAATCTCCTAAATGATATATAAATATCAGCAGCCTCCTAATTAATATATAATCCATAGCAGCCTCCTAACTGATATATAAATAATAGCTATCAACTATGGAAAATTCAAATTATAGCAAGGTCGTACGTGATCTATAAGTGATAGTAACATCCTAAATTATATGTAACTCATAGCCGCCTCTGCAGTGATATGTAAGTTATAGCAACCTCCTAAATGATATATAAATATCAGCAGCCTCCTAATTAATATATAATCGATAGCAGCCTCCTAACTGATATATAAATAATAGCTATCAACTATGGAAAATTCAAATTATAGCAAGGTCTTAGGTGATCTATAAGTGATAGCAACATCCTAAACTATATGTAACTCATAGCAGCCTCTGCAATGATTTGTAAGTTATAGCAACCTCCAAAACAATTTATAAATAGCAGCAGCCTCCTAAATAATATATAACTTATAGCAGCCTTCTCACTGATATATAGATAATTGCTACCAACTATGTGAAATTCAAATTATAGCATTTTCTCAAGTGATCTATAAGTTATAGCAACATACTTCATTATATGTAAATCAGAGCAGCCTCTCAAACAAACAAGTTATAGCAAACTCCTAAATGATATAGATTATGGCATCTTACTAAAGGGTAGGTAAGCTGTGCCATGCTATGTAATGTTTCCATTGTGACTATTACATAAGTTACAATGGTAACATTCTAATTTATGTGTAAGTTGGAGCAATCTGCTAACTGGTAATCATTATTTTTGCTTACTCATTGAGGTATGAATTATTTTACCTTCAAATTGATATGTAATTTACAACAACCATCTAGACATTCTCCAAGTTTTGACAGTTTTTCTAGAATGCATATTTACAAAGTATGATAAGGCGATGAATATATATTGTATGATACCATATTCTCCTAAAATTTCCATAAAAATATATAATAATTAGGAGGTGAATAAATATATATATATCTACAATGTAGATAAATTAGACCATATAGGAGGCTTACCCATATATATTTGCGTTAACTCCTAATCCCTGATATTCCGAAACCTCCTAACTGGTATATATTTATTCAACTCCTAACTCGGAAATATGGGTATATATATATATATATATATATATATATATATATATACTCATGCTACAGACAGTACTGTTTCGGCTATTGAAGCCTCATCAGTGCAGCTCAGAGCTTAGGCAAGGGACACAAATCCCATTACCAATGAGAGTTGACTTCCTGCCATGAAACAACAAAGTTGCTTCACAGACTTTAAGAAAGTCAATGTGCTGGCACCAGAGTGCTCAAATCACAAAAGTGATGAGCTTTGCACAAAGGCTAGTAGTGCCGCACCTCTCACAGAGCGCTCAACCAAACCGAAGTGAGGGAGCATATATATATATATATATATATATATATATATATATATATATATATATATATATATATGCTGGTTATATATATATATATATGCTGGTTATATATATATATATATATATATATATATAACCAGCCGGTATATATATATATATATATATACCGGCTGGTTATCTCTTTGTAATACACATACTTAAGGTTTGTTATCTGCATTGGTGCATGATGAAAGATTTACCAATTGGTGGCGTGGACCAGAGATATTCTAGTTAGGTGTGCCCCATGTTTGCCTTATAGCAGCAGTATCAATAGGAAAGCTGTGTGTGTTTTATCACATTCTGTACTTATATATCCTATCTTGTACAGCTTTGGCACGTAATATAAAGTATATTTGTCAACCATTTTTGAGCCCCACACTATAACCATGTGGGGCGTAGTAACAAAGCCCTTCATTGTAGAGTTTGTTATGAAGATGTAATTAAACTCAGAGCTGTGGTCTATTCAAAATAACTTGTGCAACCTATATATAGATCCTAGAAGTGGCATCATTTATTTTTAAAGGCATGAGGGCAGGTTGCTTCACTAAGCCACTTGAAGATAACCATGTTTTCTTTTGATAATCTTGTTATAACAAACAGACTTGTGGTTCATCACTCTCACCTCAAACTCTTTCAAAAACTCTTGTCTGGACCTCTTTCTGACCAGACTTCATTCAACCTGTAAAGTGGTATTTCAGTCCCTGTTTTATTGGAAGCTAGGCAATGCTAATAGATGCTCATATAGCCATGGGCTGTACCTCTAATGTTGTTGTACTCTCATGATAAGTTATTCTGTTAATAGATTTCTTTGCATGTTGGACTGACAGATGTTGGAGCATATATTCTTCTAAAGATACATTGTATTTCATTTAATTATTTTCCACAGCCTAAAAGATTTATGCTTTGTCCTCAGGTAACTACATAAAAAAATTAAAACAAATGCGCTATATGAAACTATGGGAAAGCTAAATGTAAAATTCAATGATATGTAAGAAACTTGACTAATAAAATTAATAATCAATTAAAAATACTTTTGATTGCCACTTTGTTTTCACGCTAAAGACAAGCGGATGACGGTGTAGCCTTAGTGATACAGGAGATCGATAGTGTGTAGGTAGAGGCAACTCTAACTTACACTACGAGAACTTTAAATCAGCGTATCTTGATTATATTGCTACTCATATCTTTACACACCATTTTTGTTAAATTTTATTTTTAGTTATTAAGTCAAACTTTTCGACTCTAACTTATTCAGGGTTTTGTTTGTATCACTTTCACTTTCGATCACTGTTAAACAGCCTGCAGATTTTTTGAGAATTTGATTCGATGATGTTTGTTCATGTTTCTATATTTATTTCCTGATTCTGAAATAATTGCCTTCATGTTTTTTCACCACTACTACCCTTGCATGGACCTTTTTGTAATTCATTATTTTGAAACTCTACATGGAACTAAGGTTTAATATTATTCGAACACCATAGAACAACACTGTGATGGAGAATTGCATACATCTGTTTTGATTTACAAAACCGCAGTGTTTTGAGGTACTTTGATGTTATATGATAACAACTACTTTCCCTTTCGAGTCGAATGTTTGCTCAGTTGTTACATGTCAAAAAAATTGTTGAGTTAAATTGATTGCGAGTGAGATTTGACTGTAGTGGCCATCATAAGTAGAGGTTTGAATGTAGTTTTTTTTGCCTGTCCAGATGGTACAGTCAAATCTGGGCTCTATAAATCCATAATAACCAGCTGGCTGTTTAGGATGTTTGGAAAGTTAATTTATTGTCTCTTCAATTCGTGACATTTTTCAATTTTGTTACATTAAAGGAAGTAGCAGTATTTTAGCAGCTATTGAATATTGAATTCCCAGCAACAATTCATCGTGTAGGCCTACTTACCACAGCTTCAGTCGACACATCAAACCACCAGTCAATGGTAAAACTATTGATAATGCACCTTGATATGTATCAAACGTGTGAACTGATGTAGAATGTTTCCATGGCGATGGGCTTTATCAAAAATGTTTGACTTACCATGAAGCTCTATTCATTTGTATGAGTTCTGTAGAAAAAAGTAAGTTTAGCAAGGCAGTTTTTTTATTTTAATTTCATATTTATGAAATGTCTAAACCTGTTTATTTTTAGCAACGCAACGTTGTATAACGGTCAAGGTTGTTTTACTGAGTAAGCACTACTTACAGTGATCCCAGTCGGAAGGAGAGTGGCCATGATATATGACACACTGTATGAGGTGTTGACGGTTATATTCTGGGAATAGTATAGCTACATTCTTATTATATTGAGACCTGTAGAGTATGTTAGAAAATGATATCAATTATTGTCAGGGAAATGGCTTGAGATATTGCATGAAATCTTACGCAGAATGCTGTACTATTTGTTTGGTTGTTAGTTTTCTAACAGAACATCTGATGAGGGGAACCGAGCAGAGGATGATAGAACAGACATTAAAGGTTGTCAAAGGTATGCTTCAGTCATACTAGCGTTGGTTTGACATCACTCAACAGGTGCTTTTACAGACTAGCTCCTCTCTGGTTTGGTTCACCTGTTTGGAGAAATTCTTATTTGCTATTACTGAAAGTGAGTGTTAACTCTATGAACTGATTGGCCTGCTGACTCAGTTCAGAGAGGTTTTCTTGAAAATAGGAAGCAATTCTTTTCCATACGTAATTGTCTCATGACTGTGGAAATGGTCCTTGCTGATGCAAGTTGTAGCCTCGGCGAACACATAAACTTTACAATGTTGCTACAGTAAAAGAGATTTTGATTTACCTAGTAATTCTATGTACATATATATGTTATATTCTATGTATATATATACATTCATATATATTAACATATATATGTTAATATATATGTACATACATGTATATATAGTGTTGATATACCATAGTAGAGGGCTGGCTGACTCAATAAATAGTCAAACTAGTTCATACTCACAATATCTGATTCTCCATTATTATGTATACTAGTACGCTCAGCAGTCCTGCACACCGTGAGCGATCATCATGTATAATAAGTAGACGCATAGTTATTATGAGATGTTGCAAGGTGGTTCAGTGTAGCAGGTGGTAGCTCGCTTATCCGCAAAACCGGATATCTGAGTTCAGTTCCTATGTGAGGCATTGGTTTCCTAATTATCTTAGCGTGGCTTCAAACAGACGAACAGACAGACACGGCTTGTATTATAGTAGAGATTGTGGGATATACTAGCTTAGCCTTTGCTTCTCTACCCATGAATAAGTTATCAGGAGGAAGGGATATACTAGCCTAGCCTCTGCTTCTCTACCCATGAATAAGTTATCAGGAGGAAGGGATATACTAGCTTAGCCTCTGCTTCTCTACCCATGAATAAGTTATCAGGAGAAGGTGTCTAGGTACAAACACAGCTACAAACTTTTGCCTTTTTTATGTAATGGCAAACTCTTTGGCTCAGGGTTCTTTCTCCAGAACTGGTACCAAAAAAGTTGAAAAGTTGGTAAGAAAAGAAAGTTGGAAATACAGTAAGTTTTCCAACTTACTGTATTTGGAGGGATATATATATGTACACCATAGTAGAGGGCTGGCTGACTCAATAAATAGTCTAAGTGTATATAGGCAGTGCTCAGGTGTTGAAGGAGCAATGATACTGGAGAACAAATTCTTACAGGAGAAAAAATTTTATTTTATTCTGGAGCTATTTTCTCTTAGAAAAAATTTGAATCGTTTGGCATACTTATACACAAGCAGCAGAGGGCATTAATGACAAACACAGGTTATTATTTTTCTTGCTATGTAGCGTCGAAGCTAGAATCGTCCAAATTTCTGCCTTCTGCGTTTCTGAATTCACGTGTCCTTTAGCTGTTATGAATAGCAGATTTCTTGCAAAGTGATTGTATTGTAAGATAATTTAAAGAACGGAGTTAGGAGTTGTCTTCACAGTGATCTAATTTGCTTTACCTAGGTATTGGTCAACTCGTTAGCCTCACATCCAAGCCAAATAAAGATCAAGTGAAGAGGATAGATACCAAGCTAGACAAGTGCAGAAACCAAGAGTTGAATCCAAACCATGAATTGTGAGTCAAGTATAATTGAATAGTACATCACGCGCGCCTGTCACTTTGGTAACCATTAGTTGATCTTGTGCAGTCTTAGCAGGCAATTAGTTGCGTTAATATTCAATCTATCGTTTTTTTTACGTCATCAAGCCCTTTGCACATGTGCTTGTTCACAAAAAAGACACCATATTTGTAGAAAACGATCGTTATTTTTTTATTTAATAGTACCTTTTGGTGTTTTTTTGATACTGTAATAGAAAAATTGCAAGCAAAAGCATCGTTTTCAAAAATTCATTGCAAAAGCTTCGTGTTTTTAACAATAAAATTGTCTATAAAGATGGCCGATAACGATAAAATGAAGTCACGAAAAAACAAAGGATTGTTACAGACGATTTATAGGTAGTCGAGTGTTGCATAATTCCTGAAGTATTTGATAAAGTATAGCTATTTTGAAAAGCCCACCAATCTTGCCCAAATTAACCCGTTTGCCATCGACTGATCTCAGACTATATCAGAGTTGTCTTTATAAACTAGCTGTGCTACCTGGCATTGCCCGGGTGATAAAAAAGTCTGGACAGAAAATTGATTTGTATTTAACATATAACAACATTTACCATTCCAACTTTCAAACTACATATCATGAGAAAAGTGTTTTGTGTAGTTGAAATAAGTCAAGAGAAAAATGAAAACAACTGTAAAGGATTTAAAACTTTGTCAAATAACTGTAACTTTCAAGCTATTAGCTTGGCACATTGCCAATGGAAAATTGCAGTAAGCTGCTAGGCTTCTAATGGCGGTACTCCATGACATTGCGTCAGCGTTGTTGTCCAGCTGCAGTTATTCTAATAATAGATATAGCCGGAATGCAGACAGACCTACGACATACACACCGACATACTTTGAGAAATACATGTATATATGTAGATTAGTAATAGTTTTCAGTGTGCAAATCTTTAATGTATGTAAAATTTCAACAAATATTTGGCTCAATAATTTCCATTATATTAAGGTTGAAATTTGTCGAAACATTGTAGTTTATAAATCAGATAGATGTATGTAGTTCTCCTTGACATAGTTGGCTTCTACAGTTTACTGTAGAAGCCAGTGTTAGTAGTAGTAGTAGTAGGAATGAAAATGGAAGAAGGTAACGCTTTGTTTAGAGTTCAAATAAGAAATTTAAGTGCTGTAGAGAAATGGAGGGACTGAAAGAAATAATTCAAGTTGAACTGTGAAAATTAGCAAATACAAAATATAATTAAGCTAAACTAATTCAAAGTTCACTTAGTCTAATTTAGACTAGTTCTACTACCATCCCTACTACCATCTTTGCTTCACACAAGCCGTCTCGTCAAAGCTTCACCTTCATGCGACTGTCTATGCCGTAAGGGCGATGTGACAATAAACCTCCAACCTTCTTTTTAATCATTATTACTATCACGGCTTTCAAACTCATTTGGATTTTTTACATCAGATTTTTCGACGTTTTTTGTGATGCTTTTGTTTTAAGGTTATATTTATTGCCAGAGTTTATTTTAGTTGGAGAACAAAATAAATGAAATGCGACGCATTTTTACAGAAATATTTTGTACCAACATATACCGGTTTTGACATAAAAAAATTTGTTGAAACAGTTTATCTTCGCATGTCTGTGATTGACTGTGTTTGTGTAAGTTACCTACTCAGAAGTTTTTAGCGACTAGCAGTTATCGCTGCAGACTATACAATATAGAGACCTTAGAAACTACTGTGTCTCCAGGTTCAAGAGGAAGATGAGAGATCTTGATGATGATGATGACCAACAGCAGCTGCAGCTTTATCAACAGAATTCAGAGGTTTGTTCATCTTAGCAGTTTTATGCATGTTTACTCATTAAAGTTGGCTACTCGAGGTCATCTGTATGGAGTTGCCTGTATTTATTGGAGTTGTCTGTACTTATTAATTTTTTAGCTCTCAAGTATAATCCTTCCAGGTTCAATTAAATAACTCTATTGCGCGCATGCAGCTTAGTTAATCAATTGGCTGCTCACAAGTGATAGACTCGGTGTTACTAAATCGCTTTTATCTCTTTTCGATTAATTTTTGTCTTAATTCTGTTTTTTATTCAAGAAGGCGTCGCGAGCTACATTTCTATATTAAAATAATGTAGCTATGTACAAGTAAAGAAACTTTTTACAAGCAAAACAGAAACAAATTGCATCAAATCACTAAATGATTAAAAAAAGTACTACCTACTAAAAGCATGAAAAACAAAGCCAACTTGGCGAGCTATAAATTTAGGTTTTAGGCACATTTGTTAGGATAAGAAGTAAAAAATCATTCACATACCCCAAGCTGAGATAATTGTGATTATGTAAAACGTGGTTGATCATCTCCTCATTGTATTCAGCTGTTGTTGAGTAATTATTATTGACATTATGCACAATGTTAGCGACAAGTAGTGAGGCTGCTTGAAAATCAAATCATACTACATCCAAATTTACTCAACTCGCAAAAAACTATCACAGCAGTCAAACTCAATCAGATAGTAGCAACTATCATTATTACTCGAAGTCTCGCGCACCCTTTATTCAAAGTCTAATACTTAACAGTAGGTAAATGTTATAATCACATCTGCTCTTGAGACTTATCTATAGCTAGTGGTAAAGTAATAAAGCTATAGCATTGGAATATAATGTTGAAATTATAATGATACTTTTAAAAAAACCGATCAGTGTTGCTGATTTTGCGGATTTTTCTTACACCAACTTGAGATATAAAGTTTTACTGGTCCGTTTTATGAGCTCCAACATACAGCAAACTCGTACTTATTTAAAAGCATAGAATGTGTAATTTTGTAATATTGCAACATAATTATGATATAGCAAACGATTTTTAAACAAATCACTTGACAAGTTGCTCCCAAAAAGTTTATGATACAGCCCAGGGGATAGCATCTTCCCGAATAATTTGGGGTTTGACCTGGAGGTTAATGCTATATCAATTTTTTGCTACCAAATGATTCTCACGTCTCAGCTGTGCATCGAAAGTTAAAATTGCACAGATTGGTTTCGATTCTTCTGCTCTTATTGAAGTTGTCTACTCCTATTGAAATTGTTTATACCCAAGACAAATGTTATGTTAATATAAGACCTTCTGCCTATTAATATACATAGATGTTATCGCGTTATTATCTGCATTAATAAATATGCATATAATATATAGTACGTGTATGTATATACCACTCAAGACACATTGCAGTTAATAATGCATATGCTGTGTACATTTCTGCATCTGGTGGTTAGCTTGCTTTTCACACACAATCCTCAGTCCAGTCAACTTCACACCTGCTGATGCTGTCACTAATGTCAACAGTTGTACTATCGAGTAAGCCTTATGACCTCTGTTTTCTTTGTCGTAGGAACAGCTTAAGATGGAGCAGGATTTGATGACAATCCATTAAGAAGCCGAGAGGGTATTCTAGCTATTTGGTGTCGCCCGTAGTACCTTTTGGGTTGCATAGCGCATACAGAAGGTCGAATTATGTTTGTATTTGCTGGCAAGGAAAATGGGAGAAAGCAGTATGACACTTGTTGGCAGAGATTTGGGTAGACGAGTAAACTGTTATGAGAACACAAATCCTAAGTTATATTATGTCTGCCTTGTCTTTTTCTCCTTGATCTAATAGCGTACTACCTCAGAAATAACAAAATAGGTTCTCCTTGGATTTGTAGTTGTGTTATCCTGATTTGTAAGTTATCTAGATCTTTATGTTGTCTGGATGCTTATGTTATCCAGTTCATTGTACTATCCAGATCTCTGTCTATTACAATTTGTGACAATATAGTCACTGTTTAGCTATGTTTAGCTTCTTTAAAAGCTATCAATAAAGTTCTAATTACAGAATTTACGTTGATGCAGTATGTTCAGTTGTGGTGAATTGAAACAGGTTTGAAGTGAATCCATCTTGGGTAACAATTCAAGAGGCTCGTCACAGTGACTCATACAAAACATTATTAGCGCTATTTTGAGTGTACCAACCGAAAGATTGGTAGACTCATAGTTACTAGAGATTACCAGAAACTGGCAGCACGCTTGGCATTGCCGGCGATTTCTTCCAGTTTTAATCAGATTGTCAGTAGGTTGGTCAGCAGGGTTTTAGCTGCTTCTCAGTAACCAGATAGAACATTGAAGCCAAATATTTTTAGTGACCTGGCGGAAGGCTCAGAGCATATTCATGCCAAGTTTGGATGACATCGGCCAAAAAAACTGGAAGCACAGAAGTATTTGTTTACGCAGACAGACAGTGAAAGTTGGATTTATTAAGAGTTGACCATCTCATCTACCATCGCATATCTTGTCTTAATTTTAGGAATTGTGTCAAACGCTCATTTTGTTGTGTAGTTGGAAAATATTTTTAGTAGCCATCCTTGCTTTCAGCTCAGCTTATTTTTCTTAAGGTGCTCACTGTAAAAGGTTGCTTCTGGCACATGATCTGCTCTAAGACTCTCGCTCACTCAGGAATGCAAACAGCGACTGCAGTAATGCATGACCTAAGGCTTGCTATATACGCTATATACACGCTATATATACTCAGGATATGCAGTAATGCATGACTTAAGGCTTGCTATATACGCTATATACACGCTATATATACTCAGGATATGAAGTAATGCATGACCTAAGGCTTGCTATATATGCTATATACACGCTATATATACTCAGGACTTCGAAAACAAATTTATTAATTTACCAATTTGTACAACTCGATAGCCACACTTAGGGAGCAAAGGCTTGCGAAATAAATAACTCCAAAAATCTCAAGAATGTTTGTGGATATGAGCTCAGTCTACAGAGCCTGTTGGCCACTTGAAGGTGTGAAATATATTCCGCTTCCTCAATGGCTGCCCAAGTTGGCTCATTTTAAAGTCTAAACTGATTAAGTCCTTTGATCTCTTCACTCCTTTGCCTACAATTACAAGGATTTCAAAAATTCTCTCGACGGAAACCATTTACAGTCACATCACTCCCACTAACTAATGAGATTTAGAGCTCAAAGTACAATTTACCATGTCTTCGTTGAGAAGTAGGAGCTAAAACTTAAATAGTGTATGAATAAAGATTGCTACCAGAGTTTGACAGCAACTGCAGGTGGCATATCAGGAAAATACTGATGCCGAAGTACATTAATGATATTATTTCATATGACCATAGTGTTTAGTATGCGACATTTAAAGCGAATTTGTTAGTTCTTGTAATACAAAAGTACTTTGTTAATATTATTTAGAGTTACTATGTTAGTTTGTAAGAAGGATTAGCATACATGTAGCTTGTACAAACCCCCTTACATATTGCTGCCTAGTAACTGCTGATTACATAACAATGTGGATAAATATCATTATTTTAGGCTTTTCTTATTTTAATTGCTAATATGTATGTCAAGTTTAATAATCACTTTTACTATTTTATCATTAATTCAGTTGTCTATCATAACATCAATTCAGTTGTCTATCATAACATCAATTGCCTATAAATTAATATTTGGAATGAATCAGACTATTGACAATGTCAGAAAACCTGACTCAGGCTTAGCCTATGCTCTCTAGTTCGAAGTTTACTAGCAAACTCAAATTTGGAAATTGAAGTTGCTCGAATCTGCTGCATTATTTGTTTGCTTAACGGTTATGAATACCATAAATAAATAATTACTGCTAAATAAAAGTATTAGTGATTTTAATAGCTACTTATTATAATTGACTAGTAGCTTCCCAGTCGTGTGCTGTGAGAGATGATCAGGTGTAATAACTATGTGTACAATTATTCTGCATTGCTAATGGGTAATTGATTAGCTGAGCTGCCAGAGTGTCGGTACGATGCTGAATGTCATGAGTTTTAGTTATCCCTCCAACTGAGACTTTGGAAAGATGAAAGCAGCTTTTATTATAGGAAAAAAGTGAAAAAGTTTTTGCTGGTGTCGATACCCAGTATAAAATTCAAATTTAGCTCACTGAAATGTTAAACTTAAAATGACTGTTCATGTTTCAAGAAGGTAGGAATCCTATCTGTCACCATTTGTGTAGATAAGATGTATGCAACTTTATTATTATCAATTTATGTATCTGGAAGATTGTAAGGACCAATGCGCTGTAAAAGACAGTCACGGCTAATCTGTAGCAGAGATAATAAATCTCTCTTTTGGTTTCAGGCTAACCACCACATTCACAGATACAGTCTCTGTAGATTTAGATAAATACCATTCTTCAATATGAAACAGCGCGCAATCTTGTAACTGTAGCAGAGAGGGTTGCTATTTTAAATTTCAGACATGAAAGATGAAGCTAATAAGAATAAATTCTTATTTGTTGTGATTTAAGAACTACAAGCTCGCTCTGGGCTAACTTACCAATATCTGCAGAAGTATTCCATTGAGTTGTAGACTTAAACCACTCTGGAGATGGACCTGGTATAGCGGGAAGACGATTCCAGGCAGTTATTGTAACTTTTCCTCGTCTAATGTCTTTTTCAGTGACAAATCGTCTTCGCTTTTTTACTCCTGAAAGTTCGTCGATAACCTAAAAAATGAGCATATTGGTTTTGATTGCAATGATCTACTGAATATGTTGCTGTTGAAGTGTTATCGCAAATGAAATTGAGAACCAACATCTTCTATTGTGTCTTTACCATGTTTCTATTTTCATCACTTCAACATGAACTGCTGCCAAGTATAACAATGCTAGCTGTAATAAACATACTATTATTCATAGCTTTTTCACACATTCCCACTAGGAACTTTCAATATTTATTGAAAGTTCTTGCCTCCACCTAATCCCTACCCTCAGCCTTAATAACAACATTGGCCCAACCAAATTTGAAAATCACAATAAAAAAATCCAAACTAAGAGTAATCTACTCATGTTACTTAATAAAGATATCACTCTAATGCCCCATTTTGGGGTGAATGTGATTAATTGATTTGACTTGACTACATGATAAACTAGTAAACACTTATGTTTGACACTCTATTTACCTACATCAGAGTTGTTCATATATTCACACTGTGATGATCAGTTTGATAATGTCCTTCGGCTAAAGTAGTGCGCAACGTCTGATCAAGGCATAACATACCTGCGGATCTATATCGTTCAAATAGACGCTCGGTATTTTCATGTAATGTTGAGAGCATCACTTTCGGGTGTTGCTGTTCTTTAAATAATTGCTATTTCCATGAAGTCTGATAAAATCATACGTAACTCAAATTCTGAACAGGAAGATATTTGCTGCGCAGAAGAAACCTTGAGCGTACACAGTTACGGTAGTTTTAGAGAATAGCTAATAGCATATACTTCTCAAAGTGCTTAAAGGTTTTAGATATTGATCTACAGCGACAGCTATTTAGGATTTTGATCATTTTCGTTTACGTATATCGAGTCGTTTAGTAGCATTAAGCTATTTGTATTATCAATTTTAAACTAATAATTAGGAGTGCACATGTAGCCCATTGATCTAGAGTGTCTGAACCGCTAACAACAGGTTGGGGTTTCATACCCAAAGGGATCACTAGTGGTGACAGGAATGATAGCTCTCTCCAACTGAGCCTGTCTCCAGCCATTGAGATTTTCTTACCACTGGGCTCAGACATGTCCAGACGAGCACATAGAGCCACTTATAGCAACATTAGGCCTGTTCTTAAAACAACAGCTTCCACAGCCTCTGCATGCCATAAGCAGAAAACATGCTGGATCTTAGACGGGTTTTTCACACATGGCACTATTTTAAACTGGTGTGAAGGCCAATAGCAGTCGACATCTTCGAATATTGCTATTTTTTTTTTGTTTAATGATGATTCTCACATGTTATTTTTCAAACATCAAGAATCGTAGGAAAAGCTTCCTCTGAAAATCAACTTTGCAATACTTTATTTCATGGTTCCATTCATAAAGGGGCTGTGAAGGATGATCTTCAACTAAGCCAAACACAGTGAATGCATCATGACATATTCTAAAGCAAGCTACTCATTTTGCTGTTCTTGTATGTCAGCCCGAATTCGGGGTTACCTTGTCATACTCTTCCGCCAGGAAACCATAATTTTTTTCAAACTTTCGACGACTGACATCGATTTTTGCTGTTAATTCTTTCCTGAAACATTAAAAAGTATAACACTGTTAAAAGGTTTTATTGCCATGGTCTATGATTGGTCAAGGCTAGGATGGACTAGTACAGAGTTGTACTAGCTTTTTTGAAAGCAAAGAAAACTGAGTGAAGCAGCAATACTTGTCACGATAGAGTGTAATTCGTGTGAAATAATGTGTTATTTAAAATTACTTATAATCAAATGAGTTTCACTATCGAACAGTTAAAGCCACAACTAATGTGTTTTCTTGACCGACAGCCTTGGTTATTCTAGCAGATCTTATATACGGTACTTGTGCGGTAATATCCTTAACAAGCTTACCATCTGTCCACGCTTTCCCTCGTCTCCTCTACAAACCTAGGTGCTTTGTTTTCCATTACCAACAGATGCAAAAATATATGTATGCTTGTTCACTGTCTAACATTCCATTCGATATAGAACTATTTTAATTATGTGTGTGGCAATAACAGCCTGTTATATTTATTTTCAATTGACTGCATTAATTATTTAATTCTTGAAGATCGATATAAAAATTGCTTTTAGCTCCAGTAAACACTGACTTGAAAAGGCTCGGTGTGTGATGTGATATGTCAAAACGCAATGTGTATATATTACTCTTATTACCAAGCCTATTTCGAGAAAATATCAGATGACATATTCTTTTTCGTTTAACAAGTTGGTAGCTATAAAAACAGTAGAAGAAACAGTTCTTGGAGTGTTGAAAAGGGTGAGGAAGCTACTGATAGGCTGATTTTATGTATCATTTGGGTACCTCTTGAATACGAACTAATGTCATCTTGCCTTTGCGCAAGCAAGCGTAGTGTTTAGGCAGTAGGGAATCAGCAGATGTAAATTAGTCATACATTTCCGGACTCGCAACTACCACACCTACAGAGGTCTTATTTCAATTTGTCTTCAAAGCTTGTATAAAAAACACAAGGAACTTCAAACATCCCGTTTTGTTTTATCAGTGAATTTATGTCTAGCAGTTTTTTAGCGCTCTTATCGCACACCAAAACAACAGCTTGAAGCACATGTTAGTTTCACTGCTACAGAGCCCATGTATTTGGTATCAAGTATACTAAAAAATTCTGTTTTAACCATAATTAAATGCATTACTGCGCATCAACTCAAACATTTGAACTATTTTTTCATAACCAACTTGGAGCAGCTAAAAAAATTCATTTATCAGGCAGCATTACAGTTTCAGATGTGTTAGTGATCATACCAAGTAATAATCCTTGTGGACCACTAATGCCTTGTTTATAAACATCTGCCTGGTTCTTAAATTGATGAGGAACTGCATCCACCATCTGCTTGGTCTGATGAAGATTTCATCAGACCAAGCACAAATTATCAAATTAACCACTCTTTACATTGATATAATGACATGGGCACTTGCATAAAATCACATTTATGTAATTTCTTCTCATGTAGCATCCAACAACAGGATAGAGGAAAATGCTAGGAATGTTCACGAATCAATCGTACACGCGTTTATAATCTTTGGTGACGCATTCATATTTCAATGATTTACTACTTTGCAAAACCAGCTTTAGTATTGAACTGGTTGGCACTTTGATCATGATATACATTATATGAACTACATACCTATAATATATAAGTATAAGGAAACAGACAGTAACAATTTGCAGATGCTATCATCTTTTAATGTCCGTTAAAACAACATGGTTGCGTCACAAGTCAGTTTACATACACCTCAAAGCAAAAATCTGATATCCTTAGGAACTTTATACACAGCTTGTATTTCCAGAGTAAAAATGCTGACAACAAGTAACATTTGTACAGTCTACGTTGTAAAATGTTTATAAGAATCATTTCATGCAATGCTGATGGTCTATATATACACAGTTGCAAGAGTACGAACTATACACATACACGAGCTATAAAACATTCGAGGTTATCTAATTCCGAGTCTATTTGCTTTCATGATCACCACGGTCTCGATCATTTCTTCCGAGTCTGTCTATGATGGGAGAGGCGGAGAAAGAAAGCTTCAATGAGAAGGGCATCTTACCAGCTACAATATGATTCAAAGATAAAAGTACACCTGGAGACACCGAATAAAAGGACCTAATTATACCTTTATACACCCAACTGAATTGACACAGGAGGCAGCATTTTTACTCCATTTGTAAGTGCTACGCTGTCAAAAGTTAACGCTGTCAATCAAAAGTATGGATTTTTATTCATTGGAATTGACCAGTAAGATAAACAGAACTCACAAGGGTTTGGTATGCTTGTATGGTTGGCGCAGACAATGGTTTCGCAGGCCTCATTCAACCCAGAATACTCAATAAGACCAGCAGCACTGCGTGCTCCACTTCGAACAGGAAACAATCTAATCCTCTCCGGCACGGGAGTACCAGTCTTCTTCATTACCTCCATCATCTCCTCTTCAGTGAAGGTTGGTGGAGCATTGAAGAAGTGCAGAACCTGTAACAGGTATTGAAGCACTAACAACTGCGACTTTTAGACTTTCTGCATCTCATGTGTTGGAGACAAGGTTTTTGACAGTGACGTTAATAGTGATAAGCAATGCTGGGTTAAATGAAGAAAAGTGGACGAATGAACGATAAAAGAATAAAAACACACCTTGGTAGGTGGGGAGAACCTTGTTTTGTTGATACTGTCGGGACTGAAGAACCTGTTGTTTTTATTACTGGAGAAGTCAACAGCTGACGGAGTTCCATCATCAAGTTCACTGGGGTTCGGGTGGATCTTCACAAATTCTTGTTTGCTGAAGCTCACAGACAAAGCCTTACCTACAGAATAGCAGGCAGATTCCTAGTTTAGATAATTGCCCACAGATGAGACTAACTGTGACAAAAAAGTTGCTTAGACAAAAGAGGACGGGTCTACTCACCATAGAAGAAGGCATGATTTAGGTTCATGATAGCCCTCTCACAAGAAGCTGGATCCTGCATGTTTACCATGGCCCCGCCTTCTTTGGTCCTCAAAATTTTAATCTGTAACCAAAGATATGCGATAAAACGACAGAAAACACCTGGCGAAATACAGCCTAGACATGAAATGGAAAGACAATTCACAGCTCGTCAACAAAACAAAGAAACGGGAAAAAGCCAGTACTTACAGTGACGACATTGCCATATATGCAGAATATGTTGAAGAGCTTTTCACATGTGAATTTGCCAGGAGCGAGACCATAAACAAGGAGAACAGAACCAGGCACAGGACCATTACCTGGTCCACCCATGCCACCCATACCCATTGGTCCACCCATATTTCCTCCACCTCTTCCACCTGTCAATATACATGTTTAATGTAAAGGAACAATTCTTTAGTGGCCAAACCTGAAACAATTATAAGAAATTACATTGCACTAGCCATTGTAAGAATGTACACCCACCTTGAAAACCACCTCTTCCTTGAAAACCACCTCGACCTCCTCTACCACCAAATCCACCCTGTACAGAAAAGATAGGTCAAGAACTCAAACCAAGCATATCATTCACAGTTTTCAAGTAAGTAACATCATGCGCTAACCCATAGTATCAAGGTCAATTTGACCAAACTGGTCTTCTTACCCATCATATAATACTTACGCCATTAAAATTGCCACCCATATTTCCTCCACCTCCCATATTGCCCATTCCCCCACTCATGTTGTTGCCCATGTTTCCGCCTCGATTGTTACCGAATCCACTTCCAGGACCATTGAAGGAGTCATTGCCACCCATACCACCTACAAAACAAATTATCAAAGTATTAACAATGACTAACATTGACGTGACAATAATCAATTTTGAGACAAATCAAGAGGACTATACCTCGCTGGTTGAAGCCCTGACTAGAAAAGGGTTCATTGAACGAATTCTGGTTGTTGCCACCATCATCCCATCCACTGTTGCCACCACCGAAGCCACCTGAAGGACCATCACCTAATAATGCCCCCTTGCCGCCTACAAGTAGAATGTGTACTGTGCTAGGACCAGTCAATATCCTTCCAACACAGCAAGCTTTTCCCTAAGGCTATTATAAAATACAAGACAAAACGAGACAGTAATATCCAACCTGGTCATAGCGAGATCATAAGTATCCATGGTAGGTGTCCAGACAATTCAGACAAGTTTATTGATTGGTAAGTGAGATAGATAACATACAATACCGCTAAGGAGAGAGGTGGCTGCCTAGCCAATGTACTCGGCCCAAGGTTGCACCTTCCAGATGAACTCTCTGGCACAACACGCCTCCGTACAAAGGCCCTGTATACAGGTAATACAATAAAACCAGCCCCTCAAAAATATGGTATATACACAACAGAAGTAAAAGTTGTCATGACAACAATTGCATTATATGAAGTCTAATGGAGAAAGTAACAACGTTGAAAAAAAAACAGCAAAATAAGTATAGCTATCTGCAACTTGTCAAAATGAAGCGAACAAATGGAAAACCTATAATTGAAAAGGAATACGTAAATAACGGACATGACAATTCAGAGGAATGTTATATCATAAGTGAATAACATAAAACGATTTTGTGAAGAATCAATCACATGCAATGTAAGCCATTATGTGGTACTACCATGGAATGTCTTGCTAAAGCTGCTGTTATGCAGTCTAACAGATGCACTGAATAGTGAAAGTTCATATTCCTGTGTGTTCTGTTCCAAATATTGTCTAGGGCATAAACCAACAACCTTGTTTATGGACAATGTTTATGTTACAATTTTTTTTTCAGAAACATTCCATCTTCGTATTGCGTTGATACATTTTACCTTCTTTATCAACTTGTGATGCTGTGAGATAATTCATATACTGTTTGCAGCCGTCAACTTGTTGATGATTTCCTTATATTTAAAGACGTGTGGCTGCTCTTGTCATATATATATATGCCTTCTCTGTGAATGGAGACTTTTCTGTTCTGCGCATGTAATTATAAGCTCTTAGGTTGCCAACCCATTAAAATTGTCAAGGACGAGCAGCAATCTTTGGACATGCCTCAACATGCGCAAGTGTTCTGTATCTGTATAGCCATTGAATGGGTGGTTTTGTGCAGACTATGAAGTTCATGCACCGATACTATGTCAATGCCAAATGTGACCCAACTAGAGAGTGAAATATGCTGCAGTTGACCGTTTTGTGGATGTAGTCTTGTAACTTAGCTTTTCAGCAGTGTATCACAATACAGGCAGAGCGTGAAAACATAATTTTTAGTCAAAACACTAGATAAAATGCAAGTAAAATCTGATAGTGACTAGACAACTAACATCAGCGCTTAAAAAATGCCTGAATCAAAGCATGCAGTATTCCAAATCATAAACAACTTTAGGTGCACTTATAGTTTTAAATTGTATCAGTTTTACTAAACTCTTACGAAATAAAACTATAGAGTACACAGCTGTGTGAAACACATCTGCAGTATAGTATACTTTATAATGTCGCGCTAGGACACTACTGGACAAATAGAGCAATGCTTTATGATCTACAAATATACTGTGAGATGGGATGGTAATTCTAATAACATGAAAGGAAACCTGATCAGTCTTGGTTGATACAGAGTGAGACGACTCTTAGCCTTTCATTATACAACACTGTCCCAGGTTATGATGCTGTGACCACTTATGATCACTGATAAGATGTAAATTTATACTGCATTTGAATATTTTAACATATTTACATTCTGCATTTTTTCAATTATATAAATGAACATCTCAATATTTTCATAATTTCAACAATTCAACTAGCATTTTGTTATAACATAATCAACAAACCTATCTAAAATGTTGTTTGTTACAAATTTATGAAATATTTTGATGACCGATCGTTTTCTTAGCCTGATATGACCGATAATATTGGCTAAGAATATTATTAACAAGCAGAACCTTATTACTGTTTTAGCAATTAATGAGAAATGAAATGTCTCATCCATCATATGCTAAATTTGCTTTATTACTGTCGCCATCTCATTATTACAACAGATATAATTATAATTTTTAGGGAATCGGTTTTAACATGTCGTTACAACTGACTAGGTACAGTAGACACTCCTACAACATAAATAATCTGTTCCAGGAACATTTACATTATCTGGATTTTATGTTATACGAACAGTAAAATTGGCTAATAATCCATTCAAAGATCTTTCCAAACCCGCCCTTTTCACCATGAAGAAAAAAATGACTAAATTTTCAACTTGTTTGCTGTACCATAACTGCAGTAATCATTAAGTTTGCATCGACAACTCTTCTTTTTCTGATCAATTTCACTAGTTTTAAAGACTGATTGCAGGAATTTCCTGATAAGTTGATGAGAAATTTTTCTAGACAGCAGTCTATTCTGCAAAGTAAAACTAATAACAAATATTTTATACGTCTACAATAAAGCAGGACAAGAATATTTTTTTCCACATAAAAAGGTGTCTACCGGTTCGTCATTCAACTGTATCTAGGGAGTCAAGGTTAAGATAAGACAACTTTCGCCGATAATCCAACTCATGACATTCAGATTAGTAGACCGACGCTGTAACACTTGCGCCCAATCAATTGCCTTCAAGTATTTATTTATTGGGCAGGTGTTTTGCCAACAACTCTGATGATCTATCATGACGAACAAAAATGTAATGGAAGTTCTATCTATAATATATACAGCATTATACAGATGTTGTTCTTTCTCTCACATGTGCGACGAGATGTGTTACCATTCAATTAGAATTTGAGAACTTGTCCCGGCTTGACACTTGATGTTATATCGAATTTTTACATAGTGCAAAACAAAACTTTGCATAAACATTTTACGTTATCTGGAATTTATGTTATAGGAGCGTCTATGGTATATTTAAATTTTAACAAAGTGAGATGTTTCATCTAACATGAAATCATCTCCCAGTTGCAATGCAGATATGCTTGTGTAAACATTGTTTTTTACCAATGACTAAATGTATGAAAGTTAATTAAGCTTAATTGGGCTATGATATGCATCAAGAGTGAACCTTAAGTTCATGGTAACCTGTAAAAGAAGAAACTGCAGCAAGTAGTACATTTCATTGCTGACGGACAATTATTTCTGATGCAATGTTATTCCATTCTCATTATTGACAATGATATACAGACAATGACGAGTGCAAGATTGCATTTGGAATCGATCCTTTTTGTTGACAAGTACTTGCAGTGTGAGAAGCTTACTTTTATAAATTCTGAACAATTGCTTGTACGATGTTACTATTTTCCATGAATCACTTTGATTATACAAATTGAACCAGTATTATAGCGTTTGGGATTGCTTCATTGCATTGAGCCAGTGGACGATGTTTGATCAGTTGTAACCACAAATGACCAACTACATTGATTTCTATATACATTTCATACATCTGACAAATACTTTCATTGAAACCTCATGGCGTTTTCGATTTGCAAACATTTTGTAGAAAGTTTGGTTAGAATCGTCCATTGTTATCATGAAACAAGACGGCATAATAGAATGACTAGGAGGAACTCACCACCAGCTCCTGGGTTAGGGTTTGTGAAATCAAATGTGTCCTTGTCATTTTTTGTTACATTCAGTCTTGTCAGATCAGGCTACAAACAGTTCACCAATGTTTATATCACACTTGTGGTTTCTCTGACCACAAACAGATGTTGCACAGCAGAAGACAATCATCAGGTTGAAAATGTAAAATAATACTCACCCCAGCAAACTCAATTTTGAGTGTACAACAACCAGAGTAAACATCACAGCCATTTAGGGTCTGCTTGGCTTTTTGTGCCGAGTCGTATGAATCAAATTCGACAAGAGCGGTGACATTCTGCTTGCGCATGATCATTATACGAAGAACTTCACCATGTGGTGAGCAGATCGTTTGGATAACATCCTACAATAAAACACGGATATATGGGGAGACATCGGTAGTGACAAAAGACCTTTGCAACACCCGAATAGTTATATACAAGGCAACAACTTTTAAACTCACCACGGTGATGGGGTATTTAGGATTCTGAACTACAATCACTAAGATCTTGCTTTCTGCTGATGAGTGCATTGGTCCACCACCCATTCCAACATCGAAATCTGGCATACCTCTAAAATGAGATCAAGAACTTTGTAGATGAATAACATTTTTGGGAATTGGAAAACGAAGATCAACATTTAATTTTAAAACAGGCAGCAAATCACTGCTTGTACATTTACATATAAAACATGTCATTGCGGTACAATTTCTTTACATAATATAGCTGCAATGAGGCCAAATCACAAAATCAAAAGACATAACCATCATGTAAATTGATATGATAAGTACTGCACCACAAGCTTCTGCATAACTTTCCGATCTGGAAATCGCCGAAACACTTTTTGGTTGTCAAGAGAGAATAACGCTAGCTAGTGATATGAGAAGATACCTTGTGGAAACTTAAAGATATGCAAAATGAAAAGCATAGGCAATATGAAATCCTTCATCTAGCATTACAACTGCAACAACGCTAGGTAAAATGCAGTAGTAAGGCAAAACAGTTTCTGTAAAATTCCGAGACATCCAGTTCGATTTGAGACCGCATATCTTTGTAACTGCTTTGCTATCCTATGAGTAACTCAACTGTTATGCCAAATGCTTGCACAAGCATTTCTTTTATAGAACTGTCTTGCTGTATAATAATTTGGCCACTATATATGGCTGTATAAAAATTCAACCACTATATATGGTTGTATAATAACTCAGCCACTATATATACAGTGTAGCTGTTAAGCGTAAAAGATATTCAAGGGAACATCGATAAGTCTTAGTCAAGTCTAAAGAACAAGTACAATTATTGTGGTCAAAGGGAAACTTTACAGTCTAACCTTAACATTCATCTTATTCTATTACAAATATATACAGTACAGAAGAGAGCATAAAACATCCAGAGTAGACAATTATGTGAAAATTACACCACAAGCCTTCCTAACGGGACTAGTTTCTAGTAGAACAGTGATATTAAGTGACAAACTCCATGTTTTCATGATGCGTATGACCTTGAATCAAACATGAATGAAGAAATAAGTAGGAATTTTAATCCCAGTGATATATTGTGTGGTAGTAAAGAGCAGCTTGACATTTTGCTATGTATGCTTCAAGCCCATCTACGTGACCATGCAGTATGACAGCACACTTATTACATTTTGCCTTAAAATCTTTGCCTTCTGCAGTTCATGTGAAAATCTGCCAAACGGGATCCTATTTGAGAGGCATTTTGAAAATTTATGGCACAACTTTAAAACTTTTCAAAGCACAAAAAACTTTTATAAACTGAATTCTAACAATCCAATTGCAAACTTATAACTTTTTTGCCCAAAACGATTTTGCTTTAATTTCCAATTATGAGCTATCTCCTCTCACGAACAAAACTCAGAAAGCTTTTCATTCATTATTAGAGACGATGATGGAATTAATATATTTCACACGATTTTCATATTGCACCAGTAAAAGGATCATCATATTACTTGATAAAAGCAATTGAAAATGAAATTAACTAATCCATTGCGCTAGGATTTCATGTAGTTGCAACTTGAGCTCCAACACCACCTTACTACAAATACCATAAAAACAAGTTTTTTTGACTGGTTTAAACTGAGCCAACGTTGGACATTCACATTGATTCCAGTGCCATGTTGAAAAAGCTAAGGAGTTGTATTCTCTTAGTTATTAATTAGCGATGCATATACGTGAAAGTTGATCGAGAAAGGATGAATGGAAGTATTGAAAATGTTTCAAACTGAATAGCTAGCGTGGTATTTTAATGTGCATCATTTGCAAGCGCTGTTTCCATTATTCACAAGCATGATGGAAACGATAAAGTTTCCATTATTCACAAGCATGATGGAAACGATAAAGTTTAGCGGATTGCAAAACTCGTGAATTTATGCTGTTCCCATGATGCGATTGACTTGCAGACTGGCTCAAATTTGTGCATCACGCGTGTCATGGAAACATAGTGACTGACTGATAGCATGGTAACTTTTGTTAGGCAATTAAATTGAATTAGTCTTCTAAATACCATATTTTAAGATAACCCACACAAAATAGATACATACATCAAGACATCATACATGTAATAGCCCTATCTCAGCCTTTTAAAATTACTTAATCTTAGCGCTACTATGATTGGCTTTAAACATAAATCTGTTAGCTTACTCTGGTCGTTTGATGCTGTCACTGGTAGAAAAATTGAAAAATGCTGGCTGCCCACAAACATATATGGCGCTTGACTCTGAGAATCTCACTACTTGTTTAGCAGAATCAACATTCTACAACACAAGAGTGAAATGATGCACTCAAACTTTGCAGGTTTGAAAACAGATAAAGAAGGTTTACGAAACTGACATTTTATGAGCTTGCATGTGATCAATAATGGACAGTCGCAAGAAAATGCCTACCTCAAATTCGACTAAGGCTTGTCGGTTGCGTGGAATCATCATGACATAAGATACACGACCAAAGTTCTTCACAGCTTCCACTAAATCATTTTGTGTTGCATACTCTCTCAAACCTCTGACATGAAGAACCCTTGACGGAGGAGCATTGTGTCTCTCTACATCAGGCTGT
The DNA here is from genome assembly GCF_963576615.1 of Watersipora subatra. Lineage (NCBI taxonomy): Eukaryota > Metazoa > Bryozoa > Gymnolaemata > Cheilostomatida > Watersiporidae > Watersipora > Watersipora subatra. The sequence goes on from NC_088714.1 coordinate 64,553,703, forward strand.
AATGAATTTTCTGTCGGTCACATACATTAATCTAATGCTTCTAGCAATATCTCCACGCTGTAGCCAGAACAACAATATTGAGAACACATAGCTAACAAAAAGTTAATCATCATGCATTAAAAATAGAATAAGTGGAGATTTCTTAGAGGTTTATGCAGACAACTACTGAATTATGGACTGTATTTTACCTAGTATTCACAATGCCTTGAAATTTACATTAAAACCCATTTTATTACAGTTCATCCCACAACACGACATTAATTTGTTGTGGTGTTAGCATCGTAAGGCAAAAATGTTGTATACAGGGGTAAAACCCATAGTACATATCTGATGCAAACACCCCCTGGTAAAAACCATTCAAACTTTATACAAACACCGTACATATTAAAATTTGTTACAAAATAGTAAGTTAACCTTAGCAACTCGTTACCTATAGCAACTTTAGCGTATTTATTTAGTGGTTACGATTCAAAATAAAATGGAACATCACAATGTATTATGTGTGGTGCGTACCATAGGGAGTTCTTACCTTCGAGACAAACATATAACATAAACTTTTAATTTAACTTGAATGAATTTAGCTTATGCAACGCACACTTAAAGGTTAGTTTTAGTGGATTTCGACGAATAGCATATTGGCATCTTTGTTATTGCGACTTATTCAGGGCACCAACAATCAAATATAAATTTTGAGAAGAATTTCAGTTGATGTCAAATGGCGAGGGCAAAAAGCATTGTGTTTAACATCGTAAGATGAAAAAACCTTATAAGCCTACACCCGAAACACCAGTTTACATCCAGCCATATAAAAATGTAAAGTCGCCGTAGGCCTAAATGTAAAGGTTTGTTGTGTACATAAAAACTAGTGTTCTGAAACATGACAAAAACCTCTTGACAGCAGAGCGAAATGCAACATTTTAATGATTGAGAAAAAAATGTGACAAATTCGTTTTAACTAAAAATATGATATTAACTACTTGCATTTTTCTCAAATCTCCCGCTTCCTCTGTTTGCACTAGAAGATTGAAACCTGTCATCTCGTCTTGCTCCGCTATCATCCCGACGATCTTCAGAATCACGTCCTCTACTCTGCAATCAAAAAACTTGACTAAATTTCATTAAGATGTATCCTGACAATATCTTAGGGCACTCACTGGTTTGAAAGTCAGTGCTCTAAGAATAAATCCCAATAGGGTTGCATATAGATACACCTTTTCAAAATCCTTATAATTACTACAGTCATACCTGTCTCATACAAGTGGACACATGTGCAATCAGTTGTAAACCCAAATGACCAGCTACATTGATTTCTACATCCATTTCATACATCTAATAATTACTTTCATTGAAATATATGTTGTTTTCAACTTGCAAACTTGTATGAAGTTTTGTCACAACCACCCACAGCAATCATGAAACAATATATATATATGGGTCTATCCACAAATGGAGTTTTTTGGCAAAATTTTAAAACAATTTAATTAAAATAATGCTTCACATATGAAGTATACATACCAACCCCTAAAATAGAAACTAATTGTGGGGATAGTGCTCCTCTATCGTGTTTTAATAGTTTGCTAAAGTTGGTATATATGCACAAACTACTTTATAGTCATAATAGCAAGATAGAGATGCTTGTACACGGTATGCATATTACTCTGAACACAAATATCTAGTTGTAACGAATTTTAATATGGCTATGCTGCCCATTAATGCATAAATTGGTATTGTGTGCACTAATCCAATGGTGTGAGGCTCTTTTGTAAGCTGGCATGTTTTGAGTAACAATGGTGAGAGGAAACATCAATAAGTTTCTCCTACACTTGTATTCTTAGATCAAAATTAGTAATTTGTTTTCAACGGTAACTTTGTATGTTGTACCTTTAAAACTAATTTCAGTTTGGCTCAAAGTTGCATACACTTCCAGAATTTGTGTCACCATTATTACACCCCTAACTCATATAATTATAGGATTATTTTGAGTGAATTTCCCATTTAATAGTAATTTGTGGTGTTGTTGATGTTCTCATGTACGAGTTACTCATATCGTAAATTTAAGCCATTATGGGAACTTAACTAGCTTCTTCAAGCAAGTTAGCAAATGGTTGCTACCTTACAAATGTATTACTGCGACTTTGATACTGAGAATGATTCTAAATTCAATCAAATTTACTCATGGAGTAACTTGTAACAAGTGCTTGAAATAGAATTTTGTTAGGTGGAAAGTCTGCTGGTCTTTTCTGCTTTCAACATGGACAAGACAACATCTGCAGAGCAGATGCGTAAATATTGTAACAAAATACCTCAATATTCACAACAATAGACTTAATATCTGTCTGTCCAAGCTAGTCAGAATCAAAGGAGTACAGCAAAAAGAAGAGCTCAACTTACAGAAGATCAATTGGAGAAAACTCGAGGAAAAAGCAAGAATTAGAGTTCAGCAATACAGAGGTCGCAAAAAACCTTTGTAAGTAAAATTAACAGCTATGTACATTTCTTTTTTTTCTTCAACTAACTTAATGCTTTACTACATTTGCTATACTATATGTTACAAGTATTTTGTAAAAAAAATGTTATCAAGTTTAAATTCATTTTTGTAGCAAACATTTCCAAATTTGGCGAGCAACAATCTGAAAGTAAAGCTGTGAAAAGATTGATCAGAGTAATTCCAAAGGAAATGTCGCCAGTCTGTCCGTAAACTAGCAATGACAGTTGAAATATCATTATCGGAAGATGGCAATTAAGATGAGAAAAAATGAAATAGAAAAAAGAAATAGACAAACATGACATCGGAAAGTTCTAACTTTTACATAGATCCTGATGACCGTGGCATTAGTGATCCAGAGAGTGACAAAATCTTCTATCAAACGAAAATTTAAATGCTCTTTCAGACTCTTCAGCGTACTCAACAGTGTACTGTTGAGCTAATATTTTGAAATATTTAGCTAATATAATAGTATTGTAAATGTAGCATTGAACGATTGGACAGATATACTAATTAGTTACAAGATACAAGTCCAAAGGCATTAGCAAAACTTATATGTTGGTACAAATTACCGAGTTAAGAACTGAAATATATAACCAGAACAACAAGTGACCTCGTATCTTCAGATTAAAAACAACTGATGCTGTGTTGATATTTTATATATATATTACAATATTTATTAGTATCAGATATCAATATTTGTTGGCTTGAATTATTTTAACATATGACGAGTATACAACGTTAGTACGTTTGAAAAAGTACAGTGTACTAGATTGTTATTTTGGCATATTTATTCAAATGGTGACAGATTAAAGGAGAACCGGAACTTCATAAAATTGCTTGTATTGAAAGGTGGCTAAAATTCTCATTATATTTCTCGTTTCAACATAAGTTTTATAAAATAAATAGATGCTTACATTAGAGTAGTCAGGTCGGTCATTTCTATATTTTTTCATTGGCGGTCCGTCATCTCTAAACCTATTCATGGTTGCAGCGTCTCGAGAAAGATCGTAAAATCTCGTTAAGTTTCCTGTTTAACGGACCAATCCCACGCGTTTCCTGGGACAACAGTCCTCGCTTGTACACCGGTTTGAATAAAAGAATTAAGTAAACCAAAATCCAAGTATACCAGTATAGTGCGTCGGGTCACGCATTGACAGACGTTAATCGTGCTAGTGCTTGTGATAATGTGCTACAATTGGGAAGCGAAATTTGTATCGTACTCGAAAAATTACAACCTCGTTTGCGTAGAAAGATTATAAATGAATTGGTTTTGCTATTGAGTTATGCTGTATTACGATCAGGTTATTCAGGTAAAGCTACAACATAATTATTTATTTTAGTACCGACAATGAACTATCTTTTAACATACTGCCATAAGTTTCTTGTCAGGGAACTCAAGTCAAAGATTGCTCACTTACTGCACAAGCAACGTACTAACGCATGTAACATAGTGCTACGAACCCTGGTTATAATGTAGTATGACACGATGGACAAACTATCTCTATTTAATTAAATTTAAAAGGTGCATGCGTAAGTGTGCTCAAAAGAAGAAAAGAGCAACAAAAAACACTGAAGTAAAATTAGGGCAAACCTGTACTACGCCGAGCAGGAATTGACGTTTGATTATGGTTGTTGAAACGCCTGCTCTAAGTAATTGCGAACTTTGTCACAACCACTGTATGAGCCGTTGATAGAGAGCATCTATATCACATCCGATAGCAGACTGTATTGGAGAAAACTCGTCAGAGTGGGGTGGAGACAACCCTTAGCTCCGGCGTATCTACGTTGACCTTACGATTCCTGCGATACAACCTGCTAAGACCATAAGGAATGAGCTAAAACCAACTCACTTGTGCTCTGCTGGAACCAACAGCGTTCCTGAATCCCATACTTCCTGCAATAAAATCTGGTGAAACCAATTAAAGGGAGCTGAAACTAGCTCAATGGTCACAAGTGAGTTAGTTTGTTCGGCTGAAACCAACAGAGTGAGCTGAACACAACGCTGCCTACAATGCAACCTACTAAAACCAATAGGAGACAAAATTCTATAAAAACGCCAACTCTTCAGCTTTAATAATCATTGCAACTTCTGAGCTTGCTGTCTGTTATTCAACTGACTATGAAGAGGTGGTAATATTTCTCCAACGAATAAACAATTTTATGGAAGTAACATATTCAAACGTCTCTCAGGAGCAAAACACAACCTTCTCCACCCAGTATTTATATTGCACAAGCAGTCGGACTAGAGCATAACAGCTATTGTTCAGACTGACCAATCACATTACTTTGCTATTTGCTAAGTTAGCAATACTCTACATACGAAACAATAAAAAAATTATTATGTTGCAACTAACCATAATAGTGAAAAATTACATACAATAAGTTGTGAACAGCATTCTCATGTAATAGAAAGGCATATTCTTAGGACGAAAAGTAATAAATACAAAATCTAGTCATGAGAAAAAGTAATTATAAAACAGAAACATATTACTTAGAAGAATTTTAACAACTAGTAACTAATTGGAACAGATACTTAGACTATTCCGAGATGCAACTATGAACGTAAATAAATTTGACTAATATGCGAATAGTATGAATAAAATCGTTAAAAACCGTTGATTGCGTAAAAATGTCCTTAAATTTTGGCAAACGGGGTCTTTTCTATGTCAACTTTGATCACAAAAGTCCTTTATATATGTATACATAGACTCAGCCATCTCTTTTTTTCATCAATCCATCAGAAATGAATGTTCATAGAGTTGCTCTCCCATGGCCCTTTTTAGTCCATCACTCATTTCATAGTTTACTCGCCAGAACAGCATTTGCGATTTTTTTAGGTTTGCTACGCCAATATATACTAGTGCAACTCAGCAAAAGCCAACAAAAACAGTCTCTCTATATCACAGACTATGTAACAGACAGTGTATAAACCAGCGCAAATCATGCAAAAGCAGATAATACACACTCCACTATATGTATATAAATTAGTAAAGCATTAGATAAAGTACGTATCTTCATTCTATGTTGAGCTGTCTGACTTTAGTGCTAGATATGATAAATTTGTGCGTATACATATATATATATAAATATATACATATATATGTATATATGTATATATATATATATATATACTTATTATTACAAGAAACGCTAGTTTCGTAAAGAATAGTAAAGAAAGAGCACTCAAGACACTATGTGTAGAGTGAGTTATAGTATAATGTATAATATGGAGAGCACTTAGCTCTTGGTAAACATGACAGATTTGTTGGTAATTACGAAACAGATCTGTCGTGATTACCAATAGCTAAGTGCTCTTCATATTATACTTAATCGCAGCCTGTGACACACCTTATCTACCAGCGCAACTCCATCTAGAGACAATAATTCAGTCTCTATATCACAGCCGGAAACAGGCTGCGTAAACCGACGAAACTCCAGCAAGAGCCGATAAGTCAGACTCTCTATATCACAGCTAATACCGAACTGTGCATACACCAGCGCAACCCTTTGATTCAAGCTGGCTAAGTTACTAAAGAAGATGTGTTGTACTTGAATAAATCTTTTATAATATCGTAGCATATCTCAGCCACCAACATGTAATAGGAAGTTGTCCCTTCGCCTTAATGGTGAAAAGTCTTTGTCATAATTTTTACACATTTTCGCTACACTATTCAGCGCATAATAATATAGGGTATATTATTATATAATATAATAATAACACTGAATAGGGTTCAAGGCACAGTCCTTTCTAACCTGACTTTTCACTTAGCTGAAGTTGCATGACGTCTGATGACTCTAATTATTTAAAACATGATGAAGGAAGCACTAATAATTACCAATAAAAATACAAACCGCGATTTGAATGAATTGAATTACAAACAAAGATTTGAATGTAGGTTTCCTAATAACTGGCAATAATATTTTAATATTTTTGATTGAAAGTTTTTGATCTGAGAGCATATTCATATTCATACTCATATTTCTGAAAAATCAGAATATGAGTAAAAATTATTATCTCTGTGTTTGATGAGAGGCAAGTTTGCATACGTAACATGAGCCTTTAGTTCAGTCGTTGACCGCAGCTTTGTTGCGCATATACTGCTTATTTTTAAATTTTTTCTTTTTTTATACACTTTAGGCAGCTAGTTATATAAACAATTACAACGATTTGCTTTTGAAACAGTTTTTACACTAATTCTGAAAGCTATTAGCTTTGGTCGTACCGTTATAGTTGATTAATGCTTTTTGTGCATCGTAGATGCCTTAATGCGTTATAGATTGATAGTTTTTATTTTTTAATGACCTTAGTAATACGTGTACTTACGTAATGCTCTCCGTTTATCGTTGTTACTGGCTGCTGGTCTACTAGTGTCTATTATTAATTGCTAAATATTTCAAAAATGTTCAATATATGTATGAGTGTGTCATCAGTATTGTCTTGATTGTTGCGTGTTGATGAACAATGCACAAGTATTTTTGTTCAACAGTTTTGGTTGACTTGAAAATCTTAATCCACTTTTTTGAAAAGAGAATTGCGTAAGTTTTCCAATTCTTTGGACACGGGCATGTATTGGGTTTTCCAATTCTTTGGACACGGGCATGTATTGGGTTTTCCAATTCTTTGGACACGGGCATGTATTGGGTTTTCCAATTCTTTGGACACGGGCATGTATTGGGTTTTCCAATTCTTTGGACATGGGCATGTATTGGGTTTGAAATTAGAATGCTTATGCTAAACTTGCCATGACTTTGCTCAGAACAAGCGGGCAATGATGTGTAAGTTAGCAACTCGAATAAAAGTGTTAGGAATGGATGCCAACTATATAAGTACCTTGATGATGAGTGAGCAGCTGATTTGGTGAGCGAGAGGTTCCAAGATCAAATCCAGCACGAAACGAGTCTTTCATTCTAAGATTTTAATAGCTATAGCCGGACACACCGCACGACGGACTTTGAGATTTATATATATATATATATATATATATATATATAGATTTCAACAATGTTGCATAAAAGCTTTATTGCACTCATTGCTATGTTTGCTACAGCTACAGTTTGCAGCCAAAACTGGCGTTTTATCAGTCGATTTTTTAATGACTGGAGAGGGAGAGCCTTTCTCACGCGCAAGGAGTTCATGTTCTATTGAACTCCTTCAGGAAACTCTAAGACCTTGTGTGGCTGCTTACCCAGCAGTCTGAATTCACTAGCTATAAAATTGTAGCTGGATGTGACTTGCTCATTTATACCTTTAGACTTTTGAATTTACTCAAGGTTTACAATAAAACCATCACCGATGATACCACAAATGTAATCAAATTTTTAACGTCTAAATGTGTACACGCTTAACAGACAACGTTTTACTATTATGAACAAGAACATAACAACAGTGCAAAAAAGGAACCGTTATGTAACAAGTTCATCTCATTATTCCATGTCAATAACCGGCTGCAAGTAAACCGAGTAAATTAAGTAGTAAGTACTAATAAGAAAATATGTAAAGATGAAAATAAGTAAGTTTTTTTACTTATGCAGAGATTCCTCTGCACTCACTCCAACCAATAGGCCTGCTTATGTCTTGCTGGATTAGCTTTCAAGCGACCAGGACTCTTGCATTAACAGGCTAAGGTCAAGTTAATGGTACGAGTGTGCGGTTCAAGCCATTAAAATTAGCTTTGCTAACTTGATTATTAGGTTTTTCTTTTTAGATACCATGAGACCCAATATTTACATAACAAATTTGTGGCTGGTACCAGATAGAAGTATTCAGTAGCCCCCATTTTTATAGAGACAAATAAAGATAGTCTTTAGAGAAAATTAATTATATTAGAGGCATATTTTTTTATATTATATAAGCCTCTACACCTTGAAGACAGATTTCATTAAAGCAAGGTGTTATCTGTACTAGGTTGGTTGTAGCTACCTGAGACATAAGTGATAGGAGACATCACTATTGGCAAGAAATTGAGATGTCAGTAACCATTTTGACTTGAAACAAAACTACAGAATGTATTGCCAAATGACTTACCAGTAATTTTTGATCATAAACCTTACTTTTGTATCAACTGGTTCTAGGAGCACCCAGCTATTGGAGTAGGTAGATAACTCTTAACTGGGTGTCAGCAGCAGCCAGATTACATAGCAGCCTAAAGATTTGATACATCTATGTATTTATGTGAATCACCATAGTTTGTCTTTATCCATTAATACCAGCTTCAAAGTTCAAAATATTTGGCTTGGGCAAAGAATAAAGTACAAGATACACTTTGTCAACACTTTTTATCTACGTACTCACAAACGAATTGGAAATATTTTTGTGAGTTTTTTAAAAGAGCCAATTTTTTGTTTAACATTTTACATTTTTTTGCTGCAGCAGGTGTGATTTTTTCCTTGTCGGTTTTGTGGTAAAAAACCCAAAGCTTTTTATTTGGTGTCGGTGCCATTCTGACTAGATTGCTATATACACATATGAACTGACTCTCCAGTACTGTTTGTGATTTGAATAATGCTTTTTTGCGACATTGGTTGCTTTGACGTTATTTTTGTATTTCTGAATCAAATCTTTTACCAGAGCCATGTTTGAACCCAGTGTAATTTTATAGGCTAAACAACATGCAGCTGCTGTGCGAGTACCAGCATTGAAAGTACCAGCAGCTCGCAGCGGAGTGTGGATTAGAATGGTTTTATCATGAGGCATTAATTTTCTTGGATCGGCTGTTAAAAGTGTTAAACTATACATAGTTGCTCTGACATAAGTACGTTATCATTGCGCTTGTAACACGTAAGCGTAGCAATATCTATCTATGTACGCACAACTTGGGCAACTAATTTCTGTCAACTGTACTTTTTGGACTGTAGATACTCCGTGTGTAGCAATATCATGTAGCTGCGATGGCGGATGACTCCAACACAAGTATCTCATCTGATGGGAGTACGGAGAGTGATAAGAACTCACTCAGTAGTTATCTACCTCCGTCAGGTGCTCGCAAGTCTTCCCGAGGAACTTCCAATACCAAAAGAATATCAGGCAGTCTGAAGGTTTGTAGCGCCTGCTGGTCGCTCCAACAAATGTCTGGTCAACTGCCAGACCACTGGTGATTGCATGTAGACCATCACTTTTGTGATGTATCACCTATGTATGCTATACTGTCATACCTGTCATACTGTCATACCTCAGCAGTGTAACTGTGTACTTGTGCTTTATGCAGTGCTGTAGAAACTATCAGCATGAAGGCATAAGGTAACATGAGCAGCACAAGGCAAACTAGTTTCACTCGGTCACATCAGAGGCAATGACAAAAGATTTAAAAGCATAGTTTGAGAATCTAGATGTACATAACTTGGGGCGCTTTTGGATTCCATGTGTGCCTCAAATAATCTAGAAATAATGTTAACAATACTGTTCGGATACCGCGTCATTGAAAGAAATAAAAAATAATTTATTGACGAATTTTTTACTAGGCCTCGCCAAGGGCACACAAGCAACCATCATGGCGAGTTGTTGAATAAATAACATAAGTTAACATCTAGCGTTGTAGCGTCACCCTCTGTCACCGTGCATAAATGCATATAAAACGTCATCAGATTTTCCCTTTCTGTACCAGTGTTTGTATTAGCAACTTTGTTGGATGCAGTTTCAGTTTACCTGCAAATTTTTATAAACTTTACCATATATTTTATTACTATTACGAACAACTTCATTAAAATATTAGACTTTTCTTGTGATGAAGGAATCGCAACATAGAGTTGAATAGTCGCTAATTTCTAAGTATCGAATACTTCTGCAATTAGTCACTAATCTTGCAATCATATTAACACTGAACAACATTGAAAGACCCACTGGCCTAAAAAATGTCTACATGATGAGCGTGCGGATAGCATGCACACCTACACTATATAGATGTCTTGCCACGAGTAGGGGTCAGCGCATTTCCTTGATGGCAAGATCTGAGGTGTGGATATGGAATCAGAAAGCGTCCATATTCACAGCATGACTTACCAGCTCTGTTTGCTATCACATTTCATTTTAGATGCGTGCAAAGCCAGCGTGCATGGTAGGTGATGTAGCGGAGCTACGGTGTGTCAGATGTTTATTTATATTTATAGTTGTTTCACTCAGAGTGGTGCTATTTGCATAAAATACTCACAGCATACTGGAGCTCTTTTGATTAACCATATATTGTTGCTGCGCTGTCTCGTTTCATCGCTGCTGTTTTCTCCTTAGACATTGCTTTTGGTTATTATCTAGCCAACTGTTTTTAATATCCTCCCGTATGACTGACAACTTTTGATATCCACCCATAGGACTGACAACTTTTGATATCTACCCATATGACTGACATCTTTTAATATTCACCCATATGGCTTACATTTGTTGATATCCACCCATATGACTGACAACTTGATATCTACTCATATGACTGACAACTTTTGATATCCGCCCATATGACTGACAACTTTTGATATCCACCCATATGACAGACAATTTTTGATATCTACCCATATGACTGACATCTTTTAATATTCACCTATATGGCTTACATTTGTTGATATCCACCCATATGACTGACAACTTGATATCTACTCATATGACTGACAACTTTTGATATCTACCCATCTGACTGGCAGCTTTTCATATCTACCCACCTGGATGATAAACTACCTGCGTTATCACCAGGACTATAGCGATAGTAAAAGTATTAAGTTGTCCATTTTGTGGAGGTGCTAGTCATGTTTGTCTAGACCATGCTTACATACACAAACTACAGGTAGTTGGGAATGTTAACAGGAAACAGCCGACGCCCTGCAGGATGTGGATAGAATGCTGGGACAGTATCACTCAATTGCTAATGCACAGGCCTCTTCCATAAACAAGGTAAAACTTCCACACTGTTTGCATTAGTTGCTTGGATATGTGACTCGAGCCTTTTAACAGTAGAAACAACTTCTTCAAGTTTGGTTATATGCCAAAATCCATTTCAGATTGGTTTCCACCCGGTCAGCCACTAGTGATAGCAGAGGTAAAAACACTGATGACCATGCATTTCAATAGTGTTATGACTAGTACTACTAACCCAACAGTCTAGCATGTCATCACAGATTTGCAGGTGTAATAGCTACTCATACAATTATTCTGGAAATATTGTGGGCAATTGGCTGGTGCAATTGTTAAGGCGTTGGTCTAGCAGGCTGAAAGTCGCGTGTTTGAGTCTCACATGATGCAATTTTTTTACAACCTCTAACAGTGGCTATGGACGGCCACGACTCTTATTTATGTAAAGATTTATTTACGTAAATAATAATAAATACATATTTATTATTTATGTAAATATTTATATAAGTTTGACTACAACAAACTTAACTAGTCAAGAATTTTGCTTGACTTTGAGCTGTTGCAATTTCAATATATCGTTGCTTATTTTGCTAGGCTGCAGCATACTATTGACCTCATTTTCTTAGCAGTCAGTATTCAAAGACTGAGGTGGTAAGACAATGCCTATTGAAATCTGCTTGTTCTATTGACAAACATTAAACCACTTTAAACTTAAGTTTTTTAAAAGCTTCAAGCAATGGAAAACAAGGCTGTAAAGTGTTGCCCAAAGGTTATAATTTCTTATTCAATTAGTTGGTCAGCTACACACATGTAGGTATAATGACGAGACCTGCACAATCATGCTTAACTGTTATAAATTGCCTCACGGGTAAGTTATGTTTGATTAAAGTAATGCATAAACCCCCTGAATTATGAGTTTATTAGCGTTAGTCTATCTGGATTAGTTTATGTACGGAGTGTGACAACTCTCATAATCATGGACTAACATTATTTAGTTGAAGGAGAAAATTGGTGGTGAGCCACGGAGAACTCGTAGATCCTCTGTCTCGTCTCTCCGAAGCTCTGATCTGGAATATTCCACCAGAGGTAAGACTGGTTACTACTCGAAGGTATCAACCGAACAATTTCACTTCTGCCCTTTCTCTCCATACTTCATAATTCTCTAACCACCGCAATAATTAAAAGAGATGTTACAGTTAATATTGACGTTTTATATAGAATTTGTGTGTGTTTGTACATAAATAAATTAGAAATACATGGTTGCACCTTCGCAGTTATTTCTAGCCTAGCGTATAATAGCTCACACATTTGCGCCACTTGACTGGTTCTCCGCCTATCTCTTCAAAAGTCTGGTAGACCTTCTGGTGAGATGAAGTCAACAGAAGATTCCGGTAGAACAGAAGGTCCCGGTAGACTATTTATTAGCAGCCTGACACGTTTTTACTTAATCTTTATTGGTTAATTTTTACTCTAATTTTATAATCTCACACTTGGTCACTTTTCTGCCAATTGAGGATGACATTCATCAAAGCCTTATATACTATGGGCTTGTTGATAATTTTGTCATCTGACTAGTTTTGAAGAGCTATTGTAGGTTATCTGGGAGACTGGAAAATTGGGATCATCTGTTTTATCAAACTTAAAAATCTCCGATACACGCATATGTTTGTTTCTAGATCGGGGTCGCAGGCGGTACAGACCTACCTCACCTCTACGAGACTATCAAGTGAGTTGTTTGTTGTTGTTGCTTCTTGACTTCTTGCCTGGCATGCTCATTAGTGGCTTTGTGGGAATGAAACCACTTGGTGCTCACCTATCCACTACCCGCTACATGTACTAGTAGACTTCAAAGCACTGGCTAGTGATTGACGCCAGACGTTAGGGGAACATTAAACTTAAGGCAGCCTGCTAATGCCTGCTGATGGGCAGCAGTCTACAATCATATGAGTCAGCAATCAGCAGAGTCTCAGCTCTAGTCTGTCTCTGGACAAACAGTTTAGTTCTTTTATATCAGACAAGATAAATAGGGCAACAGACTACACTAGTCTACGGATGTAATATATATGTATACTATATACGTTGTACATGTATATATATTATATATAGACTATATATTATATATTTAAAAAAATATATATATAACAAACATAATATGTATAACGGATATAATATATAATGGATATAATATATATACCGGATAAAATATATATATATAGCGGATATAATATCTATAACGGATATTATATATGTTATATATATAATGGATATAATATATATAAAAGATCTAATATGCATAACGGGTTTAATATATATATAACGGATATAGTACCATGACCAAATGAGCGGAGTGAAGTTTGAGAGTTTTTATGATAAATGCATGTGCACACAACTTACGAAAATTTTTCATCAACAACGTAGCAACCCATTGTTTCAATATCTCATCAACAAATTTAACCACCGTTTTGTAGAGTCGTTAAAGAATAATAACGATACAAAACACATTTAAGCCTATTTAAATATGTTACCAAGTCTTTGTAAATTGTCGACAGTATCTTAAAACTTACCCATCTGATCGGATTATACACAAATAGACAGATTAATTTGGCTGAAAATCGCCACAAAACGCTTGAAAATCTTGGTTTAATAAAAGTTAAGCCCGGCCTACGATACGCCAATAAAGCCGTGCGACAGATAGTAAAACTATTTAGCAGTGCGCATTTCACGAGAAAACCGTGCTAATTTCACCAGTCTATGGCCTTGTTTACTTGTAATCAAATTTATTTGAAGGTTTCTGTAATAAATGTAGACCGCTTGAGGCGTAGACCGATTTACAGGTACGAAATTGTGGTACACAGTTTATCAGCCTATGTTTTTTTGTCCAATCACTGAAGGTTTCATTGAATTATTTAAAACGTTAGCCGAAATTCTTTACAACTTATGTAAAAGCTAGGGCCGAACTACAATGCCCCTTTATGACGAGGCATTCCTCTCGATCTAGCTAGGGGTTTGACAATACACAAGAGTCAAGGTCTTACCATGGCTAAAGCTGTCATTGATATAGGTCACCACGGAATGACCGCTGGAATATCGTTTGTTGCTCTCTCTCGAGTTCGAAGCATCAATGACTTACTTGTTAACAACTTCGCTAGGGAGCGCATCACTTGATTAGCTATCAATGACCAAATCTTACAACGTAAAAGAGAGGAGACTAGACTGTGCGACCTTTAACAGATACTGTATACTTATAACAGATATTGTAATATCAACAATTTACCAATTAGTCGTATACCTGGTTTCAGCCCAACTTTACCTCCAAAATAAGTTGTTAGTTGCACTTTTTTAGAGTCGTGCTCCCTCAAAATTATTTTATATCATCTCAAACAAGTCTCATTTGCACTATACTCTGTCAATTCCTGCTGAGAACTACTTTTTCAACAACCAACAGTACCCTTTCTTTTTTCCATTATCACTTTGCTCGTGGGCTGTATGACAGTGGAATTTATAGTATATATATGTTACATATATATAGACCATATATAATATATATTATATATAACTGATATAATATATATATATATATATATATATAGATTATATATTATATATAGACTATATATAGTCTCACAGTATAAGTGAGAGCATAAATGAAATCAGAGAACTGGTTGGTTATTAACATGTACTGATAAGTAGTAGAGACTTACTAGTGAATAATTGATGTGGACTGTTTAATAGTCGACACACACCGGTAGATGACTGACACTTACTATTGTGTAATCGACTCAACAAATAGTGAAAATGCAGAGAAAAATACAATAAATTTTGGTGTGTCATACCAGAACGAAAATATGTGCTTAAGGGTGAAGAAAAAGTGCTTAAGTTGACATTTAATTAGGGATTACGTGTTTGTCACAATTTCCATTCCCATAACATTTCCATAATTCATTTCTATATTATTTCCATTTCCATAACATTTCCATATTTATTTCCATATTATTTCCATTTCCATAACATTTTCATAATTCATTTCCATAGTTTTTTCTATTTCCCTAACATTTCCATAATTTATTTCCATATTATTTCCATTTCCATAACATTTCCATAATTTATTTCCATATTATTTCCATTTCCATAACATTTCCATAATTCATTTCCATAGTTTTTTCCATTTCCCTAACATTCCCATAATTTATTTCCATATTATTTCCATTTCCATAGCATTTCCATAATTTATTTCCATATTATTTCCATTTTCATAATATTTCCATAATTCATTTCCATATTTTTTTCCATTTCCATAACATTTCCATAATTCATTTTCAAATTATTTCCATTTCCATAACATTTCCATATTTCTAAAATAAAATTTCCATATCCATTTCCAAAAAATTATGGAAATATTTATGTTTATGGAAATGGATATGGAAAAGTAAACATTTCCATAATATGTTTAGCGATCCCTGCATTCAATCAATATAGATCTGTAGTAGGCACTGCAGCTAGTACAGTATTAATTACACGGAAATAAACACAGTACACAAAAATAAACACAGTACACAGAAATAAACACGGTACACAGAAATAAGCACAGTACACAAAAATAAACATAGCACACAGAAATAAACAGACACTTTCATTTAAAAGTTAGAATGGTTAATGTTGTGTGATTGAAAATAAATTTTCTGTGCAAAAAATAGTTTTATTACCCGTGCAACGTCGGGCATCCAGTAATCTTTTAATAAAATGTATTGCCATTCTGGGACAGAATACAACTATGGGTTATAGCTCATAGTCATTCATTATGAGGATGCTTCTATGGATAAGCTATAGCATGGCCCTTTATATCCCCATCCTTAAAATAGGTTAACATAGTCTGAGAAAGTGTAGAGAAACATCAGTTGATGTTTGCTTCCCTGGTTGGAGTTGATTTTGATCAAGATTCAGTCTGCCTCATTCTTAAGTGTTTAGGGATGAACTTGCACAAAATTTTGGTTAATTTTAATTAGTTAATTTTTTAATTTTTCTATCATTCGCGATAGTTTTTGATGCTTGAATGATCTGACTGCCAGGATGTTTCAAGATTAAAATTAACAAATCTTATTAAAACACTCAGAGCAAGCGAAAGTGCGACTATAATGTTTATAGTTGCAAAAAGACTGACAGGATAGAGATGTATAACACTGCTACTTGCATGCAATAGTCGATATCAACTATAGCAACGATAGCAACTAGTGATGTCATTTTGCACATGTTTTTTTTCTGATAAAACTGGTTACAGATATTTATAGCTTGACGTTGGTTTAATTGTCGCTTGGCAATCATGGCATCGGGCTTATGATTATAGTACTCAAGCGACCAGGAACATCGGAGCTCCAGGCGAATGAGAAGACCAAGGTCTGCTGTTAGATTCCACGAGGATGTGAGAGTGGACAAGGAGCACCTCCATGACATACACAAGTCAGTGCGGGACCTCAGCGCTGATCACGAGAGACTGGAGAGCGAGCTAGAGAGAGAGATTCGTAACAGATACAGGTGACTTGCTGGAGTTGCCTTTCCTTCTATACATGTATAGAATATATCTGTAGCCTCTCTTCCATGCACTGCGTGTTAAAGCTTATACGATGTATATAGGAAGATGGGCTTCTTCTCAGGTCTATGGTAGAACTTAGGATAATAATAACACTGTAAGCAAATTCAACATTTTGTTTGGGCGGTAAAGATTGGCTAGGTGTTTCCAAGAGCATCTCACGAATATTTTATCATGGTGATTTTTGCAGTCTCAATGCAGGTTTAATTCCGTTCTAGAACTCTGTTTCTTTTGAGAGTAGAGAACATTAACATTGAGAAAAAACTTGATTTTTTATAATTTTTTCATCAATATGTGTCATAATAGCATGAACCCAAACTCTACACTTACCATAGAAGTAAGTACATAAGCATATCTCTTTGCAAACATTGTTGATGTACACTTTTACAATCGGAGAGTTGAACAACTTTAGATGATAAATAAGATTGTAGAGTTATCAGCTCTTACAATGTGGCCTTTTATTAATACAAACCATTGTGTGAGCTCATTGATTGGATTTAACACATATTTTCAGTAATCAATGGTTCTTTCCAACACTGAGGTATTGTAAGAATTATCGCTCCATGTTGTATTTGCATCTCTTACGATTTCTCACACACATACCTTGCAAATGCTTGCAATCAACTATTGTTGAAGATAAAATAGCACCTTGGGATAAATGGTTGCTAGGGAATTAAACCAGAGACATAATATGCAAGCTATGCGCGGACAACTATTGACCTTATGACCTCTTATATCGGCTAGGGAGGTTATATTAATCCTGGCATCTTGTGATTGCATAATTGCATCAGTGAAATTATTGGCTAGCTGGATACAACAAGAAGACGAGGAGACAAGATTAGGGCTAATTGACCTCATGACCTTCCGTATCTTTACATAAGAGGTGATGTTAATCTTTGCATCTTGGAGTGAATTTTCAGTAAACATACACTAATAAGTGTTTGGTGTAAAACAGCTAAAGCCTGGTTCACACTACGTTTAATTACACTGGTTTACACTAGATTAATTTATTTCTGTTTATAACCGTTGCTGCAGGACGAGTATTTGATTTCAGTCATGCGAAAACAAAGAGGTTTCTTGCGAATATTTAAAAAGAAAAATGAGAACCCTACGTCACTGATGCAAACGCGGATGGGTTTGTGACAGTGTGAACATCGTTATCACCAACAATCACCGAAGTATTGAGTCATCAACGCCGACATATGGCGATAAACGTAGTGTGAACCAGGCTTTAGCTGTTTGACACCAAACACTTATTAGTGTCTGTTTACCGACAATTCACTCTAAGATGCCAGGATTAACATCACCTCTTATGTAAAGATACGGGAGGTCATGAGGTCAATTAGCCCTTATCTCGTCTCCTCGTTGTGTTCAGCTAGCCAATCATGCCACTGATGCAATTTTTTTGACTCTTAGGTATTTAGCTCAGGATGTTTTATAGCATCTATTTGCAAGGTTATGCATGTGACATATCCTAGGTATAAGATGTAGATATAAGTTCTAGTAAAGTTTCTCGCAATACATATATATAGTTGGAAAGCAGAAATCAATTACTATTGAAAATATATTTTAAGGCAATTCAAAAGGCTCTTCTAAATTGTATATGCATCAATGGTTACCTTGTAAGAGCTGATAACTCTAAAATTTAATGCTGTGAAGCCAGTATATTGAGGCAAAGCAAATGAGTGGCTTCATCGGCATGTAGCTAAAGCAGTTGTACTTTAATTGGTTCCTTTACTTGAGATCCATTGATGGTTACAATAGGATACAAGCACCTGTTGTTACATGTCAGCCAGTGTCAGGTTCAATTCTAGGACTAAGGGTTGCATAGTCACTGACTGCATCTTGTGAGTAACTGCATATGATTGCGAATCTATTGAAATTTCAACTTCGAGTATGTACACATATTTACCTTTTTTATAGACTTGCATTTATTTACTCTAGGCACCAATGTACGTACATAAATATATGTCGTTACTCTGTGAACCTATCTATATTTTTACAATCTATGCAATGTATGTAATCTACTCATTGTATGCTTATATTTTGATGTATTTGCACTGTACGATGTGTTTGAATGTATATACTTATAACTGCCCTACAATTCTTTGTGCGTACTTGCATCTGTCTCACACACCTCTTTGTATACACACACCTGTCTCGTACCCCTTTCTGTATTTGTCACAGACACCTCAAAATGCACTTAAATCAGATCTACCCTTGCAGTTTCTTTAGACCTGCTTACTCTCCCAACAGGCATGAGAGAGACCACGAAAGAAGCCTACATGAGCTTAACACCTCAGTGAGACAGAGTGCAGTTGGCAGAACTCCTTCTATTGAGCATGTGAGTCTTACCTTCATTATATAATACAGTATCATAACCCTCCTACTAGTACACTATAGAGGTTAGTTCTGTTGATACTTTAGAGATGTGAGTCTTACCTTCATCATATAATACAGTCTTATAACCCTCCTACTAGTACACTATAGAGGTTAGTTCTGTTGATACTTTAGAGATGTGAGTCTTACCTTCATCATATAATACAGTCTCATAACCCTCCTACTAGTGCATCATAGAGGTTAGTTCTGTTGATACTTTAGAGATGTGAGTCTTACCTTCATCATATAATACAGTCTCATAACCCTCCTACTAGTACACTATAGAGGTTAGTTTTGTTGATACTTTAGATATGTGAGTCTTACCTTCATCATATAATACAGTCTCATAACCCTCCTACTAGTACACCATAGAGGTTAGTTCTGTTGATACTTTAGAGATGTGAGTCTTACCTTCATCATATAATACAGTCTCATAACCCTCCTACTAGTACACCATAGAGGTTAGTTCTATTGATACTTTAGAGATGTGAGTCTTTCCTTCATCATATAATACAGTCTCATAACCCTCCTACTAGTACACCATAGAGGTTAGTTCTGTTGATACTTTAGATATGTGAGTCTTACCTTCATCATATAATACAGTCTCATAACCCTCCTACTAGTACACTATAGTGGTTAGTTCTGTTAATACTTTAGAGATGTGAGTCTTACCTTCATCATATAATACAGTCTTATAACCCTCCTACTAGTACACCATAGAGGTTAGTTCTGTTGATACTTTAGAGATGTGAGTCTTACCTTCATCATATAATACAGTCTTATAACCCTCCTACTAGTACACCATAGAGGTTAGTTCTGTTGATACTTTAGATATGTGAGTCTTACCTTCATCATATAATACAGTCTCATAACCCTCCTACTAGTACACCATAGAGGTTAGTTCTACTGATACTTTAGAGATGTGAGTCTTTCCTTCATCATATAATACAGTCTTATAACCCTCCTACTAGTACACTATAGAGGTTAGTTCTGTTGATACTTTAGATATGCGAGTCTTACCTTCATCATATAATACAGTCTCATAACTCTCCTACTGGTACACCATAGATTACCACATGTATTTTTGATTGTGGTAATATTTGGCTGCCATCTTCAACAGGTGGAAAGGAGGCTGGAGAGAAAGCTGGAAAACATTGCTACTAAGATTGAAAAGAGACAAAAATCTGAACCTGACTCATCTGCAGGCGGTATCACCGCTGCCACCCTTTCCAAATCGCTAACCGATGTAGGTTGTTTTAGCAATGTTGTATAAAGGAGGTGTGACACCAGTAGTATACTTATTGTAATCCATTACAGTACAAGAGAGAGTTAGTGATCATCCTCTGTGACTTCCCATAGAATAGTTACTAGGTATTAGGTATGATTATGCATGAGCAATACCATAGTTACCATAGCGATACCATAGTTACCATAGCGATACCATAGTTACCATAGCGATACCATAGTTGAATATTAACTGGATAATATTATCATAATTGCTATGTAAGTCAACTGTAAATTAGAATCACAGAAAAAATGTATGTTATTGTCCAGACATTGTTACTGCTCAGACTCTGCATATAGAGTACGAGGGTTTATATATCCTTAATGATTAAGGTAGATCTAGTATCAGTCACCAATCGTCTTACCATCGATATAATTGTATTCTCCGATTGGAATAGATTTCCTTAGGTTCATGCTATTAAAAAGTTTGTCTGTAGATGCTATTATCTATTCAGATGAGCTACGCTGTTGCAGTTTTTCAAAAGTCGGCAAAGTTTATTACTATTCAATTTTTAATTGTCTTCATTATCAACAAGACGTGCAAACTCTCCCTAATTCCAAAACAATCTTATTTGTTTCTTTGCCAAAATGTACTTACATGAATTGTTCCCATAGACAACAGTAAAGATGCATAGTTTGCAGTGTTTTGATGCACCAAAGGCAGACTTAGTGCGGAAGGCAGACTCAGGGAGGCTGATATTATGTTGGCTTTAATGTTGATTAGAATGTAAAAAGGTTTTAACATTTTGATGTAATTTTTAAGGTTCTCTTTCACACCTTTCCATATTTTATGATATGAAAGAAGGTTGTGCTAGTTATAACTGGTTTACTGGTAGATGCTCACAAATGATGGAACATAGTTATGATAAATGACCTAGCATTCAGCTGAACATATCAAAGGTTTAGGCTAGTCATGTAGATATCTGAAGCTAAAGGTTTCTATTTTATATTTATCTGACACAATATTTACTTGTTTTATAAGATGCTTAAATAGTGACATGCAACTTTTCAAAAATGGTACAAACTTTGAAATCTTCTCTCAGCTGTCAAGTATTTGTTCTAAGTCAATGAATTCCATAGTTTCATATGTGGAACAATGAAAAATAGATGTCATGTTATGGTAGCACATGCCCTTGCAGATACATCTTTTTGTAGCCCTAAAACCCTAAAGCTTGTTTCTTAATTGGCAGGCATTGAGGGCATCACAAACCAACCTTGGCTCCAGTGTGATGCCAAATCCAACCATCTCTCTGCCAACAGCTGATACCACAGTACAGCACAGGATCGCTGATTTAGAGACTGACAAGCGCAGGCTACAAAATGACCTTGACCTCATTAAACAGAAGCATGATCAAGGGGAAGGCGCTCGTAGGGCACTCACTTTGCAGGTTTGTCATAGTTAGAACCATGGGTACAGTAACATTATTGCTTGGTGATTGTGAGTAACTATATGATTATATGTAATTCTATATATATGATTACTAGCTGCATTACCCGTCTACAGGAATAGATTCACGCGCAGCATAAGGTTTATTGAGAGTTGTCTTTCATACTGTAAAACAACTCCAAATATGCAGTTACATCTCCCTCGCTCCATCTCTCCCTCTTTCCCCTCTCTCCCTCTCTCCCCTCTCTCTCTCCCTCCCTCTTTCTCTCCCTCTCTCTCTCCCCACCTCTCCTCCTCGCTCTCCCTTTCTCTCTCCTTCTCTCCCTCTTTCCCCTCTCTCCCTCTCTCCGTCTCTCCCCCCTCCCTCTTCCCCCTCTCTCTCCCCCTCTCTCTCTCTCCCTCTTTCTCTCCCTCTCTCTCTCTCCCCTCTCTTCCTCGCTTTCTCCTTCTCTCCCTCTCTCCCCTCTCCCTCCCTCTTCCCCCTCTCCCTCTTTCTCTCCCTCTCTCTTTCCCCCCCCCTCTTCTCCTCGCTCTTCCTCTCTCTCCCCTTCTCTCCCTCTCCCCCCTCTCTCCCCCCTCTCCTCTTCGCTCTCCCTCTCTCTCTCTCCCTTTCTCTCCCTCTCCCTTAGTTCAACGCAACACATGCGGATAGACAACATTTTTGGTTTTTCTGTCGGGCGTATGAAGAAACAGTTTTCGGCGTGTGCCTACTTTTGAGCAGGCGACGTATAGCTGGTCATGGCTGATGCAGGGTGACAGTAAGTCGATAGCAGCTGCTCTCTTTCTTTTCACAATAGCGTATCACAACGCTAGGAGTACTCGTGAAAGTTCTGTAATAGTAAGTTACAGTAGGCCTACTCGTAGCTGGAAAAAAAATTAGTAACTCGGCTGCTGAAGGAAATGAACATGACCCACTATCACGAACAGCGGCAAATTCAACGTTATTAAGTAGTGGAGATGTGGCAATTCATAGACAATACAACATCGTATAAGAAACACTTACCTTTTTGATGTGGAAATTTAGTAGGTGAGAAGTGCGTTTTTCCAGTGGCTCCAAGAAACAATTGTTTACGTGACCTTCTCGGTACACGTTGGCAGTAAATATTAATTGCATGTAAATAACTACTCGTTAATTTATTTAATTTAATGAATAGTACATTTGTATAGCTGTATAGACGCCTTTGTATAGGCCGCAGAACTCAGGAAAGGTGCTTTTAAACACGGCAGAAAATTTGCCGTTTAAAAAGCGTGCTAACCGGGGATTTCGGTTAATGCGCTCGAGCGGTGAAAGAAAAACAACGGAATCGCCACACCTTTATATAAGCCGCTTGGCTCAAATCGTCAGTGAAAAGTAGCGGCTAATAGTCCATATTACGAAATTACGATATTACGATAATTAGTACTCATATTAATTCGGTTGGCTTCGTTCGACCGAATGGAAAAAGAAAGACCGCCCTATAATTTATTTACCGTTACTACACATATTACCTAATTCAGTTCGCTTCGTACGACCGAAATTCGTACGACGATAAAAGAAAAGACCGCTCTATAAGGCGGACACTCAATCAAACAGACAGACAACGATTGCCGTTTATATAGTAGATAGAGAACAGCGTTTTTCTAGTGGTTGCAAGAAACAAATGTTCACATGACCTTTCCGGTACACGTTGGCAGTTAATATTAATTAGATGTAATTTACTACTCATTAATTTATTTAAAGAGTAGTAAATTTTATTTAATTCACTACTAATATTTACTACTAATTTAATTTTACTACTTACTCATATTAATTAAGTTTGCTTCGTACGATCGAATCGAAAACAAAAGACCGCCATATAATTTATTTATACTGCTCATATTTGGGAGTTATCGGTGACTCAATATGTCAAGAAGACAACTCATACTATTAGCATATCAGTATCTATCGTCCATCCCTACAATGAATAGCAGGTTACGTATTATAATAGAGGCGTGTACTAACCAGAGATTCCCGTTAATGCGCCCTAGCGGTGAAAAAAACCACAGAATAGACACGCCCTTATATAAAAGTAGCGGCTAATAGTCCGAAAAGTAAGGTACTCTATAAAGCGGACAGACAGATACACAACAATTGCCGTTTATATAGTAGATATATGCTGTGTAGCTCTATTTTTCCTTATAACTCTATGATTCTATGTAACTCTATGATTCCGTGGAACTCTGTTTTTCTGTGTGATTCTATGATTCTGTGTAACTATGAATCTGTGTAGCTCTAGGATTCTGTGTAACTCTATGATTCTGTGTAACTATGATTCTGTGTAACTCTATGATTCTGTGTAAATCAATTGTTCGAAGTAACTCAGTCCTGGCTCTGTGTGCTATATTTGCGTGATTCTGCATAACAACACCAAAGGTGGAAGACTTGAGAGTGAAGTTAAGGGAAATGGACGATGAAAGACATCGAGCGATCCGCCTTGCTGAAGAGTTCAAAGACTCTGAGAAGAGATCAAGGAAGAAGCAAAGAGACATTAGCAGACTTTCAGAAGATGAAAATCAACGGCAACAGGTAAGAATGAGGACGGCACCATAATTGATGAAAGGCAGCAAGTGGAAACTAACCGAAAGTTGAAGGTTGAAGTACGGAAACTATAATAGAACTGCGTTAGTAGGAGGTTACTATGGTGATAACATAGAGCTGCACCAGTGAAGGTTTATCATCCTATCCCATACTGTAGAGCTGTGCCAGTCAAATATTACTATCAACATATTATAGGGGTGCGTTGGTCTGAGGTTATTATATTATGCCAAGGTTACTATCATGATCAGAAGTCACTGCCATGAGACTAGAGCTGCGCTGGTCAAACGTTACTGGTCTAATATACTGGAGTGTAAACCTGTCATACTCTAGGGCTGCACCAGTCTAAGGTTGCTGTATTGATAACTTAGAGCTTCTTCTGTTGATGATTAATAGAGTGATGTTATGGAGATCAGTAACAGGGCTGGTTATTGTTCTCATGTAGAGAGTCTTGGCAGCTGCGAGTCAGCATTAAACCCGTAGGAGACAATTTCTAAGACTGCGAGTAGCTGCTAGTTGGTTAGTAAGAAAGCATTAGACAAAGTGTATTTTGATTCAGTTAACATTTCATCTAAATTTGCTCATTCAACTGATTTGTTAACAAGTATTTTTGACAATAGATGCATCTTGTAGCTCGAGGTCCTCAGCCATTCTGATTGCATTGGTCAGCGAACAATTTTCATTAGTTGTGAGTTTGACCAAATTGCTTAGCTTGAAACAGTTTGACAGTTTTTCTGATGAGACTGTCATTATTGTTTTGTGTGGCTACATGTGTCTGAGAGTCCTTATGTTTTATTCACATGTACATATAGTGGAGTTTTCACTGAATTTACATGCAACTTGAAAAGCTCACAATTACGCTCGCTGCAGTGTTAAGCTGGTTGAGGTGCTCATAAAGAGGTGGATGGCTTATAAGGAGGTGCTCATTAGCACCTCCTCGCGTCACCACCTCATGTCTCCTTCTGTGACAAGAGCTTTGAGCATTGATTCTATGCATTTTGCCAGGATATGAGTCTGGCATCCTGATCTTATTCAATGAAATACCGCATTGTTGGCCATATTTAGTGTCCTCCCTTGCTGATATTTGTAGATCTTCTTGTGGTACTTCCAAATTATTCTTACATCATAGTATTGTTGTGGTGTTTCAATTCAATAATTCATTGAAGAGCCAATCATATGCCACAATACTTATGCAAGATTCAATTCTACTGGCATTAGTCAATCAACAGCCAATCACGTGCCAAAACACTTTATTAAGAGGCAATTACTTGCTGAAATCTTCAATCAGAAATCAAGCACAATCAAGAGTGCTCAAGTAAGATCCAATCACAATCAGATTCTAGAATACCATGTCAGGTAGATATGAACAAAGCGACGTTGACCAGGAGACAAAAATGAAGAACGGTCAAGCAAAATTAAGAGTATTAGAAGAAATAAATCTGTTTACATAATGTTATTCTATAATGTGGATTGGTCAGTCAGTTACTGACACATTCTGCAAGAGTCAGAAACATGCAGAAGATATCAGGAATGTTTATTAAACTGTCCCGAAATACCAACTCATCTGGCTCATTTTTTCTTGTTGTGTTTAGTGCGTGTCGAACGTATGACCAGGGTACTGAATGCAATTTCTCTTTAGATGGAAATTCAAGATCTTAAAGTACAACTCAGCCACTCCCTCTCCAGGGAAGAGGTCGAGGTGATGCGGCGGGAGCTGCAGAAGAACGAGAAACAGCGAGGTCAACTTACTGAGCATATAGAGGTTAGTAAGGCAGCAGTTAGATATCAGTAATGTATACGATATAGAGGTTAGACCGGACAAAATTAATTGATTGAACAAAAGTTAAAATACAACAATTCTGTGTAGCAGATTTATCCATGTGCTTTGAAAATTGTCAATATAATGTAATTATATTGAACTGCTCGGGCTCCTTGATCATACTTAAGAAATGCTGTCATTTTCTCTGTTAGTTTGCACTATTTAAATATCTTCAAACTTTCATTAATGTCATCATCAAGCTTGTCAGCTAGCTTTTGGCCGTTGATTCTTCTATAAATCTTTAAGATTGCCCTAATCACTTCAATAAGTTGATTTTCGGCAGAGACCTTTTCAGGATTAACTGTTGGCAGTAGTCTGAGTGTATGTTACATTACTCATTACTAACTGTTATGAGCTGTTACTAGCTATCACTAGCCGTTACTAGCTATGTAGGAACTGAGGTCTGTTAAACCATCTTGCCTGGTAGAAAAGAACCATTGTCTCTATAACTGATTACAGAGTCTTACAAAGGATCTTCGCAGCAAGGAGCACCATACAAGCACCCTCCTTGCAGACATCAATGATCTCAGCAACCAAAGATCCAGACTTGAGACAGACAACTCCCGGGTATCTTCAACCTATAGTTTCATCTATTGCTCTATAGTGGCGGTCTGGCTTGAACTCTGTACAAGCATTTTGAGTCTAAATATCTCTCATGAATGCTTTCCCTGGAATATTTTTATTGTCCAGAGATGATTATCACTCACTCATAGCCCCCTACAGCGGTTCAAGTCTGACCTCTACGTATGGCTATGAACGACCATACACATGTGTTCTGGTATCCGACTCATGGAGATCACATAGAGATCACATAGAGATTAAATAGAGATCACATGGAGATCATATGGAGATCACATAGAGATAGGACACCGAGTATCTTAGTGTCTCATTTTTTTGAGAGTCATGTATGTGTCAACTCTACCACTTTCAGCCATGGTACCCTTGGGCCTCACAATAGGAAATCTGTTAACACTTTCTTAATCTCGTATAAATCAGCAAGTTCTGGTTTCTCATAAGTATTAACAACTTTCCATCTAGCCTGAGAGCACATAGAATAGCACTATTCCTAGTCAAGTCTGATAGAGGTCCCTGAGAGCACATAGAATAGCACTATTCCTAGTCAAGTCTGATAGAGGTCCCTGAGAGCACATAGAATAGCACTATTCCTAGTCAAGTCTGATAGAGGTCCCTGAGAGCACATAGAATAGCACTATTCCTAGTGAAGTCTGATAGAGGTCCCTGAGAGCACATAGAATAGCACTATTCCTAGTGAAGTCTGATAGAGGTCCCTGAGAGCACATAGAATAGCACTATTCCTAGTCAAGTCTGATAGAGGTCCCTGAGAGCACATAGAATAGCACTATTCCTAGTGAAGTCTGATAGAGGTCCCTGAGAGCACATAGAATAGCACTATTCCTAGTCAAGTCTGATAGAGGTCCCTGAGAGCACATAGAATAGCACTATTCCTAGTGAAGTCTGATAGAGGTCCCTGAGAGCACATAGAATAGCACTATTCCTAGTCAAGTCTGATAGAGGTCCCTGAGAGCACATAGAATAGCACTATTCCTAGTCAAGTCTGATAGAGGTCCCTGAGAGCACATAGAATAGCACTATTCCTAGTGAAGTCTGATAGAGGTCCCTGAGAGCACATAGAATAGCACTATTCCTAGTGAAGTCTGATAGAGGTCCCTGAGAGCACATAGAATAGCACTATTCCTAGTGAAGTCTGATAGAGGTCCCTGAGAGCACATAGAATAGCACTATTCCTAGTCAAGTCTGATAGAGGTCCCTGAGAGCACATAGAATAGCACTATTCCTAGTGAAGTCTGATAGAGGTCCTTGAGAGCACATAGAATAGCACTATTCCTAGTCAAGTCTGATAGAGGTCCCTGAGAGCACATAGAATAGCACTATTCCTAGTCAAGTCTGATAGAGGTCCCTGAGAGCACATAGAATAGCACTATTCCTAGTGAAGTCTGATAGAGGTCCCTGAGAGCACATAGAATAGCACTATTCCTAGTCAAGTCTGATAGAGGTCCCTGAGAGCACATAGAATAGCACTATTCCTAGTCAAGTCTGATAGAGGTCCCTGAGAGCACATAGAATAGCACTATTCCTAGTGAAGTCTGATAGAGGTCCCTGAGAGCACATAGAATAGCACTATTCCTAGTGAAGTCTGATAGAGGTCCCTGAGAGCACATAGAATAGCACTATTCCTAGTCAAGTCTGATAGAGGTCCCTGAGAGCACATAGAATAGCACTATTCCTAGTCAAGTCTGATAGAGGTCCCTGAGAGCACATAGAATAGCACTATTCCTAGTGAAGTCTGATAGAGGTCCCTGAGAGCACATAGAATAGCACTATTCCTAGTCAAGTCTGATAGAGGTCCCTGAGAGCACATAGAATAGCACTATTCCTAGTCAAGTCTGATAGAGGTCCCTGAGAGCACATAGAATAGCACTATTCCTAGTGGAGTCTGATAGAGGTTGTATTTTTGTTATGAATAAATAGACAACTTGTTTTAGTGTAAAGGTTTTTTGCAGATGAGAAAACGCTTTCTAGTTTTGTCTATTTCTGAGCTTTTTTCGCCAAAAATTTCAATCCGTGTGTCATTAAAAACTAATGTCCTGTCGGTAACCATTTTACATTTCTTGTTTAGTTTTAAACACTCTCGGTATTTCGGAAATATCTCGAGAACTAGCAGTCGAATCGACTGGAAACTTTGGAATTATATTGATAACATATCAAGCACAAAGCGACCAAAATTTCCTAATTCCACCTATACCAGACATGGGGGAAAACAAAGAGAAATTAGGCTGCAGAGTTTTCTAGGATGTAAGATCAAGTGGGGAAACAACTCTTTGTATTATCCCAGGCCCAATGCTAAAACATATGTGTAGGTCACTGTGAGCTGCTAGTCAAATGCTTGTATGGCTTATATCTAGTAGGAAGGCCTGTAACTCCTCCAAATAATTCACCTGGTAGAGAATATTGAGTCTGGCGGCTGAAGGTATAATTTATGTTTAACTTGCTACTGGCTCATATTCAGCTGCAAGGGGAGCTCGAGTCGGAGCGGGAGAAGTACAAAGCAGAAGAGGAAAAGACTAAAAAGGCTGCTGCAGATCTGTCCTCGCTCCAGTCTGAATTTGATGCCTCAACTAAACACAAGGAGGAGATGAAAACTCGGGCTACAGACGTCGTAAAAATGTGAGGTTTATGCTTTATTTCAATGATGAGGTAGTAGAGTTATTCGTTGCGGTTGGAAAATTTTTGTATCCAAGGTTACTTCCAAATTTAGTCAGTTTTACATGTTCGCTAGTATTTCCTGTAAGCTCCTAGTCATAGATAGACGACTACTCATATTGCCATGTGTGGTTATCGAGGACTTTGAGTTGAATCAAAGGCTACAGCTTGCACCAAAATCTAGTATCAGTAGCTTTTCTAGTTTAATCTGACTCATTTTGTCAAGTTTGAATCAATAGCAAGTGATTCTCTGCATGGCTGCTGCCATCAAATCTTTTTATTTTTTAAAAAGCAAATTTTTCTGAGAGCTCTGCAAATGTTAAGTAGAATGAATTTAATATTGCATGGGTTCAGCTACTGTAATGTCTGGTTTACAGGTGGAAGGCCAAGTGTAAGGCTCTTCAGAAAGATTCAGATGAGATGATAATGGTAAACTCAGAGCAAGCCAGTCGATATGATCAGCTTTCAGTTGATAACGACTCGCTGAGAAATCAGGTAAATTGTGACTCATCCATTACTGTGACTCATCCATTACTGTGACTCATCTGTTACTGCTACTCATCCGTTACTGTGACTCATCCGTTACTGTGACTCATCCGTTACTGTGTCTCATTCGTTACTATGACTCATCCGCTACTATGACTCCTCCGTTACTCATACTCATACATTACTGTGACTCATTTGTTACTATAACTCATTCGTTACTATGACACATCTGCTACTATGACTCATTCGTTACTGTGACTCATTCGTTACTGTGACTCATTCGTTACTGTGACTCATCCGTTACTGTGACTCACCTGTTGCTATGACTGCTTGCAGCTCAGCTCTTGCTGTGACTCATCCCTTATTATGACTCATCCGTTACTTTGACTCATCTGTTATTATGACTGCTTGCAGCTCAGCTGTTACTGTGACTCATCCGTTACTATGACTCATCCGTTACATTGACTCATCTGTTATTATGACTGCTGCAGCTCAGCTGTTACTTATCATTAATACTGCTCCCGGCTACTACTAGTCATTAATACTATTGGTTACTTACTATCACTGTTGAGTTAGAGTTCATTTTACTTAGTATTAAAACCATCAACACTTCCCAAACTCGTATTCCTATCATCGGATATCATCAGCCTTTATACCAAGCTTGAGGAATATGGAATCAGCTGCCTGCTGACATCTGAGAAATCAATACTACTAGTATATATATAGCAGTAATCTATTTAGTACGGTCTTGAAGGGGCACCTGCTGTCATGGCTGGAGTAGACCGTTTGTCGTTGGGCTGTCTTTCTTTTTTTTCATCAAGTTACGGTGATTTTTTATCTATGTGAGCCTCACTACTTACTACCTGCCAACTAGGCTCTGCACCTCAATTAGCCAAGCTATTGTGAACATGCAGCCTTCAACAATGATTTTTATGGGGTATTTTTTTGCAATTGTTTTACTTGAAAAAAGTTAAATTCAATTCGAAAAATGACTAGTTAATTTTTCGATTCACTCATTTTCTATCAAAAGCTAGTTGTGTTAGTTACTTAGTCACTACTAACTGCTACCGTAGCTGTCTGCTGTCTCTAATCAAATGGACAAGCTGACCAAGGAGATGGCTGATCTTCTTTCCTCCAATCAAGACCTTGAAGAGAAGGTCAGGAAGTATCACGCGGAAATAAAAGATTTGAGGAAGGTCAAGGCTGATTTGGAACAAAGAAATCATGAACAGCTATTACAGATACAGCAGGTAGCTGGTCTTACCTGAGTTGGGTTTTAAAATCATCAGTTGGTCACGGTATGCAAAGAGTTTCTATACGGTTATGCACATGCGTAGTCAGCATTCCGTGTTCTGAGTCTGTAGATGTATTTGAGATTACTGCAGGTATAAAAGACATGTTTTTCAGTAATTGCAGAGTATTGCCTGTTGAGTGTGTTAGATACAGATATATAACTCCAAGAAACTGTGTCAAACTGCTATAAAGAAGATGCATTGTCAGATTTCTTACATAATCACAAGCAACCAGTCTTGAAGTTCTGGCTTTAAGTAAACAATATCAGCTTGAAATACCAATGCCTTGAATAGTTCAGCTTTCTGTGTACTAGGGGCTTGACTAGTACTAGGGCTTGTACTAGGGGCTTGATTGTTTGCAAATTTCATATTAAGCTAGATGAATGCCCCGCATCGCCCGCATAATAAAAGTCTTTGCACAGAAAATTTATATTTATTTAACATATGGCAACAATTAACATTCTAACTTTCACACTTCATTTCATGAGAAAAGTGTTTTGTGCAGTTTAAATATATTAAGAGAAAAAATAAAACAACTATAAAAGTGTTTAAATGTGAAATAATTAACAAGTAATAGCTAAATTAAGTCTGTTGTGCTACGATTACAATAAAAGATGATTTAGTAATTATAGAATTAATGCGAACCGAGAAAACGAAATTATAATCTTGAATATGTTGAATTAATAATAACAATTCGTGCATAGAAGTGTATGTGCGCGCGCGTGTGTGTATATAATGTTATCTATTAGAGCAGCTGATAAAATGTCTGACCTGCAAATTGAGGTTCAGTTCCCAAAAGGTCACTGTTGGTAACAGGAATGACATCCAACGTTAAATTGTTTTCTGCAGTTGGACATGTCTCCAGTCATCTAGGTTTCCTTGCCACTGAACTCAGACATGTGCAGTCACGATCACAGAGCCGATGCTCGTGTAACAATGCTTTTAAAAAAGACATGCACAGCTTCTGCTCGCAGTAAACTAAGCAGACATCACGCTTGATCTTCGAGGAGTTCCTCAAAGCATGTCACTCACTCGTGTGGAACTTAGTTTTTGCATGAAAATTAGTAAGTAACCGTGACTTATGAAGAAGACACACGACCATGAAAAAAATTTTATGATACAACTTTTATTTATAATATTGCTAGTGAAGCATCGTTTGTCAGCAAGATGGCAAAGGCGCGCTCGTAAAAACAAGCACACGAATAGAAATTGTGCATTCAAAGCAACAAACTGCATGACCCATATGTAGAGTTTTTACGAAAACCTTTTTATACACCTTGTTTTGGTAGTGATTGCATTACAGAGTGTAGCCACGATGAGGATATATGTATTATATATTGGGCAACCGTTTGCGTGCACTACGCAATTACTTGTATTTACTCATGTATTGAGTAAATACTTGCCCTTATTTTTTTATTGAGAATTAGTAACAAAATTTTGCTGGCCACACTTCAATAAATACGATACTTGCGTTATCATCTGATTATAGTCTATGTACCTGTTTCAGTTTGAGAGAGACGGGAGACGAATGAACGATCAGTTTATTAACTATGAGGCCGAGTCTGCCCAACTCACTGACAAACTAACAGCAACTAAAGATCAACTCGACGGTCTTGAACAGCAGTATCGGCATGTGAAGGTATTGCCCCTTTCAGTCATCTGTTGCCATGCCAACGGAACTTCACAATAATTCAAATGCAATCAAAATGATATTGGAAAACAAATTGAGAACATCTGATTACGTTGGTCTACAGAACGTTGAGCTCTTAGCTAGGAGACTAGTCTACCATTGGCTAGGAGTGTTTGCCTACTGTATGAAAGTTACTACTGCTTTTCAGTTGCCATTCTCATCGCTGTTTTATAGGCTGAGAAGGCAGATATGCAGGCAGAATTAGCGAAGAAGATGCAGCTGCTAGAGAGCAGTGAAGCAGAGGCGCAGGATCTGCAGACAAAACTTATGGCAACGGAAGCCTCAGAGTCTACTTGCAAGAGGGAGTGCGAGACACTCCTTGACCAGCTCAACAGGCAGCAGTTTGGGCATGAGAGAACCTCTAAGGATTTGCTTAACAAATTGGATAAGCTGAAAAAGGAGTTGTCAGAGGTGAAGGTGAGATGAGAACGATTCTATGAGGTTGTTGAGAAGCCATTGCAATGAGATGCATCTGGATCCGATATAGATAGAACACTTGCCACTCTAGAATGACTGAGAATATTTGTTTGTCTGTACTAAACCTAATTCAGTGGGACAGGTCTCGATTAACTGTAGAAGGTGTTTATATCAGATGGTGGTATACATGTGACAGGTCTTGTTTAGCTATAGCAGGTGTCTATATCAGATGGTGATATACATTCAAACATGGATAACTCGAACTTCACGGGACCGAGCGAAAGTGTTCGAGTTATCAGAGCGTTCAAGTTATCAGAGCACTGTCACAAGTCCATGTATTTATTTATTTATTAGTAGATACATGTACATATACAAACTATAATATAAATCAAAAGCATTAATGGCTTGTTTCAAATTAAATGCTTCTAATGTAGAGTTTAAAACTTTTTTATCAAAAAGTATAGAAGATTTTTCTATCACTTGGGATTGGTTTGTTGTTGGAGGTGATGTTATTGCCAAGACGTTTTTTAGATTAAAATTGGCAAAACTTGATCGTTGTTGAAATGCTCAGAAGAAAAGACATATTTTTCTTTTGAGCGTTTTAACCAAGATCAATTTTGCCGATTTTTCTTGAAGTTCATGCGAAGGTCGCCTCACTTTTCCATGCTTCCGAAAGGCGATCGCTAAGCGGATGTTTGGTAACAATCAAATTTCACCAAACCTTTAGAAAAGTCATTGACAAAAATATTTTGCCGATAGTGGTAATAACGACGCCTATGAATTACGAAAAGTTGAGGTTTACCTCTATGACTTGTAATAGAGTGATTTTCTAAAGCGATAACAACCGTCTCGGTAGCCGTTGGGCAAAAAACTGTTCGAGTTAACAGAGTTGAGGTCGAGTTATCTAAAGCAATTTATCATTCGGTGGGAACGGACCAAAGAAACCGTTCGAGTTAACCATGTGTTGGAGCTATCTGAGGGCCAGTTATCCATGTTTGACTGTATATGTGACAGGTCTTGATTAGCTGTATCAGGTGTCTATATCAGATGGTGGTATACATGTGGCAGGTGGGGATGTCTATAATAAATGGTGATATGCATGTGACAGGTCTCGATTAGCTGTAGCAAGTGTCTATATCAGATGGATATAGACACCTGCAATATTTTGCGGACACTCATACTTGTGGCAGGTATGAGTGACTATAATAGATGGGGCTTAAAATAACCAAATATATAACAAGTATTAAATCAAAATATTCACTTATTCATTGGTTAACGGTTGAAACAACCCGCTTTTGAAGCTCTCTCTAGGAGTTGCTTGCTCGTAATGCATAAGAAAAGAATGATATAGCTATCTAATTATCACATACCTTGTTACATATCTAAATAAGCATTAGAAATGAACAAACTAGAGACAAGAATGTGCGTTTTTCACATTTACGCCAACATCTGTTTTGAGCTGTCACAAGACCTCTCCGTTTTGCCAATCTTTCTGAATGCTTAAACAAGCCTGTGGTTCGTGCTTCTGACAGAGCCGAGAAACAAAAACTGGAGAGGAATATCATAGACGGTTTAAACATCTACAAGCGGACAAGGACGCTCAGGTGGAGTCAATGAGGGTGAGTGTCACCTACAGCATTGTATATCTGTATTATTTCATTGCATTGTAGACATATTCTTTCTGTCAAAGACATGATATGATCAACTATTGGTGTCATCTGCTAAGCTGTGGGTATGGTCTGCTCAGCTTTGGGTGTGGTCTATTTAGCTGTAGGTGTGGTCTAGTTAGCTGTAGGTGTGGTCTACTCAGCTGTGGATGTAGCCTGTTTAGCTGTAGGTGTGGTCTATTCAGCTGTAGGTGTAGTTTACTTAGCTGTAGACACATTTGGGGACTGTAGTCTGTTTAGATATGAGGATGACCTGTCCATACATCAAATTGGTTATTAACATTATGTTAGGTTGATCTTGAGGAAGCTCACCTGTCTGTTCAGAATGTTAAGAAGCAGGCCAAAGCCCAAGGAGAGGAGTTTGTCAGACTGCAGCAGAGATATAGCCAGTGAGTGTTATTGTAGTCACTGGGTGTTTTGGATCTGCTAGTTAGCTTGATCTCCAACGCTATACTTAGGCTATATGATATGATGTTATGCCATTTTATACTACTCGCTGTGTTTGCTCTAAGGCTAATGAAATCGCTTGAAACTCCTGGATATCCTGGCTTCGCTGGGTTTGATGGCATCACTGGTTGTTCTGGTGACAATGGCTATCTTGATACACTGAGTATTCTGTGTGTTGGCTTTGTTACTATTACTGGATGCTCTGGCGTCACTGGGTATCCTGATGTCACTGGATATCCTGGCATCACTGCCAGAGTATCCTAGTATATTGACACCAGAATACCGGGTGTTCTTGAGGGTGGTGTCGCTGAGTCTCCTGGCATTACTGGAAATCCTTGTTTATTGGGAATGTTGGCGTCACTGAGTATACTGGTGTCACTGAGGTGTCCTGTTGTCACTGGTGTGTCCTGGTGCCACCGGATATCCTGGTGCCACTGGATGTCCTGGGCAAATGAAAGGAGTTGTTGTAGACTAGAGGATGACTACACGGCATACAAACAGCAAACAAGACGACTGAAAGAACAGACAGACGATTTACGAGAATTGGGAGATCAACAGGATATGAGGTAGGCATTTTTTTCTCTGTCCAGATGCGCATAACTAGCCTATGGAACATGCCCTTTAGTCTCATATTAAGCAAACTGTTAATGATATTAAGGCTATGGCAGGATTTTTATACAATGTTGATCAAGCTGGCACCTACTAAATCATGGATAATAGGAAAGCTCCTACTTTGGTGTTTCTTCTTATTCAGAGTTAGTTTTGAGTAGTTCATCACTTTGAGAGATAAGAATCGTGTCATATGTTTATGTAGAATGTTAATCGCAGACATTGAAGCTATAGAAAATTTTCAATGTGATTACGCGTCTAGGTACTGTAGCCCAATGCAGGGTTTGGAAAAGTTTGACATTGATTGCCATTTCGTAGTGGCAGCTCATATGCCCAAGTACTAACACATAGCCGAAGTTCCACCACATAGCTAAGTTCCAACACGTAGCTAAGTACCAACCCATAGCTTAAGTATCAACACATAGCCCAAATACCAAAGCATAGCTACCAAGACATAGCATAAGTAGCAAGACACTGCGTAAGTAGCAAGACAAGCTCTAAATATCAACTAAAATCTACAGTTTTAACATGCTTTACCTGCTGGTCTCAGCTAGATGGCTACAGAATAAGACCTTTTTGACGCACATTCAGTCCAGGTTGATACACAGATGATAGCTCAGCTCTCTTGTAATCTCCCTGCACTCTATCAGTGTACTGGAGTTTGATAATTTACTCATACAGGTGGTTGACTTTTAGGTCCTGCCAAATGCTATCAGTTGACATTTACTGACAGGTTCTTTAGAATGTTAAACAGGGGATGCGGAATGATAGACTAACTATTGCAATAAGATGATAAATGAGTGAGGATTTCAGGTAGTCCTTGCATGATGGACTGCTAATAGGTTGTTGCTTATTGAAAAACAATAAACTACATGATGTGTGTACTGTAGATGCAAGGAACTGGAATCGTCTCTCTCTGTCACAAAGGAGGAGTCGAGAAAGCTAGAGCAGCAATATGGAATGCTGACCCAAGCAATCCGCACAGAACTGCAGGTTCTGGTGGAAACTGCAGAAGCAGCGTCAACTCTCAAGTATTCTGAAACCTCTTCTAGCTCTCCAGACATACTTACAGAGATCGCGGTAAGTATCACTTCCTGTGCATCATCCATCTTGTCAAGGTCGTATCTGTGCAAGGACTAGGTTCTAGTATTGAAGTCTTTTGTGTACTTGAAGTTAAAGACGCTGTTGTTGGGAAGGGTTAAACTTATCAACTGTCTGTGTAACCTCATTCAGTAGGTATTCACTGCCTGCAAGCGTGCTATCTTTTAACTTTTTCTGTACCACAAGTCAAGTCGGGCGGCTCGGCAAAGCGTTTGCGTATGGCCAGGAGTCGCGTGGTGTAACTTTAGTAGGCTTCCTACAACTCATTTATGATTAGTGAGTGGTTGATTAATTAGCCTATCGTGTTTGTAAACAAAAAGAAACAATCATCTGCCTGCCAATAGAAAGTGTGTTTACAGCCCATGTCGAGCCTATTTTCGCTTTGAAAAAACTATATTTTTATCACAATTTCCTCTTCGCAATGATCAACCATGTCAAATTACAGCCACGGAGGTTTTACTAATTTTAGATCAATGGGCTTCTGATGATTATCTATTGAACAATAGTACTGCTGAGTGATTATTTTATCTTTAACGGCAATAATAATTTATTTTCAGCGGTGGTAATAATGCTGTAAGCGATAATAAATATTGATGACTCATACAACTTAGAACATGCTCTCGGTAGAAGCGAAAATAGCTGAAAAAGTATCCGAGCTGACTCTGCAACACATTCGTGGCATTTTTTATAGCATCAGCTGATGTAAAGTATGACGCTGATTAATTTGGTATCGAAATGTTTTTCGCAGACCATGTGGTTAAAATATTAAGACAATTTATATGCGCCTTTGTCAAATATTGTGTTGTATCGAACATCTGATTATGTTTTGGTAAAGAATTAATTTGGTAGCGGAAGAGTTAATAACCTACTCTACGATATGGTTGGTCAGGTTTCTGTTACTGATATCCAAAACCTTTTCGATCGCTGCTATGTATGTAAGTAAATGGCTACCATAGCATACAAACCTAGACCTAGCTGAATGCCGGAATGTCTCATTCTGAGATCTTCTGTTGTAGTCACGCACGACATGGTTGAGGCGGTACTTGCGAACAGCGCAGGATACAGAGCGGCAACTCAAAGCAGAGATGCAGATGCGGCTTTCTCATGAAACGTCAGAGAAGGCGGAATTGCTAGGTGAGATAAAGCGGCAGCAGGAAGCCATGGACGAGATGGGCAGCAAACATAAGGCACTTGTCGATGATGTCATGGCTCGGGAGGATGAGGTGGTCAAACTGGAGGTGGGTGATTTTTAAGGTTGATTCGCATTGTCTTTGGGCAAGCCACAGTCATATGTTGGAGACTTACTGACAGCAGAACATAGCTACATGTAGTTGGATTATTCCGAAAGAATAAGTTATTTTCGTGGAAGTATGGGTTCAGAAAATTATCCTAATAAATAGAGAGTGCAACTGAATTTACATGCTGGCAGCTAAGTACTGGTGTATTATTTTGACTCATGCTCGTGGGTAGGATTTCTCACCAAAAAGCAGAGGTGGTAGTACTTAATTACAGAATATAATATGGGTGTTATTTAGTGACAGGATTCTTTAAGTACTTGTTGTCAGGAGAGAACAGGTGCTATGTTTTCATGACAGTATGGTACAAGTAGTATTACGTACACAACAGTTCCATGCTGGGAGTGGATTCGGAGTTGCTTTTCTCTGAATCATAGAAATTGTAAAATCGAATGCATTTGATAGCATTTCGCTTTGCTTAATTGGCACGAAGGCCTTCGCTGTGGGAGTACTTTGACATCATAGAAACGCTCACTGCTGATGGATCTGAATTAATAATACTCGGCTAAGCTTTTCCAGTAGAGATAAAAATTCAGAACAAAACCATGTCTGTCTGTCTAGGTTGCTCGTACGAGGATGTCGAGATAATTACTTGTTAGAGCAACTAGTTGACTGCATGAATTGAAAAGTGACCTTGACCCGAAAGAGAGTCTACTTCAACAAGTTTTGCTTTGATGGATACATCGCGAATCTTGGACATATCTATAGCGCAACTCAGAATCATTGAAGCGGTAGGCTGCAAATTCGTCGTCAGCAGGCAACTCCGACCCCATTCGAAGCATGGAAACGCAGTGATGGTGACAAGATCGTTTATGGGCAACATTTTCATAGGTTGACAGGATAGTACATGTGATGATGTTTATTGACGCGATCGGTCAGGTGGTATTACATACTGATTGGATAATATAGGGAACATCACACATGGACACAACAGATCAATGTTATTGTTTTACTACTAGAGACAAGAATGGTAAAGTTATGACCTACGATGATGACTACCATGGGGTCTGATTGTAGGACAAGTTAACAGAGTTGAGTCATCATGTCGAGGAACAAAAAGCTCTAGATGATGCTGTAGAGAAGACCAAGATACTTGAGAGATATCAGCGGTGAGTATAGACTTAATTCTTTGCAGTTAGGTTTAGTTTATGGGGTGGGCGAAGTTAATTACAAATAACTTCCATCCAGAAAAACGGAAGGATTTTTCTAATATTACTCTGAGATGGATTATAACTAGACTAGTCAAAGTCTCTCTATTACAGAATCTACTAGTTCATACTTCCGTGGATAACATCTGTAATGAGCATGTCTATTGCGAATGAGTTACAATGACTAATGAATAATATCTATTCTTGAATAATTATCTGAAATACATAGTATGTTATTTCCTATAAAGGAGTCCCTTTTCTTCAAAACCTTTCATACTCATTTTTAAATATCGCAAAATAACTAAAAAATTTATTTCGCTTTTTTGCATTCCAAAAGGGTTTCAATGGCGCTTCTCTGAGACTTTGCTCGAGTTTTGATTGTTACAGCAGACAACGGTGCTTTGTGTTACAGCAGGCAATGGTGCTTTGTGTTACAGCAGGCAACGGTGCTTTTTGTTACAGCAGGCAACGGTGCTTTGTGTTACAGCAGACAACGGTGCTTTGTGTTACAGCAGGCAACGGTGCTTTATGTTACAGCAGACAACGGTGCTTTGTGTTACAGCAGGCAACGGTGCTTTGTGTTACAGCAGGCAACGGTGCTTTGTGTTACAGCAGGCAACGGTGCTTTGTGTTACAGCAGACAACGGTGCTTCGTGTTACAGCAGGCAACGGTGCTTTGTGTTACAGCAGGCAACGGTGCTTCGTATTACAGCAGGCAATGGTGCTTTGTGTTACAGCAGACAACGGTGCTTTGTGTTACAGCAGGCAATGGTGCTTTGTGTTACAGCAGACAACGGTGCTTTGTGTTACAGCAGGCGACAATGCTCTGTGTATCACAGAATTTGCTACAGAAGTAGTCAAACTTAGAATGCTTCAGTAAAAAGGTTCTGATATCTTCTAATTTTTGTTCCACAGGCTACAGAGTGCCGTCTCCTCTTTAAAACACGAACTCCGTTCCACCTCTTCATTGGACTCCTTAGAAAGCAAGGATGCCGCGAATAACCTGAGGCAGCGACAGGTCAGGATATCTGAAATTGTGAGCAACAATGATGGTACACGAACTCTCCTCAGGTCCACCTCACCACCAAATCAACACGGAATCAAATCTTATGAAGACGACTCGGAGCTGCAGGAACGAATAGATGCGTATAGTAAAGCCTTGGGCCCCAATTCTTACAGACCCTCACAAGATGATGAGGATGAGGTGCGAGGAGTGTATATTAATGAGCTGGATGATAGGGCACCCAGCCCTGCTTACGATAGCAACTATAGGAACTCAGGCTCATACCACTCTGACCTAAGGAGACATTCGACTCCTCGTAAGACTCCAGTGTGCAAATCCTGATGCTCACTGCCGGGGTAACAATTTGCTTGTTTTATTTGTCTTGCGATGAACCTTGATCAGATTTTGAACAAACAGAGTGTTGGACACCTAGATGTGCATTCTAGAGCTTTTTGTTCAATGCCCTGACTATTTATTAAATATTTTTTGAGATTATCGCTGGTATTATTGTACTAGTCTTGGAGTTGTCTTCTTTTTGTGTATTGGGAGACACTTTCGTTTATAATACTAAAATTTGTTTGTTTTTGAGTGATGTGCTCGTTTGTAGTTTTCTTTATTTTTATTTTAAAGTTTGTATGAATTATTAACGAATAATTAAATTATTGTTTTCTCAACCGCCGTTATATTAGATCTGCGTTCTACTACGCATTCATTCTGTTTGCTAGAGTAGTGTGGTAGCTTCCTTTTTGTTTCTGCTATGCGTACGATATGGATAGTGTTATTTAGTCCATATGCTGAAGTGCTGGAA
This sequence comes from Watersipora subatra, assembly GCF_963576615.1. NCBI lineage: Eukaryota > Metazoa > Bryozoa > Gymnolaemata > Cheilostomatida > Watersiporidae > Watersipora > Watersipora subatra. Next base: position 64,595,234 of record NC_088714.1, read on the forward strand.
CTTTCTTCTCTTTTTATCTGCAGTCATATTTTGCAATTATAAGCTTTTTATCGCTATTTACACACTTCCATATGCATTTTGGGTGAACAAATTTATTATGAATTGATAGCAATATACCAATATGTAAGAATTGGTGTGCTTGGAGTTATATTCATGAATTACAATCATGACTTGTTTAGAAAGCTAGCTGAACAATGACACTAACAATAGTTTTGCCTAATTATTGGTCAAAAGGTTGACTATATAATTAAACTAGCGCAATGCCCTGTGTTGCACTGGTATTAAAAAACAGTGGCAAGTAATGTTGTGGCCTGCAACTTGCCATTAGCCTGACACATTGTCAATGGCTGATTTGAGCAAGCTAGTAAATTTACTAATAAGAGCCATGAGAGCAAGCTTTAGTGACGTTGTGTCGTAACATAATGCTATGTGGATTTTAACCTAGATAATCGCTCATCGCCCAATGAATCTATCAATCTTGGGTAGCTTAATTGGTAAGATATTTGCCTGGTGAAGAGGAGGTTCCAAGATCAAATCTGGCATGCTGCGAACTTGCAATTCCAAGATTTTAATAACTATAGCTGGATGAACCAGAGTACACACAAACTTCGAGATTTATATTTATAGAAAATTTTGTTCTTGAATAATTTTTAAAATTAATTGATATTTTCTTAGTTACTAGATGTGTAGAAAAAGTCCTAAAATTCTATTTATGGCTCTTTTAAAAATATATGAGTCTCTACTGAATATTTCAGAGGCTGCCATTAGATATATAACAGTAAATTCGGTTGAAATCAACATGCAGTACGTTATAAACAGGTATGTTTGTCTTTCTCTTGCCTTTAATGTGTAGAGAGATAAATCTGTGCAATCAATTATTTCCTGGAATAGTTGTTATTGTAACGAGTTGGTAAACACGCAGTACATTGTAAACGGGTATGTTTGTCTTTTTCTTGCCTTTAATGTGTAGAGAGATAAATCTGTGCATTCAATTATTTTCTGGAATAGTTGTTATTGTAACGACTTGGTAAGCTGAAAAACAACTGTATCTGATTACAATCTACAACAAAATAACTGCATTAAACTTAGCTGGAATATATTTAAAATAAATTTGATTGCAAGATCAGTTCTTTGGATGGAATGTGATCTTATGGCCATCATGGACTGTTCTAAATACATGCTACTGTTTCATTCCTATTAGTTGGCACAACCCGCAAACTGGATATAATGACAATGTGAAATGGGGTTAGAATTAATTACAGTGCAAAACTTCCTCTGTGGTCGACTGTCAACTTTTATGATGATGTTATGAGATACTTGCGTGTGCTTTTGATTTGGAATTGACCAGGTTATCTCAAAGGTTTGCACAGGATATGGAAGGTGGCATTGTGGGAGGAGGCAGTGGAAGCGGTTCGAAGATGAATAGTTGTGTATAGAATGCAGTCAGCCGTTGACAAAGCTTGATTAGGCTTCATGAGCATACGGGCTGCTGATGATATGACGGATCGATGCTTCTCAATCACCGGGTACTTAGTAAACAAAACGTTATTGAGTTTAGACGCTTATGGCAGGGGTGGAGAAAGACAGAAAAGAAGGGAAAAAGAGAAATGAAATGACAATGGAACCAGATCTGAATACGATATTGTGGTCTAAAGCAGATATTCAAAGTACAATCGTAGCTCATAGCCAGTTTAGCAATATTTAGGCCATGAAATATATTTAGTCAGATTCTATCAGTGATTAATTTTGCTGAGATTGGTCTTTGAAATAACCTTCTTTTTTGCCATTCTCATCCTCATTCTAAGCTAGTATGGCATGTTTTTACTGCTATGCTGCTACCTAGGTATTGCTACCTAAATAATCCTGTCACCAAGGTAGTGCCACCTGCATTATCCTGTCACTGTGGTATTACCACCTGAATAATCCTGTCACCAAGGTAGTGCCACCTGCAGTATCCTGTCACTATGGCAGTGTCACTTGCATTATCCTGTCACCATGGTAGTGCCACCCGCTTTATCCTGTCACTATGGTAATGCCACCTGAACTGCTTTATCACCAAGTATTGCCATTTAAACGATTTTGTCAGTAAATCATAAGATGTTGCTGTCATCTGTCACAAGTACTCTGACAATCTGGCTCCGCCCCTAGCCTCTAGCTCCATTTCTGTCCACTATTTAAACATTTTGAGAAATCTATTGTTTTAAAGCCTTGAAGGACTTTATAAAGAGATCTGAAGGACACAGTGAATTCATTTAGAAAAATCCCATTAGTGTGTAGGTGAATGCCTAGCCCTTTGCATCCTTAGCAGAGAGAAGAGAGATACTGGCTAACTGCTGAGCACTGCACAACAAGGTGAGTAGCTATAAATAAAAGTATTGTTTTCTCACGCCTGTTAAATCAAGTACATGTATGTGCTAATGTCTTCTTAAGCTCAGGCCCTCTAGCAGAGACTTGAGAGTTTGAGCAGTTGTCTTAAGATCTAAGCCGTTCCCAATAGCGCGCTTTTCTCCAACTGACTTACAGTGATTGCTGCTGGTAGTCTAGAAAGCCACATTTGGAAAGCTACAAACCATACACAATATATCGGTCTCCTGCTGAATAGTGTTTTAGGTATAACAAATTCTCGGAAGTCTTTCTGGTTGTATAGTAGTGAGAAGCTGGTGGTAGCAGTGATTTAGTGAAAAAGTGGCAACATTCAGAATCTCATGGTAAGAGTTTCATTGCAGAGTATGGATCCTTCGACCTTAGTCAGGTGTCTCTGAGCTAAATGGTTAGGGGAGCATTTCATACCCTGACAGAAAGTAAGTCACCGAGTCTCTGGCATCTTGTGAGAGCAGCAATAGATACAGTAAAAGAAGCATAACTACTAATAGCACCCTTTCAAAGATGGTTCTGAAATTTGGCTTGTCTGAACATTCTTAAGGTGACCATGAGAAAATCTTGTAAACTTGTTGAGGTGTTTTGAAAACAAAGAGCAGTTTTTTAACTTAAAATTTGGTCATCGAAGCTTGAACCCATCATTTTTCGGATCGACACAAAATGCTCTAAACAGTTTTCCGTACCACTTGTTACGCTGATTTCAACAGTGAGATTTCCAATAATATTCTCAAGCTTAACTTTATGTGTTTGAAGGTTGCTTTGTGACCTTTGAACTTCTATGTATGACCAAACTGGGAGCAGTCATAGCCTAGCAGTCAGCAATAGATTGGGGTGCAATTCTCAAAAAAATCTACCCATGGTAATAGTAACGGCATCCAACATTAAACTGCTCTCTGCAACTGGTTTGCTGAGGTTCTCAGCCACTGGTCTCACACCTGTCTAGCCAAGACAAAAAAGCCATTGTTAGCGCAACAATGTTTTTATAACTGTACAGCCTCCACTTGTAGGCACTTGCCCACACACGTTCGAAGAAAAACTTTTCATTAGCTGTTTGTGTGGCAACCTACCTATAATTGAATTCTATTTTGAGAGAAGTCGCTTTACTTTGAAGAAGAAAACATAATTATCTCTGTATTTGATTACCATGCTGACTTGTGCTTACTCGTCATACGAATGCTGTCATAGGCAGCAGCTGCACCGGCAAAGGAAGTTGCAAAAGTACATGTATGATATTTGGCTAAAAGTAAAACTAATATGTGATTCCATATACGTCGTTTGTAGGTAGTATAAACATACAACAAGCAGATTAATTTTGACTTCGCGAAACATTTTTTACGGTGGTATTTCCAAACCTTTTGATTGTTTGTGGATGTTTCAAATCTAATCTTCTGGTTTAATTTTTTGAAATTGTTAGCATTACTCTCTTTTTCTTAATTTTATCTTATTTTAGCCGATTATTCTGGAAACTTCTTGAATCTATGCATATAAATCTGATCATTTGTACTTTTTGCCTTTGTGATGTTTTGTGATGTTTTGTGATGTTTTGTGATGTTTTGTGATGTTTTGTGATGTTTTGTGATGTTTTGTGATGTTTTGTGATGTTTTGTGATGTTTTGTGATGTTTTGTGATGTTTTGTGATGTTTTGTGATGTTTTGTGATGTTTTGTGATGTTTTGTGATGTTTTGTGATGTTTTGTGATGTTTTGTGATGTTTTGTGATGTTTTGTGATGTTTTGTGATGTTTTGTGATGTTTTGTGATGTTTTGTGATGTTTTGTGATGTTTTGTGATGTTTTGTGATGTTTTGTGATGTTTTGTGATGTTTTGTGATGTTTTGTGATGTTTTGTGATGTTTTGTGATGTTTTGTGATGTTTTGTGATGTTTTGTGATGTTTTGTGATGTTTTGTGATGTTTTGTGATGTTTTGTGATGTTTTGTGATGTTTTGTGATGTTTTGTGATGTTTTGTGATGTTTTGTGATGTTTTGTGATGTTTTGTGATGTTTTGTGATGTTTTGTGATGTTTTGTGATGTTTTGTGATGTTTTGTGATGTTTTGTGATGTTTTGTGATGTTTTGTGATGTTTTGTGATGTTTTGTGATGTTTTGTGATGTTTTGTGATGTTTTGTGATGTTTTGTGATGTTTTGTGATGTTTTGTGATGTTTTGTGATGTTTTGTGATGTTTTGTGATGTTTTGTGATGTTTTGTGATGTTTTGTGATGTTTTGTGATGTTTTGTGATGTTTTGTGATGTTTTGTGATGTTTTGTGATGTTTTGTGATGTTTTGTGATGTTTTGTGATGTTTTGTGATGTTTTGTGATGTTTTGTGATGTTTTGTGATGTTTTGTGATGTTTTGTGATGTTTTGTGATGTTTTGTGATGTTTTGTGATGTTTTGTGATGTTTTGTGATGTTTTGTGATGTTTTGTGATGTTTTGTGATGTTTTGTGATGTTTTGTGATGTTTTGTGATGTTTTGTGATGTTTTGTGATGTTTTGTGATGTTTTGTGATGTTTTGTGATGTTTTGTGATGTTTTGTGATGTTTTGTGATGTTTTGTGATGTTTTGTGATGTTTTGTGATGTTTTGTGATGTTTTGTGATGTTTTGTGATGTTTTGTGATGTTTTGTGATGTTTTGTGATGTTTTGTGATGTTTTGTGATGTTTTGTGATGTTTTGTGATGTTTTGTGATGTTTTGTGATGTTTTGTGATGTTTTGTGATGTTTTGTGATGTTTTGTGATGTTTTGTGATGTTTTGTGATGTTTTGTGATGTTTTGTGATGTTTTGTGATGTTTTGTGATGTTTTGTGATGTTTTGTGATGTTTTGTGATGTTTTGTGATGTTTTGTGATGTTTTGTGATGTTTTGTGATGTTTTGTGATGTTTTGTGATGTTTTGTGATGTTTTGTGATGTTTTGTGATGTTTTGTGATGTTTTGTGATGTTTTGTGATGTTTTGTGATGTTTTGTGATGTTTTGTGATGTTTTGTGATGTTTTGTGATGTTTTGTGATGTTTTGTGATGTTTTGTGATGTTTTGTGATGTTTTGTGATGTTTTGTGATGTTTTGTGATGTTTTGTGATGTTTTGTGATGTTTTGTGATGTTTTGTGATGTTTTGTGATGTTTTGTGATGTTTTGTGATGTTTTGTGATGTTTTGTGATGTTTTGTGATGTTTTGTGATGTTTTGTGATGTTTTGTGATGTTTTGTGATGTTTTGTGATGTTTTGTGATGTTTTGTGATGTTTTGTGATGTTTTGTGATGTTTTGTGATGTTTTGTGATGTTTTGTGATGTTTTGTGATGTTTTGTGATGTTTTGTGATGTTTTGTGATGTTTTGTGATGTTTTGTGATGTTTTGTGATGTTTTGTGATGTTTTGTGATGTTTTGTGATGTTTTGTGATGTTTTGTGATGTTTTGTGATGTTTTGTGATGTTTTGTGATGTTTTGTGATGGTTTGACATTAAAATCTAGCTTTGAAAAGTCTGTGTCGTAAAGGATTTGATCTCGGAACCTCCTGTCCACAAGGCGACAAGCTAACCCATTAAGCTGAGCAAAACAGCTTAGCTTAAGTTTGGCAATACATATACTAGTTTACTCGAATAAGCCAATGACAACTACATTATCTGCCACTGTTTATAAACAGTTTTTTTAATACCCATACAACGCTGGTAATTCTGTATTTCTAAGCTGTCCAAAAATGCTGGTTTTGTTTTAGTAAAGTTTTAATAAAGATCTAGCTTTCCAAGTAAGTTATTCAAATTCATTGCGTAATTATTCTATTACCTGTGCAACGCCAGGCATTTGGCTAGTTTTTGGCTCATTTAAAACTATTATTCTTTTTGGGGGACATTTTGTTAAGAAAACAGACAGGCTATAGCAAGATATAAAAATACAAAGTTGGCAATTTGACTAATTGTGGACTAATTTCTTCTGTTCTATAGCATTTGGTTGATTAAAGTTGGATGGTGTGTAGTTTAGCTGACCAGGAATAAGGAGGTTCAGTAAACTGTGGCTTCAATTCATGCACCTGCGTGATTAAATTACCTGCGAGTACAAACTGTCGTCACGCTGGGCTGCACCACACTAGGAAGTTTTGGAGCTATGCTCTAGCTGATTTGATCCAAACAATCTCATGGGCCCAATTATCTCATTTGGTTTGTACTATCAGATGTGACACTTGAATTAGGCCAAGGTCGTGCACGTGTACCTACCAGGTACGAAATAAAAAACTAATTGGTTTACTAATTTGCAAAATGCACTGTCATGGTTTTCAAAACTTAACTCGGCTTTGAAGACTCTCACAACTGTGCGCTTAGTAAAGGGTGTAGTCTGTAGCTTCTTCCTGTAATGCCCTAGTTGGTACAATCCTGGGTCACTGACAGCGTGAGGTCAGGAGATCAGAGTCAGCATAGAATTATTTCACTGCTTAGTTATCCAAGAGACTTTTTGAAGGCATTAGACATGCTTGTCACATAATAAGCTAGGTGTACCTGAAATAGTTGCTCTTGTGGAGTAAAACTTTCGCTGGTTATCCTGCTACAGCTTGTGATCGATCTAGAAGGAAACCAACTCTAAGTTTATAATCACATCTACTTTATTAAAAGATGCTTCTGAGAGACACTCTTCTACCAAATTTGAGAAATTTCGGTGCCAATAAGATATAATGACAATGTGAAATGATGTAATAATTGATTGAAGTGCAAAACTTCACCTGTTGTCAACTGTCAACTTTTACAGGGGCATTGTCAGCATTTAATGATCCTTGGGCAGAAACCATCCCCTCTCTCCAGGATCCTTTTCACTTTAGTGAATGGATGAAGGTTGAAGCATTTCATTGCTATTTATTTTAAATTTGTAATCAAAACTATATATTCAATAACTTAACTTTCTCTGGAGAGTTGGTTGGCAGAACTACACAGACATGGTTCAAGCTATACTCTAATGTGTTTAAGTAAATAGCTTTGTCTGATCAGGGGGGGGGGTCGATCTGTCTGTAGCAGTGAATTTAGAAACTGAGTTATAGTGAGCAATTTTATTACTCTTTATCTGGTATCAATAAACTAGCTATTTTCTTCAAAACAAACAGATTAAAATAAGAAATTTGATGATGTCTGACGTTTCGCCTACTATAATTGTGATCTGAACTAATAAGATTGCTTGTTACGGTTTTTGGTACACAGTCTATTTGTAAAGTTTAAGCTATTAGGACCTGTCCTAGCTGTTACACTTAATACAGTGGTCTGAGGTACTAGGTTGTCTTCTAGCTATTACACTTGTTATATTTTCTACATATGATTGACAACACATTTTCAGGGTAGCGTAACAGAGAATTAATTCATTGTCGGATTCTATGAACTATTCTATTTATAGCGTTAACCATCATCTCTGCAGGTTTTCAATTAGCCTGCGCAAATACCTCCAGGACACGCTATTTCCTGGACATTCGTCCAATTTCCCATTTGATTGCAACTCACCACTGGTCAATGAGCTCTATCTGATTGGTGTAGCCGATATGATGTTTAGAGCTAGTCAATGAACCTTATTTAGTATTTAATATTTGGCAACTAGAAAAACTGTCTAGCACGTAAGAAAATGCCGCAAGCAAGATGTACCCTTAGACATAGACAAAACGGCATGTCGATGAGTGACACATACACATAACGGCATGTTGATGAGTAAGCCAAACATCTCATGGTTTAATCTAATCATGAAACAGAGAAAAGATCAGTGAATAATATTCATTCTGTCGACTAAATTGGCTACTTTATAAATGACTCTCAAAGTTGATGATCTGGGTTCAAAAGGTTCACAATTGTTATTCAAACTTCTGGCGCAAATTTGACCATCAAAAACGCGGAACTTAACTAATTTAAACAACACTATGCTGAGATTAACCTGTTGCAGAGTGTCATTTGGGGCGAACTCTACTTAGCAAGTTGACCAAGAAGCTATGATTGAGTCTGCATCAGAGACGAGGGAGGTGGTGCGATATCTCAGGTCACCAATGTACATCTCTCTCCATCAAGATAGCTGCAGTCGAAGTGCCTCTGTTAACTCGGTTTTATGTGAAGGCAGAGATTTGTCCAGCAGAAGCGACCATATCATAAATGATGTAAGTTTTCCAGATGAAAGCTTTTGTAATATTGTAATAAAAATCAACTACTAGACTATTAATAATATTCTAGTAAACCAACAAGAGAAGTAATGCATAAATTATAAACTAAAATAAGAAACGCTTTAAAAGCACCAATAAAAATAGTGACAGTAAAAGCTAAATATTTGATCATGGTAGCACTGCTTGCCGCTGCTGTTCAAAATGGTGACCTTTAATAGGCCGCTGCTGTTCATGATGACTCAATGTAGTTAAAAAATTCTGATGCTGCGATAATAAGACATCGCACTTGAGATAAAGTTATGTCATATTCGGTATTACATCTATGTAAAAATCAAAAGGGACTCTGCCACTTTAAATCATTCACTACTGGCATTGCACAGTGACATGTAATACTGGTACTACATAGTGACATGTAATACTGGTACTACATAGTGACATGTAATACTGATACTACATAGTGACATGTAATACCGGTACAACATGGTGACACGTATACTGGTACTACATAGTGACATGTAATACTAGTACTACATAGTGATATGTAATACTGGTACTATATAGTGACATGTAATACTGATAGTACACAGTGACATCTAATACTGGTACTACATAGTGACATGTAAGACTGGTACTATATAGTGACATGTAATACTGGTACAACATAGTAACGTGTAATACTGATACTACATAGTGGCATGTAATACTGATAGTACATACTGGCATGTAATACTGGTACTACATAGTGACATGTACTACTGATACTACATAGTGGCATGTAATACTGGTACTACACAGTGACATGTAATACTGGTATTATATAGTGACATGTAATACTGGTACTACATAGTGACATCTAATACTGGTACTACATAGTGACATGTAATACTAGTACTACATAGTGACATGTAATACTGGTACTACATAGTGACATGTAAGACTGGTACTACATAGTGACATGTAATACTGGTACAACATAGTAACATGTAATACTGATACTACATAGTGGCATGTAATACTGATAGTACATACTGGCATGTAATACTGGTACTACATAGTGACATGTACTATTGATACTACATAGTGGCATGTAATACTGGTACTACACAGTGACATGTAATACTGGTATTATATAGTGACACAAAGACTTGAATATAAATATCACAGGTATCATTTTTTCTACCACTCCCCTTGTGAGTATGGGGTAAACATTTCGTTTGCTGATGAGCTGCAATTAGGCTCATGTCGGTCGCACTTGCAACGATTTTGTTCTTCCAATTATCGGATACCAGTCGGTTCAAATCATTTTAGTAATTATCTTCTGCAAAATCAATCATTCTTTTGCCTTTGTTCAACCAAGTGATAGTTTATTGTCTGTCATGCATGCGATCAATTATCTGACATTTTAGGGGCAGTGCTTGCCAGTCTATATAAAATAATGAAGCCTACTTATGCACCTAAATCCTCCAACAAGCTCGCAGTTACTTGTTTGAGGTGGCTTTAGGGCCTACTTACTATGACCATAGAGGTGAAGTGTTTACATCAAAAAATGCTCTAGGGTCCTTGAACTTAGTGGCAGCATACCATAGTTGTGAACTAAATATTGCTTAGTCCTCTCTGGATGAAAGGTACATGTAGGTATGATTACGCTGCACAAAAATTCCTTCGCTCATATTGCCCCTTCTGAATGCGTATATGACAGCCTGGGCTGGTACAAAATCTTATATAAGCCATTATTATCTGTCGCAACCTCAAAAAGGAGTAATGACTCTCCAATAGCAACGCTCTTTTGCGTATTACTAAATATATGCCCACACAATACAAGCCCGTCAATGTGATACAATCAGTTGACTGCTTTTTACTTAATTCCAGCTAGCACAAGCTGGCTGCAGTTACATTTACAACATTTTGCAATATTTACAAAAACCTTAATTTGTAAAAATAATAAATGAAAGTAAAGAAAACAAAAAATAGCATACAACTATTAAGAGTAAAATAATAATAAAAGTTGTAATAATAACTTATGTTTTCTATTTTTTACTGCATAAGATTTTATGCATTCACTTGTTTATTAATAATATACTGTCGCATTATATTAGACCAAATTATATTTTGCAGGTTGAAGGATTTTTCTCTCGAAGAGCGCTTACCAATGTCAACACCTTTCTTCCCAATATTGGAAGTTCTAAATCTGGTGATCGTTTAGAAGCCATCTATCACCACCCAGCATATTTTAACAGACAAAAAAGCTTCTCAGACAATTACACAAGTCTAAAGTCAGCGCATCTATGCACTAGGAACTTTCCATCTATCAACTATCAAAGCCAGAGAAAACAAAGCTTTGGAGGTGTTTCAAGACATTCTGCACCAGTTAGAACTAAAACCTTTGAGGATACCCTGCTGCCTACACACAATATATTCTTTGCTGGTCGTCCCAGCACACCCAAATTCAAAGTGCTGCAAGTTGAAATTGAAAAAGCTCCAGCGACTGAAATACCAGACGTATCAGCTATTCTGCGACGACCAAAACAACAACGGCGAAATCGCCGTGTGACATTTGAAGACACTTCTCTTGAGAATTTAGCAAGCGCAGGTCAAGGAAAAAAGTTGAATGCGTCTCTACAAGGAAAAGAAAAAAGGTCATCTAGTCAGCGATCCAAAGGAAAGACAACTAGCTAGGGAAGTTTGGGAAGTAAAAAAGGGAGAGGCTTCTTCATGTCTAAACACACTGTACTGTAAATAAGAACAACTATTATATGACTTTTATTTGCTTTTTAGAAATTCTATTTGATCCTTTTCCTTCATTTACATATATGATGAAATATAAACAGACGATTACGAAAAACTGGCTTGACCCCCATCAGTTCTATGATGAAATCAATGCTATAAACCAGGGCGTGAAAAACTAATACAGTTCTTTTATCACACCTGCTCTACGTGTCAGTCTCAATCTATAATAATTGCTCCAATAATGATGAAACTGGCTAATAATTAACTTTGAAGAGTTGATATTCTTATCAGCGAGCAGTTCAGACAATCCTAATAGGATTGGGAGTGCCGCACACGCAATATTTACACATTATAAACAATTTATACCATTTTCAAACAAGAAGATTGTTTAAGGGATGAGATTAGCTATTTACAAATAATGACCATGGGGTAAATGATGTTTGTCTAGCCATGCTGACGACAACCGAAAAACAAAACTATTGACCTGCACAGAAAGTCAGCAAATTATTTTATGAGAGAACAACATACTCTGTTACAAAAGATGGTTAGAGTTTAAACATATTTGCCTAACCTACAATTGCATATTTACTTGACATATAGCAAATTTAATGCAGTATGGCTAATTTGAGAACAGACAACTCTTGAATGATATCCTGTGCATAACATGATAGAACTCACTATAACCGATCTGCAAAGACAATAACAGTTGAATTGCACTAAAGATATTAGCTCGCTTCTACAATATTCTATCTCTATAAATGTATATGATTATGCCTGATCATATGCATCATAAACAATCGTATTGTTAACTCTTTCAATCTTTTGTCAAGAGATAAAATACCAAAACTTCGTGGTTTCAATTTTCTGTGCCAAAATTTTTGTTTTTGCATGTAATTGTTTTATTTATTTTTGGTGATACCATGTAAAACACTTTTTCCATAAAACTGATTGAGGACTGTCCAATATAAGTATACATATATATCATCTAATAATCTTAGTGGCAGACATAGATGGTCATATTAATCTGCAAGGGCCAGAAACAACATTCCAAACTGTTGATCACAATTCACTGCATGTTCATGATAGTTTGTCTAAAAATCCAAGGATGTGGTTACACTTCTCCTACCTATGACAATGCTTCAAATAAACAGAAGCTAGCATTTACTAAGAATGCCCCTCAGGTCTAGCAAGACACCTACTTTTCAGTCAGCTGTGAATTTGTCTCCACTATATTCAAGAGCATCACGCTCAGCGCATACGAGCCTCTGGATCTGAGGATACCTTCACAAATATTTTCTATTAGCGATGAAGCCTACATGCTAACGAATCTAATTCTAACATTTATTCTCTCAACTATCAATGTTTGCTGGGGTGAATTACTTTTACCCATCTAATTTCTATGTATACTTTTCCAAATCAAAGATATACACTCAGTATTCCTCGTACACACTCCCGTATAACTTACAACAGTAAACCACTGCAATATAACACACATATATACACCGTCACTTGCGGAACACTTTTTCTACGTTAATCTTTACCACTTGCATACATTATGTGAATAATTTGCATGCTTATATAGCATACATTTAATACTGTTGTGGTAATATTTCACTCGCGCCTATGAGAAATAAGCAACACTAAAGAGAGTAATCCAAAATTTTGTCATACACTAAACTCAGAATACTTGAGACAAGCATATAAATGCTTGACTGTAATACAATTCCGAAACAATATAAAAGCTTTAATCAGCATGGAGATGATAACTCCAAGCATGGACAGCAATGCACGCAGAGTCTGGACACTTTTATGGGTTTAACTAGCATGTTACATGCTGTATCATAATTGATTATATTATGGAATTGTATATACAACGATGACCTTAGACGAGATGTACATGAAAATTAACAATCTATTTATAGAACTCATGCTCAGTCTCATCCTTCTTGATATTGTTCTTATAGCCTTTCTCAAAGTCCTTGGGAAGCACAACGTATCTGTTCTCTCTGACGGCCTGCATGCCAGCCTGCGTGAGAAAGCAATGAGCCAGTATAAGTGAAGTACTAGAAGACACTAGTGTTTAGCATTACCATGACTAGCAGTGTCTAGAGAGCTGAGGGTACTACGGAAATATAACTAGCGGTGTATGGAAAGATAATGGTATCATAAGATAACTAAGTGTTGAGATGACAGATGGCACCATGGGAAGACAACTAGCCGTGTATAGAGGCGTGATGATACCGTCAAACATAACTACCAACATTGTATAAAGCTGATGGCGCAAAGTAAACCATTTAACATGGTATAGAAATGATGGTGCCATGGGAAGACAACTAACAATGTATAAAGAAAGCTTATCGGTTCATGAGAAGACAACTAATGGTGTAGAGCTGATGGAGACATGAGATGTATAGTATTAGCTACGAACAGATACACTTTTATGCCCAAGTATGACATCCTTCTCACTCAGAGCAATATACTCCTTGTTGGAATAAGTCTACTATCCTCTGCTATGGTAACAAAAGATCGATGATGAAAACATGAATGATGGAAGCCTGAACTCTCACCTCCTGACAGATGGCATTTATGTCAGCACCACTGATCTTGTCAGGTCGAGCGATGTAGTCCTCGAGGTCTACTTCATCGCTCAGGTTCATCTTTGAGGTGATCGTACTGAATACAAGTCGTTTTTGTCTCCGATCAGGTAAAGGAAACTCTATCTTTCTGTCAAGCCTACCGGGCCTGAGAAGAGCTGGATCAAGTGTGTCGTGTCTGTTTGTTGCCATAATAACCTGGAGAGAGAGAAGACGATTACAGTCATGTCTGTTTGTCGCCATAATAACCTGGAGAGAGAGAAAAGATGATTACAGTCATGTCTGTTTGTCGCCATAATAACCTGGAGAGAGAAGACGATTACAGTCATGTCTGTTTGCCGCCATAATAACCTGGAGAGAGGAGACGATTACAGTCATGTATGTTTGTAGCCATAATAACCTGGAGAGGAGATGATTACAGTCATGTCTGTTTGTCACCATAATAACCTGGAGAGAGGAGATGATTACAGTCATGTCTGTTTGTCGCCATAATAACCTGGAGAGAGGAGATAATTACAGTCATGTTTGTCGCCGTAATAACCTGGAGAGGAGATGATTACAGTCATGTCTGTTTGTCGTCATAATAACCTGGAGAGAGAGAAAAGATGATTACAGTCATGTCTGTTTGTCGCCGTAATAACCTGGAGAGGAGATGATTACAGTCATGTCTGTTTGTCGTCATAATAACCTGGAGAGAGAGAAAAGATGATTACAGTCATGTCTGTTTGTCGCCATAATAACTTGGAGAGAGAAGATGATTACAGTCATGTCTGGAAACTAACCTACTCACAACTGAGTTGCAGTGTGCGACAGCAACCTTCCAACAGTACCATTCATGTAAACATCTAAATAAGTCAGCAAACAAGAAACAGGATGACCTGGTAGTAAGTTGTAAGATACACGTGGTTCTCCAACCTTCACATTGACTGTCTGGTCAAATCCATCCATCTGGTTGAGAAGTTCCAAGAGGATTCTCTGCACCTCTCTGTCAGCTCCTGTCTGGGCATCAAACCTGCAGAAAATAAATCCTCATGTGAACTTATCCAATCAAATCCTATAAAAACCTCTCTGCGACCTTATCAATAAATTAGTTAAACAAAAGATTTCAGAAAGTGGACTTGGCTAAAACATCAAGGGCAGCTTGGGCATGAGAGTATTTCAAAGTACCCTGTCAATAATATCCCCTTTCACTTTATATAAGCTCATCGCTCTAACAATACAATTTAGCTAAGCACCACTTCAGTTCCGTTGTACGCTTACAGTTGAAGTTAGAGTTGAAGTTTCAATTCAGGTTACTGCTGGCACACACAGATGCATCGCTGTATCACAAGATAATAATGAAAGCCGGTTTATGTTACGTGACCAACGAGCTATGAAATATTAGAAAAAGCTGTTGTTTGAGATCTCTAGAGATGAAAAAGAAAAGACCCCAATCAAACTTGAGGATACTTTTGCTAATCCAAAAGAAGTGATCACTAGTGCAAAACAATCACATAGTTCACTCTGGAGAGCTCAAACAACAAACATCGCTCTCTAGAGAAAACAAAATGACTACTGTTGACTAAAAATGAGAAGTGTAAACTCCAATTAATCAGTTATTCTTCCTTGAAAACATCAGCTTAAAACAAGGACAATATAAAAAGAGAACAACAAACCTATTTAATTTTATAGTTTTCTGATTCCACAAAGTTCTGTGATTACCATTAATATCAGAATGTTTCAAAAGGCCCCTGAAGAAGTGACAGCGCATCCAATCCCTCGAATGCCTCGAGACAATGTCCATCAGATTCAAATGATATTACGGTGAGGCACGCTAACCAATTAAAGGCTAAGCCGGTTCAACGATCCATTGCAGCCGTCAGTTTTAAGTTGATTGAATAACACTAAGCAGTGTTTCATGAATTTCTATTTTAGTTGTAAAATCATGGATGCCGAGAAGACAAAGAGAAGACAAATACGAGAGGCAGTCATGGTAAAAGATAAATCATGGACGCCGAGAAGACAAATACGAGAGGCAGTCATGGTAAAAGATGAAAAATGGCAATACTTTTCTTAGAGTGAAAATAACAAATAATGAAACAACATCGTAGCCATCTTCAGATCATTTCTTAGAAAATCGCTGAAGGATTTTAGTAGCTATTGAGAAAAAATGGAAGTGGAAAAAAACTGGCCGTGATAATTAAAAATAAAATTCAATAAAATAATTGAAAGTAAAAGCAAGAAATACGTTAGTTACACAATATGTTAATTTACAAACTGCTCATGTGCTGGATTACACCAAGTCCGGATCTCTATCGCCTTCCTTATCAACGTACAACCCATTTCCTGCCTCACCAAGGTTACTCCTAATTCACCTTTGATATGTAACTCTTTTTATTGATTATTACCTTATTTATCCAGTTTCTTATAATTTATAGCTTTTACATGGTTTCATGTAATGAATTTATTTTAATACAATATTTAATATCCCAAAGTATCACTCATAAAAGAAGTTGAATGAAATGAGATATACTATCAAAAGAATCTTTGTCCTCATATATGACGGCTCAAATGTAAAGTTAATATCAGAAATGATTAACTCTGTACATGTATGTCAAGGTTTAACGGTACCTTTGATTACAGAATATAGGTTAGAATATCATACTCATTGCAATGGCACGCAGCATTCAAACAGCATACAATATGCACACAATATATAGATAAAGTATAAAAAATAAACAACATGAATAAAACACAAAATACTAGAACATCCTATCAAAATTATCTATGACCTAGAATGGCTAGAACATCTGTAATGGCAAAGAATTTGAGCTAAAGCTATAGCCAAATGAACTATGAAATGGTTGCTCTACAATGGTAGAAGAAGACAACTCCCTCTTGTACAAAAACAAAAGAATTACCGTTTTGTGGCAATAGCGTCAATCTCATCAATGAAGATGATAGATGGAGCATTCTCCTTGGCCAGTCTGAAAACATCTCTTACCATTCGTGGCCCTTCTCCGAGGTACTTCTGTACGAACTCTGAGCCAACCACGCGTATGAAAGCGGCTGTAAAAGTGTCAGCTGCTGTATGTGACTGAGAGAAAGCTTGATTAAGTAAGCACATTTCACCCTTGACACAATCATAGCCACTTCAGAACATTCCATATTTGCCCTCAGTAGAGTTTCTTTGAAAATGTAAGTGCTGTTATAAAGCTTACAATTGTTAAGGCTGACTAGAGAAACATGCCATACTACAGAGATGTTTAGAAAAGCCTCTTTCTGGTTTTACCTTGACACTTGTAGCAAACCTTAACACTTGTAGTAAACCTTAACACTTGTAGTGAACCGAAACGCAGACTGGAGATGGACTGGTGTCACCCAACCTTAGCACTATTTTCATAAAGGGATGTTGCAATGTTTGACAATTTTCATGTTGATGGTATGGCTACGAGTAAACTTGCAGCAGCAAGAAGGCATGATGGAGGACCAAAACAGCACCTACACTTTCGAGGGTCAGATGCATCACAAATCCTGCACCTTATTTTGTTATTGAAACAAGATTCTATCTACCTTCACTACATAACCTAATATATATGACAAAAAGTGATGTCCCACAGAGTTCTACTACTAGTGTTGGGTATCAGCCTCATTCCTCTCTCATGCAGAACTCATCCTTGAACTAAAAACCGAAGACAGACTGTCAAAACATACGAGATGTATAAGGAGTGAAGACACAAACCTGTGGTGTGGTGCGCAACAGCTTTTGCCAGCATGGTCTTCCCGCAGCCAGGTGGGCCATACATGAGCACCCCTCTTGGTGGGTCAATTCCGATTTGCTTATAGAGATCAAAATGAGTGAGAGGCAATTCTACAGCCTCTCTCACTTCCTGTTTTTGAATGTCCATTCCACCAATATCTGAATAGCTCACATCTGGCTTTTCATCTGTGGCGCATAAGAGAGATGACCTTACAGGAGAGTTACCACTACCAACTTTGAAGAAGGAATAAACATCTGTTTGTCTACTAGACAACATCAACTGAACAAAAGGGAGAGTATACTCACCGGCGCCGAGCATGGTAATGCTGCTGTCAGCCTCTGGTGGCAGTACATCAACTAGGGCATTGCTATGCTTATGGAGGGCAACACTAGCACTGGGCTTGAGAAGCTCTCTATCTAACGTTGATAGAATTCTTACGTAGTAGTTGGAGCCTGATAAGAGATGAATATGAAAATACATGCATTAGATAGTCTAGTCGACTGATCTAACCAGCTTCTTTTCGACTGTGGGCATTAATTGAAAACCAGGAAAAGATTATCAGCCAGCCCAATACTATGGAGAAGGATTGCTGTGCATATAACATAGAACCTTCTCAACAATACTATGGAGAAGGATTGCTGTGCATATAACATAGAACCTTCTCTACAATACTATGGAGAAGGATTGCTGTGCATATAACATAGAACCTTCTCAATATACTATGGAAAAGGATTGCTGTGCATATAACATAGAACCTTCTCAACAATACTATGGAGAAGGATTGCTGTGCATATAACATAGAACCTTCTCGCATGGAGCTAGATAAGTTTAGTTCACTCTGTGCTCTTGACTCAATTTGCTGTCAGAGTAGAGCATGACAACAATTGTGGAGTAGGCCATATACAGAACATGTACCAGTTGTAAAGTTAGGTATCGTCTATGTGACAGGTGCTGATTTTACGAATGGTTAGCAGTAGAAAAATTTAAATTTTAAAGAGAACAAACCGATACAATAAGCTCCTTTGTGCTATATTTACTAAAACACTCTGTTGTCAGAGCAGACTGGTTTACTCCCGACCTACCACGGTGTCCAGTAAATCTCTCATACTATATATATATAGTTATTACCAAGTAAATTATTTCTGCTATCACCTTTGGGTAAATAATTGCGTAACACAAACCGCAAGAACTACAGGCGACGCTACTATATTGTATACCACCTACAAGGTAAATTCCACATTTGATGTATTGGGTAAAGTGCTAACGTGTCAGCCTAGTTCGCCATGACAGATCATCGAGTGTGTCTGTTGATGAAGCACAGAGAATAAGCAGCTACACAATTATTCAGAAATAACCAAGGTGATTGATTGGTGCGGGTGTTGGTGTCAGTACACCAAGCTTGATGTCACAAGTTGGGAGTCGAAAATTTTAATTTATCCTAAACTATAACCAGATAGATGGACAGACAGAGAGCCACCGTTTTTATCATATTTTAGTAATGCGTTATTTTAGACAACAAACTTATTAGTTTTTCTTAGCAGAATAGACTTCGCTGTCCACAAAAATTAAAAGCCAATTGACATTGAAGATGCTTACTCCCCTTATTGTAAAACTACTGTAATCATGTACTAGTCATGTACTTTTCCACTCTCTCACAGCTTTATGTTAATAACTAAACTTTATCACAGCAACTACTTTACTTAGCATTCTGCTTCAATTGGATTGCTGATTATATTATTCTTGGATATTCTGTACTGCAAGTGGAGGAAGCGAGGGTGGTGATATCTCTATGAGCCACCCTCGAATCGGGTAAGTGCCTAGTACACTTTCCGATATGGGACCTAAAAAGGGAGCAGCTAAATCGACAGAGAATAGTGATCAGGAAGCCGGTCCAAAGCTTATCGACATTGACGAAAAATTAAACCTAATTCTTACTAAGCTTGGTAATATCGAATTTCGTCTCAATTTAATTGAGAGCAAACAGTCCGATTTTGAAAAGTCTCTCAATCACGTTCATCAAGAAAATGAGGGCATTCAACTCAAGCAGAGAGATTTATCCAAATCCATAGTAGAAATAGAATCTAAAATCGGTAAACTGGAAGGCTTAGAGTCTCGAATTGAAGCAGCAGAGTATGCTGAAAGAACAAAATGTGTCGAGTTAAATGGGATTCCATATGATAAATCGGAAAATCTGAACCTTGCTTATCAGAAATTGCTAAGTTCCTTAAAATCTGATAATTTACCTACCACCATCGACAAGATATACCGCATTAGACAAAGCAAGCGCATCATCATAAAGTTCACCCAAACCAATCAGCGCAATGAGTTCTTCCAGCAATATCGAAAAAACATTCAATCCCTCTCAGCACTTGGTTTCAAAGAAACAGGAAGGATCTATATCAATGAAGTATTGAGTCGTGCTCAAAGCACACTTTTCTGGAAAACCCGGCAATTTAAAGTGGATTACAACTATAAATATGTGTGGACATCTAATCAAAGAATATATCTGCGTAAAACTCCTGACTCGGATGCCATCCCTATAAACTCTGAAGACGATTTAGAAACGCTAAAACTTCTTTAAATACTCCAGTGAACTGTTACTACTGAGCTTCCTGGCAAAATGGCAGATTCTGAATTGGATTTAGATCTAGATTGTCATGGATACTGTATTAATGATTTTTTGTTCAGCCAGAGTTTCTTCGCTGACAAACTTTCAATACTTAACGTGAACTGCCAGAGCCTTAGAAATAAATTTTTTCTTTTTGAACAATTTCTGGCATGTTGTAATGTTCCTTTTGATGTTATTTGTGTAACAGAAACATGGTTGAATGATGACGAGACAAAATTTTTTGAAATTTCAAATTACACTTTTTCAGGTGCGCAACGTGCTACACGCGGAGGTGGAGCTGGGATCTATGTGCGAGATGGCATTGGTGTGGAGGTGTTGCCGACTGTGGACATTGCTGGGTCTGACACTCATTCTGTTGGACTGCATTTTGGTGTTTATGCTTCACCTATTATTCTAACTGTGATTTATCGGCAGCCCAGCGCAGGTGTTGCTGAATTTCTTGATGATCTTGAACGCCTCATTTCTTCTTCTCACGCAAGTAATCACATCATTGCTGGTGATATCAACATTGATTATTTAGACAATTCAAGTGATGACTATGCCAACTTGTTAGCAACTTACTGTTTTTATAACACTATAACTATTGCAACCCACCATTTTAAGCCCTCAAACAAATGGACGTGCTTGGATCACATTTTGACAAACTTTGTTAGTCCGACAGTGACATCTGGAACTATAAGCGCAGACTTTAGTGACCACTTGCCCACATTTTCATTTTTTCACAAATTTAAAAATAATCAACCCATCTCCCGAAAAACTACTAATTCATATCCTGTAATTGATTATAAAAGTCTAAGAATCATGCTTGAAAACACTAATTGGGACAAAATCTTTTCAAATGATGTCGATTACTTCTATAACGCTTTTTTTGACAAATTATCTGATTGTTCCCAGAAATGTAAATACCAAAAATTAGTAAACACTAAATCTACTCAAACTTTCTTAAAGCCATGGATGACTGAAAACCTTTTGTTGAGCGTTAAAAAGAAATATCGTCTTCATAGAAAACTTCAATCTAACCCACTTAATTTAAAATTGAAGTGCCAATATAACAAGCTTAGAAACGATGTTAGCAGGAATTTGAGGGACTCCAAATATAATTATTTTTCGCAAGCTTTCAATAGCTGCACCAGCTCAAAGCAGATTTGGCAGCTTGTAAACTATGAGCTTCTAGGAAAACAAAAGACAAATAGCCATAAACAGCCTTCTAAACTGATTTGTTATCTTAATCCTGATGAACTAGCCATAACGGATGTTGAAAAAGCTAATGAGCTCAATTCCTTTTTTAGTAATATTGGTAAAAGACTGGCCTTGAAATTTGTAAACTTAGTACCTCAACCCCCTATCCAAAATCAAGCATTGTGGCTTGAAAATAATGCTGGTGAAGCTTTTGAATTCCAATACATCGATATAACTGGTTTATTAAAAATTGTAGATACAATAAATTCAAACAAAGCCTCTGGCCTAGATCAAATTACTGCTAAATTTATGAAATCGGTTTCACAGAGTATTGCTTACCCTTTATGTAAGATTTTTAACAAATCACTAGAGACTGGGAAGGTACCTGATGCACTCAAAAAAGCTAAAATATTACCTTTGCACAAAGGGGGTTCTTTAAATGAATGCGGTAATTTTCGTCCAATTTCAATTCTACCAGTCTTTAGTAAAATATTGGAAAAACTTGTTAATCAACAAATTGTTGATTATTTAGAAAATAAATCACTTTTATATAAAAACCAATTTGGATTCAGAAGAGCTAGAGGCACATCTGATGCCATCTCAACTTTTACTAACCAAATTCTAGAATCGTTTGACCGAAGTGAATGTGTTATAGGAATTTTTATAGATTTCAGGAAGGCCTTTGATACGATCGATCACGCAATATTATTTAAAAAACTAGAGCAATTTAATTTTAGTGAGTTAACCATCAGATGGATACAAAGCTATTTAACCCGCCGAACCCAAACAACAAAAATTAATGATACTTTTTCTAACGCTGACAATTTGACTTGTGGCGTACCTCAGGGCTCGGTGCTAGGCCCGACTTTATTCTTAATTTACATAAATGATCTTTGTGATTGTTTAACTCATCTAACTCCTATATTGTATGCTGATGATACCAATTTGTTTATGAGTTCAAAGAACCTAAACGACGATTTACCTAAAGTCCAATCTGATCTTGAAAAACTAGCTGATTGGTGTCAAACGAACAAATTAACCATTAACTTTGACAAAACCTGTTTTACTGTTTTTAAAAATTACCAGAGCAAAATTAAATTTGATCAGCCTATTCTTTTTAATAACACTTTTATTAAAGCAATTGATGAAGTCAAATTTCTTGGAGTGTCAATTGATAAAAATTTGAACTGGTCTTCCCACGCTCGTAAGCTTTTATTAGATTTACGGCCTATATCAGGCATCTTTTACCGCATAAGTGCTTTCATTCCAAAAAAATTGCCGATTATGCTATATTACACACTTATTCACTCCAAATTATGCTATTCAATAGAAACTTATGGCAATGCATCCAAAATTCATCTTAGCAAAATAATACAGTTTCAAAAGAAAATTGTCAGAATCATTAACCGTAAGCCATTTGGATTTCCAACAAACGATTTATTTAAAACCTCTGATATTTTAACTATTGATAAATTGCATAAATATAAGTTGCTTATTCAAGCCCATAAATTATTTTACTCAAAATGTGATCCAGCACTACCATTTTATAATACTCGTCATCAATTACTTTCTCTTCCCGTACCTAATCATCTAACTTTAGCCGGTCAACGATCCTCAAACTTTGCAACACCTGCGCTGTGGAATCGACTACCTAATTCAATAAGATCAATAAAATGTCTCGGTAAATATAAGGTGGAATTGAGGCACCATCTCCAGTCTGGAGAGTGAGTGTTACGGTCTGGTTTTTGTGCTGCTGACTCGGGCTCGCGTACCACTGGCTTTGCCATTTCGCAATGGGCCCCATCATCATTTCTTACTTATTGTTATTTTTTCACGCATTGGTTATTTATATTTTGTCTCGAGTATTAATTCAATTGTGTAATCTTTAAAGGTGAAATAAAACACACACACACACACACACTAGTATAAACCGATTGAAAGTGATAAAAAAAGAAAATTTGTCGATACAAACCATTAATACTACAGTTATTGCACAGTCATTATATTAGAAAATTCTGGAAAGACTGAAGGGTTGAGTTTGGAAAGACCATGGAAACGATTGAGGAATTAATCCGGGAGCAGACTACATTAACATTCCGGAAACATACAAGTTCCTGTTACGGGAACGAATTATTTACGTCGTAGGAGCATCTACTGTATTTGAATATTTGGTCTTTGCTCATGAGCTAGAGCCTGAAAGTTACACAATGAGATACATAATGAGTGACACTAACAACTTGCTAAAGTACAAAAAAGAGAACTTGCACAACTAGGAATTTACTTCTAGACTACCCACCGGTAGTGGAGCCTACAATGCCGGTGTTCTGGTCAACAGCCTCAAGAAACTGGCCAATCACAAGAGGCACACTCTGAATTCGCTTCACCTCTTCCTGAGCGTGTAAATACTCTTTTTTTAAATTTTTCTGTTCATCCTTGATGTACTCTTCTTGCACCTCGAGAAATTCCAATTGCCTTTGCAACTTCTGTATGAGAAATGAGTTAATTGCTGAGAAGACTCTTCAGTTGTTGTTATGTTTATAACTGAACCATAACTAGCATTTGAAGCCTTAGTCGGAGGACTACATCAAACTATAATATGTGTTGATAGTGTAACACATTAATCATCTCGCTGCGCGAGAGCAAACTGCAATTCTTGTTTTCCTGTCATAGCAGACTAGCTGCTTAGAGAACAATGAAATATTAATTTGCTATATATAAACATATGTAAACTGTTCTCCTTACCGCACTTTGTTTCTAAGTTGCTTGAATAAAATTAAACCGTACTTTAAACTTTTTGGTTTTAAAATTACAGATTTTAAAACTGAAGCGAGTGGTAGTATGTATAAAAAGATTGGTAGCCTGCAACACTTATTTGTAGAATTAAAACGGCAAATTATTTAAAAACCCAAATTAATATAAAATTAACAAGCTAATGAGACCAATTAGCGAATAGGACATGCGAGTTGACTATCGTATACGTGACCCACCTTATATTTGGCATACAGATCCTCAACTTCTAAAGAAAGAGGGTCTAAAGGACCAAACGTCTGTGCTGTCGTTGGTCGACTCTCGGATATTTGTGAATCCTCCTATAGTCAGAATATAGACGCAAGTTACAAATATGACCGAACAATGACATGAACTTGCAAGTAGTTGATGATAGTCAAGCCTACCTACCACTCTGCTAAATAATATGCAGTTGAAAAATACTACTGTAAAGTTTGTATGATACGAATGTAAATAGCGTAGTCGATAACTTGAAAGCCGAGGTGCCGATGATCCGACAAAATTGACAAGAAATCTAACAAACCAACAAGCTAAACTCTAACTAACACTAAATTCTAACTGATAGCTTTATATTTTAAACAAACAATTGGATGTTCTTAAACGTACGTCAGTAGCCTAACTAAGATAAGTGAAACAGATTTGGCACAGACCTTAGGAGCGGGTGACAATCCAATTTCTTCCATCTTTAGATTTTTTCTTCTCACAGTTTCCGGCTAAACTATAAATACTGTACTGAATAAAAATTAATGCGCTGAATTGTTTTTAACAAATTTATTTTTTTTTAAATATTTATATTAATTAATTTTGTATTTTTAATAATCAAAACAAATAAAACTATCTTTTTATTTTAGCCTTTTGAGGCTATCTATTACAAGTGGGCGTGGATTAACGTTTCCGTAACAATTATGACAACAACAACTGGGTATTTCGCTTGCAAACGCAATGGAAGTGTGGAAACTACTGATGGAAGACACAACGTCAAAGGCCCATCAAAGGATCGTGAGGAAAGGGTAAATAGTTGAATTATTACATAGCGATTTATTTAACCAATGTAGAAAAAATCTACAGATGCAAGTACTGACATTTGTTACAATTAACAGTAAATATGGAAAAAGCCCAATTTTATCTACTTTGAATGCCGTTCTAATCCAACACCAAAAACTGCTGAAGCATCTATCAACCACAAACTGGTTACAACTATAGTTTTCAACTAATAAATTATGTCACACCCATTTCCTTTCATGCCTGCTCCAGGAATACAGCAGGTCCCTTCATTCCTAGAACGATCTCGTTTGAGCATGGAAGAGATTCGCAAGGATCCTTTCAAACTGACACGGCAACGGTCACGACTAAAAGCTGCAAAACAAGAAGAACGAATTAACTCAGCTAGCACCGTATCACTTGATGTCTCGAAGTGCCGCAATATACACCATAGCTTAAAGAAAATAGGAGAAGCTCTTGGATGGAAAGTATGGATGACACCGAGGAAGCTGGGTATCAGCGACATCTACTGGCAAGCCCACCAAATAGAAAACTACACACCATATTATAGAGGAGGGGCAATAAACAAGTTTCCACAAATGGCAGAAATTCTACGAAAGATCAACTTGACTAGAGCTCTGTCTAACATGCGCATGCTTTTCCCTGAAGAATATGACTTTTATCCGAAAACCTGGTTTCTGCCTCAGCAGTTCCACGAGTTTTGCGCGGATGTAGCGTATGAAAGGCGTAATCAAAAAGGCAAGGCAAAAAAGAAACCATTCATTGTAAAACCGGATGGTGGGACGCAAGGAGAAGGCATCTATCTTATCAAAGAGCCCCAAGATTACACTTTTACACCAAATATGACTCACGCAGTGCAAGAGTACATAACCAACCCACTGCTCATTGAACATACAAAGTTTGACTTACGAATTTATGCAATACTTCTTAGTCTCAACCCAGTCAGCATTTACATGAGCCAGGAAGGCTTAGCTCGATTCTGCACAGTGCAATACAAAGAGCCAACCAACAAAAATATGCACGAACCTTATATGCATCTCACTAACTACTCTCTCAACAAGTTCAGTGAAAAGTACATTCACACCGATAGGCTGACAGATGGTTCCAAGCGAACTGCCACTAGTGTTCTAACTCAGATAGAAAGATCAGGTAGGTGGACGCAACTTTACCATATTAAACGCTTTGTCAACATGTTTTTAAATTCGCTATTGTTCATTCTAAAAACTGAATTATCTACAGGATTAATGGCTGCCTCCGCAGTGTGACTCTTGAATGCGTTAATAAAAACTTCAACTTCTACTTAGTCATGTGTGTGGAATGCAGAATGCAATAGTTGATATCAATGAGTATGATGATAATATCATGGACTCGTATCTGTCACCTACTTGTACTTGCTTGCTATAGCTGAGGGGCAGCCACTCCTAGCCTGAGAACAAGAGGTAGGACCTTTCGTAATGCACTTAGTAACTTCTTTCACTCCTGCCATTTTCAAAGCTTATAGAGGTTAAATCTATTGTTTCTTTTATTGTTTAGCTCCAGAATGTTTAGCTTTTCTGACCTATTATTTGTTTACTATTCAAAATCTAATCATATCCTTGAGCGAGTTTTGGCATTTTTGTTCTTCAAAAGCTTCTACAAATAAACTATTTCTCACATACACATTACCAGATGGTAATGAGATGAGAAGTCAACTAGTTTCTAATAAAAGTGGATATACGTAAATAACCTATGAAATATAGCGCAGACTGAAAGCCTACAGTCATTTTGGTAAGTGCACTCTTGAATGCTAGAAGGGGTTGAATGCACAGACTGTTTGTATAGCCTACCGTCACTCGGTTGCTACTAGGTAAAGAAAGCGCGCTAACGTAAGCTAATGAGTCTATTGATTGGTGTTTATAGATTGACACACTCAGCTTCCTTTCAGCACTGTTCATTTGTTTCTATTGTTTCTAATGCTAGACGAAGTTAAAAGAAGCTTTCTAAATGTTGGCAACAATTTTTAAGTAACATGTACATATAATTATATTATTTTAAAAATAGCTTTTGGGGTTGTTCAGCTGCTTTACTAGGTATAGAATAGCGTTAAAAGACAGTTCATTTGATCTCCTTTTTAATTTATATATAAAGTAAGCTATATAACAATAAACTAAGTAAAAGAAATTAGAAAAATAAATTATATAAAGTAAATTATATGAGATACATTTGTGTAATGCTGCTGCCGATATCTGTAGGCCAAGATGCTGACGCTGTTTGGGCAGACATCGAGCAAGTTGTAATCAAGACTCTGCTCGCTGTTCTTCCAGAAATACAGATTGCTAGCAGCCATGCCATCAAATCTGACAACCGTGTCAGGTGCTTCCAGATACTTGGTGAGGACTCATACATGCTACTGATTGAAGGCCATCTCAAAGATTGATTTTCAAAAATTAACAAATTTTATATATTTCCATTTTCATTTCCTAGAGCCCTAGTGCTTATGGCAAAATAACGAGAAAGTGTTTGATAGAGGAGCGTCATGTTTGAACAAAAACTTTCCAATCAATTTTAGTGTTTGCTAATATAAACTTACACCATCAGAGTGTACATAACAGCAGTAGATGTATATATTACCTAGACAATAACGCAGTGTCTGATTACTCAGTTTACACAACATAATTATGAGTTGATAGGGCAGAGATAACATTTGATTTTATAATAGCGAGTAATGTAGCTATCTATCATGAATATAAGGGGTTAAAAATCAAAGAAGCAAGTAGTTATAGGAAAGTGTAGATCACACTGTTAGATCGTTTGCGCAGCAACATGGTGTTTAATGCCTCTAGGCACTGTGTGAACACGCCGTTATGTAGTCATGTTGAGCTAACTACTGCTCTAGGTATAGCGGACTATGATATGTACCACTGCTCTAGGTATAGCGGACTATGATATGTACCACTGCTCTAGGTATAGCGGACTATGATATGTACCACTGCTCTAGGTATAGCGGACTATGATATGTACCACTGCTCTAGGTATAGCGGACTATGATATGTACCACTGCTCTAGGTATAGCGGACTATGATATGTACCACTGCTTTAGGTATAGCGGACTATGATATGTACCACTGCTCTAGGTATAGCGGACTATGATATGTACCACTGCTCTAGGTATAGCGGACTATGATATGTACCACTGCTCTAGGTATAGCGGACTATGATATGTACCAATGCTCTAGGTATAGCAAACTATGATATGTACCACTGCTCTAGGTATAGCGGACTATGATATGTACCACTGCTCTAGGTATAGCGGACTATGATATGTATAACCTGTAATGTGTTAGAGTCAACATTTAACCATTTATAAAGCCTTTCTTTATCATATGAAAGGTTGAAGCTTGACTTACAGTTGTTAATGCTGACTTTCGCTGAATTTTTTTACTTCTGCTGACTCTTGTGGACTCTCGTTAACTCTTGCTGACTTTTGCTGATTTTCACAGATTTTTGATAGTTCTTTTATATGAGTTAATTAGAGAGAATGCATATAGTTAAAACTTGTGGTCACTGAGATATGTGATCGAATACATTCTATTGCTATCGATGAGCTATGACTGTGTACTTAACATTTGAGAAAAGCTCATAGAACTTATAGAGTGAACATGAGACACGGGTAGATAACTCTGTCTGTTTTATTTAGGCGTATAGAATGACTTGAAGTCAAATCCCTTTTGTGGTATTATCAGCTTCATCATCCTTTTTCCAAATAAAATCACTGTCTCCTTTTCAAACCTTAAAACTAAAGTCCAATGAAGCCTTATGTCTGTTTTGCAGGATTTGATATCCTTCTAACAGACTCGTTGAAGCCAATACTTTTAGAGGTCAATGCTAACCCAAGCCTCAGTATGACATTTGACAAAGAGCTCTCTCCTGGGATCTATGAAGAAATACCGAGTGCTGTTGACAAGTATGTCAAATATAAAATGATAAAAGAGGTTTTGCTGCTGGCAGCCCCTAGAGACAAGGTCAGTAGAATCTACAAAGTATTTCTCATTGTCAGTAATTTATTGATCTGATAAATCTATCCTATCAACAATTGTTTGCAAGAATTGATTGGCTGGTTAAATCAGAATTTTAGCTACCTGCTTCAGATTGTCAGCCAAGCTTATAATTTGCACGAAAGCTGAAGTTGGTGCATTTTGCAAATGCTCAAAGTGAAATTACATGTGTTACATTTTCAAAAAATTGCTAATTGCCATCACAACTACATTATATCTGCATAATTAAGAAAATAATAATTATAGAACATGTGCATATATGTAGGGGTTATTTTGTTATACCGGAGATTGATTACATAGCGTAAGTTACATAGGGTAAGTTACATAGCATGAGTTACATAGCATAAGTTACATAGCGTATGTTACATAATGTAAGTTACATAGTGTACGTTACATAGCGTATGTTACATAGCGTAAGTTACATAGCGTAAGTTACATAGCGTAAGTTACATAGCGTAAGTTACATAGCGTAAGTTACATAGCGTAAGTTATATAGCGTAAGTCACCTAGAGTAAGTTACATCACATCATACCTTAAGTCACATAGCGTAAGTCACATAGAGTAAGTTACATACCTTAAGTCACATGGCATGAGTTACATAGCATAAGTTACATAGCGTAAGTTACATAGCGTAAGTCACATAGAGTAAGTTACATCACATCATACCTTAAGTCACATAGCGTAAGTTACATAGCGTAAGTCACATAGTGTAAGTTACATAGTGTAAGTTTCATGATGTAAGTTACATAATGTAAGTTACATAATGTAAGTTACTGAATGTAAGTTACACAGTGTAAGTTAAATAGTGTAAGTCACATAGCATAAGTTACATAATGTAAGTTACATAATGTAAGTTTCATAATGTAAGTTACATAGTGTAAGTTACATAATGTAAGTTACTGAATGTAAGTTACAAAGTGTAAGTTACATAGTGTAAGTTACATAGCATGAGTTACATAATGTAAGTTACATAATGTAAGTTTCATAATGTAAGTTACATAGTGCAAGTTACATAGTGTAAGTTACACCAGTTTGCCTTTGCAAAACGCACACAACAAAACTTAGTAAACTTGAACTACAGAACATAAGCTATAACCTGAAATCTAATACCTTTTTACATGATCTTTAATATAAGAGCCGTGTCTGTCTGTTCGTCTGTTCGCAACCACGCTAAGAGTTTTAGGAGAAAGATTGCACTACAAAGGTATTAAACCAGGGTCTCCAGCCGTCTGCATCACTCTACCACCTTTTCACATCTAAGAATAATTGTGCACATAGTTAATACACACAGCAATCTCTTACAGCTCACTAGAATACCAAAGTACTAGCAGAACATAACAGTTTCAAAGGGGTTACAAATTTGAATACAAGTACAATATTTTTGAGACTTGTCTACTCCTGCAAAGATTGATTATAAATATATTTAGACCCTGATCGCCTGATTGCTGCAGGTAGCCCATCACAGAATGCCTACAAAACCAGTGAAAATACCAGAAGAAGAGCTCACAGGCTATGAGTGTCTGTATGAAGAGGAGACAGAGCCTGAGCACTTTCTGTATGAGATCTATCCAGATGGTTACAGTGAGGACTTTAACAAACTGAGAATCTTGGAGAGAGTTGCAGCTTTGTATCAGGTAAAATAATCCTAATGACAAAAACAAAGAAGTCGTGTTTTTTCTTTATTATGTTTATACTATAGACACACTTATAGCAAGGTTATTAGGATATGCATAGAATAAATATTCTTCCATCACAACAAATCTTAACTACACTATGAATTGTCAAATTCCATGATTGGAAATGAGCTTAATTAAAAAAATTATGGACTTCTAAAATATAGTATATTCTAATATTATAGTGTATTATATAATATCAACAATATTAGCTTTTATCTACAAAAAGTGGCACGGTAAATGTTCGTCTATGTGTACTTATGTAATATTTTATTTTGTTGTAGGCGTCTTTAGGAATCCATGAAAGTCAATTGAGCGCAAACAGCTTTCGGATGTTTGCCAGAAAATGCCGTCTCAATCACCAAAACAATTCGTTAACTGTTGCAGCTCTAGACATTCTCTTTATTGAAATACAAAGAAGGTACGTAAATACATGCAATTGAGCTGTTCATAGATGCTACAGGCTAGATTGAAGTTGTCTACTACTATTATAGTGGTGACAACTCCAATGTGAATGAGTCATTCTAACTAGCCTGCTATCAGTCATCATATACGTTTCTATGTGCTATGTTCAGTCACCTGCTATCAGTCATCAGATCTGCTGATATGTTATATGCACCCTATCTTGCTACAGATCATTAAAGAAATATACTTTACAAACTACCCAGATAACCTGACCTAAATAAATTTTCTCCAAGAGTGTGCAACTCCAAAGAATAATCTGCAGCAGTATTCATTCTAATTTTGCAGATGGGCAGATTGTCAGTCAACTTCTCAGCCAGGCCTATCCTTTCAGGCCTTTCTCGAAGCATTCATGACAATTGCTCGAAGAAGCAAGCTAAAGTCACATGATACTCATGAGATGGTGGACAATCTACTTCACTACTGCGAGGCCAATTTAGAAAATGTAAATAAAAACAGGCTTCGTCGAGCTAAGCTTCCAAAAATACCTGTGAGATATGTTGAAAGAAAACGAGATGGGTCAGCCAGAACTGAAGCGAGCGCACGACACACTCGTGTCAATAATCAAGAATAGGCTTGTACATGACAGCAAATACTGGGAATCGTGCTCACCTACAATGTTGGTTGTTCTGTATAACAGATCTAGCAAGCTTTTTGCTAGCTCTGCATAACAAATCTATGTCATTTGAAAAGCTATTGTAATTTTTTAGATTTATGTACGATTTGTTTGCTATATTTTTATATATAATTTTACGGTTTATATTGAATGTTTACTGTATGCTCATGTTTAATATGTGGACTTTTCAGGTAAAAGATATCAGTCATTAAATGAAGAAAATATATTTTATTTATTTCCATTCTTAAACATTTGATTTTGGTTAAAGATTTGGCTAACAATTTACAAATTATTTTTCTCACAAAAAATTTCAGTTACCTCATTCTACCTGCAGAGTTTGTTCTTTGCTTTTTGTTTTATGTGAAGATGTCCTTTGATATTTTGGATATTGCGAAAGCAAAATTTATTTTGTCAATCATGTAGCTATAGATAGATTACAACAATGTTTTGTTCATCAAATTATAATACTATTTATTTAGATTAATGCGCTATCTTGTCGACGCCAGCTGAAAAAAAATTGTGTCAATCAAAAAATCTGCTCGAGCTAAAACATTAAACAGCCAAAAGTAAATCAAATGATACAAACATGGTAACCAATGCGTTCTTTCTGATTATGGTAAATGGAAAGTTAGTTTTTTATTGATTGTGAGCATCCTGTTAGGGAGTAAGTCAGAGGATAGAAAAACACAATAAAATGATGAGTATAACACCATCTACTACATAATCTACTACTACTACTATTATATTCACGACTTGCATAGGCCCAGATTTCCAGAATAGATAGTTTATAGTATATAATAGATAGATAGTCAAGCTCTAATAGAATTAACCTCTCCATAAAAATAGTCCTAATTTCCCAGAATTGATAGGCCAAACATTTCAGAATATATAGCCCTAGCTATCCCAAAACAAATATACCTTAAATCCAATGAATAGATAATTCTAACATGTTAGACATTTGTGGCTTTCCAAACTAAGTAGCCCTAGCTTCCAAGGATAGATAGCCTTAAAGCCCAGCTGCTATATAGTTACACCTCTGAAACATTACAGTTGCTAAAATCTTAAAGACATATTGAAGCGCCCTGTTCAGTTAATGGACAGTTAATAAACTTAATTTACATTCACAATATGAAATGGTTAAAACTGCATTTGATTTAAATTCTCAGAAACTCAGAAACTTTTTGTCGTCAAATCTGCATCATTAAAATGCTTGTTAACTATTAAGGAAAACCTTCGAACTGTCTTCAAATTTTTTAAGTCGTGGACCAAGGCAGTTTATCTAGCATTTACGTTGGCACCTCTTTTCAGTGACAATTTTTTGCACTTACTAGATAGATTTGATTGCGTAGGATTCATATCTAATGAGTTGCCATGCGTACTATTCCCACTAGTGGGAGAATGTTCACATTTTGTGTTTGGTAGATTTTATAGAGTTGTCTCCTTTTACACCGAATTGTAATTGGCTCTTTACGGAGTGAGTCACAGTTTGTTCATTTATTACAACAATCAAGGTCAAAACATCGCCCGCTGTAAATTATTTTCTTGTTATGCAAGTATGGTTTTAGCTTTAACATGACCCACATAAATGGTTCTCAAGAAATTAATTTGATAAACATTGATTAAGCACAGAAGTCAAACACTTAGTCCCTGTCTAGAAAGCTGAAAAAACACTTTGTAAAGAGCCTGAAATGTCTGTTTCCAATGATGTATGACTTTAACTTGTCTGTAAGGGCTCTCAGATTCACAGAACACGCTATCAAAGACTGACTAACAACAGCAAGATAGAGATTGCTAAGAAAAAACACAGTGAGATGAGTGAGTATTTCTGAGACGTGATACTTTACCACTCAAACATTTAAGGTGGGATAATGTGACTTATGATTATTTTATACAATAATTTTTATGTTACTTAATTACATGATTACTAATTATTATTAAGATGAAAGGAATACTGACATGGTAATCTGTACAAACCAGTATTGGCGGCTACTGATCAAAATGCTTGAATTCAGTTTGAAAAATAACTAAATTTCAATCCAGCTAGACATTAACCATTAGTTTTGCACAAGTTTGTCAAATGGACAAAGCATGCGTGTATGCAATCTGGTTTATTGGTTTAAGCTGATTAAGTGATAGTGATTTTTCCAGTCAATATTGTCCTGGCATTCATTTAGCCACATGAAGAGAGTCAGAAACCTGCTACTCACGCTACACCTTGTCAAGATGAAGATGAGCCACCAAAGAAAATCCCGAAATCCAATTCTGCTGTCCACTTCTACACATCAAGACCTACGCTTGAGCATATATGCATTATTTGTGAAAATAAAGTTTGGTACTACTCACACAAATCAACTACTCGCAAACCTTTTTTTCTTGTAGCCAAAACTGTGTCGGCTGGTATGTCCATCTATCCTGTAGATAAACTTGAGACATGACTTCTTCAGTTGCTTTGACTATGATAGTAATTTACAAGCTGTGCTGTGTATTGTTTTGCAGTCCAACTTGTATTGGTACGGCACTAATGATTGACATCACTTCACCATACAAGCAGCTATGGATCTCACAACTGATTTAAACTCCTATCGACATCATCAAGCATAGTTGCGCGTAAACATCTTGCTAAGTTTACGAACAGTGCACCTGCCTACATATGCAGGTGGTTTGAAGAATGCTGCTACCATCAAACAAGAAGAACTTGTACTTTGTAGAACTTTAATCAAGATGCAGTTGCTTTAGAGATGGACTATCATAACAAGTGTTATGACGAGTATATCTGCCTCATGCTCAATACACGACTGCGTAAGTGGTGAAGATGTTGATCAATCTTGCCTCAATCAATTAAATTAAATCAATCTTGCAGAATCAATTAAAAAGATTGTTCAAACTTACCTATAGTACCTTGGAACTTTTTATACAAAGGGACAAGCAGAGAGCTGTGCCTCTAACTGTAGTTTTTGAATATCACAGCCAAGGTTCCCTGAGGGCAACTGAGTTAGAAACCTTCTCAGAGGACCAGTTCATATCTATGTCAGACACGATCAAATTACCATAAATACAGTGAATTCAAGCTATTGAGGATGTGGGACCATCTTTGTGAATGCCATGGCGCTTTTCCAAGCTCGACGTGTTAGTGCTATTCCTTCAACATTTGGAAAACCTGCTGATACCATCCTCGATGTGCCTATTGCTCATGCTGAGAAGTACAAGGCTGCTTGTGTGGATTTTGTGATCGACAACAATTACAAGAATAGAATCAAGGGGAGTGAGTGAAGCAAAAAGTTATGTGCAACTACAAAGCAATCTTTATGTTAGTAATAAACCTGTGAAAATATCAAACTGAAAAGCCTCTGTAAAGTCTGGAAGCAATGGGGACGTGGTGCTGACATTCATTGTTTCACACTGAAAGACTGCAGTTAAGCATGTTACTTTGATACTCAGACTACAAAGACAAGATCAGGCTGCTGGCTTAGTATTAACTCTTATGATAAACCCACCACTATAATAGAGGCGCCTACTTTGGCTTGTGATTACAAGGAGGCAGACAGACGTCTCGTGTTGCATGCATGCCATGCTGCTGTTGACTATTCACAGGTGGTGATCAAATCTTTTGACACAGGTTTTGCTATCATGGCATTTGCCCATGGTAAGAATATTAATTGCCATCTCCATTTTTCTAACTGAACAGAAAGACGAGAAGTGGCTATTAGCTGTCAGTGCAATGGCTACTAAGCTCGGAGGTAATCTACCAATGTGGAAGTCTCATAGGTTTGCACAGTTTCTCTGGCAGTGATGCAGTTTCATCCTTTGCGGGCAAAGAAAAAAAGAGTCATAGAAAACTCATCAAAATATATGTAGACTGTCAGCAGGCAATGAAAGGACTCTGAGAATCATTTAAGTTTCAAGCCAACTTTATTCTCTCTGTGAAACTTACACATACAGACTCTATGGGTAAGAAAATAGAACCCAAAAAAATGGTATAGACTTCGGCTGACCAAGGGACAAGCATTTTGTGTCTAAGTCTGAAGAAGTTGGTCCCTCTTTTCCTCTCTGGCATCAATCACTGAAAGAGCGTGTGCACTGTGCCAATTACACTGTTTGTAGCAGATACCTACATGGAAAGAGGCAACAACACAACTTGCCAATGCGCCATTTCTTTTTTACATGGGTGGATACTGGGTAAGGAAAACGATGAGCAAGCAGTGAAGTGTTGTACAAGAATTATTGCCCACCCAATATTTGGCAAGCAGTTCTATGTGAGTGTCAAAAAACGAGCTGCTAAAAGAGCAGATGTGCCAGTCTTATGGCATAGCTGCCTTACACAAAGCTTTGCACATGCGTGCACTAAAACAAACGTGGAGGAGCAGTAGCAGAGAATGTCGATAGTGAAAACAATAACTAAGAACTCAACATATTGAACAAATATTTAAGATATGCGATATTTTGAAGTAACCCAGCTGGTTTTGTAAAACTGTTGCTATTAGCATTACTACTATTAATTCACCATGATCACATTGCTTGCAGCTTTCTTGTTATGCTCTATGATTCAACAGTGTGAGGTTATAGAACATAATTATAGTGTTTTGAATTCTTTTGTAAAATAAAGCCATTAAACCCTACATATACACATGTAGATACAAGTATATATACATGTATATAGTTTACATGGGCGTGTAACAATCATAGAATATAAAATGTTAACAAATACATGTAGATGGAAGACAAATTTTGACTTCACCACTGACACCCTAAATTACTGCAAAACAAT
Organism: Watersipora subatra; assembly: GCF_963576615.1. Taxonomy (NCBI): domain Eukaryota; kingdom Metazoa; phylum Bryozoa; class Gymnolaemata; order Cheilostomatida; family Watersiporidae; genus Watersipora; species Watersipora subatra. The sequence continues at coordinate 64,631,935 of NC_088714.1, forward strand.
TATAAGAATAAGTTGCAAATCTGAAGCTTCTATTAAAAGAATCTTATTGATAAGAAAGATAAATTCTAAAAAAAATTCATTTTATCAAATTTCTTACACAAGCGGGAATGGCAGCTGCGGCAACTCTTCAGGTTAGAATTCTCCATACCAAAATTAGTCTAAATCACTGCAGAAATTGCCACTGAAAGGAGTCTAACGGAACTTAATTTCAAAAGCTCTTTTGACTGCTCTGCCCACAGCCTACTCCAGAATAACAGTAGAAACTAGTAGATTTGTTTTTGTAGTGTTTTGACTGGGTTCTTTCTGCAAACTCTTTTCTAACGAGCTTTGAGACTCTACTGCTTAGAGCAACTGTTCAAGTTCTAGCCATAGCATGGCACAATTGCTGCATATTGCAGTCAATGAAAAGCCATTCGCATCCCGAGTGCAGTTGTAGAACTCTGTTTAGCTGAGCCTCCTAAGCATTCCCACAGTTTTTTTGACTACCACCCCAACAAAATGGGATTTAAAGAACTTATACTGATACTCTGAATGAGGCTAGACTTTTTAATTTACATGTATTTCAAATATCAAGTCAAAATGAAACATTCATGACAATTGTCACAATGCTAAGGAGCTATCCAAGTTCAACACAGGCGCCTGATACCTGATACAGTTATCGAACATCTACCCAGTCGATCTCACGAAATCTATACTAACAGTGAAACCATTAATAAAAAAGACAGTCAATATTTGTTTTACCTAACTCAACCGGGGCTTTGATAATCAGAAATGACACAGCCATCTAATGAAACCGCAGCTAAAAGTAACATCAACAACTCCAAAAATCCCCCCCCCCCCCGTCCTGTATGCATAGAATGTCCTCTCCATACTCATGTCATCATCAACAACTGGATTATAAGTGGCTGGTTGACATCCCAACTGATAACATGGTTTGTTATGCTACAATATTTGTCAATCATAGAGAAATCCGATTTTTTTTTCATTTTTGGTAAAAAGAGAGATGTTCTAGAATGCTATAATACTAAAAGTTTTTATTGCTGTTGAAAGCTAACCACTTTGTGATACTCAAACTTTGAAGGTTATAAGACGCTAACTGCTTTGTGACGATTTCCAATTATTAGGCATTTATCATGGAAAAAATATTTTGTTTACATGTTCAGTTCCGTAAGCATCTTATGAATCAACATGTAGCATCTACTTTTCTATCAATATGCCAGCATGTTCTTTGCTTTTTCAACCTTCAGTCAAGAGCGTATTTTCTTTCAGCAAAACAGCCAATCAGCAGCCAATCAGCAGCCAATCCAACACAAGCTCACTTTCTCTTACTAATGTTCTTGTAAGTTTTTTGGGTACAAAAAATATCAACCAAGAGAATTTATGTTTTATTATTAACTTTTTACCCTTTGTAATAAATTTTGTCTAGTTTGCATTGATTCACTAATAAACTGCTTACCCTACTTTGTAGAAGTTACAAGTGTGTTGAGTAATGGTTAGATTGGGGAAATCGTGTGTATTCCTAAAACTTTTAGATCCGATTTTAAAGGTATGCTATACGTGTATAATTGTTCTCTTTTGGTAGTTTTCTGTTCCAACAAATACTGTCTCCTACAAGAACTGTGACTTACTGCAGACTGGTTCTATCGAAGTATAGTACAAAGGAACCATTCAATTAGTTCAGACGCCAAAAGGGTAGAAAATTCTGTTTCTCTCTTTGTTTTTTAATTTGGCCTTGAAAAGTTGTACGCTATTGTGCTTTTCAATAGCAGGCTATGCCGCGCCTGGCATAAAGGATTGAGTTTTTCCAATGGATAAAAGATCAAATGCATTTGTTATTTAAACAAGGTAGCGATCTGTCCCTGATCACTTTTGCTAATTACGATGGAAGGAGAACTTAGATTGATATTGCAATGCGTTTTGTCAATTGCTCTTCTGAGAGGCACGACATCTCTCTCAGGTTAGTTTGAACGACTATTCTCACACAGATTTAGCAGACAATGCATAGCCGCTTTCATAGGAATAACGAAGAAGCGTATATGTATTACATGTTAACATCTATATTTTAATATGAAATACATATAACACGTTAATATATGAATGTTAACATATAACATGGATGTTAACATGATAGATGCTATTATGTTAACATCCATATGTTAACATGATAGCATCTTAGCATGTTAACATCCATATGTTAACATGATAGCATCTATAGATTACATATGTTACATCCATATACTATGTGTTAACATTTTGCATGTTAACAACTGTGTTACATGCCAGCATCGATATGTTACAGCTATTATTTTGTTTATGCATTCATTACCTCATCAGGTAGCTTTATAGTTTGCAAGGCCTTTAAAACTTGATAGATTTCAAATTAATTGATCACAGAAATTTTTAATTAGATATCTTGTCTACGACTTGACCAATGTTTCTATCACACGATGCACTAATGTACGCTTGCTATAGTAGATATGGTAGTTTTATTTGCAAAACCTTTTCTCTTAAAAATTTAAACAGTTACACTGTGTATGAACTCTCTTCTACCTAGCTTATGATATGTACAAGTGTAAATTTGTATATACATGTATCATGCAAAACACAGAACTTAGGTAAGCTTTACCTTATTAAGTGCATTTTTGTACCACAATGTTGGTGTGTTTGAATGCAGAATCCTCTTCCTGTACATTGTTTTAGGTGGTTAGTTGTCTAAATCTAAATTAATATTTTAGAAGATTGGCAAAAACTGAAAAAGCTTCACCCTGAAGGCATAGAGTTAGCTCATGAGAGAGGAATGACAAGAAAGGAAGAGATGTTACAGCCAGATGAGCTGGTAGACATAAAGCTCGAGAGAAGAAGTGATGGCTTAGAGTTGGACTTCACGTCACACGGAAGGCGACACAAGCTCATGCTCCAGGAAAGCAAACAGAACCTCAGTGAAATCTCTTTGACCTTTCTAGGAATGTCAGAGAGTGAGACAGAGCTAGTCAAGAATAGAGTAAAGGTTGGTATAGTCTTACAGTTATTTACTTGAATGTGTTTATTTTTTATTTCTGCTGTAAGTGTGAAGCTTTGAGGGTGTAATATTATCTATTTTCTTAGCTGAGAAAGGTGTTTTAAACCCTCTATGTCAAACCATTCATTTCATTTCAGTGGCTAACTGCTGCTCATTTTTTGTTGATTATTGTTGTATAGCATAATGTGAATAACATTTCTATTTAAAATTAAATTATTGCCAGTTAAGTAAAATATCTATATACATAGTAACTCCAAATCATTCGCAATAACGTAAAAATATTTCTTTAAAAAAATAATTTAAACAAAATGAAACCTTAAGCATCAATAGTATATTATTATTTCATACCTAAACTTGTAGCATGTGAAACTAATGAAAGACATAAAACACGGTGCTGCAGTTGCTATCGAGTATAGAGAGGGAGACGAAGCAGAGCCCATTCTACAGGTAAGAGTTTGTTGTTCTAGCAATAGCAAAAGAACATAAACTACTTGAAAACTCTTTACTGCGTACGTAATAAGTAGTTCCTAAACCCATTTAATTATTGCGGCAGAAGTACCGGATATTTTTAGCCTCGAGAGGAATTATGTTTTAAAGGAAGCTTGTAAACCTGCTAATAGATTTATATATATACATATATATATATGTATATATATATATGTATATATATCATATGTATATATGATGTATATATATATATATATATATATATATATATATATATATATATATATATATATATATATATATATATATATATATATATATATATACATATATATATATATATATGTATATATATAAATCTATTAGCAGGTTTACAAGCTTCCTAGTGTATATATATATATATACACTGTTTATAGAGCTTTTTATAAAACTTTCTATAAAGCTCTAACAGAAATGCATTCAATGTTGATTGGGTAGTCTCACCAACCGACTTATCAAACAGCCTTTTAGTTTGTGTACAAAAATGCCAGAAAGTAGTATTTTTATAGCAGCTATTAATGTATGTCTTAGGTGTTTTAAATAATTATATATTTTTGTGATTGTTCAACATATTCTCTAAACTGTTGCTCACTGGCAAACATTGCTTCACCCGATTCTGTTGAATTACTCGGACTAGCTATAATTAATGTCTCTTTACTACCAGGGAGGAGTGTTTCGGCTAGGAGCTCATGAGTTCCACATTAAACCACACAAGGTCAGCAAGAATAAGGTAATGGTTTCTAAAAGAGCTATTCCAGAAAGAGCCAACTATGGAAATGATGAAGGTACAGTTTAACAACTTATTATGTTATAGAATTTCGAGGACTGTTCAAAGCTGACTATAGTTATACATCTGTTGAATTAATGGTGCATTAAGCTCATAAATGCCTATTCAAGTGGTTACATATTGTACAAAGTTCTTAAGATGCACTGGTAATCTGATGCCATCTAATCATGGCTCCTCATCTTATATAGCCTGTCTTCCTTGTTTGCTGATCAGAGTAAACTGAGTCATCATAAGCATCTGTTGCTTCATGAATCTCACAAGCTGCTTTGCTCAGTTTTTACACAATAGGACGCAGATCTCATCACTTCATAGTTCTCACTCACATACAATATTGTCTACATCTACTTTTAATGTGTGTACACAATTTCACAAAAACCAGTTTTCGAGTCTTTCAGTTCATTTCCTCTAACTCACCAACTGTTCAGTCAAGTATCTCAGTTGTACAACGCTCCTCTGCAGCTGTCTGTGTACTAAATTATTTACACAGCCTCTAGTCAGTTTTGGTTCAAAAACTTTCATTGTCTACTTTGATTTTCTCTATTATTTATTCAGTTCAATCAACTTCTATCACTTTCAGATATTTATAAAATCCATCACTAAGATCTTGTAACAACATTCTATCTGATACGGTCATTCCTCCTCTCTATATACTTCATCTGTAGTATCATTTTCATTAATATTACTCCCATTTTTCAGCAAATCATTATAGTTGTCTGAAACTAAAACCCCTTCGTGGTACTCTGATCACCACAACTTATTTTTCCTTCCTTCTCTAAGACTTTGCTCAGAACAAGTAAACTTACAGAAAAGCTGACTTTTGTATGATAAAGCTAGTTTCAACATGACAAGACACTAATTACTTAGTAAGAGCACCAATAATATTGACAATACCGTTTTGTTTTCAAATTTCACAGTCTGACACATTGCTTGCCAGGTCTGGTTATGGCTCCAACCTTATCTCTTTTTTACTCAAAGTACGAGCGCCTCATTTAGCTTCTATATTAACAAATACCTTCTACTGCTTTCTTTTTAACCAGGATCATGTTCAGTCTATTCCTATTTATCTTTTCTATCTTTCCATATTGCAGAATGTCCAATTTTTACCTGGTACAATATTCGTTGCTCAACTTTAATACACATCGATTGCCAAATCGTGTTAGAAAAAGTGCTTTCCTTTGGCTCCAGCAAATATAATCAGCCAGAATGTTACCCTTTGCTCCCTCATAATCTCGTAGTCTTTTTGCTATAACTTCCTGCGCTTAACTGAGTAGGAGTGAGTTGCGCATTGTACAGAGCTTCTGCTCAAAACTTCCTTGAATGTTCAATTCAAACTTTTTTGAAGAATGTGCAAATTGTTTTGTCTTGAGCAAGGTGTTGTTTTCTCACCGCCTAGTAGGCAGTGTAAAAATGTGTTAAAGAATGCTTTCACAGGACTAAAAAAATTGACCCAGAAAAGCTGTGTGCACATTGTGCATGAATCTTAGATTCATTTATTAGCATACTTAATGTATACTTAATGCATACTTTAGAATTGCGTGATCCATGCTTATCTAAAGTTTGCACTAAGTGGTTTCATGCACAATGTGCACTAAAGCTCTGTGCACATTGTGCATGAATCTTAGATTCATTTATTAGCATACTTAATGTATACTTAATGCATATTTTAGAATTGCGTGATTCATGCTTTTCTAAAGTTTGCACTAAGTGCTTTGTTGTGAATTGGCAGTTCTTTTCAGCACCTGGTATGCAGGATAAAAATGTGTTGAAAAATTATTTCATGAGACTAAGAAAATAACAGCTGAAATGCTACCCTCTATATCACTATGCTTTTTCTCAACTACCTTCTTGCACTTAACTGAGTGCAAGAAGGTAGTGTAAGGCTGACGTTATAGCACCACATGGTACTGTAAGGCTGTCGTTATTTCACTACATGGTAGTGTAAAGGCTGACGTTATCTCACCACATGGTAGTGTAATGCTGTCGTTATATCACCCCATGGTAGTGTAAAGCTGTCGTTATTTCACCCCATGGTAGGGTAAAGGCTGACGTTATCGCACCACATGGTACTGTAAGGCTGTCGTTATTTCACCACATAATAGTATAAGGTTGCTAGTTTATTTATTCATTTTGCTCCTGTTCAAAATGGTTACAAACTTTTGTCCACTCTAAACTGTATAGCTAGGTCAATACTAAACACAATCTGTATACCTTGCTGATTCTATATCTTTCTTGGTCTTTACAAACAATTTTAGACTGCTCTTGTATAGAATATTTAGCCTTATATTTATTTGTTCATGAAAGTATACCACGGTGGATTCTTCATCAGTTTTGTTGTGAGTGCTATCAATCCTATGATAGAAGGAAGGAAGGCACAGTTTCTTTAGAATAGTTTCTATTGATAAACAACTTTATTAATATCTCATCTTTATATTTAAGTTAATGCTTGTCATTTTTGTTTTGTATTGTTCTCGTCCATCTTATACATCTCCGAACATTAATGTACTCACGTAAAACACCAGATCATATACTTTTTTATAGATAATTCTATTGATAAGTTTGTCAAACTAGTTAGTCTTTTTAGCATTATTTTGTCTATTTCAGTAAAAGTTGACTTGCAAAGAAAACGAAGGCAAGTCGAGGAGATAGCTCCAATTTCAGCAGAGGTAGAACTTGTAATGCTAGCAGATTATTCTGTCTGGAAGTTCTTTGAGCTGATAGAAATTCGAGGAGAAGGAGCTTCAGACTATATGACAAACCTTCTACTTTACCTCGCCCACATGAGTGTCATTGTAAGTCTGTTGACAGAGTAGGACAGGTGGTTTGTGTTTGCAAATAGGTGTATTTGTTAAGGCATGTCTAACTACTGCACTGTAATCTATTCCTTCTGTAAATGAGTGTTTTATTGTAGCATGTGTACTATAGTTAAGTAGTAGTTAACCCAAAGGAGACAGGATCTAGTGTTGACTCTAAGTAGTTAAGCGTATGTTTTAGATGGATGCACACTACAACACCATGCAGAATGATGATATAGCTATCTCCGTGAAGTTAGCTGGTATTGTTGCTATAACTGTGAGTACCCGGTCATACAGTTATGTAATAACAGCTGATGTGTAACTTTAGCTGTAACACTGATAATTTACTTGTTTTGTTTGCCATTATTAATATCTTGTAGTTGACTGAAAGTTACCATTAGTTACAGTAAAACAATCAGCCATTGAACCAATCAGCATGTGAATTAGTCAGTATATGAACCAATGAATATGTGAGTTAATTTAAATATGAACTACAAAATATATGCACCAATCAGGTAGTGAAAAGTTAATAAGTGAGCCTAACAGCGTGTGAACTACTAAATAAGTGAACCAATCAGCATATGAACTAATAAAGAAACGAACCAATTAGCATGTAAACTACTAAATAAGCAAACCATTCATTTCATGTCTGTGCATCAAGCTAATTACACATCCTCTAGTCAGTTCTGATTCAAAAACTTTCATCATCCATTTTGATTTTCTCTATTATTTTATTCATTTTCGTCCAATCAACATCTATCACTTTCAGATACTTATAAAATCTACCTCAAAGATCTTGTAACAACATTCTATCTGATACCTTCATTCCTCCTCTCTATATACTTCAACTGTTAATAACACTAATACAGACTTTCTATATCGTTAAGCAAACGAATCAGCAAATAAGCTAACAAATAAACGAACCAATCAGCACATGAACTAATACATATATATGAACTGATTGGCATGATAACTAACCATTATTTAAAGCAACCACCATATGACCTAGCCAGGTTATCAACCAATCAGCATATGAGTATTCTTTAATCAACATTTAAGTTCTATAAAATAAATAGAGACAAATGTTTATTTATATTTACAAAACATTCCAAGAACATCGTATAACGCAATTTGCACAGCGGTATCACAACTCTGTAAATACAACATAATTTTTTTGAATTTTTATAGGTTTTCATCTAAAATTTAACAAGAAAAATTTCCCTTTTTATACTAGCCTTCCCAAATAGCGCAGCAGTAAGTACTCTTTTAATTTTGTGAGACAAATAATTCATTGTCACCAAATCATTTCTTGAAGCAATTAAAAGTTGGCTTCCTTTCTTGCCATCATTTTTGAACTTCTTATTTTTGGATTCACAACCCTAAACTGTTATCTTTGGTCTAGCACTCAAATCGCTAGGCCATGATAGTTTTTTTAGATGATTATAAGCATTTTCCATTGAGTAAAAGCAAAAAGCAGTTTAACAGAAGTTATCTTTTCAAAGAAGTCTGTTGTGTCTGATAATACAAAATAGTATCTTATGTAATAAATTTTTACTCTAAATTCGTAGTGGTCTTTGTTGTTCACTTTGACTTTTCCTTATTCAGGATCCAACCATACTTTCTGACTTAACAGAAGACTACAGTAATTACCAAGCACAGTTTGGAAAGAGAGTTATAGAAGCTTATGGTGCTTTGTCTAGACTCAGCGATTGGCTCGGAACAGACGACTCAGCAAATATCCTTCCTCCATATGATCATGTGATGCTGCTGACAGCGTATGTAACCTGTACATATAAACTGATGTGTATGTCATTTAGTCTACAGTATAACCTTTACACATATACTGACTATCTGTACCTATCTAGTATCAAGTATAACCTCTGCATATAAACTGATGTCTATGTCAAGCTAGTGAAGAAATGAACGCATAAATAGTTTATAGCTTCCTGTTGTATCTCATTTATAAGCCTATATAAACAAGCATACTTTCTGTACCTAATATCTTTCAACTGACTTAACCTATACTATCACAGTTTTCAAATGCTTTAAGCATAAGTAGGGTTCTAATTTTTTTGCAACTGGCTAATGTAAAAATTCGGTTGACTGCAGCAATATTATGATCAGTCAATGAAGGTACTTTTCAGTATTTCTGCCAATATAGAGTTGTAGAATTTATTTACACTGATACTGTGTTTATTACTAGACTGAGTCATTAAAGTTAATGTTTGAAGGACCAGAGCGAATGCGTCAGTCTGGTAACCACAGTTATGGTGTTACTTTGGGTATTTTAGCAAAAACATTGAACATTGTTTATTAATATTGTAATCACTAAAACCGTGATAGCCCAGGTTGCCATGAAAGATCTTAAGGTGTATTAACTATCTGTACAAATATTCCTGAATGTAAACACTAGTAAATTAAATCGGTCTATTCAACTCATCATACATATTGTTCTACAGATATGAGATGTATGATGAAGAAACTTCATCAGAAGGAATTCTCGGTAAGTGGCAGTTTAAAAAATCTTGTCTTCTGTGTAGAATATATTTGAAAACACTGGTTTTTGATAAACATGTAGCTTTTGACCATTTCTCAATTTAGCACTCAAAATAACAATGACAAGTAAATAAATTTGGAGGAATAACAATGATAAGTAAATAAAATAGGAGGAATAACAATGATAAGTAAATAGATTTGGAGGAATAACAAAGACAAGTAAATAAATTTGGAGGAATAACAATGATAAGTAAATAGATTTGGAGGAATAACAATGACAAGTAAATAAATTTGGAGGAATAACAATGATAAGTAAATAGATTTGGAGGAATAACAATGATAAGTAAATAAATTTGGAGGAATAACAATGACAAGTAAATAAATTTGGAGGAATAACAATGATAAGTAAATAGATTTGGAGGAATAACAATGATAAGTAAATAGATTTGGAGGAATAACAATGATAAGTAAATAGATTTGGAGGAATAACAATGATAAGTAAATAGATTTGGAGGAATAACAATGATAAGTAAATAGATTTGGAGGAATAAGATTGGTAAAGCAAAACAGCTATAAAATGATTGTTTCATGAATAGCTAAAGCTCAACAAGAATAAAAGCTAAATGGGCTTCATACTCATGCCCTTAAGTGGAAGACTTTAGCTAAGTGACAATAGATTAAATCTACTATAATTTTAGGTCTGGCATGGTTGGGAACAATCTGTGATCCAGAGCTCTCTAGCTCATTCGTTGAAATGAAAGGTTTGCTGACTTTCAACGCTTTCACGGCAGCGCATGAGCTTGGTCACAGGTGAGATTTACAACTTACGCCAAAGGTTGGCCCAAAGTTTAAATCATCAGCTGATGTTTTAAGAGTCTGTCTCTGAGTGAATAAGTAACAGAGTGAAGGCCTGTGCGCACCTCCCTATCTGACTGCTACACACACTCTATCTAATAGAAAACAGTTAAGCGATAGTACAATTCAGTATTTGTTTATTAGCCTCGGGTCAAGCCATGACAGTGTTTGGGGAAACTCGGAATCGTGCCCAGATGACAACTATGTGATGGCAGCAAGTGCGGGAAACTTTGATATGCTGACAAACAAGTTTCTCTTCTCCTGCTGCTCCCAGAGAAGCTTTTATGGCACCATTTTAGAGTATGTCATACTTTACAGTATCCTAAGTAGATTGATTGCATCTATGTGTTTCTTAGTAATGTTTCTGCAGTAGTAACTGTAAAAAGGTAACATTCTCTTGTCTTTAGTAAATTACTGAAAGTTTGTTTACCTACTAACAACAATAATTGTTAGCGGAAGCCGCTAAAGGTTGCTTGCCAACAATATGATTACATCAAGTAACTTGGCATGGCATGACATGTTTACTAAAAAGAAGTACATGTAGTTAAATCAGTGTATCTAAAAACATTTTATGTATAAAATAAAATTTTATAAATATAACTTTTTAAATATAAAAATAATGTTTTTCTAGCGCAAAGGCAAAAAATGCTGACTTTGCATGACAAAACATCTTATCCACATGCTATCCTGAAGAGAATAATAAACGTTGGCTAAAATTCAATTGATGGCGGCTTCAGTTATTTTCATGACAGAGGTTTTCAACGGGTCCCACAGGTTCATCTATTTATAGTTACTGATCTAATTTTTAGTAAGCACTACCTATGGTAGCACATTCTCTAACACATGTACTACATGCTTACTTGATTTAATTGGTTTTTCAGTGTTCAACCCACAGCTGTAGCAAGTTGATTTATCTGTGGAGAGCAATAGCCACTCATTGTGAATATGTTGACAGGTTTAAGGATTGCCTCAATCCCTTCCTTTTACACTTAATGGTTCTCATTTAGAACAAAACTTGTATATCTTTAGTGTCGAGTGCTTAGGAGAGATGACTGCAATGCCAAATTATCCTGGTGCCATTGCTGAGAGCATAGCACAGTATCTACCAGGACAGATCTATGATGCAGATGATCAGTGCTACATGATTGTAGGAACTGAGGCTTGCTATGAAGTAAGTTAAAGTCAAAGTATGCATTTAACTAGTAGTCATGATAAGATGTATAAGAGAGAAGTTGTGGAGTTCATAGCAACCTAATTCTTTTGGTAGAATAATCAAAAAGTGATACGTAAACTGCAACTTTTTAATTTCGCAGCTTTAAGTTGAAAGTAAGCTTTTACGTTGGTTATAAGGATGTGAACTCACATGAGACTTCACTGTTCAGGGCAGTATGACAAGGACTAACAGTTGTTAGCAGATGAGGTATTTTTATGCGCCAGATAGTAGATAGTTATGTTTGCTATTTCACCTTTTTACCCTTTTTCCCACTACAAACCAAAGTTTGTAAGCTTTTGACAGGAGTTGAACAGAGGCTAAGTTTGGTAGATCTACAGTCCTGTTTACAAAATAGAGGTAATGTCTATCATACTTTACCAACAACTGTTTCATGCAACTGGACAGGTAAATGTTTACAGATGTACATTAATGAAATTCCCGTATTATTGTTTAATGGAATTCCCATATGCTTGTTTTTAGGAATACTACGCTGAACAAGGTATAGAAATGTGCCTCAACCTATACTGTGCTCTACCTAATCAGCCCGGAAAATGTGGGTCACAAGTAATCGCCCCCGCAGACGGTACCAAATGTGGTGAGAATCAATGGTGCTACAGAGGAGAGTGTGTACTAGAGGATACTGTCTATCAAACTTTAGACCAAAACTGCAATGGTAGGTGATATTGTGTTACGCATGTACTTCAAATTTATGCAACATAATGACAGTGTGTGAATGTTTGTGGGATGTCATTAATTCCAGCGTCATCCTTAAGATTTTATGTCTTGTAATGTGTGATACTACATGACGCAACTAGTCTCAAATGGTCTAACTAGTGAAGTCACCAGCCGTTAGTGACAAGATGTTCTAAGTTTCATGATAATCTTACCTTTTTTCTCTAAACAGGGGCTTTAGATCTGACATGTGAATCAAGGTGTGCTTTATTTAAATGCAATAAAACTTATAAAAGTTTGGATGATTTTCCGAATATTGTGGTTTTTAACTGAATATTGAACACAGCAGTAGAATATCATGATAGCCTGGCATGCACTCACAGTTTCACAAAGTGAATCTTCATATACTGTATTCACAGTATATATATATAGACAATATTCACACCAAAAAGTCAGGTCTTAGCCAGGTGCTTTAAACCGGCAGGACAACCTCTAACCCTCAGGTTCGAAGTTGTTATTGGCATGTACACAGGAGTGGAGCCCCTAATATTGACGATAAAAGCCCTCTGCCATGGAAAAAGAGTCAAATGCCAGTAAATGGCATGCTAGCCCACCTGAAGAAGCTGTTTTAGGCAGCATGCCTCAACTGCCACAAGCCAAGCAAGACAGCGAGATCGCCCAAGCCTCTGAACCGCTGCACTACCATATTTAGCACGGGAGATGGGGGCATAGACAAAACCTCAAATGTTGAGCACTTTATCCTACTTTAAAAGGAGACTCGACAGACTCTTCAGCCACCTTATAACTTGCGCTGAACAAAAAAGCAGCGACAGAGAAGCAGGTGCAGGACATGCTCAAGAAAGGCCTTTTCAAGCTTGCAAGAGAAGATTTGAGTTTGCCTGTGATGCTAGTTTAAAAGAAACACTCGAAACATGCCCGAAACACTATTACTGAGCATTACTTACCATTCTTTTATAGCCAGAATTTTTTTTACAGACTGATCACTCCTCTTTTCACTGGATGTGTTAAAAAAAAACCTTTAAGTAATTGATTTTGTGGCTGAAGATACTGACAGAATTTTGATACACTTTGGAACATTAGGCCAGCTAAAGGGCAGAGGCATTGAGTTCTCATAGGCATAAAGGCTCAATGACAGAACAGCTTTACAGAGTAGAGCAGAGTTTTACAGAACAGCTTGAGTTGGGAAATAGGAGGCTCTGAAATTGGCTAGATGAAGTTCTAGAAGCTCGGGTGGCTCCCAGAACCACCTAAGGTTATGCACCGCCTGTCCACCAAATAAAAAAAAATGATCGTATGGCAGACACACACCCTGACTCACTCTGGGGTTGGAAAAGTCTAGTAAGAAGTTGCGAGGTGCGCCAGGCGGCTAACATGATGGAACCAGGACAGCCGGTAAAAAGCAAAGACTCTACGTCAGTCGACTTGAATAAAAAGTAGCCATCAATGTAGTCAGTCTGCTCCTTACTACCCGGAAAAGCAGTCATAAACGTAGTTAGTCTGCTCCTTACTACCCGGGAAAGGAACTAATCACTGTTGGTGCTCTCAGATAACTTTACCAGGTGGCAAGATGCTCTGGTACTGCCAGATGCCATGACACCAAACTGGCAAGCGCACTTAATGAGAAGGTGTTCTTATAGCGGTTTACGCTAGGTTCGTAGCTGGCAAGTGTATTAAGCTGGAATTGATTCACTGATTTGGAGATGACTCGTTGATGTTTTATTCAGTCAACACCGAAACCGTGAAATCTACAAATGATTAACATATTTAAAAGTTCTTCCACAGCAATATAAAAAATAACGATATTATAGAAATAGAAAATTATCGACACAAACCTTTTGCCGTCTTTGAAAAACACTCACACAGCTAAATCAAAAGTGTTGACTGAATAAAACATCAACGAGTCATCTCCAAATCAGTGAATCAATTCCAGCTTAATACACTTGCCAGCTACGAACCTAGCGTAAACCGCTATAGTGAAATCTTTCCTGGAAGAGAAAATAACCAACGAACATCAAAGAACTGCTGGGCGGACTTAAATGTGTCTCGTATTTACCGAACGTGTGTACACAAGTGCCACAACTATTGAGCCGACGTACTGGCTATATTCAACTATTGAGCCGACGTACTGGCTATATTCAACTATTGAGCCGACGTACTGGCTATATTCAACTATTTAAAGGACACTGATTGACGCGGGATCCCTGAGTCGCCATGCAGACCTACACTGTTGATATACCACACAACATCGTAACGCCATTTAAGTCGACGAATATACGTTCAGTAATTACCGAAACAACGAACCGGCTAAATAGAACAATATATCTGCCGGCTAAGAATCCTATTCAGACTATTGAGATAAGGAAATATTAGGATACTCGAAAGCGTTAAACATTTCGATAGCTTTATTAGATAACTACTGAACAGTTTTAGATCGTTTAAGATTTAAAAAATATTAAAAATTGTCACTCTGTTTTGAAACTGTCATATTATTTTTTCTTTGAGCAATTTGCAATCTTTTGGATTACTATTCTTGTAAACTGCCCTGCTTGGATGGTGGCTAATTTCGGTTGGTAATCGATTGGCACACGGTTTGGCTGCCGCGGTTAGTGTCTTTTCCGAAGTGTCTGACATTTTTGGCCGGCCCTCGCTCGTACTTTATAATCTATTGTGGCGCTTTCGGCCCAGTTTGCAACTGGTATTATTTTGTTGACTTCACATACCTAAACTAGTCGTATTGAAATTTCTTGTAGATCACATATTTTGCAGCTTCAATGGTATTGAAGCTCTTTTGTGTAAAAGTATAAGATTTAATTTTCGTATTGATATTGACTTGACTGTGGTATTTACTTGTAAAGCAATCTATTTCAGCTTTTTCACCCTTGATTTTCTGTAATTATAAACGAATTCAGGGTATTATCATTATTGCTCTTTTAAACATAATGAATTCAGAACAAGATGCCAATTCAGCAGAGCACACGTCACGAGCAGGTAGTGGCCACAGAATGAATAGCCCACCTATATTTAGAACATCTGATCGTATCAAAAAGTCTACATTACTCAAGGATATTCCAAAGTTGATAAATGATGAACTGGAGAAAATAGAAGATTTTCTGACGAATATGCACACCGAAGAAGAAATGCAAGATTTTTCTTCTGCTATCGAGAAGATGTTAGAGGAAATACAGGAGAAGTGGGTCGAATTGTGTGAATTGACTGATGATAAGGAAAGGTTAACCACACTACACAACATGTTTGAATATTATGGGTCAACTGTTGATGATTGCAAGAGAACGTTAGCAGAGAGAATAGAAGAGGCAAGCAGGGTCAACTCCGCAGAATATGATAGTGATATAGAAAGAGAGCTGGAAGAGGCAGCTGCAAAGTTTCAGCAGCTGATGGCTAGAAAGAAGGCAAGGGACTCTCAGAGCTCTTCCACAAACAACAAGAACAATCGTCTTCCCAAATCCGAGACAGGGTCTGCAGCTTCAAACGCTGAGACAAAAATGAACAACTCTGGTTCAGGTGAAATACAAGCCCTCACCAAAGCATTGATCGCAACGATGAAGTCCACAAAGCGCTCAACCCTCGAACCCAGTGTTTTTAAGGGTGATCCTACTATGTTCAAGGAATGGGAAATAGACTTTGACGCCTACATTGAATCGGAAGGCTTAACAGGACTGCAACCACTAAGACACCTCAAGAGGTTTATTTCTGGTAAAGCATTTGATGCAGTCAGTGGGTATTTTCTTACCAACACAATGGATGCTTATGAAGACGCAAGGAAAGATTTGAGAGAAAGATTTGGTAAACAGTATGATGCTGCTCTCGGATTAAGAAAAAAGCTTGAGGAGTTTCCAAAGATTGGCACAAGGGATGCTGACTCTATGAGAAAATACGCAAATCTTCTAAGTCACATCAAATCCGCAATGCGAGGTTGTGATGAGTTGCGCCTATTGAATGACAGAAACCAAAATGAGATTCTTGCTAGGAAATTACCAGAATGGATGTTGAGATCCTGGGCCAAAAAGGTGAGAGTGTGTGTAAAAGAATATAGCAGTTATCCTACTTTTAATGAATTTGCAGAATTCGTCAAAGAGCAAGCTGAAGATATGGAAGAAGAACGAAAGATCAGCGGACAGGAAGCAAGTCAAAACTATCAACATAAGCCAGATTTCAATAAAAGGGAAAGGAGCTATGCTCCAGCCAATCCAATGAAATTACGAAGCCATTCAACAGGAACCTCTCAAATAAGTGAATGTCTTTACTGTAAGAAAACCCATCTAACGAACGAATGTTGGGCACTTGCTAAACTGCCAAGAGAACCAAAGAACTTATTTTTTCAGGAGAATGGTCTTTGCTTTGGCTGTACTAAAAGAGGACACGTATCAAGACAGTGCCCAAACAGAACCTTTTGTTCCAAGACAGGATGTGGGAAAAGACATCCAACAGTCCTACACATCGACTTTTCGACAACATCTAAACATTGGAGAAACCAAGAACAAGCTGCGGTTCCAAAGCCACCAAGTGAAAGAAGCTCAACCACATCGATGCCCAGCACAAATATTCAGCCGAGAAAAGAACCAAGTGCAGAACTTAAACGGATATCTTCAAAGAAAACTGGTACAACAGGTAACTCCCTCAGCATGATCTTGCCAGTGCATATAACTACTGACAAATCTCCTGCAAAAACGCTACTTGTATACGCGCTCCTTGATTCAGGTTCAGACCACTCTTACATCAATACAGACTTGGCGAAATATCTCCAACCCGACTACACAAGAGAATTGGTCACAGTAGAAACTCTCACAGGAGAATCAACAAAATGGGTCACTTTATATCAAGATATTAGAATACAAGGATACGAACAAGCAGACTTCACTTACTTAGATGCCTATGGTTGGAAAGATATTGCATGCAATCGCGACCACATTCCTTGCAGAAATAATGTGGCAAAACTATCTCATCTTAAAGAGTTTGCAAGCAAATTGCCACCTTTGATGGACATTCCCATTGGATTGCTAATAGGAGCTAATTGTCCCGAGGCTTTTGCCCCTTTAGAAGCATTAGTTCAAGTCAAAGGCTTGCCGTATGCCAGGAAATCATTGTTGGGGTGGACCGTCTTTGGAGCAGACAACAGACGGCAAGGAGATAGAAGACTTATTACACACCGTACATGCATCAAGCTCGACGATCATGTCCTCATATCTCAAGAAGACATAAAATTTCTAAACATCATGGAACAAACAACGGAAGTGCTACCATCAGGGTCTTATCAGATGGCTTTACCATTTAGGCAGCGACCACACTTACCAGACAACAAACGCCAAGCCGAACAACGCCTCACTTCACTATTTAAGAGATTTGAGAGCGACTCGGAGTTTAAACTACAGTATGTAAAATTCATGCAAGAGATGTTTTCGGGGGGCCATGCTGAAGAGGCTACCAATATTGTTCCTCAGAAAGGTTGCGTGTGGTATATACCACACTTTGCAGTAAAGCACCAAAAGAAAGGCAAACTCCGTGTGGTATTCGATTGTGCAGCTACATATTCGGGAACATCTGTAAATCAGCATCTGCTTCAAGGCCCTGATTTGACCAACAGTATGCTTGGGATTTTGTGTAGGTTTAGAAAAGGAAAAATCGCAATCGCTTGCGACATAGAAAAAATGTTTTTCAATTTTCATGTTACTCCATCTGACAGAGATTATTTGCGCTTTTTATGGAAAACAACAGAGGGAGAAGTCAAAGAGTATCGGATGACAAAGCACTTGTTTGGAGCCACATCTTCACCTGCTGTTGCCACTTATGGTCTGAGAACTTTAGCAGACGACCATGCCGGGGAATACCCAAAAGCTGCAGAATTTATACGGAGAGATTTCTATGTTGATGACGGTATCACAAGCGTGAACACAACGGAAGAAGCCCAGCAACTTATTGAGGACGCTAGGGCTCTTTGCGCAACAGGAAATTTAAGACTTCATAAGTTCATTAGCAATGATTCTTCAGTTTTATCATCGATTCCCGAGTCGGAGAGAGCAATCGATTTGTTTGCAGATTATCTGTCCCCTCAACGTACCCTAGGATTGGAGTGGGACCTTAATAAAGATTTTTTCAGATTTAGTGGAAATGAGGTTAAAGCGGGGCCTGTCACAAGACGTGGCATACTGTCTGTAGTCGGTCAGCTTTTTGATCCCATTGGTCTTTTAGCACCATTCACACACCAGGGAAGAAATATACTGCAGAAGGTCAATAAGACTAGTGTTGATTGGGATGAACCTCTCAATGAGGAAATGAATCAATTGTGGAACAGATGGGCTACTCAACTGTCACAACTCCAACTAGAAATACCTAGGTGCCTGGATGGGTTGCAGACGCAATGCGTGTATGAGCTGCACACATTTTCAGATGCCTCGCTGGAAGGCATTGGTGCCTGCTCGTATTTGCGATCCATTGACAACCTAGGAAATGTTTGCACCAATCTTGTGTTGGCAAAAGCAAAAGTTGTACCCAGTAAAGGGGTAACTACCATTCCGAGACTAGAGCTACAAGGTGCCTTTTTAGCCACCCAACTCAACAATACGCTTCAAAGGGAACTGCACATGGATATAAGCAAGTCATTTTTTTGGTGTGATTCAACCATCGTGCTTGGCTATATCTGCAATGATAGGAGGAAATTTCACACGTTTGTTGCTAACAGAGTTTATGGGATTAGACAAGCATCTAACCCTGAGCAATGGCATCACGTACCCGGGGCAGAAAACCCTGCCGACATAGCTTCTCGAGGGATGGAGGCCGAAAAATTAAAACGCACCATGTGGTTTATGGGTCCCAAGTTTTTACGATCGCAGCCAGAACTACAACATAGATTGCAGTTGGATATGTCGACACGAAGAGAAGTGTCAGAGGATGATCCAGAAGTTAAGAAAGTCCAAGTTGTCAGAGCGACTGAGATTTCAACACTCATGGACATGTACAACAAGTTGAAGAAGTATAGCACGCTCAAGGAACTGCTAAGAGCCTTTGCTTACTTACTCCAGATGGCCAAGAACAAGTCTTTAAAGATTCCTCTGACGCGACCATCAATTGAAAATATCGAAGCGGCCAAAAGATTAGTATTGAAAATTACACAGACAAAATATTTTCAAGAGGAAATCAGAGTTTTGAAAAAAGGTAACCAAGTGATGAAAACAAGTTCGTTGCTTCGATTAAGCCCCTACCTGGATCAACATGGCTTAATAAGGATTGGTGGGAGAGCAAGAAATTCTTTATCTCTTACCGAGCTAGAGAAACATCCAATAATATTACCAAAGAACTCTCACTCGAGTAAGCTATTTATTAACTACTACCATGAAATTTCACACCACATGGGACCTTCCTACACGCTAACATCCATGCGTCAAAATGGCCTCTGGCTCATATCGGGTATAAGAACAGTTAAAAAACAATTAGGTCAATGCATGCCATGCAAGAAGATGAAAAGAAAGCCTATGAGACAGCAAATGGGAGAGTTACCTCAAGACCGAACTAGCTGTGCCCCACCGTTCACACACACAGGAATGGACTGCTTCGGCCCATACGCGATTAAAGAGGGAAGGAAGGAAATGAAAAAGTACGGATTAGTTTTCACATGTTTGTATAGTAGGGCTCTCCACATTGAAGTTTTAGACGATTTAACTGCCGACGCCTTTCTCAATGGACTACGTTGTTTCATCGCCATACGGGGTTCTGTGATAAAGCTTTATTCTGACAATGGAACAAACTTTGTCGGCGCCAAGAATTTGTTGGATGCGGAAGCAAAAAGATGCCTATGCGATAGAGGCATAGAGTTTGTATTTAATTCCCCGACGGCAAGCCACCAGGGAGGCATTTGGGAGAGGCAGATCCGTACCATCAGAGCAGTGCTCAATGACATATTAAGGCAAAGTTCTAGACTCGACAGTACTTCCCTAAGAACGGCATTCTATGAGGTTGCTGCTATTGTCAACAACAGGCCCTTAGGAGCAATCAACTTCTCTAATCATGAAGAAACACCAGTCACACCAAACATGATTCTAACAGGAAGAAAGGAACCCACTGCGCCACCACCTGGAGATTTTGATGAAGCAATATACTGCCATGCTAGATGGAAAAGGGTACAGTGGGTAGCTCAAGAGTTTTGGAGAAAATGGAAACTGGAATATCTAGACAACATCACGCGTCGTCAAACCTGGACGAAAGTTGAAGACAATTTGAAGGTCGGAAATGTTGTACTTATAGTTGAATCCAATGAGCCGAGGAACATGTGGCAAATAGGGCGAGTTGAAGATGTGTTTCCAGGTAAAGACGGTTTAGTGCGTAAGGTGACTGTGAGGCTGGGAAATTGTAACTTAGACAAGAAGGGGCAAAAGATGGCAGAACCAACTTATCTTCAACGTCCCATACAAAAACTAGTAAAATTCTTAGAGGATATATAATTCCCACTTACATTGCCCATATTATATTGTTTAATAGCAACCTCCGTTTGTGGTGCTAATTCAACTTTAGATGTTAGTTTTTTGTTTTTTTGTTTTATGTTGTTGCTTGTGTTGGTTTTGTTGTTGTTAGGATAGAACTTTATATATTTTGTATAACTTACATTACCTTCAAACCTATTGTTTTCTATTAGAATATGACCTTGGTATTACTACTATGGTTTTGCAAAAAAAGGTGCTGACATGAAAAAAAAAGAAAAAAAAAGGACATTTGTTGAGTCCAATTGCGTACATGGTGCAGCGGAAATATAAAATCTATTAGAATTTATATTTGGTGGGAGTGTAAGAGAACCCTACTAACATTTCCTGTCTCTACTAACTCACCAATTTTATTGTCTTGTGTTAAGTAAAACATCGCTGTATCCGGGTCTAAGGCGCCACAAGGGTTGTTTCGACGTGTATTGACGTGTCTCGACACGCCTTCACTTCCTGCAATTATCTTCCATCCACGCTCGGCATTATGACTTTGGAAGTTCAACTAGTAACACGCAACTGATGATTTAATTGACAATTTTTCTGTTCAGAACATTTTTGCATTTATCGCTAATTTGTTTCGTTTGACTTCTTGATTTAGCTGTGTGAGTGTTTTTCAAAGACGGCAAAAGATTTCACTATAGCGGTTTACGCTAGGTTCGTAGCTGGCAAGTGTATTAAGCTGGAATTGATTCACTGATTTGGAGATGACTCGTTGATGTTTTATTCAGTCAACACCGAAACCGTGAAATCTACAAATGATTAACATATTTAAAAGTTCTTCCACAGCAATATAAAAAATAACGATATTATAGAAATAGAAAATTATCGACACAAACCTTTTGTCGTCTTTGAAAAACACTCACACAGCTAAATCAAGAAGTCAAACGAAACAAATTAGCGATAAATGCAAAAATGTTCTGAACAGAAAAATTGTCAATTAAATCATCAGTTGCGTGTTACTAGTTGAACTTCCAAAGTCATAATGCCGAGCGTGGATGGAAGATAATTGCAGGAAGTGAAGGCGTGTCGAGACACGTCAATACACGTCGAAACAACCCTTGTGGCGCCTTAGACCCGGATACAGCGATGTTTTACTTAACACAAGACAATAAAATTGGTGAGTTAGTAGAGACAGGAAATGTTAGTAGGGTTCTCTTACAGTTCTGTTACCTGAGACTTCTGGAGCCGATACACACAAACTAAGGAAATCAGTTTGAAAGCAGATTAAAGGCTGAACTCTTGCAGTTTTAGCACATTGACAAGACTCGTACCACCCCATACAACCAGCATACTGAGGCATCCCTCACTCCTCACTCCACAACCCGAAAAACAGCAAGTACGCTGATGCCTGGTCAAAAGCTGAGATTCCTGGACCAACTGGAGAGTTATGGTTCACCTGCTGAATTTTGTTCTGACCAGTAAAAACGTTTAGTAAATATCCAAAAAAGGTTGGAGGTGGTGCTTGACATCCTTTGGCAGAGCCAGAAAAAAGTCCAAAAGAAACTACCCTTGTCGGCCTGCTAAAACTAGGTATGGTTGACCAACAAAAGAAAAAAAGGGAGATAACCTGAAGCTGCAAGCAGAAGTTCTGGAGCCATATCAAGTTTTAAAGGCAACACCCAACCACGCATACTTGGTGGAGCAGCAAGGGCAGTCCTTTATTCAAAACGAAAACTGTATCAAGCTATACCGAGATTGCTTGAAGGAACTGGGCTGAGCTCCAGCAACCTTGTAGCCCAAAAGCAGGCTTAACATAAAAGGAGCAAGGTCACTCCACCCATAAAAATAATGCAGAAGCAGAACCAACCTGAGGCTGAACCAACATAGTCTGGTGGCCACAGGGTGTTTTCGTGTCAACAGGTGGCAGAAGATGGGGTCTATGGTAGCTTAATACTTTCAGCATATTTTTAATCTAGTCATTATTAACCCAGTCTCTTACCGCTATTTTAGTTGATAAGCATATAGTAATCGGCCATTAAAAGGCGAGTAGTAATACAAAAAGGAAATTTTTCTTACGCTGTGTGCAATCAGTCGGACCAGCTAATCAGAGCCGTAGACCTACATTTACGTTATATTGTAGTACGGGGGTATTAAATGACGCCGATAGAAATTAGTTTTTGTAGTCTGTTTCCGGTCTCGTCCAGCGGCTTGTCAGCGTTGGTAGTAGCAGTCGAAAACTTATTTCCTATTTATACTAATTTCCAAAGATAGCTATCATGGATTGCGTAATTCACTATAATCAAATACCACATTCGAGTGAGCTAATAAGCCTTAGTGATAGCAAAAAAACAACAATCGAGCATTTTTGCGAGCTGTCGAGCACCTTCTACAAAGAGCCTGAGCGATCCATAGCAAAAGGACTAAAGTCATCCCAACAGCTCACACAGCTTAACTCATGCAAATACCATGCTGGATGTTGGATTAGGTTTGCCAGCGACTCAAAGTATCAGAGAGCTTTTCAAGTTGCAAAGAATCTCAAACCTCCTGAGGAAATTAAGGTGAAAACATAGCAAACTAATTTTACTTTGTTCTTCAATAAATAATCAAATGATTATCAACCAAGGAATAGATGTATTCCTCTATTGAAGCATTCTGCATTCTCTTCTCTTAATCATTTATTTTTCAAAACAATGGAGTTCATTGTTAGACTATCATCTGTTGGTGTCACCTGTAACAATGAGTGATAACTCTGAATATTAGATTACAATAAGTGATTGTCAAACGCCTGACTGATCATCTTACATCAAAGTAGCCACAACATGCTACTGTTTCTTTTTCATTAAATATCATTGCCATATGGTCTATATTTTTGCAACTACAGATGCCTGTTAAGTCGAGCATACCTCCGCTCGCAGACTCAACACCTACCAAGTTCCTTTGGTCTTCCAGCCTGATCCCGCAACGCACGGCTGTTCTTCCCAAAATGTGTGTTGTATGCAAATCAGAAACAAAGCTAGTAGAAGATACTGTCACACACAAATGTGTTAATGACATTCTATGTATGACTGATCGGAAAGATGATGCAGGTAAGTCGAAACATTTATTAGAGCCTGTGTCATAGATCACTTTGTACAGGAGCATCACTTAATAATTTGCTTAGCCTCAAAAGTTCTCTTATGCATGATAGTATGATTTTTTGTCTTTTGTTTTGACTGGTTATTGCAAATATGAAAGTTCAAGTGCATCTTTTTGGAATTTAATCTCTACAGGTAGGTTGCTAGAAGCAGCCAAGCTAAGAAATGATGCAGCCATGCTAACGCTACTGCAAGGGAGTTGTATAGCTAAAGAGGTCCGCTACCATCGTTCTTGCAGAAGAGAATATTGTCGCATAGTGTATGCGTAGACAGTTCCCAACACAAGTGAAAATCAGTAAGTTTAGCTCACAATATTCGATGAGCTGCATAGAGCCCAATTGAATGTTCCAAAAACAATTTTTAGTAAGGCAAGTACAGTGTGATATCTTGTCCTCAATCAAAGAATGCAATGCATTGCTTACTTTGCTCATGTTTTATTCAGATCACTGTGATCACTGTTCATGGGTAAGTTGCAAATGTAGTGAATAGCTGTAGCTGCATGAAGATACAATGGTTAGTAGTGAATAGCTGTAGCTGCATGAAGATACAATGGTTAGAATATCACATCACTAACCTAATTGCTTAACCATCAATTTGTGTTTACCCTTAACTGCTATTTACTAACAGCTGGTGGTTTGCTCTTGAGCCTTCAATCACAGAGATTTACTGAGTCACAAATAGTTTTTCTATGCGTTTTCTCTATTACACTATTACCATATACTTTGTGATGGTTTGATTGGTGCAGCATATTCATATGATGAATGCACTAGATGTATTGTTCTGAAGTATGCTCCAAATTTTTTGAACAGTTCATTGATGGATGTGCTTTACACATGATCCTGAAACTTATGCTTGGGAGAAGTTTTCCCATAATCTAGTTTTCCCTGATAGTTGTGAGCGACTTTCATTTAGTAAAAACAGCTTTCCTGTTTCAGACTCTCAGCCAGAACTAGTCTCTGATCATGAGGAGGCAGATACTCGAATGTTGTTACATGCTGTTCATTCGAATGCAGAGAACATCGGCCCAGCGGTCATATGGTCACCTGACACTGATGTAGCCATTCTCTGCATCCGACTTGCTACAGAGCTGAAAAGAGGTTTATACTTTTTAACTGGCACTAGAAATAGGTGCCGCATTCTCAACTGCACTAAGATCAGCGAGACACTGGGTACTGACATTGCTTCATGTCTACTTAGGCTTCATGCCTATTCCGGTTGTGACACAACTAGCTCCTTTTCAGGAAAAAGCAAGATCACTCATTTCAAGCTCCTCCTTACAAATGAAACATATAGGTCGCCATTCCCTGACCTAGGCAAATCTTGGGATTTGGATGAAGAGTTGTTCAACGCTCTGGCACGCTCAACACTGCAATTTTATGGCCAACTTGATTCCACAAATATAGCTGATGCGAGATACAGGTTGTTCTCATCAAGAGCATCTTATGAGAGAACGCTTCCACCAACAGAGGCTTCTCTCCGTCAGCATTTAATGAGGGTCAACTATCAAGCAGCAATATGGCAGCAGACAATTCAACCATTAATCATGCCACCTGATCCCACAAATCATGGCTGGAGTAAAAAACATGATGGCATTTCAGTGCAGTGGTTTCCTGATGGACACAGAGCTATTCCCAGGCAGTTGGTCCAATGGACTAGTTGCTCATGCAAAAAGAGTAGATGCGAAAGCCGATGCTCTTGCAAAACTGCATCTTTAGTTTGCACAAGTCTGTGTGGTTGTGTAGACTGCAGCAATGAAATGAACGACGAGATTGAGGATGGCAATAACACAGACAGTGATGATGAGCTTCAAGATTATATGCAATAGTTTTAGTATACTTTGCAATATGCTTTTTAGAATCGATTGCAAGTTTTCGATGTATCATGATTATGAGACTGTTTACCTTGGTAAACATCCTATATAATATAATCATCATGCAATGTACCAAGATACACATACAAAGTCCTATGATATTCAATAATCATCCAGAAAGTTAGCTGTCATCGAACATACTGCACCATTATTGTTTTAACACGTTACCAGTACAATAAATCTAAAACGAAGCAAGAAATTTTGCATATAACCGCCAGTTAAATAAAAAAGAAATAACATGTACTGACAGAAAGTACTAAAAAAAACATAATAAGTACTTTATGCTTGTCACGCGCTGCCCAGCAATATAATAATTTCACTTAAAAGATTAAACATCAGATTATTTAGTTAGTCTGTGTCACAACCAGTGTAATCAATGAGCTATACAGTATAGCATTTCAATCAGTGGTTGTACAAGTTTCATTGCAAAAGTATGAAGAGGGTGCCTGGCTGGCAGACCAGTAGCTAAGATGATGGCAAGAAATGTCTGTCATATTGAGTCCCTGGCGGCTGATTACAAAGTAAAGAATGACATCCATTACAGACAATGAGTTCAAAATACAAAATTATCATATACTGTTAAATTATCATATATATTCTTTCAATGGAGCAATGCACCTAATCTTTGATTGGTGAATCGTTTGATTATTTATTGAAGTATTAAGTAAATGAGTTTGCTATCATCTCACCTTAATTTTTTCAGAGGTTTGAGATTCTTTGCAACTTGAGAAGCTCTTTGTTCTTTCGACTCACTAGCAATTCTCATAAAGCATTCGGGGTGGCATTTGCATAAGACAAACACTGCGAGTGGCTACAATGACTTAAATTGGTTTGCTGCGGACGTATCTGACTGTTTGTAGATGGTGCTCTACATCTCATAAAAAACTTTAGATTATCGGCTTTTTTTCGTTAGTAAGGCTTGTTGGCTTCTTAGAATGTAAAACTTGCTTATAATGAATTATGTAATGCTGTGGTAATCAATTTAAATAGAGATACTAAGTTTTCGCTGCTACTACTAACGTTGATGGCAGTTTCTGACAAGGCTCTAGCGGAAACAGACTAAGGACCTATGTGTTATCGGGGACAGCAAATACGCTTCGTATAAAAAAGGCATAAATTTATGTTTACGGAGCTGATTAGCTGATTTGGCTAATTGCGCACGGCGCAAAGAAGATCTTATTTACGTATTTCTACTCACCTTTTAATGACAAATAATCACTGCTTGACAACAATATATCTGGTAGGTATAATAAATAAATTATGGGATGTTTTATTCTATCTATTAAACCTAAAAACCGTTATACCCCATTGTCGTGCCTCCTTGGCAAAAAAACGACACTAAAATGCCCTGTGGCCGCCAGACTAACACAAGACTGAGCCTGCAGAAAAACCTAAAAAAATGAAGCGAGACCAAAAGCCAACTCAAATGGGACTCCAAGCCTGCAATAACTGATAGAGACTGACCCAGCTTACCACAAACCTTGCTGATCCGACACAATCGAGGCCCGCAAGAGCCACTCGGAAACCGGATCAGTACGACAATTTGGCATGTTCTGCGTTTGACGACCACAAATTAAGGCAGAGTAATACATCCCAGACACCCAAACAGATGACAGACTGAGATTTATATATAGATAGCTAGTCCAGTAATGTTTTGTATTGATGTGTTAGTTCAGTCTTGTTTTATATTCAATTGTCAGTTCTGTTTTGCACTCTATTAAATTATCAATTAAATAAGATTATATTGTACATTAAAAATGCTAGCTCTATGGTAAGGCAGCTTTTTCAAAATATTAATGGACTTTAGCTGATGCACATATAAGTACATGTATGTCGGATGCATTTATTGTGATCCTGCTGTCATTAATAGTAGCCACATATTCTTTCAGTCCGAGACTGTTATGGCAATGAGACAAGATGTGATGGTGGGATGTCTCGCATGCCTCAACTAGTCTCTTGCTACAGAGAGAGTCAAAGATGTGACCAGATTAAACAGTGTTTTGATGGAAGTGATGAGTTAGATTGTCCAGAATTCAGCTGCCCAGAGGGCTTTACACAGTGCTTAGATGGGTAAGCTGACTAGCTCTGTATATTTAACTAGAATCATCAGTAATATTCTGTATATTCTGCATACTCAAAATAGTAAGACCAGAAGCACCTCCATATCGCATAAAGCAAAATGACTGGTCTTCATGTGTTATTAGTCAAACTTTCTTTTTTGATAATGAAATACAAGATTGGGTTGTAAGATATATCAGGTTCCACAGAGTAGCCTACTATCTCTTGTGTATAATGGTTAATCATTTAGTTTATCGAAGCAATGTTTTGTAAGCGTAGTTTATGTAACTTGAATGAAAAGTATTGGTGTTTTAATTTAATTTTCTATTCTAGTTCACACTTTTTAAATAAAATAAATGGCTTGAATTAATACAGGAAGAACCGATTTCATATTATTACCCCTTTTTCTCACTTGATGCTTGTATGTTTTTCTTAGAACTTCCAAGTACGCTATTGAGCAGGTTCCCTCTGTTTGCGTGTTTGACACATGGATCTGTGATGGTGAGTCCGACTGTTTTGATGGAAGTGATGAGTTGAACTGCTGCCCAGAAGGCTTTACACAGTGCTTAAATGGGTAAGATGACCAGTTGTGACACTAATAGTTTTCTTTACGCATACTCAAAATAGTCAGATCAAAAGCACCTCCATGTCACACAATGCAAAATAACCTGTCCTCATGTGTCACTAGCCAAACATTTTTTTTATGTAGTATAGTAATATACATGTAAGTGATATAATATAAGGTTGTGTTGTAAGATTTATTGGGCCCCAAAAAGTACTATTCTTTGTGAATATTGGTTGAATATTCCGATTCATAAAAGCTTTTTCAAAGCATTCGTCAATGTTTCTTAAGCATGGTTTAAGTAGCTTGAATGAAAACTGATGGCATCTTTATATTTCTATTCTAGTATAAACTTTTTGAACAAATTAGATGGCTTGTTTGAATACAGAAAGAACTGACTTCATAGTATTACCCCTTTTTCTCACTTGATGCTTGTATGTTTTTCTTAGAACTTCCAAGTACGCTATTGAGCAGGTTCCCTCTGTTTGTGTGTCTGACACATGGATCTGTGATGGTGAGTCCGACTGTTTTGATGAATCAGATGAAAGACAACTCTGCTACAGTGAGTATTGTTGATTACAATCTAGTTTCCTGTTTCCTTTATATTATCTCTATCCAAAGGTTCTACTGATTACTAACTATATATATATATATACATATATATATATATATATATATATATATATAGAACTATATTTCCCAACTAGGAGGCTTCTATCAATATATAATCCATGTTAGGAGGCTCTGAAAAATTAGGAGGCGTCCAGGGAGCCTCCTAATTCTAGCAGTGTTTATAGTGCTTAACAACCCTATAGAAATATTTTAAACATGATTCCCATAATCGCCTTATATATCTATATTCATATATATGGATAAGAGGAGACAACTCCAACAAAAATGTGTAATTTTCTATCAATAAATTATAAACCCTAGGAGGCTCTTATATATGGAACTAGGAGGCATATATCAATTTTAAAAGATTCTTACTTTTAACTGTTTTGGTATCGTTTCAGTTAATAGCACAATCTATTTAAAAACATATTGCAATAAGTTTATGACTAAGCATCAGCAAATACAAAGAATTAGCAGCTATGTCGGATACAGTCAGTATTGCTAATATTCATGATAGCTTTATTAGATTTGAGAAATAAAGTTGTATATTAACAAACTACAATACATTACAATTTATTTGCTGACCCTCTTTATAGTTTTCAAAACTGCCATTTAAGCACTCCCTTTTTTTGCAAGGTTTCTCATTGATCTGCTCTTTTTTGTGAAAATTCACAATAATTGCACATTATGGTTTCAACTGATGTTTAAGCATGGCTGTAGTAAAAGTTTAAATAAGTCTATAATCAGTACAATTCATATTTTCGATGCCGTTGCATCCAGCCACAAAATAAATCTTTTTTTGAAACTTTGCATCCAAACGCAATACCTGAGAGATAGTTTTTTAGTCGAAGAATTGATTTTTTAATTTTATTGAAGTAAAGTGGCAAAAGTATAACCACAGTATATAACAGCTAGAGAGATGTGGCTGTTATAATGTTGCTGTGGCTGTTAGGACTATTAGTTCTTCACCCATGTAGTCTAGTAGAGCTTGGTAGCTGCAGAATGACTACATGTAAGGGAGCAAGTCACATTCGGTAAGTTGTTCATGCTATTTTAGTCAATTTACAGTTTATTTACTTGAAACATACAGTTGTAGAAAAGCAGTATAAATTTTATTTAATATTGAAATAGGACTAGCGTGAAAAAAGTATGTTTCAATTATTATAATTTTTAAGGAATGTAGCACAGAACACGTTTGATAAATTTTTTACATCCGTTTATGTCATCCAGCTGCTGATATTGTTCTGCATAGAAAAGTCAAGAAAGGTCAGCATTATATTACCAAAAAGGAAAAAATCAAAACTTTTTGTAAAGTCCTAATTTTTGACTTTATTATTGTTACACTAATGTTCAGTTTTGTAACATCAACACAGACACGCCAGCTGACAATTAATAGTTATTTTAGTGAATCAGTTAATTCTCCAACTTTAATCTATTTTCAGTTATTATTATTATAATTTTTGATGTTTTTTATAATGATAAGTAACGTTATTAATTTGGTTCTACCAACAGTCAAAACTGTTATTAGAATAACATTATCATAAAGTAATTGTATTATTGTTATCATGAATAGTGAGAGTATGCGTATTTCAGTTATGATTTTGTAAGTAATAGTAGTACATGCATAGGCATAAGCAAGTAAGTGGGTATATGCAGCCTTTGAATTTTGAAAGTTTTAGTATTTAGTTTGAATCTTGTGTAGTAATTGTGTAGTAATTAAGAGCTCAGCTGTTTTATAGAGCTTCAGTAGTAGGAGGCAGATATTCAAGTTTGCCAAAAAAACCTAACCAATGAACTAAAATGTGTATTTTGCATTCATTTTGGTTTGTATATCTGTTTATGCTATTTGAATTATCTTTTCATTTTTTTGTAGAAACTTGGTAAGCATTAATGCCAGTATATTCATCAGATGGCAGAGAGTATTAGACAAAGTTGGATGTTCTTTTCTAGAAAAGGTATGTTGCTAATTACACATTGGTTTGCATAAAAAATATGTCAAAATAATCAAGGTTTCATCTACCGAAATTTATAATATTTTTTAACATATACATAATTATAGATTACAAACTATAAAACATTATATCAGTAAGGTTGTATTTTGAAATGTAGTAAAGTTTGACGTTTTGGCAAAGTCACTATGATAAGCAAAACTTTAAATTCACCAACACAAAATATACTGTACAAAGTTTTACTGTAACTAGCAAATGTATACCTGACGTAAGAATGTAACAGCATGCCCAAAAGTAGTTTTTCTTTGTATAGTTGCAAATAATCAATGACGCTTTAGTTATAGATAACTGCTGGATGAGAAGCATTGATGGCCGACACCAAAGACTGATTTGCAGACATCAAATTAAAGGTATGCGATATTGCAATAAGTTGCTGTAAAATAGCACATTATACATGCGAGCCAAAAATTAGTGTAATAATTTGATATAGCCATAGCTTCAGTAAGAAAAGTTGTTAATTTTTACAGGCATTGTATTATTTAAACGCTTACATAAACCATTATGCCACTTTTGTGTTCTATTCATCTATTATTGGCAGATTACATAATATAAATAGCGCAAACCAATCAAAGGAATGTAGCATAGCAGAGAGATTTAGTATTGCTCTTCTTAGTCTTAATGAGTCATGGTTGCAATTGCTGAGCAATTGCATAATTATATAAAATGAATAGTTTTCCATGGTTACTCATTACCACTTTTAGTTACTCAGTCAACACTGAGAGTAATTATCAGATTTGAGATATCATGTTTAGAGGCAGGAGATTGACAAATATTTTGTTGGTTTTTACTCTTACCCTGCCGTATGCGAATTTATGCTAAATCTATCAGCAACTGCCGTATGCACATTTTTGCGAATTTTCCAACAATTGCGTGGTCACCTAATTTTATTATCCAATAAAAACATAACGGATGATTTTAAAACTTTGATGGTATTGTCAGTGTGGTTCGAATATTTTTCTAATAGATTAGTCTAAGATAACCAAGCAGTTTCAAATTTTTTTTGAGAATTTCCAAAATAAAAATGGACATTTTTTGTGTAAGTTTTGTTAAGTATCGCGCAAGTCAGAAAACATATAATTACTTACATGTATGTTGATGACACTATAGTCAATTCAATTTCAGATTTTTGTGATTACACAGATAATTAAATTAGCAGCAGTGACTCTGATGATAGTGAAAATAATGGTTTTTTTAAGTGTAAGGGACATTGTAGAGCATCGTTTTAGCTTCGTAGCGATTGTAGCTTCACATAGCTTTAGCAATGCACAAAGTGAAGGTACATTGATTTTTGCATAGCACTATATGTTAACATTTTAGCAAAATAAAATATATTACAAAAAGTTTATAGATAAACTTTGAAGTTGAAACAAAATTGTATACATGCTTCATGTACATATCATGAAGCTAAATTGGCAATTTTCGGTGAAATGGCTGGCGGTAGGCCGGTAGCTTAGTTTGTACATGGGTGGCAGTAAAAGGGTAAAGCTATAAAAGAATTAGAGATACAAGTGTATGTATTTCCTTTTGAATGATTTAGTGAACTTTGATGATTCAAGACAATGAGTTTGGCGAATGATATATATATATAAGATGCTGCTGAAGTTGCGCAATTCAACTCATGGCTTTTAATTATTACCTCAAAATGTTGAAAACACGCGATAGGAAGGGCCAGAACACTACTAAAACTCATAGTTACTCAAACCTGAAATACAGTAGGTTTTATACAAATTGCTGTACAATAACAAAACTGCAAAACTATTGGTTAAAATATAAATAGCAATATATATTATTATTTTTGGCCTTCGGTATTGGGCAGCATGTATGCAGTTTGTTTGCTGATGTTAACAAAAGTTTTACTAATAAGCTACATAATTTGCTCAATTATTTGTGTCAACTTTAAAATTTAAAACAAATGTAGTGTTAGCACTTTTAGAATATACTACAAACAACGCAGAGGAACTTTTTGTGGCATATGACTTGAATTTAAAAGTTCTCTGAAAATGCAACTTGTATTTGGCCATTTTAATACTTTAAAATGTCAAAGGGAGCTCACAATGAAAGCAACTTTAATATAATTTCAAGATGCTCAAAGCGGTACGGATGTAATGTTGACAAACATTCAAAGGTCACTCTGTACTATGGCTAGTAAGTATTTACATGTATTTAGATTTTGCATTGATGCTTTCAATTAGGTAGTGTATGAAATCTATTTACATTAGCTAAATTACCAGCATGTGCAATACCCAGCTTTGTTTCCTATCCATCCCAAACATTTTGCCAATGCTTATAATAATTCATTGCTCTTTTCAAATCTCATTTCTGAACCAAAGGTAGTTTTAGCAGTATAAGAACATATACTTCTCTTCCTATGGGTCTACTCACTTTTCTGTAGCAGCAAAGGCCATTGTTTTTAAAAGGTCTGTAAGAATTGTATTACTTATTTTGACTTCCATTGGTGCTCGTAGCAAATATAATTTCAGTACACTTTGCATCAATAAAGTTATTATTACTTGTTTGTAAAGTATTTGGAGCAAACAATATTTTATGTGCACAGCAAACATTTTTGCTGCAAGCTTACCAAAACAAAATAAAACGTTTATTTTTATGTTACATTTTAATTAAACATCATGTTCTATTCAGTTATTGCTGTCAGTACTATGCAGTTATTGCTGTCAATGTTCTTTGTGCATTCTTGGCACACTTTTATGTTAAACTTCCAATGCATTAAACACTTTAGAAATAAAGTGTCCAAACAAGGATGCATAACATGAGATTTGTCACTGGCTTGTTGTGACCTATATCTAGCACTCTTTAGCCAAAGGTGTCTAGCTTTACTAAAATATTTGGTAGTGAAATTGTACATAAATTCATTGCCTGCATACACGTCAATCATGATGCCTATGCTCTTATTATGTGTGTTCTACTATTGCCTGCTTAGCTAATTCACTTTCTACTTCTCAATAGCCTCAGCCTCCGAATGAAAGCTATTGTTGTTATTCCTATTCTTTGTAACTTTATAATGAAGGAGGTTGTGGTTGGGCAGC
The DNA here is from genome assembly GCF_963576615.1 of Watersipora subatra. Lineage (NCBI taxonomy): Eukaryota > Metazoa > Bryozoa > Gymnolaemata > Cheilostomatida > Watersiporidae > Watersipora > Watersipora subatra. The sequence continues at coordinate 64,665,991 of NC_088714.1, forward strand.
TCATTTGCTTTTCACTCTATTAGAAATATTGCAGCACAAGTATAACTGCAGTAATAAAATCTTCACAGAATTGCATAATGTGGTCTTATTCTCCAAGGTCTTCTCACTAGCAGAAATGACCTATGTACTTATGCAATTGTGGTTTGTGCTTAAAGTGACTCATTCTCCTAATGTGGCATGGCTTGCTATCTTCTTGCATGCTAGTCAATTGATTAAATAGATTGTAAGAAACAAGCCAACCTCTCATTCCTACACAACCTAAAGACTTATCACATAAGTTCAACCTTCTAGCGAGATTGTAGCCGCTAAACATTTTGCTTTTTTCACGCGTCTAGCCATTTAGGGTTTTGCAGCAGCAGAAGAACAGACTAATCATGTCACAATTGGTATATTTGTTTGTCACAATTGTTTTATATTACTTTTGCCAATTTTGTCATTGAATTAATTGTACCATATTATGGTGAAAAGGCATCATGAAAAAGTATTTTACTTCGCCTCAATACCAATGCGAAAGGTTAGACCGGTAGTGGCCATTTTTGACCTTTAGGGCGAGCCACTTTAAATACTATATCTAAGCAACTTACTCATGTCATCAAATTGCGACGGCAAACAACAATGCATAGGTTTTTGCAGCTAATTTGGATTTGGATTTTACTGCCTTAATTGCAAGATCGTAATATTGTCAAGTTAAAAAGGTCAAGAAACCCCAACTTTATAATGCTAAAAGAATGAAATTATTACTAATTTTCATAAAATGATAACTTTGTAATTATACACAAGGGTAGCTTTGTGAGATTAACCGACACACATTAAAATAGTTATGGTAACATATAGCACAGTAGCCAGCAATTGATGAATATCTGTGACTCTGTCGATGCTCCTAACTTTTGTAACTTTTTAAAAAGCATTAAAATAATTATGGATGCTTTTTATTCTGATTAGTAGTGTTAGCTGATTGATAGCACCAAACAGGCAGAATTATTAGTAGCCTATACTATACTGCCCTGAGCAAGCAAAACGCTGTATCTTGATATTTGTAAATTGTTCAGCACAAGCACAAACGCGTTTTGGTCAAGCCTGGCATCAGTATTAGCAGTATTTTAGTTGTTTTTTTTTTATTTATTATGGTGAGATATCCAACAATCTTTACTGAATTTTTTTTTCGTGAAACTTTAAAATCAAAGGAGTTATTTCACCTAGGGCATTTTGTTTGCTTAAATTGACAATTTACTAAGCTGGCACTAGGCAATCAAAACGCCCTATCACTGCAGATAGGGCCTTTTGATTGCTTAATTGGACTGGTTTCTCATTGTTAGTTTGCCACAAGACCATTTGCCATGACTGGATTATCAAAGGATTACAAGTTTAAATTCTGATATTAACCCGCAATTAGTCAACAAAATGATATATGTTGCAATTCCTATTACTCATCCAGTCAACACATGGATTAAAACCCTGTAATAGCCATATTTAGCTCAAAAGTTAAGAGATGATCAAAGATCTAGGTATCCTTCAAACCAGATGTCATGAAATGAAAGGAATAAGTAAAATAGTAGTTTAAAAAAGATCAAACGCTTTTATTAAAAATAATTTTAAGCAAACAACTGAGTGCAATAATGTCAGTATTTTAAAAAAGCAAAACCTTCCAATGGACATGTAATTAAAACAAATTTTTCATCAAATCTCTGAGTCGGATCTTTAAATCGAGACTTTTGTCACTTAGATATCGTCCTGTCATAATAAATATATTATGATAAAAAATATAGCAATAAGATTGAGCACTTAGAAGTGCACTAGCTTGTATGAGCTGCCTTGAAACAACCAAATATATATGCTTCAGTTTCGCTTCCCTTTGTTTATATACTCTTTGATTACATAATGCTGCTCATAATGTCCAACTTTGTGTATGTTCAGGCCAATCAAAACGCTGTATCTGCAGATAGAGCGCTTTGATTGCCACTTTATGTGTGGTAAATGTGGATAGGGCGTTTTGCACATTGTGAAAAGTGCTATTTCTGGTGGTCTCAGATATATGAAATTTCGAGACATGTTAGATCTCAACCTAAATTACATATAAGCACAAAAAGTGAATTTTGAAAAACTTTTCAGATAGGGCGTTTTGCTTGTTTAGGGCAGTATAAAGTTATGATAATGTATTATTTTCATTGTAATTAACAAGTTGATGCATTTTAGTCGTAATTTGATACGGATTTAAACTAGAGGCTGAGTCATAAGTAAGTGACTGGAGTAAATGAAATCATTTAAATTGTTGAAGCTTTAAAATCTATGTTTCAATTTTGTAGAAGAATATCGCATGAGATAAATTATTACTGCTTCATGGAATTTTAGTAATGGGAGGTAGGGACACGGGTTTGCTGAAAAACCTAAAAACAACAGGCATCTTTTGCATCACTTTTTAATCTGCATAACATCTGTTTGGGCTATTAAAATTGTTTTGCTTATTTTGGTAGAAACCTGGTCACCGCATCCAAGCACTATATCCACCAGATGGAAAATGGTACGAAGCACAGATGGACGCTTTCTTGAAGGGGGTATGTTGCTGATTAACGGTTAGTTTCCACAAGAGCGTGCCACATTAATAAAAGTTTTATTTCAAAAAATTTGTAAGAAATAATATTACTATAAAATCTATGTTTGAATGCCATGGCACTGCATTTTTTAACCCTTCCAATTATAGTGGCAAAAATTGTCGATTGTGCTTCATAATATATGTTCAATCTTTATTAGCTTCAACTCTATCTAAAACCTTTTTGTTATAGATTTTATTTTTCCAACACGTTAAAAAATAGTACTATTCAAAAAACTTAATGCATTCCTACTTTGTGCATTGCTAATGCTATGTGAAGCTACGATCCCTTCGAATCTCAAAAAACAATGCTCTACCATGTTCCTTACTCTTACAAAAACTATTACTTTGACCACCATTGGAGTCACTATTGGAGCTGCTACTTTAATTATATGTGTAATCACTAAAATCTTAATCCGTCAGTCATCAACAATCATCAATAATGTTATCAACATAAGTAATTATCTGTTTTCAATTCTGGATGTACTTGCGAAAGCTATAATAGCACTAAATATTTCGAAAATCAGAAAGAACAAATGTTTCTTTTTATGTTGAAAAGTCCTAAACAAAAATTTAAAATTGCTTCGTGAGTTTAGGGTAATTTTACAGGGAAACTTTTGGACAACACTGTCAATACCATAAAAAGTCTTAAAGACTGTTAGTTATGTTGTCAACGAATAATAAAATTAAGTTACTACGCAATTGCCAGGAAATTCGCAACATGCACATATGCCGGTCGTCCATTGATTTCGCCTAAATGCGCATGCAGCGGTGAAAGGGTTAATAAAATATTATGTAATCTCTAATTGAATCCCCATTCATTTAAACGCCCCTCTACTAGACCTGTACTATAATAGATGACGGTTAAAGATAGAACGCCGCCGTTCAAGTGAACGTTACTTCTTTTGAAAAAACACATAAAAAACTATATAACACACAAACTAAGCTGTGATTCAGTGATAACATATACACTGGGCGTTGAGCTTGCAAAATGCCATCGTTAACTGCTTATTCTAATGCTGTAGCATGTGCAAGAAATTTTAGCCTCAAATAGTAGAACAGATTTCATCATATTTGCTAAACCGTTTTTTCATATATGCCAAACTATCAAGGCCGCTTAAACAATAAAATTATTATCAGCCTGATAGAGTTATTAATTATTTCCACGGTGCTGCTTTCAAAGCTTTAACGAAAACACTGTAAAGCTTAGAAGTTAGAAAACTCGCTTCAATATGCATTGACAAAAGTATTAATTGCTATTGTTGTAACTGAGTCATTGTTAGTAAAAATTTGTCGACATTTTTCTATCCATCCTGTCCAAAATCGGATCCAAAGATCAAAGAATGTTGAAGTCGCAGTCAGCTGGATGTGGTTGTCAATTAAAGGGTGACACTCTAGTTTTCAACACTTTTAGAATAGCACTCGAATGAACATGGCCTTCAAATTAAGATTCTACCTTATGTCAATTTAGCTGTATTTCAAAATGTTATAATATTGGAGTTTTGGGTCAAGGTTAAAATAGCAAGCATAACTTTGCAAATATTGACGCAACAAGATTTTAGTTTTAAATAAGGCTCTGCTTTCATATATTTGTAAATCACTAATGCATGAATTTAAAAAAAGAACCCAAGGGTATATTTCTCTTTGTGTAGTAGCATCTAATCAAAAATGCATTGATTTTAAATAAGTGCAGAGTGACATACATGGATTATCAACACCGAAGAGTGATTTTCAGAAATCAGATTAAATGTGGGTGATGCTATGATAAGTGGCTTTAAACTAACACAATGTACTAGGGAACCAAGCGTGATTATTTTGCTGTAGCTCAAATGCAGTAGAAAAAATAAAGGTGTCTAACTTTTCAAGTATTTCAGTCAAATTCGTTGCCTACATAAATGCTGACACTAGTCTTTGTGTTCTGCTGCTGTCAGGTTACAAAACATAGCTCTCCTAGTCAGAGGCATTTAGGTATCTAGAGCAATCTAGGCATTAGTGGTTTCAATGAACACCTGAACAATGGTGTTTAACCACATTGCTTGACCCCATAGGTCAAGTATTAGCCTAATTAATGACTCAATAAATAGCTACCCAGTCAGGTCACACTAAGCTTAGCAGCAATCGTTCTGAACACTGGCCATTGAGACTGCTCAATAAATGTTAATCCTGATCATTTCTCTAATAATTTGAAGCAAATAGAAATCCAAACTGCTCTATCGCGTGCATGCAAGTGGCACACCATTTAGTTTCATAATTAGCTACTAAAGTAGTATATAGAAGTGGTCATCAAAGAACCTTCTACAGTATATGTGTGTTTTGAATAACAATACATTGGTTAAGTAATATATTACTAAATGAGAAATGACACTAACGAGCATTAATGTCCTTATTGTTTACTTGTATCCTTAGAAACCATCAATTCTGTTTTGACTTGCAGCACGTAAACCAGCTTATTTAACTTTTGAATGGAGCTGAGCAATGATTCATCAAAGCCATAGCTTATCAGATTTTTATAAATGATAATTCACATTATTTACTATTTCAGTCAGCAGAAAACGGTAAAGTGCAGAGGAAATAGCAGAATTTGACAAGTACTGGACTGAAAAATCAGGCAAACTGCCAACAAGATCAGTGTTGGATGCTAAACACTCAACGCTGCCTAACAGAAGTGTTACAGTGATTCGGGCTCGAGCCAACAACTTGCTAAAGAAGGCTGCGAGAAAAAATGCCAGCTGAATTTTTTATGTTGTTGAACCTTCTTATTATCATTGCGTTGTATTTGTCAATAAATGTGCTCTTTTTGAAGACTAAAAGAGACCAACTCCGCAGTAATGCACTTGTATAGTTATTTTGTATCAAGCACTCTTAGCTATTATTTTATGTACAGAAAATGTGCATAAAACAATGACTATGATAGATAATACAATACCGACAATATATATTATCTGTTGTACTGCACTGTACACTATGATGTATTATTCAAGAAACAAGCTCTAAAATAAATTATAATAATTCTTTTAAAGAAAAACTAAATATAAGGAAATATGCCGCAGCAGCCAGTCTACTGACAACTTACTGTCAAACCGACAAGCCCAAAAAATTACTTAGAACGCTGTGCTTGACTAAAAACAATCAGAAATTCACTACACAATGAGAAATATATCTTTTTGGGTCGTTTTCCAAATTTAAGTGAATGTGTCTGAGTAGAATGTTCTATCAATTTCTTGACATTTCAGGTAATTATTATTACTGGTAAAATGTGAATAATAGCACTCAGTATTACTATTGATCAGTAAAACCACCCAAAGTCAAAAGATCTAAAGTTAGAAAAAATTTGGTACTGTGCTGGGTCCAGCCCGACTGATCATTGCTAACAATAAATTGCAGTAAGAAAGAAGTTTTGAAAAGCGAAAATGCCCTCAAGATAGAATGTTATTGTATTTTTATTGGCTCTCTATGTGACATTAAGTTTTTCCCTGGGTTCTACATAGGCACAATGGGCTTGTTTGGAATCTACCCAATTTATGGTGCTGTGGTATTGCGCAGGTTTTGCAACCTGACACTCCATTCCCGAGTGGGGAAATGTTTTTACTTAACGTTCTAAGAGTGGCTTAAGATGAATAGAAAGACATTGCTGTTATTGTATGTTAGATTGAGTAACTAAGTATGTTGTGCAAGTAATGCATATTATTACTGTAGATAATATGCACAGCAAGCAAAAATGTGTGTGTTTCATTTTAGCAATCACAGTAACTGAGTTGCGTCCATGCATTGTTACCAACTAATTTTTTTCAAGTTTTTGTATGCAGTGCAGCAGCGATATGTGACTGAATAAGAAACTATAACATAGACCATATTTACAAATATTGAGTTACACTATTCGTTTATATTAGTGAGCAGAAAGTTATGCAGCCTAAAAGAAAATTGAGAGTTCAAAAAGCCATGATCGGAAGATTCAGGCAAACTACCAAAAATGCCAGAGCTGTATACTGTTAAAAGAAATTGGTGTTTGAAAATTATAATGATGACTTATGCCCGAGCCCACAACTTACTCAAGAAGCTGCAAAATTAAACTGGCAGCAGGGTCTTCTTGTTGTTGAGGCTTTTGTAATATCGCATTAAACTTGACGTCTGAATAAAATTACTCCGTTTGGTGACTAAGCAACGACCATTCTATGGTACTTGACTAGTTGCATTTTTTAGTATCAAGCATGGTGGCTGTTGTTGTTTTAAATACAAATTTATTGATTCCTACGTTAAAGTTTAACATACTGTACAATATGTAGGTTCTAACAACAATTATTTTTGTTTTATACAGATTGTTGTTTTATTGTACAGATTATAGCAGACTCTTAGTTGATCTATAAGTGATAGCAACATCCCAAATTATATGTAAGCCATGGTACCTCTGCATTGATATGTAAGTTATAGCAACCTCCTAAATGATATATAAATAACAGCAGCTTCCTAATTACTATATAGTTCATTGTAGCCTCCTAACTGATATATAAATAGTAGCTACCAACTATATAAAATTCAAATTATAGTAAACTCTTTTGTGATCTATAAGTCATAGCAACATCCTAAATTCTATGTAACCCATAGCAACCACTGCAATGATATGTAAGTTATAGCAACCTCCTAAATGATATATAAATAGCAGCAGCCACCTAGTTAATATATAATTCATAGCAGTCTCCTAACTGATATATAAATAGTACTGTAGCTACCAACTATATGAAATTCAAATTATAGCAAACTCTCAGGCGATCTATAAGTGATAACAGCATCCTAAATTATATGTAACCCATAGCAGCCTCTGCAATGATATGTAAGTTATAGAAACCTCTTAAATGATATATAAATAGCAGCAGCCTCCTAATTAATATATAATTCATTGCAGCCTCCTAACTGATATATAAATAGTAGCTACCAACTATATGAAATTCAAATTGTAGTAAACTCTTATGTGATCTATAAGTCATAGCAACATCCTAAATTCTATGTAACTCATAGCAACCTCTGCAATGATATGTAAGATATAGCAACCTCTTAAATGATATATAAATATCAGCAGCCTCCTAATTAATATATAATCCATAGCAGCCTCCTAACTGATATATAAATAATAGTTATCAACTATGGAAAATTCAAATTATAGCAAGGTCTTAGGTGATCTATAAGTGACAGCATCATCCTAAATCATATGTAACTCATACCAGCCTCTGCAATGATATGTAAGTTATAGCAACCTCCTAAATGATATATAAATAGCAGCAGCCTCCTAATTAATATATAATTCATAGCAGCCCACTAACTGATATATAAATAACTGCTATCAACTATGGAAAATTCAAATTATAGCAAGGTCTTAGGTGATCTATAAGTGATAACAGCATCCTAAATTATATGTAACCCATAGCAGCCTCTGCATTGATATGTAAGTTATAGAAACCTCTTAAATGATATATAAATAGCAGCAGCCTCCTAATTAATATATAATTCATAGCAGCCCACTAACTGATATATAAATAACTGCTATCAACTATGGAAAATTCAAATTATAGCAAGGTCTTAGGTGATCTATAAGTCATAGCAACATCCTAAATTCTATGTAACTCATAGCAACCTCTGCAATGATATGTAAGTTATCGCAACCTCCTAAATGATGTAAAAATAGCAGCAGCCTCCTAATTTATATATAATTCATTGAAGCCTACTAAATGATATATAGATAATATCTATCAACTATGGAAAATTCAAATTATAGCAAGGTCTTAGGTGATCTATAAGTGATAGCAACATCCTAAATTATGTGTAACCCATAGCAGCCTCTGCAATGATATGTAAGTTATAGCAACCTCCTAATTGATATATGAATAGTAGCAGCCTCCTAATTAATATATAATTCAAAGCAGCCTCTTAACTGATATATAAATAGTAGCTACCAACTATATGAAATTCAAATTGTAGTAAACTCTTATATTATCTATAAGTCATAGCAACATCCTAAATTCTATGTAACTCATAGCAACCTCTGCAATGATATGTAAGATATAGCAACCTCCTAAATGATATATAAATATCAGCAGCCTCCTAATTAATATATAATTCATAGCAGCCTCATAACTGATATATAAATAGTACTGTAGCTACCAACTATATGAAATTCAAATTATAGCAGACTCTTAGTTGATCTATAAGTGATAGCAACATCCCAAATTATGTGTAACACATGGCACCTCTGCAATGATATGTGAATTATAGCAACCTCTTAAATGATATACAAATAGCACCAGCTTTCTAAGTAATATATAATTCATTGCAGCCTCCTAACTGATATATAAATAGTAGCTACCAACTATATGAAATTCAAATTGTAGTAAACTCTTATGTGATCTATAAGTCATAGCAACATCCTAAATTCTATGTAACTCATAGCAACCTCTGCAATGATATGTAAGATATAGCAACCTCCTAAATGATATATAAATATCAGCAGCCTCCTAATTAATATATAATCCATAGCAGCCTCCTAACTGATATATAAATAATGGTTATCAACTATGGAAAATTCAAATTATAGCAAGGTCTTAGGTGATCTATAAGTGACAGCATCATCCTAAATCATATGTAACTCATACCAGCCTCTGCAATGATATGTAAGTTATAGCAACCTCCTAAATGATATATAAATAGCAGCAGCCTCCTAATTAATATATAATTCATAGCAGCCCACTAACTGATATATAAATAACTGCTATCAACTATGGAAAATTCAAATTATAGCAAGGTCTTAGGTGATCTATAAGTCATAGCAACATCCTAAATTCTATGTAACCCATAGCAACCTCTGCAATAATATGTAAGTTATAGCAACCTCCTAAATGATATATAAATAGCAGCAGCCTCCTAATTAATATATAATTCATAGCAGCCTACTAACTGATAGATAAATAATTGCTATCAACTATGGAAAATTCAAATTATAGCAAGGTCTTAGGTGATCTATAAGTGATAGCAACATCCTAAATTATATGTAACTCATAGCAGCATCTGCAATGATATGTAAGTTATAGCAACCTCCTAAATGATATATAAATATCAGCAGCCTCCTAATTAATATATAATTCATAGCAGCCTCCTAACTGATATATAAATAATAGCTATAAACTATGAAAATTCAAATTATAGCAAGGTCTTAGGTGATCTATAAGTGATAGCATCATCCTAAATTATATGTAACTTATAGCAGCCTCTGCAATGATATGTAAGTTATAGCAACCTCCTAAATGATATATAAATATCAGCAGCCTCCTAATTAATATATAATCCATAGCAGCCTCCTAACTTATATATAAATAATAGCTATCAACTATGGAAAATTCAAATTATAGCAAGGTCTTAGGTGATCTACAAGTGATAGCAACATCCTAAATTATATGTAACTCATAGCAGCCTCTGCAATGATATGTAAGTTATAGCAACCTCCTAAATGATATATAAATATCAGCTGCCTCCTAATTAATATATAATCCATAGCAGCCTCCTAACTGATATATAGATAATTGCTACCAACTATGTGAAATTCAAATTATATCAATTTCTCAAATGATCTATAAGTTATAGCAACATACTTTATTATATGTAAATCAGAGCAGCTTCTAAAAGAAACAAGTTATAGCAAACTCCTAAATGATATAAGTTACGGCATCTTACTAAAGGGTATGTAAGCTATGCCAAGCTATGTAATGTTTCCATTGTAACTATTACATAAGTTACAATGGTAACATTCTAATTTATGTGTAATTTGTAGCAATCTGCTAACTGGTAATCATTATTTTTGCTTACTCATTGAGGTATGAATTATTTTACCTTCAAATTGATATGTAATTTACAACAACCATCTAGACAATCTCCAAGTTTTGACAGTTTTTCTAGTATTCATATATACAAAGTATGATAAGGCGATGAATATATATTGTATGATACCATATTCTCCTAAAATTTCCATAAAAATATATAATAATTAGGAGGTGAATAAATATATATATATCTACATTGTAGATAAATTAGACCATATAGGAGGCTTACCCATATATATTTGCGTTAACTCCTAATCCCTTATATTCCGCAACCTCCTAACTGGTATATATTTATTCAACTCCTAACTCGGATATATGGGTATATATATATATATATATATATATATATATATATATATATATATATATATATATATATATATATATATATATATATATAAACGCCACCCTTAAATATCTAAGGTTGGCGATCTTCACCAGACATATATGTGGCTGAATAGATATATATATATAGATATATATATAATAGATAAGTTTTCAGGCCTACTGCTAACAGCACTCTACGCTCTAAAAAGTGCGGAGTGTTATAACTAACTAGAGTGTGGAATAGGTTAATTTTACTTATCTTTATTCCAGATTGATGTTTTATTCTGGGGTCACGACAGGTCTGTTTCGTGCTGGTGCACTCTTCAGGTGACTTGTGTTGAATCAAGTCACCTGAAGAGTGCACCAGCACAAAACAGACCTGTCGTGACCCCAGAATAAAACATCAATCTGGAATAAAGATAAGTAAAATTAACCTATTCCACACTCTAGTTAGATATATATATATATATAAATATATATATATATATATATATTTATATATATATATATATATATATGATGCTTAGCATTATGATACTGTTATAGCCAAAAGGATTAAGGTAAATTCATAACACCACCAATAGCAACTTAATTTCAGTATAAAGTTTCTATGATTATTTGAAACAGTAAAAATAAACATACTAAACAGAGTTTTCAAACTTTCTGTTTTTTCTTTTTAGCTACAACACCAAATCAGCCAGCCGCCAGCTCAACTCAAGAGTCAAAGTCTACAACCAAAATATCCACTACAAAACCAACAACAAAAACATCAACTCTGAGACCCACGACAAAAACGTCAACTCCGAAACCAACAACAAAAACATCAACTCTGAGACCCACGACAAAAACGTCAACTCCGAAGCCAACAACAAAAACATCAACTCTGAGACCCACGACAAAAACGTCAACTCCGAAACCAACAACAAAAACATCAACTCTGAGACCCACGACAAAAACGTCAACTCCGAAACCAAAAACAAAAACATCAACTCTGAGACCCACGACAAAAACGTCAACTCCGAAGCCAACAACAAAAACATCAACTCTGAGACCCACGACAAAAACGTCAACTCCGAAACCAACAACAAAAACATCAACTCTGAGACCCACGACAAAAACGTCAACTCCGAAACCAACAACAAAAACATCAACTCTGAGACCCTCGACAAAAACGTCAACTCCGAAACCAACAACAAAAACATCAACTCTGAGACCCACAACAAAAACGTCAACTTCGAAACCAACAACAAAAACATCAACTCTGAGACCCACGACAAAAACGTCAACTCCGAAACCAACAACAAAAACATCAACTCTGAGACCCACGACTAAACCTGCAACGCTGAAAAGTGTGACAAACTCTAAAAGTACAACCAGATTAACCACTCTCTCAGTTACTAATTCTGATTTGAGTACTAAAATTCCAACAGCTGCAACTACAACTGAAACCAAAACTAAAGGATTGCGCAAGCTGCATTTTGAATTGTCTGTGCGTATCCTTGGATTTCAGTCTATGAATTTCTCCTGTGAAGATCCTGATCTAAAAATTCCAAGCACAGAAACATTCCGAAGTTTTACAGTAAGTTTTCGTTAGTATTTGACATTAATCAAAATACTGATTGTAAGCAGATGACAAATTATATAGTAAAATTTTTGACTTTTCAGAAACTGACTAACTACTCATGTAGTTGCACCACATTGAAATGGAAAGGTTATTCTGTGAGGTTATTCATCCATGTATCTGTTGTTCTTAGAAAGTTTCATGATTACTGCTTAGTACATTTACTCATAAAACAAACTTCCTTAAATAAAGTCTAGTTTTTATTTGGTGGCCACAAATCGAGCTGCAGTATTGACATTTCAGGTTTGTAGTTTATGAAAAACAATGCATTATTTTATAAAAGAGTTACAGCGTAGTTTGAATAGTAAGGGCGTTACGGCTTTTGCATACTGCTAATTAGGTCTAATTTTTATAACAGGCAGCAGTATGTGAGGCAATACAAAGGCATGTAAACAAGACAACATGTCTCTCGATGAAAACCAGATGTGGAAGTATTATAGCCGATGTTGAGTTAGAAGTCGAACAGAGAGATGGAGAAGATTCAGAATCTGCTGGTCCTTCGAGCTCAGCAGAATTACAAAAGAAAATTGCTAGCATACTTTATGATCCTAAAATTAGTGAGTACCTGTCAGGATGCTATCATCATTTACACGCTTCATTTTTTCCTAACTTATATAAGTCTTGAGAACTTAAAAAAACTAAACTTCCAAGTTCAAACCAAAACATGGCAAACAAACACATGACTATTGACTGTTATACCCTGTCATCAAGGTGCAGTAGACTAACCACCACTTTTTAATAGTTTTATGGAGAGACCTGGTACCTTTGGTTAAATTTAAAAGTCAGAGTTTTGTTAATGGGCTCATCAATTGATAATGAGAAACTTGAACACCATACGAAGATGCTCACAACCTAGTTCAAAGTAACCTAAAGACATAAATGTTGAATGGTATACTCAGTCAGCAAGATGCAGTGGACTAATCAACGCTTGATCGTTTTCATGGAGAAACCTTGTACCTTTAATTGAGTTTCAAAGTCACGGACAACCTCACAGTTAAGATTTTTGCTTCCTTCATAGTTAATGCAATTGACTATTTTTAAAACCTATTTTCATGTCCGAAGCAAAACACGGCTGGCAAAGACATAAATATTATTTGTTATTCTCTATCATCAACATGAAATGAGCTAACCGATGGTTTTTGAATAGTCTTTTGGTGTAGATTAAAAATTAGAGTTGTGGTAATGAGCTCATCAACCCAGCAAAGAACTTGAGCACCTAAGAAGCACACAATGTAGTTTGAGATAACTAAGAAAAGGCTTAGTGGTTAAGGTCAAACAGTGGTCCAATAGGAGTGCTAATGACATCAAAGATCACAGAACTGATCTTTCGAATGAACAGCTGGGAGCCTCAGTAGACACCTGAACAGAACCTCAAGTATAGAACTGATTTAGTTGGGTAGACTCAGTTGCTAGTACAAGTAATTCAGGATCTATTTCATGTTTCAGTTGTGAGAGAAATGCCCACAGTTACAGACATCAATGAATGTGAGGACCCGACTCTCAATAACTGCAGTATCAACTCTATTTGTACCAATACAGATGGATCTTACTTCTGCACTTGTAAACAAGGTGTGTGTATTCAAAACTAAGGTTATGTTAAAAACTTCTCTTATATTTCACAACTCTACCTAACTTGTAGCTGTGAATTAAATTTGAATAGAGCTTGCTCACACTCGGTGATACATGGTATGTAATCAAAACTAGATTGTACTGGTTACTAAAACAATATCTACAAACAAGTTAATAGTGGTTATAGCAGTTCTGTGTGCCAGTTTTAAACATGTTACCATAGTTTTCGATGCTTGATATATTGCCTGAAGATCTTTGGTGGTTCAGCTAACGATAGGAGTTGTTCTGGTTACCAGTGCTACTTTTTCCTTGTGTCCTTATCTCTAAGCTCTCAATAACCCCCCTAATAACATAATAACTGCAGCAAAACTTCAGAAGGGACATATAATAGAACAAACAAGTCTTTACAAATTATAATAATAATAATTACACAATTGTCGGAAACTTCTATGGTTCTGTTGTTTCCATTAGAGTTTTGTTCAGTTCAATGTTAGTGTAACTGTACATTTGCTTTTAAGTGCCACTCTGATGAAACACAGTTTACGCTCGATAACGTTTGAATTACTATAAACTGTAACAACTGTAAACTGCTCTGAAACATTGTTAAATAATAAAATAAGCTTTTTTGCTGCAGATTACGAAGTTGACCTATCAGAATCCAGAAATGAATTAGGTCGAGTTTGTGCTAAGCCTTGCACTGCGAACTACTGCATAGAGGTAGAGAAATGTGAAGTCCAACCTGAATCAGAACCCCTTTGTTCGTGTAAAGGTAATATTTGCTATTATACCTGCAATTGAGCTCTCTTTATTATTGTTTTAGTAATAGCAATGCTAAGGTGGGTAAAAACCCGTTAATGTTGACATTATCATACCGCACAGTTTTAATAATTGATTTTCAAAAGGCAAATTTAAAACTGAGCTGTTTCACATTTAAACTTGAGTTGTGAACACTCGATTTACAATACTCGATTATAGTAGCAAAAAATTTTACTAGGGTAGATTTGTGTGCTGTATTCCGCTCAATCATAAATGACTGAAGCTTCTAGAACTTGAACACACAAGTTCTAACTAAAATAGACACTCACAAAGTTTTGTATTTTATTGGCATAGCACATCATTAAAATGGTGTAAGCGCATGGTGTTTGAGAAAACAAATTTAGACAAGAGAAAATATTACAGAAAATATGAGAATTTTGCAAAAAAGAGTGTTCTAGTCTAATTTTATGTATATCAAGAGCCGCTATTTGCACAGCAAGTTATCTCACACACTTAGTAATAATTGCAGATGGAGCGTTCTGTGGAACCTTGATGTTGGCAGTTCTGTCTGGAGTAGGAGGCTTTATACTTATTGCCCTTATCCTTGCATGTGTTTGCTACAGTAAAAGAAACTGAAAAAGAATATCAGAAAGATTAGTAGATAACAGCGCACATGACAAATCATAATTGTTTTAGTACTCATGATTAGTAATATAATATATTATTAAGATACTATCTTTTCAGACGATCACAATTTTTGTTCTTTAAGTACTTTACACGATCTTTTACCTTTGCTTTAAATCTTGGATTACTAACATTATTATATTATTATGTAATTGATCAGATGCTAACCTTAGAATTAGACAGATGTTCTAGAACTATCTAGAACTATCATGTTCTAACACCATGATGTTCATGCACCGATTCACAAGAAATAAAATGAGCTGTTGAGCTTTCAGCATCGCAAAGTGGTTAGTTTTAAATAGCAACAAAGGTGTTCAGTAATCTTTGCTATAGCAAGACATGTATCCACTCGTCTGTCCATCTGTATAAAGCCTCGGTTTGAGCTTGGGAAAAAATTGCTTTGCATCGATTTACACCCGCGGCATTAAAATGGTAGACTAATAACTCTGCCAATCAACCACCTCCTAGCAGTTCAATTCTTTGTGCATTGTTACTACATTTAAAGATCTCTCACGAAACAGTAAACTGCCAGGCTACTAGTGTAATGTACTAGTACATCTCCATTTTTACCAAAAAAATGGAAAAAATCAGACTTTTTTGATTCAACATTAACATAACAAACCGTATTTTCAATTTAATGTCCTCTAGTCAGCCACCATAACTTAGGTGTTGAGGACGATGCAAGTCTTAAGTTGATTAACACAGTCAGGTGGTGTAACTTCTGTAGTTCTTGATGCAAAAAATTTAGCTGCTGTTTCACTAGATGACTGTCATTTCTGATAATCTAAGCCTCAGGGTTGAGTTAAGTAGAACGGATATTGATTGTCTTTTTATACGAAAGGTTTCAGTGGTGGTATTGATTTCAATAGAGCTACTGGGTAAATGTTAAGTAACTGTACCATATTTGTTGAGTTCACGACCTGTTAACCTTCAGAGGTTGTAGACTTGATAATCTGTATTGAGCTCGGATAGCTCCTAAGCATTGTGACGATTGTCATGCGAGTGTTTTATTTATTATAGTTTATATCATTTCCATAGATATAGTAAACCCTAGATATGCGAATAATCAAAACAAGTGAGGCCTATAATTAGCATGACGCAACGTCATGGTGATGTGCAAAGCGAATCAGCTGGTCTATTAACTCCTATTGACTTAGCCCTAAAAACTGCTCAATTTTTCCATAGTTTGTGCATCTGAGACTGCATATTTTATTGAAAATATGTACAACTTATATGCAGTAATACTTCAACTTACAAGTGCCCTAACATACGAGAAACTTGAGGTACGATCCAGCTTTTAAGCAAGTTTTAGCACTAAAATACGAACCATGTTTGAGATACGAGCACATGAGACAGTTGCCAAGTATGTCGGAGGTGTTTTATGAGAACAGCATCACTCTGTATTTTTCAACTGCTCAGATTATACTTTTGTACCATGTTTTTTGTGCGCTATTTTCAGTGCAGAACTATGTGAATTAAAAGTACCGTGCGTAGACCGAAAGTTTTCCAGTAAAAGGATAGATAGTGCAAAGAAAAAGCGAATGATAACAATTGATATTAAAATGGAAAATTATTGAAAAATATGCAAAAGATGTATGCGTGATTGAGCTTGCTCAACAATATGACATAAATACATCCACAATTATCAAACACAAGGATTATATTCAAGGCATTTAGTCTGCAAAAGGACTAACCATAGTTTCTAAACGATGCAGCGATCTTCACGACCACTGATGGAGAGACTGCTCAGGTTTTGGATAAAAGACAAACAATTGGCCGATGACTGCGCAACTGAAACGATGCTACGTAAAATGGCCGGTGCTATCTATCAAGACTATAAAAAATAGACATTCGGACAAGTTGGCTAGCGGTCGTGCATTAACCCTTGGTGACAACACCTGTGTTCGTCCTGATCGCAACACGTTGAAAGGGCGATGAAGGCAAATGTCCTTAGATAGGTTTCTCTTAGAACGGCCGTCTGGTCGTGAGAGCGAAACATAGAAAAATTAGCTAACCAGCGAGAAACTTAAAACTATGAACGACGAAGAAACTTTAATTGCATTAAGTTAAAGATTAAAGTTTGCTTTTAGGTTTGCTTTTAACTTTGTCTTTTAAGACTTGGATAAAATTTAAACTTATCAAAGTCAACTGTTGTAATGAAGAAGAACTTATATCTCCCTCTCTGGCAAATGCTAGCGTTAGCCGCTACTGTATGTATTTAATTTTACATTTTAATTAATCACATTTCCTTACATTATTTTTATTTGTTGCTTTTTGAAAGCATGTGGTAAGTTAGGCCAATAACCAACATGTTCTTTCTGTTACAATATATTGTTTTGAGTGTTTTATTTGCATTTTCAAAGTATGAAAACCAATCAATATATATTTAATTGTTCTATATATAAATAAATTGCACCAACATGCGAGTAAATTGACATACGAGCTCAGTCTCTGAACGCATTAAGCTCGTAAGTCGAGGTATGACTGTAATGACTTTGGATGAGAAAGGCAAGAATCTTACACACATGGTAATGAATAATACCAATGATTTAGAAGCTTCTATATCATTGATAATACAAAGAGTGACCAAATAGAAATTAAACTAATAACAAACTAATGAATCAAATGAGGTTTAGAAGCAGTTACGCTGGACCCCTGTATTAAACACCCATTAGACATGACTTAAAATAACTAGACGAGATAGTTTTTGTCTAAGGTTGGTTGAGCTAGATTCCTGCTTTGAAGCGGCATAGTGTTTTCTGATTTTAGTATAGCGATTTACTATAGTTTTGAGTAGACTGTTGGCATGCACTGTACATGTAAAACCATGATGGAGGTTATGTAATAAAGCATATATGTTACTGTCTGTGATGTTACTTGTTTAAAAGCTCTCTGTGTGATACCACAGCTCTCCATGTGTGAACGTAGGCACTTTTCTGCAGCAATTCATATTCGGCCTATCAATCTGGTCACCAATCCTCCTCTGTTTTTAACTGAGATTAGGGTTATGTCATCACTATTTCTACTTCCCACTACTTCGACATCGGTCAAGAACTTGATACGCTCATCACATTTGAGTTAGAAAAAATCCTCATCATCGAACTCCTCATCTTCACCTTCCTCAGCTTTTGTCTCTTCTTTCTTTTTCTTTCTAGCCAGAGAATGTAGCAGGAGTTGGCCAGTTTTTTCAGCCCTGCTCACATCCAGATCAATACAGTTAACATTGGGATTTGGTGTGATATCTGCTTTTATGAACAGTGCTCGAAGTGCAGATCTAAAGCACTGTACATCCGGGTTATTGTTATAGCCTCCCTTAGATCGTATTGTGGAAAACAGAATCTCAATGTGATCCTGGTTGATCTTAAAGGTTAGGAAGTAGTTGATGTAAGGGTAGTTGCTGAAAAGATATTGAGCAATGTCATGTACAGATTTGGCTGCTGACTCAAAACCAATGATGAAATGATGATGATTTTCCTATTATTTTTCACTAGCAGCTTTCAGCTTGGTGTCTTTAATCGGCATAGATAGCTTATGATATTGTTGAGAACTTCTCGTTTTGAGTTGAAGTTTTGTTTTGTTATGGGCAATTCAGGATATACCTGGGGTGTTGTGGTCTCTTCTGATGACATTTCACTAAGAATTTGGTTTTATTGTTATGTTTATGACTTAAAAACTAGCATGCCAAGCGTGCTTCCACTACTAAACTTATTGCTCAATTGAAGACTTTGATGCTGTGATGCACATCACTACGACGTAACGTCGTGAAAACAACAGCCAATTATAGGCCTCACTTTTGCTCCATTGTATTGATAGCTATTCGCCAATCTAGGGTTTACTATATCTATGATCATTTCCATCAGTGAGGTTATGATCTTGAGTGTGAGGAATGAGATTGTTCAGGTCTGTTGGTAACTTTGTCAAGATTTATCTGCCCATGAACATCTCCGCTGGCAAAGATACATTTTGAATCTTTGTGCTGTCGTAAGAGAGTAGAGCAAGGAAAAGATTAGCAGCTTCCTTGATGAGACTTTTTATGGTTTGAACGAGTTTCTTTGCTTCACCCTATGCTTGTAAATATCAAGGAGAGCTAATAATGTTTTGGAAGCAATATTCTGCAGAGAAACTTTTGAATTCCTTACTGGCATAACAAGATCTTGTTGTTTAGATACTTTGAACATTCAGTTTATTGACAGAAACTTTATTAGCTGTGTTCATCTTGACAGTTAAGAACAAAAGAAGGTATCATGAAAAGGCTATTGTAACAAAAAGCAGAAAGCTTTCAGAAAGCACAACAAGATAGCTTTCAAAACCATGAAGCTGCTATTATTACAATACTCCCACTCAGTTACATGGTCGCACCAACAGCCAGTTCGTGACACAAAAAATACAATGATCGTAATCAACAAAAAAGCAAAAATATAATATTCTTGTGTTCAGTGGTCAGACAATTAATTAATTCATATACCCAACACGTCTCTAAATTTGACAAATCGATCACGTGGCAGCGGCTTCGTGAATATGTCAGCGATATTATCATTTGTCGAACAAAGCTTGGTACAGACATCACCAGCTTCAATCGCCTCACGAACGTAGTGGTATTTTACATCTTTGTGTTTTGTACACTTGCTAGTTTTCTGGCTGTTTGCGATC
Organism: Watersipora subatra; assembly: GCF_963576615.1. NCBI lineage: Eukaryota > Metazoa > Bryozoa > Gymnolaemata > Cheilostomatida > Watersiporidae > Watersipora > Watersipora subatra. Next base: position 64,686,047 of record NC_088714.1, read on the forward strand.
GCTGCAGCTGATTGATTATCTACAAAGATGATTGTAGAATTAAGTTGCGTGGTTCCAATATCTGAGAATAGCTGACGTAACCACATGCACTCAACAACACCATCAAACAACGCAATATATTCTGATTCCGTAGTAAAGAGAGCAACCACTGACTGATGCTTTCTGGACCAGCTGATTGGACAACCAGCATTAATGAAGACTGCACCCGATTTTGAGTGCCGGTCAGCGTCGCTCGCATAATCTGCGTCTGTGTATCCAACAATTGGTTTACCTTGCTTTCTAAAATTCAGGCATAAATTCTTGGTGCCCTTCAGGTAGCGTATTACTCACTTGGCTGCGGTCAAGTGCGTCTGGGTGGGGCAAGCGTTGAACTTGGCTAAAGCTCCCACTGCTTCAGCAATATCTGGACGAGTAGATACGGCAGCATATAGTAGACCTCCTACCATCGATTGATAGAGATTGGGATCTGCTAATTTGCTTCCATCCTTGTGACTCAGCTTTACATCATATGCTGCCGGAGTTGCGACAGGCTTACAGTTTTGCTTGTTGAACTTTTGAATTATTTGTTGAATGTAAGGCTTCTGACTTAGACGCATAGAATTTTCTCCTCTTTCAATAAGTAATCCCAGACAATGATGAAGCGGTCCGAGATCCGTCATTTTGAAACGAGACGAGAGAGCCGATTTTAATTCGGTCGTCTGAGCACCAGTGTCTGACATTATACACAAGTCATCTACGTAGACACCAATCATCACTTTCTGGTCATTTTTCCAGCGAATATACACACAGTTTTCAGTGGAGGACTGCATGAAACCTAATGATTTAAGAAATTCATCTAATACCATGTTTCAACATTTAGGCGACTGTTTAAGTCTATACAGCGAGCGATTAAGTTTGCAGACTAAATTTTTTTTATCCGGCACAACAAAACCCTCTGGCTGTTCCATATACACCTGTACATCTTCTGACAGTTTTCCATTCAAAAAAGCCGTTTGTACAACCATTTGGTGTATCATCATATATCTCTCAACTGCATCCGATAAGAGTGCTTGCAGAGATATTCTGTGAATCACGGGGGGCGTATGTTTCATCGTAATCCACCCTAGCCTTTTGTGCATATCCCTTTGCCACAAGTCGAGCTTTGAATCTACTTATAGACCCATCAGACGAGTGTTTAGCCTTGAAAACCCACTTAGAGCCAATCACTTTGCACTCGGGCGGAAGATCAACTAGTTCCCATGTACCATTGTTGATCAGTGATTGATACTCATCATTGCTGGCTTTGATCCAGGCATCACGATTTGTGCTAGCCTGTGCTTGCGACAAACTAAGAGGCTGCACAATGTTGATTGCTGAGTGAGCAGAGTGACCAAGGTTTGTGAAATCATCAATACCAAACCGAACAATGGGTTGAGTGGAACGTGGTGATCACCTATGTGTAATCGTCGGTGTTGGAGGAGCCTTTTCATTTTCTAATAGGTCAATATTCACCGCTTCAGAGTTGTCTACACTTGGCTTTGACGACTGATTTGGTAAACTGAGCTTGGTTTCATCAAAGGTGACATCACGTCTTATCTCTATTTTTCTAGTGATCGGATCATAGAGTGTGTAGATTTAGACCTAAGGCTATACCCCACAAACACCATTGATTCTGCTTTCTCATCGAGTTTACGTCTCAGCTGATCGGGTATGTGAGCATTGGTTAAACATCCAAAAATTTTCACGTGTCCAAGATCAGGTTTTCTGTTGTTCCATTTTTCATAAGGAGTTGTATTCCATTCATGTGCTCGTGTGGGGAGGCGATTACGAATGTATTCCGTGGTCGATATTGCCTCTGCCCAGAATGACTTTGGAAGGTGATATTCAGAAACTAACGAGCGAGCGGTCTCACAAACAGTACGTTTAAATCTTTCAGCACAGCCGTTTTGTTGCGGAGAATAGCGAGTGGTGACTTGGTGATGTATACCTTGGGCTGAAAGGTAACTCTCAAACTCATTAGATGTATATTCTCCACCACCATCGCTTCTTAGTGTACCTATAGTCTGACCAGTTTGATTTGTCACTAATGATTCGTAAGTTCTAAACGCCTGGAACACGCTAGATTTGTCACGTAAAAATATATATCTGCACATGCCTACTAAAATCATCAATAAATGAAACAAAATACTTGCTACCACCTAAAGATTCATTCTGCATAGGGCCACACACATCCGTATGTACCAATTCAAGAACCCTACTTGATTTAATGCTACAAACAGTACGTTTAAATCTTTCAGCACAGCCGTTTTGTTGCGGAGAATAGCGAGTGGTGACTTGGTGATGTATACCTTGGGCTGAAAGATAACTCTCAAACTCATTAGATGTATATTCTCCACCACCATCGCTTCTTAGTGTACCTATAGTCTGACCAGTTTGATTTGTCACTAATGATTCGTAAGTTCTAAACGCCTGGAACACGCTAGATTTGTCACGTAAAAATATATATCTGCACATGCCTACTAAAATCATCAATAAATGAAACAAAATACTTGCTACCACCTAAAGATTCATTCTGCATAGGGCCACACACATCCGTATGTACCAATTCAAGAACCCTACTTGATTTAATGCTACGGTCAGTTTGAAATGGACGTCAAGGCATTTTACCTTTTACGCAAGCTTCACAGACACCTTTTTCGCCGGTAACATTACAACCATTTTTACACCAATGATTCATGTTTTTGAGGCTATTTACGTTTACATGAGCGAGACGTTGATGCCACAGTAGGGAGGAGGACGCGGCAGCATTAGCAGTATGAATAGCAAACTCGACATCAAGATAATATAGCCTGTTTACTACAGATCCTGATGCTATCAACATCTTTCTTTGATTCCTAATCCAGCATCTCGAATGTCCAAACTGTACTATACATCCTTTTTGTGTAGCCGCTTTTACAGAAAATATATTTCCGTGTAGGTCAGGTATGTGTAGTACATTGTAAAGTGTAGCACGTCTAGTTTTGTTTCCATGAATTTTTATTTGCAGCTGAACAATACCTTTTCCGACTACTTGAACTTGAGACCCATCGGCAACAACAACGTACTCAGGTGAATCTAGCTTAAAATAATCACAAAATACAGCTTTATTTTTCGCCATGTGACTGGTAGCACCGTTGTCAATCAGCCATTTTTGGGAGTCAACATGTGTCTCCAATACAGTAAATGACAATTCATCATCTTTGCTATTATCATCGTATGTAGATATTTTGGCCTGATGTGAATTTGAGTTACTGTTGTGATATCCATGACCTCGTTCTCGGCCGCGACGCGATTCACGGCTCTGATTATAGTTGTTTTTAGGACAACCGTTTTGATAATGTTGTATAGACCCACAGATATAGCAGCCTTTGGATTGTTGCTGACTATGTTTAAAGCGGTTACTTGCTGACAGTAGAGCAGTGTCAGAGTTCGCTTTAGACCTGACACCACTAGAATCACTGGCTGGAGTCAGAGCTCTTTGTTCCCTTTTTTGTTCTTCATTAAGCAGTGTTTGTGTGGCGAACTGTAAAGTTATATTGTCGCCGCAAGCCTCGAGTGCAGTCACTACCCTTGAATAGCTTTACGGGAAGCTTCCAAGTAGAGTCACCACCTGGTCTTCCTCACTAATATTAGCCTTAATAGCTGCAAGTTTATCAGTGATAGCTTTCATGTGACGTAGGTGGTCTTCAATTGATGAACCTTCGCTCATAACAGTCCTAAAGTACCGTTTTTTGAGAAATAATTTATTCGCGAGTGTATCACGTTCAAAGTGAGCTCTGAGCTTGTTCCACGCAACTCCTGGGTCCTCACATTCACTGATGAGATAAATAAGACTATCACTCACAGAAAGCACCATGTGGGAAAAAGCTTTTCTTGACTTCTGTTTGTACTCGGCTTTAGCGGCAGCGTTAGCATCATCCTCCAGAGTAATGGTTCCATCCACATATCCAACTAAGTCCTTAGCTATGAGTTGGTGTTTGAGTTTAAACTTCCATGTGGCATAGTTATCAGTGTTCAGCTTATCTATAGTCCAGCCTTTCTCATCCATAGTTCTTTGATAGTATTTAATGGGTTGACTGGGCCCATAACCTGTTGTTTAGATACTTTGAACATTCAGTTTATTGACAGAAACTTTATTAGCTGTGTTCATCTTGACAGTTAAGAACAAAATGAAGGTATTATGAAAAGGCTATTGTAACAAAAAGCAGAAAGCTTTCAGAAAGCACAATGAGATAGCTTTTAAAACCATGAAGCTGCTATTATTACAATATATTTGTTATATAAGATGACTGTTTCTGGTGCCCCCATGTGCTCATGATGTTAGTGAGACGTGAGAATTTTACTTATCTGGAGTAGTAGTCCACAACTAGAACGTACTCATTGTTTTTGAAATTACATAAATCTGTAGCTACATTCGTATTGTAACAGTCTGTCTGGAAGCAATGTCAGTGAGAGAGGCTCACAGCATTATGATTAGCATTGCTGAAAGTTTTTGCTATTAGTTCGCATCTCAGCTACATTGTGTAACATTTTAGACATCACACAGATTGATGAGCTCTTTCTCTGCTTTTCCCAATAGCTAAATTACTGGTATAAATGCGCTTTAGTATATCATTTATTTTTCTAAGCAGCATGACTATTTCTTGATTGTGTAGCAGTAGATTATTGACAAGTGAAAGCTTTAGAGTTGAATATTTTTACGAGTAAAAAGGAGAGGAGGAAAGCAGAAGAAAATAGGTATACCTTACACTTCTAGCTTAATAGCTGACTATCTAGCTTCAATATTGGTCAGGTTTATCAATATAGACTCAATGAGTCATTGTGATTAACTAGGTTGCAATTATAATTACATGGTTCCTACCTAATCCTTGGTTTGAGGCGTCACTCATGATGACAATAGATTTTTTTATACCATACCATTCAAAGCAGGAGACTTTGAAGAGTTTTTTCTATATATTCTTAAGTGCTTGTGTCATGTTGATACATGTATCTTGGGTCTTTTTTCCTGACTCTGTAATGCACATAGTAGTTTGGTTAGGCTGGAATTCTTTGAGGAGAATGTATCTAGTTGGTTTGCAGATTCAACAAGTGACTAACTCTGTCAGACATGTAGATTTAGGTAGCTCCAACACATACTGTATATGATCTGGCTCCTGAGACACGCCTTGCTTGCTGATGATATGTTATACAAGTTTTACAGAGGCTTCATGAAACAGACACATTTTGAGGCTCAGAGTCACTCCAGCTTCTTTGAGACATTTCAATACCTTGCATGTCTTGTCTAGTGCCTCCTCAATGTCCGTGCTAAACACCAGTACATTGTCCATATGGCAAGCTACACCATCTAGTCGATTTAGAATGTTATACATGTAGTGATGAAAGATATTTCTCCCACTGACTGAGCCAAATGGTTCTCAATTGTAGCGATAAAATGCGAGCTATGTTCTGAATGCAAACGGGAGTTGTCATTCAGCTGTATTTGTATTTGATTTTGTCATGAACTTTTCTTCTTATATTCTGGCTGGTGTGTTTTCTGCATCACCGTTTAAATCGGCATCACTTATACCTGCACTATTCCACTTATTCAAGTTAGCCCAAATGTGCATTCGAATAGTCTTTTTTCAGTACTTGCATCATGCCAAAACACCAATCAATATGGTGAGCTACTTTAAATATTTGGCACTCAATCTCGATCTCATTTAGTGTTTTTTGACTAGTGTTTGTTGTGATTGAGACACATTGTACAGTTTGTGTAATTCAACTAATTTCACATCTTCCATCAGCTGAATTCTGCACAACTCAGGGACAGTAACTTCGAGCAAACCTGAGAATATGTCAGAAAACTCACAATAGTACTTCATAGATGTACTTCATAGATATACCTTGACTAATAGTGATATTTTACACATATTTACTGTAGTATTACATTGTATGAGAGAAAAAGATATATAAGAGATATGCAAATACTTTTACATAATAAGTTCTCATTTTAATTATCTCACAAATGAACGAATTGTCAACTCTGAGCTGTATTTTGGCTACATATATCACCGAGGCTAAAAACAGTTTCCTATCTGATGATTGTAGTTTTTACTGGTCATCTTACTACATCTGCATTCTGCATACTGTTACTTCTGCATCTAAGTCTAGTTTGAGTGTTGCGTTACTACAAAATCTACTTCTCACAGTTTGTCATTCTGCTTTAAAAAATTCACTTCACCAAGGAACTCGCAATCGTTTTCAGCCGTATCAGTGATATGAGCTAATTTGTTGTGACAATTTTTAATGTTACAGTTTCATAGCTTCTGTTCAGCTAATTTGCACTAGCTAGAGTAAGATCAGGTTTAGACTGATGTAGGAGCAGAGGTTAAATTTTCATCAGAAGTATGCAACTTCAGAAAATTATTAGCAAAAGTGTAAGTTACTAAGTAAAATAACGCAGTACCAGACTGCCAGCCGTGACACTCCAAAACCTCCCCTTATGTCACCCTTACTCCACCTGCACGTTTTACCAGAAAACACCGTAGTGCCAGACTACACCAGTAGGGTTACTCACGAGTCACCAAGACTCAGAAAGACTCTTAACAATCCTTTCTCGCTACGACAGCACAGAGTCACAAGCTACGCGAACGGAGCTTGGATTCCCAATGACAACATGGCCGTTTTTACTCGTCCGGTGGCGCATGCCCACGAACCCTTCCGAGCTATCGGCGGGCACCACGTGACTACTAACTCACATTTCCCCCAGCTTTTAAGAAGCTACCAGCTATCCCTCATAGTCATCTAAATACTGGGGACGCCGTCGCTCTCGCTGCGACCGCCTGAGCATTAACGGTTGAAGCTCAGGTTCATCAGGATCTACATCCCCGGACGGAACCCCAGCAGTCTGAGGCTCACCATCCATGTTTTGAACTTCATCCTCGGCAGTCTGAGGATCGTCCTCCACATCCCCCTCCGAGACCTCAGCCACCTCACAGGGATGCAGCTGAGGCGGTGGGGGAGCAGCAGAACCGCGTAATCTATCTAGATTAGGCCGGCCGTCTTCGACCAGTTCACGGATGCCATTTTCCCTACTACGGTCAGTGCCAAACCGCCGTTTGCGGACATCCCTCACATGCCTCGGCATGCCATCCACGCACACGTTGTGCTTTGAAACGACTCCAGTAATCACTCCCGGTGCTCACTGCTGAGTGCATGACGGAGTCGAGGGTTTCACCCACACCTCATCGCCGACAGCAAACTTGCCTTGACTGACCTCATCTAACCCGCGTAGATTGACGTCAAAAGGCACTCGCCATGAATATCGATACAGATTATTCGAGGGTACCGAACCCCCATCTGTACCCTTGCGAGGCGTGACATTATACCTGAATGTCGCCTCCTCGGGGCTAATTCTTCCCCTCTCGGCAATCCTCTTGATTGTCCGGTGATTCCTCTCAACGATTCCGTTGCCACTCGGGGCGTGAGCGGCACGAAATGTCAGAGAAATCCCCCACTCGTCAGCGAACTGTGCAACAGTTGCTGACCTAAACGCCATGGAATTGTCCATTAACAATTCGTCACACGGCCCTCGCTCAATTACGATCGTGCGTAACTGAGCAACGATGTGCGCTGCCGTCTCACTTGGCAAGCGGCGCCAGATAGCGAAACGTGACGGCCCACAATCAACCATGGACAGTAACACCTGGCCACCATAGTGAGTCACGTCTATGGCCACCCGGCACCAGTTCCCCTCGACAGCCAAGCTGCCTGTTTCCACGAGGTTCTCACCTCTCGGAGCCGGGTCAACGCGCTGACAGGCCTCACAGCCAGCCAGCTCGCGTTTGACCTGCTCCCGTGTCAAGTCACTGCGTACTTGCTGAGCAAGGTACAGTGTTCTCTCAACACCCAGATGGTGAGGCAAATGAGTCGCCCACACAGCATCCCCGAGGGTTTCGCCGGTGAAGATGGCAGCAGCAATGCTCTCGGCCTCGCCTCCACTCATCCCACGATGCCCGAGCCACTTCTTGGGCACCCTCGTCATCCTATCCGCCTTGTTTTCCACAGTAGGTACAAGACGCATAGTGACCGATAGGCCGTACTCGGTGATCGTATCACGGATCACCCCCAGCCGACGCTTCACCAGCATCTCTGCAGCACCTTTCGTGCGAACACGATTGCGCCCGTCAATTGTATTTGACATCCAATTGACAACTGTGAGAGAGTCAACCGCCAAGGTGAAGGTCTTGAACCCCCACGCAATAGCCAGGTTAACACCTCGTCCCACAGCTTCCAATTCAGCAACATTGATGTGTGAATGGTCTGACTCCTTCCTCAGCCACGACGCATCCTCAACAATGCTGCCATCAACCTCGATTGCCACACCGAGGCCCAGAGAGCTAGCATCTCTCCACACAACGACCCAACCGTCCGGTTTTACGTGCCACGGACCCCTAACAGGGTCCTCCTGGCAAACCCTTGTGTAAAGCTCACTAGCTAGCGAGCTGACCTCCTTTTCAACAGGGGCATCCCAGGCTCCGTTGCATCCCAGCCGCTTCAAGAAGCTGCAATAGGGCCGCAACCACTCAGCCACTGGGTAATGACCGACAAGTCGGCCACAAAACGAGAAAAGCTCTCTCTTAGTCAGCCCAGCTGGCTCAAGATGAATTTCGGAGAGTGCAGTTCCCCTCGACATCTGCAAATGTCCACGAGCATTTCCTTTCAGAGAAATGCCCAACAACCGACCTCCATCTAGGCCCTCCGGCTCTTTCGTCACCAGTCCATACTTAGCAAGGTGCTTCCTCAGCTCCTCCACACCAAGCACAGACTCCTGCACCACTATATCGTCGATATAGTGGTCAGTCCCTCGTCGAACCCGCTCGTCGAGTGAAAGAACCTTGCCTAGGATTTTGGTCATGATCCTAGGCGCACACGAAAGCCCGAAGCCTAAACGTGTCAGCGCATAAGGGACCCCCTTATACTTCACGACCTGGTATTTCCACAGGTCTTCCGAAACATGGATTTGTAGGTACGCGGACTTGAGGTCAACTACCCCAAGTTTGCCACGCAACTGTCTCCACTTTCGGATTTTCTCGCCGCACACAGCGACCGCGTCACCTCCCGTGTGACTCTCGACAAACGCGTTCAGCTCACGGTAGTCCATGACTGGTCGCACTTTGTCCTTCGTTGGTTGGAACACAGCCAAAAGGGGGATAATACCCTCAATGGGCCGACTCCACCTTTTCAACCAACCTTTTGAGATCCAGCTCTCAATTTCAGCACAGTACCGCTCATGCAGGTTAGGTGCCCGAGTACACTTGTACTCCGCGACCCGGGTCTGCAATCCTTTCGGAGATTCCCCGGACCACCGCCAGCTAACGGTCCATCGTCCTTGGGCAAAAGTGGCAACAAAATTGGGGTCGTCGACTCGCAGTGACACCAGATCACCACCCAACCCCGACAACGGTGTCACCCTTGCCACCCCGCATGCGCAGCCAGCCCCAGTATCCTGCCCAGCAGGTACTCCACAGCATCCATTCTGATAGGGTTTCCCCCACCTGACCGAATACTTCGCATCACTTCCTCTACGGACAGTGACGCCTCCAATGTGGTCAATGACGTCGCCACCCAGCAAGCAGTCAACCCCAAGATTGCACAGCTTGTCCATAACGAGTGCCGTAACGCCGAAACAGTGTCCCTGTACACCGACGACCACCCGACACTGACCCTTCACATGAGACGCCTTACCATCCGCTGTCAACAGCGGGTGGCTCGGCCTAAGTCGGGTTGAGCCTGTCAACACCTGCGGACTTACCAGAGTCCTCTCGCTTCCAGTGTCAACCAGACACTGAAAACCGCAACCATACAGAATTGCTCGAACGACCGGCATACGACTGCTCGTCGTAGGCTCGCCAGTCGCCCCGGACAGCCAAGGACTGTCCCGCAGTACACTCTTACTGCTTGCATGTGACCTCCAGCCTCCCCCTGTCACGCCAACGCCACCTCGGGTCCCCCTGATGTTATGGGACCCCTCGTAAGCCTGGCTTACACGGTGTCCATATGAGAGGATGCGGCGCCCCGAGTTGCATCCTCCTGATGAAAACCCGGCTCATCCTCCGTGAGCCCTGCCGCCGCCCCAGGCGGTGGCCGTGCAGGGCAATCCCGTACAAAGTGCTCCGTGCTGCCGCACGGGAAACACCCGACCCTCTTGCCAGAAGAGGTCTTTTTCGCCCCCGTACCAGACGAAGGCCGCTTAATACGTGGGCAGTCCTTCACCCGGTGTGGACCCCCACATCGAAAGCAACTGTCTTTGCTTCCCGGCTGCTTGCTAGAAGCAGCCCCCAACTGCTTGTCAGAAGCAGTCGCCGGCCGGTTACCAGAACTGGCCGCTGAGCTAATTGTTGAGGGGCGACCCTCAACAGCTCTCCGGGAAACCAACTTTCCCCTCACTCGGTTCAGCACTGAACCAAAGTCAGCAGTATACGCCTGATCGTGCGTAACTGCCCACTCGTAGACTGACTCGGGCAGCCCTTCATAGAACTTGGTCCTAAAAACCAGGTCCTCCAGCGTCACCCCCAGTCTACCGCCGAGCCGCTCCAAGCGGTCCAGGTACACGTCAACTGTCTCCCCGGATTCGAGTCGACAGCTGACAAAGCGACGCCATGCCTCCTGTCGAGGCATGGCGTACTCGGCAGTCAAAACTGCCTTCACGACATCCCACTGGGATGCGTCGCCCACCCTCATGCGTCCATGCACTGTGGCAGCAGTGCCATCGAGCATGTACGCAATCAGCGTGCACGGAGCAATGTGCTCCAACTCACACAGTCGCTCGTACTGCGAGAGCCATGCGGTTACCTCAACCGCACCATCACCGGCAAATGGCTGCATCTGTCGGCTCAGCCTTTCTAAAATAGGCCCTCGTGCCTGGTTCATCATACCCGCTAAAAAGCGGCATCTAAAACCAGCGGCACTGTTACAGCGCCCGCGGCGCCCTCGGGTGGCTGACCACCTCCGCCATCGGTAGATGGCTCAGATTTTTGGCTGCTCCCGGGCACGCTCATGGCCCGCTCATGCTCACCTCAGCCCAGCTGAGTGGCACCACCTAACAACAAGGCAAAGTAAATACAAATATATAAGCCGAAATAGCTTGTAAGTTACTAAGTAAAATAACGCAGTACCAGACTGCCAGCCGTGACACTCCAAAACCTCCCCTTCCGTCACCCTTACTCTACCTGCACGTTTTACCAGAAAACACCGTAGTGCCAGACTACACCAGTAGGGTTACTCACGAGTCACCAAGACTCAGAAAGACTCTTAACAATCCTTTCTCGCTACGACAGCACAGAGTCACAAGCTACGCGAACGGAGCTTGGATTCCCAATGACAACATGGCCGTTTTTACTCGTCCGGTGGCGCATGCCCATGAACCCTTCCGAGCTATCGGCGGGCACCACGTGACTACTAACTCACAAAAAGTATTCACTTATTTTGCGGATGACAGATTGTTCATTTTGAAAAAGGTGATTAAAAAATGCTACTACAATAGGCAGTGTTTTTCATATTGATTAAAATTATCTTATGCAGTCTAGCTTTCAAAACCGAGATTTCTTTAAATACCTCTATTTTAATAGACTTGGAGAGCTTATTGTGTTTAGTTTAAGAGACTTTTGGATATTTTAAGAGTAGAAAAAATGTTTTGCAAAAAAGAGTGTAGGAAAGAGAGAAAAGAAGAGAGAATGCAAGAGAAAGAAGAGAGAAGAAGAGAGAATGAAAGAGAGAGAAAAGTAGAGCGCGGAAAGAGAAAAGGAGTGAGCTTGAGAGAGAAAAGGAGTGAGCTCGAGAGAAAAAAGGAGTGAGCTTGAGAGAGAAAAGAAGTGCGCTTGAGAGAGAAAAGGAGTGAGCTTGAGAGAGAAAATGAGTGAGCTCGAGAGAGAAAAACAAAGAGAAAAGAAAGAAAAAGAAAAACAGAGAAAAAGAGAGAGAATGAAAAGGAGGAAGAAAATGTGAAAGAAAAGGAGTGAGAGGAGAAAAGAATGAAGATTTAGAAAAATAAAAAGAAACATGAAGGAAAAAAGATAAAAAGGAAGAGAAAGAGAAAGAGAGAGGTAAGGAGAGGGAAGAATAGAGGCGGGGAAAAAGGAAAAGATAAAAAGCGAGAGAAAAGAAGACAGAGAAATAAGGTGGGTTCTGCTCAAAACGTATGTTATAAAACTTGAGATAGCAGATAAATGTAGGTCATGAGACTAGATTTTCTGAGATAAATGTAGGTCATAAAGGATAATTTGGGTCACAAGACAGACCATGTAAGATAAATACCTTTTTCCTTGATCGTTGAGAATAGTATACTATTCCAAGTAGCTAAGTTACCTTTTGTCATGTAATAGAAATGACTAATTCATGGAACTAATATAAAAACTATGTATTTGCTGCACAGAAATTCACAAGCACACTTTAAGAAAAGGCTTAAAAATGTATAAAATAAATAGAAGCTTTGAAAGTTGCACTACTTTGTTCCCCAATGTCGAAGGCAATCAGCAAGAACCAAAAAATTAACTCTAACAGTAATAAGTTTGTGAGTTATACAAAAACTACAATTAAAATGTTCTAACCATTTAATAGCAACCAATTTCATGAGTTAAAATTGTTTGAAACTTGGGTATAACAATAGATTTGGTAGAAATATTTTTAGTAGTGAGAGATTGACAGCAAATGTAAAACTGTTTATGTAAAATACTTGAGGACAAAAAGTGTGATTGTCTGAAAAGAAAACATCTTAATAGTATATTATAAGTCAGAAAAACTAAAAATAATTATGACTCATAATATGCACTGTTATCAGCTCCTCTTTTTGAGATTTTTTCTTGCTTTCTCCGGCTGCAAACACTCCCAATAATAATACCTATGATAATAATAAGAACGATGCCTCCAAGAACTCCACCCATAAGTGCCCACATCCAGATTCCGCAAAACTCTCCATCTACAATTATTAGCAGGCATGTGAGACCACTTAATGTGTAGAACAAAGCTGCTGAAATTATGTAAAGGAGTTAGCTGGCCACTACTCAGGCACGATCTAGAGTGCAAAAATTGCTGCATGAAATGCAAAAGAAGGTAAAATGATTTCGTTCGTTTTATTCAAAGGAAGTCCCAGTGTAAGGAAGTGGTGTGCCAGGATGCGAAGGAAGTGGTGTAGCCACGATTATTCTGCTCTCGTAGCAAGAGCGCTCCTATATATATGTAATTGCCCCCGTACTGTATAATGGAATCAATGGAAAATCAATGCAAAAAATATAATTAATGTGATCACTAATATTTTGGCTTAGTTTTGGCCAAACTATAAGCGTTAAAAAGTATTAGCGATATAAACGCATAATAAAGACTGAAATAATATACAAAAAGTAATGCAAAATATATAAAAACAATACATGAACTTAGACTAAATTACTTTTCAGAGAATTTTCAGCAATAATCTCATATGCGTTCCCATATTTTCCCTTTTTTTCAAAATAAGCTCTCGACCAATAAATATGTGAGTGTTCAAATTATGATTGTCAGAACTTGTGTGTTCCAGTTTTTGTGTAGAAGCTTCAGTTGGATATAATTGAGAAGGTTACAGCTCAGGAAGCTAGTAGACTTTCTACTATTATGAGTGGTAATTGTAAACCAAGTGTTCACAACTCAACTTTAAATGTGAAGCTGCTCAGTTTTAAATCTGACCTTCAGAAATTATCTACTGCACCGTATAAGACTATCAACTTAAGCTGGTTTTTATACTTTTTAGTATTTATATTACTTGTAAACTATTAAAGAGTAGCCTTATAACTGGTATAATGAAAAATATTACCTTTACACAAACAAAGGGGTTCTGATTCAGGTTGGACTTCACATCTCTCTACCTCTCTGCAGTGATCAGCAGGGCAAGGCTTAGCACAAACCCGACCTAACTCATCTCTGTTTTCTGATAGGTCGACTTGATAATCTGCAGCAGAAAAAACCTACCTATTGTTCAACAAAGCATCTGCTGAAGTTTATGGAAATTTAAATATTACTTAGCGTAAGCTGTCAGTTCATCAGAGTCGCATACAAAAACAAGTGTGCAGCTATAGTAACATTTAATGGAAACGAACTCTCATGATAACAGCGTAACAGTATAAATATTTGACTATTGTTGTATTATGAGTACAAGTATTTGCAAAGATTTGTTTGTTTTGTTATATGTGCCTTCTGAAGTTTTACTGCATTTATTATGTTAGTAAGGGGTATGAAAACTTAGAGATAAAGACACAAGGAAAAAGAAACACTGGTAACCAGAACAACTTCTATCTGCTAAGTGCAATACAGAGAAGTTTCAGTTAGGCATTTTTACACTTCATTGAACCGTCAAAGACCTTGAGACACTATCAAGCATTGACCACTATGGCAACATGTTTAAAACTGGCACACAAAGATGCTATAATAACCACTAAATTGTTAGTAGATATTATTAAAGTGACTAGCACAATCTAGTTTTGATGACATATTGTGCATCATCAAGGATGAGCAAGCTCTATTTAAATTTAATATACATGTAGCTCAAATTTGGTTAGGTGGAATCATGTTGTTAAATATAAGATAAGCTTTCAACATAACCTTAGTTTTGAATACATGCACACACCTTGTTTACAAGTGCAAAAGTAAGATCCATCTGTATTGGTACAAATAGAGTTGATACTGCAGTTATTGAGAGTCGGGTCCTCACATTCATTGATGTCAGTAACTGTGGGCATTTCTCTCACAACTGAAACATGAAATAGATCCTGAATTACTTGTACTAGCAACTGAAACTATTTTGAGGTACTTCATATGAGGTTCAAGTTTCTCACTATCAATTGAAGAGCCCATTAACAAAACTCTGATTTGAAACTCAATTAAAAGTAGGTCTCTTCATAAAACATTCAGAAAGCGATGATTGGTTTGTTGCATCTTGTTAACAAAGTATAAAATGTAATAGTGATGTCTTTGCTTAACATGTTTTGGTTTGAGCTTAACATTTAGTTTTTCAAGTTTTCAAAACAGTCACTTAGATAAATTATCAAGAAAAATGAAAGATGCAAACTGTTTCAAATCTCCGACAGGTACTCACTAATTTCAGGATCATTGACTATGCTAGCAATATCTGCCCGTAAATCTGCTGAGCTCGAAGGACCAGCAGATTCTGAATCTTCTCCATTTCTCTGCTCGACTTCTAACTCGACATCGGCTATAATACTTCCACATCTGGTCATCATCGAGAGACATGTTGTCTTGTTTACGTGCCTTTGTATTGCCTCACATACTGCTGCCTGTTATACAAATCAGAGCTTATTAGCAAGACCACATCTGGTCATCATCGAGAGACATGTTGTCTTGTTTACATGCCTTTGTATTGCCTCACATACTGCTGCCTGTTATACAAATCAAAGCTTATTAGCAAGATGCTAAGTCGTAAACTTATTTCTATTCAAACTACACAGCAAGTCTTTTATAAGATAATACGTTGTCTGTCATAAACTACAAACTTGAAACGTCGATATTGCACCTTAGTTTGTATTCAGCTTGGTAACGATTTAAGTTCCTAAGAAGCAAAAATACATAAACACACACGATGACCCTCGAATATACATGTGGCACAATTACATGAGCAGTTAGTTGGTCAGTTTCTAAAAGGTCAAAAAGTTTATTACATAATTTTTCATTTGTCTACAATCAATTTTCCAATTGCTGTAAAATACTAAAAAAACTTACTGAGAAACTTTGGAATGTTTCTGTGATTGGAACTTGCAGATCAGGATCCTCACAGGAAAAATTCATAGACTGAAATCCAAGGATGCGCATTGACAAATCGAAACGCAGCTTGCGCAATCCACTAATTTCGGTTTTTGTTGTGGTTGTAGTTGTGGATATTTCTGTACTCAAATCAGAAGTGGCAACTAAGAGAGTGGATAATCTGATTGTAGTTTTAGAGGTCATCACAGGTTTTAGCGTTGTAGGTTTTGTCGTAGGTTTTAGAGTTAATATTTTTGTGGTTGGTTTAGGAGTTGATGTCGCCATCGGTTTTAGTGTTGATGTTTTTGTTGTAGATTCTAGGGTTGATGTTTTTGTTGTAGGTCTTAGAGTTGTGTTTTCTGTGATTGGCTTTGGAGTTGATGTCG
Organism: Watersipora subatra; assembly: GCF_963576615.1. Classification (NCBI taxonomy): domain Eukaryota; kingdom Metazoa; phylum Bryozoa; class Gymnolaemata; order Cheilostomatida; family Watersiporidae; genus Watersipora; species Watersipora subatra. Next base: position 64,702,213 of record NC_088714.1, read on the forward strand.
CTGTTTTTTGTGTTGATGTTTTTGTCGTAAGCTTTGGGGTTGATGTTTTTTTCGTAGGTTTTAGAGTTGTTGTCTTTGTGGTTGGTTTTGGAGTTGATGTCGTTGTTTTTTGTGTTGATGTTTTTATCGTAGGCCCTGGAGTTGATGTTTTTGTTGTAGGTTTCAGAGTTGTTGTTTTTGTGGTTGGTTTTGGAGTTGATGTCGTTGTTTTTTGTGTTGATGTTTTTATCGTAGGCTCTGGAGTTGATGTTTTTGTTGTAGGTTTCAGAGTTGTTGTTTTTGTGGTTGGTTTTGGAGTTGATGTCGTTGTTTTTTGTGTTGATGTTTTTATCGTAGGCTCTGGGGTTGATGTTTTTATCGTAGGCTCTGGGGTTGATGTTTTTGTTGTTGGTTTTGGAGTTGTTGTCTTTGTGGTTGGTTTTGGAGTTGTTGTCTTTGTGGTAGGTTTTGGAGTTGATGTTTTGGTTGTGGGCTTTGGAGTAGAAGTTTTAATTGTAGATGTTGGAGCTATTGTTTTGCTTGTAGGCATTGGCGTTAAGCTGGTAGTTGGCTGATTTGGTGTTGTAGCTACAAAAACAGAAATTTTACAAACCATTTGATACAATGAAACTATCAATTGAAAATGGGTTTTTCCAAAGTGATAATGGAAAAAGAAAGAGTACTGTCGGTTGAGAATTGCAATATTAGCAGTCAAATTGTATTGCAGTGCAATAGGAAAACTGCAATGGTAGTTGCAATGGTAGCTGTAATGTACTGGGTGTTATTATGTACAACAAACAGCAATAATGAAAGGAAAAGATGATATGTTTATATCTCCCTCTTGCAATAAGAGAAATGCAATGTTAGAAGTAAAATGTCAAGCTGCTGTGTAATATACACAGGCCTGGGAGGGGGCTGTATATCATTGGTGATAGCAACCAATATCAAGAAGTTGTGATATTTATCTAAATTTCTGTATTTATAACAAAAAAATTATGCTGAATTTAAAAATCTAAACAGATTTTCGCTGGTTGTCATAGAAATAGATGTATATCTATAAAAAATTGTAGGTCTATTACTTAATTTTGCAGATATTAAAAACGGCTTAGCAGTACCACGATATTGGGCAGAGCCGCAGTATCATCAACAAAATCTTTAGAAAAATAATAACAGTAACATAGTGCACACCATCGGTCACTATATACTTCGATCTTGTAAATTCGAATGAATATTATTATAATTAAATCTTATAATAATTCTATAAAACCGAATAATTATTCTTATGATTAGATATTGTAATAATCTTATAAGAATCGTTACAAAAATATAATCACCATTTCCTTTACTTTCACTGCTTTGGACATCAGTTGGAATACCAAAGTACTCATTATAGGTTTCCAAAATGTCAGAGTCCGGTAGAATTGGCAAAAAAGAAATGATTACTTTTCAGTACTTCTACGTTAATTACAGAAACCTTCGGCAGTTGGACAATGCCATTGACTTGTGAAATGTGCACGTTTTTCTCGTGAAATGCGCATGACTTAACGGTTCTACTCTCTGTCACACGACCTTATCGACGTTTTGTTTGCTGGTCCTAATTTTGATTAAAAACCGCTATTCAAGTTGAAATGGCGGTTTTAGGCTAAATTGATCTGTCTAGTTATGTATAATCCGATCATATGGGTAAGTTTTAAGATATTGCAGTGACTTTTCAAAAACTTGGTAACATATTTAAATAGGTTTATGTGTGTTTTGTATCATTATTATACGTAAACGACTCTAAACAAAATGGTTAAACCTTTTGATTGGATTTCGGTACAAGGGTTTGGTAACGGCCGTTAACGGATAATTTTTCGGGAGTTGTGTGGGCATATGCATTTATCATAAAGCTCCCAAACATTTTCTTTGCTCGTGTTTGGTCATGGGATTATTAATTGAAAATAGGTTTTTTCAAAGTTTCAGATCATCATAAAATTTTTATGCCATGAATTAATTTTCTACTGTTGATGTTATAAATGTGCCCTAGTGTCTTTAGGCTGTAGTAGTTAGAATAATTGAAATAACAATAATGATATTGATGACAGTAGATGACAGTATAATAAAACAAGATAAATAGATGTAATGTGTTAGTGATAACATAAAATCAATAACATGTTAGTTATTGCCTCAACAGTTGTCAAAGATGGTAAGATATAAATGTAAATAATAAAATAAGCAACAAATAAAATTTGGTATACTTTCTGAGGTAACTTTATCATAACTCAATACAAATAGGTTGATTCAGACACAAGTTTAGAGTGCTCAGGATCAGCATTCCAATATAAGGGTTCAAGGCTCAAAGATTTGAATTTCAGGACAATTACAGGCAGACCTTAAAAAGCTCAAGTTAAAGGGAAAAGAACAAGCCATGAAAGTGTGTTAAAAGAACAACCAAATAAGTGATACAAGAGAAAAGTGAGCAATCCAAAATAAGAAATCAAATAAGTCCACTTAACCGGAATCTAGTTCAAAAAACTTTTGCAAAAGAGAAGTTAATGTAAGCAATAAGTACACTAGTAATCAGTAGAACCTGTGAATAGAGAAAATATAGAAGAAACCTGAAACTAGATTGTACATAACAATACTCACTGTAGCAGAGTTGTCCTTCATCTGATTCATCAAAACAGTCTGGCTCACCATCACAGATCCATACATCAGGCACACAAACAGAGGGAACCTGCTCAATAGCGTATTTGGACATTCTAAAAAAGACATACAGGAATCAAGTGAGGGAAAAAGAGCAATAATATCAAATCGGTTCCTTCTTTACTAATTCAAGCCATCTAATTTGTTCAAAAATTGTGTACTAAAATATAAATTTACGGTTATCAACACTTTTCATGCAAGTTCCATAAACAACGCTTACGAAACATTGCTTTGATGAGTTGGAATATTTAACCAATATTCTCAAAGAATAGTACTCTGTGGGGCCGAGTAAATTTTGCAACACAACCTTATATTGCATTACCAAATAAGACCCTTTTTTACTAATGACACATGAGGACAAGTTATTTTACATTGTGTGACATGAAGGTGCTTCTGATCTGACTATTCTGAGTATGCTTACCAAATACTACTAGTGTCACAACTTGTCAGCTTACCCATTTAAGCACTGTGTAAAGCCCTCTGGGCAGCTGAATTCTGGACAATCTAACTCATCACTTCCATCAAAACACTGTTCAATCTGGTCACATCTTTGACTCTCTCTGTAGCAGTAGAATAGTTGAGGTGTGCGTGACACCCCACCATCACATCTTGTCTCATTGCCATAACAATCTCGGACTAAAAGAAGATGTGGCTACCACTATTGACATCGAGATCACAGTAAATGCACTCTCCATACATTAATGTTTGCTGTCTGAAGTTGAAGGATACTCTGAACAATTTGAGTTACTAAAGAGCTTGTAATTCATGTACGCTATTATATATATGATAAATTATTAAGGTACAAAAAGGAACTAACAACTCAATATAACTTATGGCAGAACTAACAACTCAATATAACACAAGACTGAACTAACAACTCAATATAACATAAGTCTGAACTAACAACCCAATATGACACAAAACTGAACTAATAACCCAATTTAACACCTGACTTCAATGCTAGAAACTGGCTTGAGTAAAAATTTATAACCTTATCTTGTTTATGTTTACCTTATTTTTAATTTATAACCTTATATTAAACATAATCAGTAGACAGTGCAATAAATACTCTACATAAGTGAAATGGAGGGTAAATATGAGTATATACAAGTTAGCTATGCATATTCAATTTATATATAGTCTGAGATTTTCTGAGTAAAACACATAAGCAGACTTGCGCCTCTCTGCTAAATCTTATCATAAGCCTCTCCCTTGCGTAAGACGAAAGTAAAAGGCAACTTTACTGATGGTGAGCTCAATATTTTAATAATTTACATGCTAAAAGCTCACAAAGCACATAAAATATTTAAAAATTTACCTAGTTAGCTTAAAGTTGTGTAGCCTTTTAATGTTGACATTTAATATCAAACGCTCAAAGCAAGTGTGAGAAATTTATTCACAATGTAATACTGTCATGTATGAAGCTTCACTTTGTAAAACTGTGAGTGCATGTCAGACTATCATGATATTCTACTGCTGTATTCAACATTCTGCAGTAGTATATCATGCAATAGCAGCTTGTTGTTATAAGCTTTACTGCATTTGTATAAAGCATGCCTTTACGTTTGTATTAGCTCAGTGTTGTGTAGTCTGTTTTCTTATGCTGGCATTTCAGATCAAAATGCTCTAAACTATGTTTAAAAATGTATTCATAGTGTAAATATAATTGAGGTTACTTTCAGTAAAACCAATAATGCTAGGTAGTTATGTTATTTACTGTTGTGTTCAATATTCACTTGAAAACCACAATATTAAAAAGTTTTTTTTATCCGTTTTATTGTATTTAAGTAAACACACGTTTATTCATATGACAGATCTGAAACCCCTGTATAGGGAAAAAAGGTAAGATTATCATGAAACTTAGAACATCTTGTCAATGATGGCTGGTGACTTCACTAATTAAACTGTTCGAGACTAGTTGCACTATGTGATATCACGCAATGCAAGACATGAAATCTTTAAGATGGTGCTGTAATTAAGATCATTACAAGCATTCACACACTGTCATTATATTTCACAAGTGTGAACTACATGTGTAACACAATATCACATACCATTGCAGTTCTGGTCTAAAGTTTGATAGACAGTATCCTCTGGTACACACTCTCCTCTGTAGCACCATTGATTCTCACCACATTTAGTACCGTCTGCGGGGGCGATATACTGTGACCCACATTGTCCGGGCTGATTAGGTAGAGTGCAGTATAGGTTAAGGCACATTTCTATACCTCGTTCAGCGTAATATTCCTTAAAATAAGTATTTGAAAATTCCATTAAACAATAATATGGAAGTTTCATTAATGTACGTTTGTAAGCATTTACTTGTTCAGTTGTACGAAACAGTTTAGTGGTAAGGAATAATAGAAATAACTTGTATATTGTAAACAGGACTGTAGATCTACCCAACTTTGCTTCACTTTCTAAATAGCATCAATGTTACTTGAGAACTAAGGCTAACCTGGGCCTTTATTTTATTACAAATAGAGCTGTCAGAAACCTTGAAAACTTTGGTTCATTACTAGTCAGAAAAAGGCATAGAAATATCAAGCATAATAATCAGGGGCATAAAATAGCTCGCGATGACACCCGCTAGTCCCTGTCATACTGCACTGAACATGTGGAGTCTTGTGTGAGGTCACATCTCTATAAGCAACGTAGAGGCTTACGTTAACTTTAAAACTGGAAAGTTGCCAAGTTGCAGTATATGTATAATTTTTGGATAGCTCTACCAAAAGAATTAGGTTGCTATGAACTCCATAACTTCTCTCCTATACATCTTATCATGACTACTAGTGAAATACATACTTTGATTTTAACTTACTTCATAGCAAGCCTCAGTTCCTACAATCATGTAGCACTGATCATCTGCATCATAGATCTGTCCAGGGAGATATTGTGCTATGCTCTCTGCGATGTCATTAGAATAATTTGGCATAGCAGTCATCTCTCCTAAGCACTCGACACTAAAGATATGCAAGGTTTTTTTAAATGGGGACCATTATGGGTAAGGGACAGGGACGAGGGCACCCTTGAACCCATCAACATGTTTATATCGAAAGGCTATTGTTCTCTGTAAATAAATCAACTTACTAAAGCTATGAGTTGAACAGTGAAAACAAATTTAATCAGTGAAAATGTAGTATGTGTGTTAGAGAGTTTATTCGCTACCACAGGCAGTGTCCATCAAACATTAGTACAATAGTAATAAATATATAAACCTGTTTGACCTGTTAAAAATTATTTCTATGCAGAAAACCGAAATAACATTGTCTGAATCTTAGCAGACGTTTAAACTCATGACAGTAAGTGGACAAGATGTTCTACACGGGGTTAAGGCAGCATTTTCTTGCATTGGATATATATGGTCGTTAAGCAAGCAATGCGCAAGGAGGCAAGCCATATTTCACCAGTTTAACAAAGACAAGAGAGTGTTATACTTGTACAGCTACTGCTAAAGAAATATTACAATGAAGCACATAAAAAGCAAGAAATGAAATTAAAATGTTGTAAAGCAGGACATACTCTGAAATGACGCCATAGAAACTTCTCTGGGAGCAGCAGGAGAAGAGAAATTTGTTTGTCAGCATATCGGGGTTGCCCGCACTTGCTGCCATTACATAGTTGTCATCTGGACACGATTCCGAGTTTCCCCAAAGACTGTCGTGGCTTGACCCGAGGCTAATAAACACACACTAATATACTATACTGGTATAGACTATTACTAAACTTTAGTCTATTAAAACTGTGTGCTTGTAGCAGTGAGATAGGCTGGTGAGCACAGGCTTTCTCTGTGTTACCTATTCACTCAGAGACAGACTCTTAACCGATCAGCTAATGATTTAGACTTTGGTCCAACCTTTGGCGTGAATTGTAAATCTCACCTGTGACCGAGCTCATGCGCTGCCGTGAAAGCGTTGTAAGTCAGCAAACCTTTCATTTCAACGAATGAGCTAGAGAGCTCTGGATCACAGATTGTTCCCACCCATGCCAGACCTAAAATTATAGTAGAGTTAATATACTGTCACTTAGCTGCTAAAGTCTTCCACTTCAGGGCATGAGTATGAAGCCCGTTTAGCGTTTATTCTTGTTGAGCTCCAGCTATTCATGAAACAATCATTTTATAGCTGTTTTGCTTTACCAATCTTATTCCTCCTATTTTATTTACTTATCATTGTTATTTTTGAAAAATAATTTCCCAATTAATCTTCATCTGCAGGTTTATCAATAAATAGATCTCCCAAATAGATTCTACACAAAAGACTTAAGAGTTTTGGAAATTTCTCTTACCCAGAATGCCTTCTGATAAAGAGTCCTCATCGTACATGTCATATCTGTAGAACAATATAATGAGTTAAATAGACTAATTTAATTCACTACTGGCTTGTAGTAGGTCTAAACTACATGCATATAGCTTAAATGAACACGGTTATATAATGGTTTTCTATTTAAACTCCAAAGAAAGTTCCGATTATTATTAAAAAAGTTTACGGCTAACTTTGGACATAATATTAGTCAAGTGTCATGGGAATTTATTGTAGTCTACTTTCTCTAATAAATTTACAGAATGATGAGCTTTTGTAATGATTGTAGTATTAATAAACTATGTTTAACATTTTTGGCTTAAATCAGTGATTAAAACACCCAATGCAACTGTATCAGAATTATCTTTACCTGAATAAAGCATTCGCTGGTGTGTCTTTCAAACCTCAAGCTTATAGGCGTAATTTAGAGTTGTACCCACTACTGAGACTGGCATTATAAATATCTGCTAAAACCTTTACTCACAAAAACATTAAAATGAACTTTCGTTAAAAGATCATAATTTTGTTGCAGTCAGCTAAATTTTGACAATAGCCAGTTGCAAGCCTAATTAAAATTCCACGTACACTGAAAACATTTGAAAGCTGTGATAGTATATGTTAGATTAGCTGAAAGAAATTGTGTACTAAAAATATACAGGATACAACAGGATATTACAAACTATTTTATGTTTTCATTTTTTCACTACCTTTATAATTACTTCTAAACATAAATCTAGACATTCTATTTTCATAGTAGCTACTCTTTCTCAGTAGCTAATACTAACCACTAAATTCAAGATGACGTAGACATCAGTTTATATGTAGAGGTTATACTTGATACTAGATGACATAGACATCAGTTTATATGTAAAGGTTATACTTGATACTAGATGGCATAGACATCAGTTTATATGCAGAGGTTACATACGTTGTCAGCAGCATCACATGATCATGTGGAGGAAGGATGTTTGCTGATTCGTCTGTCCCTAGCCAATCGCTGAGTCTGGATAAAGCGCCACTGGCTCCTATATATGTCTCTCCCAACTGTGCTAGGTAAATACTGTAGTCTTCTGTTAAGTTAGAAAGTATGGTTGGATCCTGGATAGGAAGAGGTCAAAGTGAACAACAAAGATTTTCACGATTCTAGGCTGATAATTTATTATATAAAATATCGGTGCCGGTTCATCTTAGGTCGGTACAACGTGCATACAACACATGCACAACGCACATTCAAGGCACTTGCAACGCACAAACATTGTGGATACAACGCGCATACGCTATCATTACAATGCGCATAAAACGGTCAATAGAAAATAAATAAAATACTTTGTGTAATGTTTTAGACCTGTTTTATTAACAGACAATAAATATAAATAGAATATTGAATAATAATATAATATTATTACTACTATTATTATTATTATTACACATTAATATTTTGGCGCATGCGTTGTTAATTACTTGTGTCGGCGTTGTATCTGCAAGGTTTGTACAGTGCAAGTGCCTTGTATGTGCGTTGCGCTTGTGTTGTACGCGCGTTGTGCCGACCTAAGATGCACCATTACCAAAATATCTGTGTATATTATCAGACATGACAGACTTCTTTGAAAAGATAGTTACTAATAAACTACTTTTATTCTATGGAAAATGCTAATAATCATCCAGAAGAACCGTCATAGCCTAGAGATTTGAGCGGCTGATCAGAGATAAACAGTTTAAGGTTATGAATCTAAAGATGTGAAGTTCAAAGGTGATGGCAAGAAAGGGAGCAAACATTTAATTGCTTCAAACAAGGATATAATGGCCATGAACTCTTTATCTCACAAATTCATGAGAATATTTACTGCTGTGCTATTTGGAAAGTCTGATATAATATAAAGGCTGTTAATATGCTGATTGGTTGATACTCTGATTAGGTTACATGGTGATTGGTTCACCCATTTATCAGCTCACGTGGTGATTGGTTCACATATTTATTAGTTCTCATGCTGGTTGGTTCACCTATTTATTAGTTCACATGCTCATTGGTTCATATATTTACTGCTTATTTACTACTTGGTCATATATCTATAATTAGTTCAGATGCTGGTTGGCTCATATATCTATTAGTTCAGATGTCAATTGGCTCATATACTAAGCATAACAAGCTGACTGGCACATATTCATGATATTCAGTAGTTCATATTTTGATTAAGTTAAACACTCGTTGGTTCAAATGCTGACTGATTCGCATGCTGATTGATTCAAATTTTGAGTTTTTTACTGTAAGTAATGACTAATTTCAGTCAAGTACAAGATAAGTACAGTAAACAACAAGCAAAAGACGTTTATTATTAATACTACAGCAAAAGTTACACACCAAATGTTATTACCAAACTGTATGACTGGTTACTCACAGTTATAGCGACAATTCCAGCTAGCTTCACGGAGATAGCTATATCATCATTCTGCATTGTGTTGTAGTGTGCATCCATCTAAAACATACACTTAACTACTTAGAGTCAACACTAGATACTGTCTCCTTTGGGTTAACTACTACTTAATTATAGTACACATGCTACAATAAAACACTCATTTACAGAAGGAAGTTATAGCTTACAGTGCAGTAGTAAAACATGGCTCAACACGTGCACCCTGTCTGCAAACACAAACCACCTGTCCTACTCTGTCAACAGACTTACAATGACACTCATGTGGGCGAGGTAAAGTAGAAGGTTTGTCATATAGTCTGAAGCTCCTTCTCCTCGAATTTCTATCAGCTCAAAGAACTTCCAGACAGAATAATCTGCTAGCATTACAAGTTCTACCTCTGCTGAAATTGGAGCTATCTCCTCGACTTGCCTTCGTTTTCTTTGCAAGTCAACTTTTACTGAAATAGACAAAATAATGCTAAAAGGACTAACTAGTTTGACAAACTTATCAATAGAATTATCTATAAAAAAGTATATGATCTGGTGTTTTACGTGAGTACATTAATGTTCGGAGATGTATAAGATGGACCAGAACAATACCAAACATAAACGACAAGCATTAACTTAACTATAAAGAGGAAATATTAATAAAGTTGTTTATCAATAGAAACTATTCTAAGGAAACTGCGTCTTCCTTCCTTCTTTCATAGAATTGATAGCACTCACAACAAAACTGATGAAGAATCCACCGTGGTATACTTTCATGAACAAATAAATATAAGGCTAAATATTCTATACAAGAGCAGTCTAAAATTGTTTGGAAAAACCAAGAAAGATATAGAATCACCAAGGAATACAGATTGTGTTTAGTAATTACATAACTATACAGTTTAGAGAGGACGAATGCTTGTAACCATTTTGAACAGGAACAAAATGAACAAATAAACTAGCAACCTTACACAATCATGTGGAGAAATAACAACAGCCTTACACTACTATGTGGTGAGATAACGCCAGCCTTACAGTACCATGTGGTGAGATAACGACAGCCTTACAGTACCATGTGGTGAGATAACGTCAGCCTTACACTACCATGTGGTGAGATAACAACAGCTTTACACTACCATGTGGTGAGATAACTTCAGCCTTACACTACCTATCATGTGGTGAGAAAACAATAGGTTTTACACAAATGTGCTGTAAGAGTACAACAGCATTACACTACTGCGTGGGTGAGAAAACAACAGCATTTCACTACCATGTGTTGAGATAGAAGCAGTCTTACACTACCTATCATGTAGTGAGAAAACAACTGCCTTACACTTCGTGTGTTGAGAATAAATTACTGGCTACATTACTGGGTGATGAAAAAACAGCCTTACTCTATGTACTACTGTATGTAGTAAAAAAACAAAAGACTTATGTAATTTCATAGTGAGATAATAACAGCCATACAATACCGTCTGGTGAGAAGACAACATGCTAACACTATTGCGTGGTGAGAAAACAACAGTCTTACCCTAGCTTGCGATGAGATAACAACAGCCTTGAGCTACTATGTGGAAAGAAATCAACAGCCTCATACTAGCATGTGGTGTACCACCATGTGGTCTTGTACATACAAGCAGGTCTTCTGACCTTAGACAGTATTAATAGCTTTCCAACAACTGTGGAAGCACTTAAAATAGTAAAATTACTTCTGAATCAAATAACACATTGAAGCTTCAAGCTTGCAAAAATCAATAAAAAAAACACCAATCGATTAGATTATTATTATATTTCTTTTCACACTCTTTCAAAGAAGTGATGGTTGAGAGAAAACTGAAGAAGAATAATGATTGCAGTATAGTGAGTCTGATGGCATATTTATATTTATTACGAATAAAAGCAAATAGCTTAGTGCACAGCTTTTGCTACTAAACATAAGAAACTTGCTATCTAAAGAAGTTCATCTAGTGTGTCATTACATAGTAACATTCTGTAAGCAGCCATATATTATTTTCTATAGTTGAAAAGAAGTGCTCCTGGTAATTTGGCGATATCTTCAGAATTAATAAACAAATTACCTTGAAATTCTGGAATTTTGCTCGCAACATATTACTCACAACATATTACACACAACATATTAAGCGCAATCAATGTTATACAGCCCCCACAGGATAGGCGACGGCTATCATGTGGACAGGGCTTAACGATCGAGCTCTGTTGGGATGAACCCGAACATAGCACCAAAACAAACAAGTATGCTGAATAAAGCCCCTTGTAAATTTACAAATGTTATGAACAATTGTGGTTATTTTACTGATCTGTCAGTTTCATTTTGTTGTCAAATAAATATAGTTGCCCAATATTGTCACCGTTATAATCAGTCAGTTGCTATTCACAAGCATTCACGATATTAGTAATCGTAAAATAGCCCAAATTCGGTTTTATATTTAGATTTTTAGTATGAAAACTACACTCCACAGCTTTGCCTGCTGTCCCATCTTATTGGCCAAGTAAAACAATGTGACAACGATAAAAGACTTTGCCATTTTATATTAGGGGTTCCAAAGTATTAATCAAAAACTAGGAAAAAAAGGCCGTTGTTCGGGTGATTTTGGGTAAATTATATTCAACTTTAAGCATATACTACAACCCCTACCTACTTCAAAATTAGTAAAAGTAGATAATTTGAAATGTTTTATTTTACATGGATCCATTTTTTAAGTTAGGTGTTACTCCTACATTGCAGAAGTTCAAGGTTTGCTATTGTGAACCGCGGGGCCTACTGACTGAATGAGCTGATGACATGATAACAGCGAGTCGTGTTTTCCAAAACCTAACAAGGCAACACGACCACCCCGCGAGAACTGTGTTGGCTCCGAAACCCAGGCTAGCACAATCCCAACAGAGCACGATCATTAAACCCCGCCCATATGATAGCCATTGCCTATTCTTGGGGCTGTATATCATTGGCGCAATGTATTATGTGCAATGTATTATGCACAACGTATTACAAACCATGTATTACGCACAATGTATTATGCTCAATGCATTACGCACAACGTATTATGCACAATATATTATGAACAACGTACTAATCACAATGTATGACACACACCTTATTACTCCCAATTTATTACACGAAACGTATTACGCGCAACGTATTACGCTCAATGTATTACATGCAACGTATTACGCGCAATTTACTATGGGCAACGTATTACGCACAACAGATTAGGCACCACATATTACGCTCAACGTATTATGCACAACTTATTATTTACAATGTATTACGCACAACATATTACGCGCAACATAAGTACTATATGATGTATTATGCAAAATACGTCATGCACATTTTACCCAGAATTTCATATTCTTACATAAACTGGAGATGAAATAAACAAAGTGTAACTACACAGCCAAGTTTACTCAGGCTAAGGTAAGGATCAGGTGGGAAAGCAACTCCCCAAATAACCTCAGGCCCTGGCTTCAAAGTGTTAAAATTCAAATACTAAGGATGACTCATTTTACTCTAAAAATAGCTGCAGACAATAATGTATACCTGTAAAAACTATGAAAACATGGGAATGGCATCTTATTGTGTAAATATTGAGCAAAGCAGCTTGTGAGATTCCTTCAACAACAGATGCTAATGATGACTTAGTTTACTCTAATCAGCAAACAAGGAAGACAGGCTATCTAAGTTGAGGAGCCATGATTGAATGACAGCATTGCTAGCACACCCTAGGAACCTTTTACAAGACACAATAACTTGAATAGGCTAGTAAACATTATAAACTAATGATTCAATAGATATATAACTTATAATCAGCTTACGAGTTTTACCATAAGACCAAGCCTGTGCAACTCAACTGTTAAACTAATAGAACAGCCCTTGAAATTCTATGAGGTAAGACGTTGTTAAACTGTACCTCCATCATTTCCGTAATTGGCTCTTTCTCGAATAGCTCTCTTAGAAACCATAACCTTATTCTTGCTGACCTTGTGTGGTTTAATGTGGAACTCATGAGCTCCTAGCCGAAAGACTCCTCCCTGGTAGTAAAGAGATATTAATTATAGCTCCTCTCATAGTCAGAGCAACTCAACAGAATCTGGCGAAGCGATGTTTGCCAGTGACCAGCAGTTTAGAGAATATGTATAGTATTCATGAACAAAATTATATAAAAACCTATGACATACATTAATAAATGTGAATAAAAGAAATGACAGTTTGTGAAATCTTTGTACACAAAATTAAGGACAGTTCTCTAAGTGGATTAATGAGGTGTCACAACAAACATTGAATGCACATCTGTTAGAGTTTAATAGAAAATTACATGAATAGCTCTATGGGTATTGTATATATAGATAAATTAGTCATCAATTTTACAGGCTTCTTTTAGGACAGGATTTTTCGACAGGCTAAACATATCTAGTACTTCTACCGTAGTTATTGATTAGACTTGAAAATTACTTATTACCCAATAGTTTTCAAGTAGTTAATAAACTCTAGAATTTGATGGAACTAAATTATTACCTGTAGAATGGGCTCCACTTCATCTCTCTCTCCATACTCGACAGCAACTGCAGCACCATGTTTCACGTCTTTCACTAGTTTCACATGCTACAAGTTTAGGTATGAAACAATAATATAATATTGATACTAGAGGTTTCATTTTGTTTTAACTTTCTTTTGAAAAAAAAATTTATTTATGTGATTGCAAATGATTTGGAGTTACTACACCTTCAATGTTTATACTTACAGTAGAAATAAAACAACAACAAATACTGGTAAATAACTGTAAAACTATACTAACTTTTACTCTATTCTTGACTTTCTCTGTCTCACTCTCTGACATTCCTAGAAAGTTCAAAGAGATTTCACTGAGGTTCTGTTTGCTTTCCTGGAGCATAAGCTTGTGTCGCCTTCCGTGTGACGTGAAGTCCAACTCTAAGCCGTCACTTCTTCTCTCGAGCTTTATGTCTACCAGCTCATCTGGCTGTAACATCTCTTCATTTCTTGTCATTCCTCTCTCATGAGCTAACACTATGCCTTCAGAGTGAAGCTTTTTCAGTTTTTGCCAATCTTCTAAAATATTCTTTTAAGTTTAGACAACTAGCCACTTAGAATAAAGTATAGGAAAAAGATTCTTTATCTGAACGCTCCAATATTTTAATTTAAACATGTATTTGATAAGCTAAAGCTTGCTTAAGATCCTTGCTTGCACTGGGCTATTGTAACCTTTGCCATACCAGCCTATGCGAATGTGTATCATAGGCTAGAGTGGAGAGAAATAAAACCACTATACCTACTATAACAAGCTTAAATTAGTGCATCATGTGATAGGACCATCTGTCAAGTTGTAGACAAAATATCTAATTGAAGATTTCCGTAATCAATTGATTTAAAATTTATTTAGTTTTAAAGGTATTGTAAAGCCAACAAGGTTGCCAGCGCAGTAATAATAAATAGATATGCTCTAGCAGTACACACTAATAACAGATAATAAATAGATATGCTCTAGCGGTACAAACTAATATCAAATAACAGATGCACAGCTTTATTTGACCTTGTAAATTCTTCAAACTTTTAGCTAGTTCTCTATCTATATAATACTTACACTTATATACTATTTACACATACATGATATTTACATCTACTTAATATTTACACTGTAGACGAAGCTGATTGTGTCATGAACACATAATAAAAAATTCTTGTACCATATATGATGTCTGTATGAAACAGATATATTAATACTAACACGAAACATAAGAATGTTAGCAAATGGAAAATGTAACATATGAATGTGCAAATGTGAAATTTAGATATTATCATATAACATGTAAATGTTTAAGTTTAACATATAAATGGTAACATGTAACACAAATGCTTTCTCATTATCTCTATGAAAACATTTATGCATTGTCCGCTACATCAGGGTAAGAATATTCATTGAAACCCACCTGAGAGGGCTGTCATTCCTCTCAGAAAAGCAATTGAGAAAACGCATTGCAATATCAATCTAAGGTTCCCTTCCATTGTGTTCAGAATAAGTGAACAGGGACTGACCGCTACCCTGTTTAAATAAAAACCAACTGCGCTGCTCTAGCTGCACTAACGGATTCAATCGTTGACGTAATTCAACATAGCCTGATACTGAATGACACAATAGGGGGAAACTAATGGAGGATAAAGGAGAAAAACAAATAGACGCCCAACTACTCGACGCTTGGCCTACTTGAATGATTCCGTAATACTAAACTTTTTTGTTAACTCATATACCGAACATAACATATGAAACCAGCTGCAGTGAATCACAATTTTCGTGCTTGACTGTATTGTTCATAGCGTGAAACTAGCGAAAGAATATGACACTACTGTATACAGTTGCATCTAGAGCAATTAGCAAATTTTTGAATATGGAAACACCCCTTAACCTAACCATTACTCAAAACACTGGTAAATTTTTCTAAAAAAGTCTAAGTAGCCTTTTACTGAACCAATACAAACTATAAAAGATTTATCACAAAGGATAGAAAAGTCAATAACAAACGAGAATCCTTTGAGTTATCTTCTCACAACCCAAATAGCTTGCAGAAATATTAGTAAAAAAAGAGCTTGTGATCAAATGGCTGAAAGAAATTGCTGAAGATTGATAAAGCGAAGAGCATGCTTGACATTGATAGAATAATGTACTCAAGCAATACTCCATAGACCTTTACACAGGTAGAAAATTGATACCATTTTACAACTGTTAAGTAATTATTGGCCCATGCATCTGCTAGCAGGCGCTACTAGGTGACAGAAGCTGTATTATTACTTTTCAACCAAATTTTATAAAGACATCTAGCATAGTACATGTTACAATTGTTGAGTAAGGGGTAGTTGAGTGACTCACTATGAAGGTGGCATGAAGTGTTTGGTAAACATCTAGGTGCTTAATGCTGTTTGCATCTATTTATGGAAAGATGATAAATGCTGAACCTTTGTAAAGTTACAGATGTTTGCTTCATATGTTCCACCTTGTGCAGTATATTTGGTAGATGCCTGCCTTTGGCCTACTTGACAGCCTTGTTATACATTTACCTTTGGTGTTGAATAATAGTCAGAATGAATATAACATAGCGAATCACAATACAAGTACGTGACTGTATTGTTCATAACACGATACTAGTGAAAAAATATGATGAAACAGTATACGGTACTGTTGAAACTGGAGCAAAAGTTCAAATTTTGGGAAAAGGAAACATCCCTTAGCCTAGCCATTACTCAACATGTTTATCATTCCTCACAGTAACCCTGTGACAAAAGAATGATAGAAATGTTTCTAATATACTTCCGATAAGGAATAGAATGAATGCGCATATCAAAGTCAGTTGTTCCGGTTATTAATCACTTTAAGCGTGGCCAGCGTATCGCACCACCGATATGTCGACAAAAATTCTTATATCAATTGTTTACTAAAATGAGTAGATGAGACGGTTATTAGTCAGAATTGTCCCATCTCTCGTCAGAGTACATCGCTCTTTCGTTCCTCAATAACTTATGCTGTCAAAGATAACCGGTGGTCAAGAGCACCTGACTCGCGATTGCAACTTAAAATTCATTATCCGAAAAGATCACTGGTGATCTACTCTTCAGTTTGTAGACAAATCCCTAAAGTAGACTCGTCTACAAACTGATAAACAAATGTAACTGTAGTTTGGTGAAACAAAGTGAGATCTGGGAGTTAGGGCGTGAAGAGGGGGTAAGGAAACATCCCTCAATCTAGCCATTACTCGACAGGTTTATCATTCCTTACAAAAACCTTGTGAAAAAAGAGCGATAGAAACGCTTCTAATATACTTAAATAAGGAATAGAATGAATTCGCATACTAAAAGAGGTTACTCCGGTTATTGAATGCTTCAGCTCAAGTGCAGTCAGCATATTACATCACTAGTATGTTGACATAAATTCTTATATTCCTTGTTTACTTGAAGAATGAAGGAGTGAAAGAGACAATAGACAGCACTATTTAAGGCATATGGCCTTTTAATTCCTCACTGACTTAAGCTGTCAAAAATAACCGGCAATCCAAAGAACTGACTCCAAAGTCCCTCCCCCCCCCCCCGACCTGTAAATGACAGTTTCAAAGTCAATATACAGACAGGTCATAGGTCATGGTTGAAAGTGAGTCTGACCTTAACTTTCCTTCTAACAAATTAACCGAGTAGACTTGCCTAGACTCTAAGAGGCGAGTCTAAGTGAAGTTGATAAGATAAGGAAAAGATGTAAAGTCTTCAGGCAGTTTCTCAAAGATTTAGCATGACCTCTGCTTAGCTCACTTCAAATATAAACTACCCTTACAGTAAACTAAATAGCATGCAAACAAAGACTGTGTGTTTTTAGGAGAATTATTACAAAAACTATGTCTCTTTGATCTTGGCTAGACATGTCTGAGTCCAGTGCCAAGGAGACCTCAATGACTGGAGACATGTCCGTTTGCACGGAAATTTAAGGTTGGATGTCATTCCTATCACGCTAGGGGCCTTTTTTGGGAATTGAACCCCAGTTTGTTGCTTGCCGATCAGGTGTTCTAGACTACTAGATTTAAAGTTATTGCGAGCAAAACGGCGTAAATCAAAACAATATTCCTGAAAGATGGAATTTTGGCTGTCTTTGATTGGTAAATGTTGCCAAAGCATTAGGCAAGGTTCTGCAATAATACAATAACTGGCCTCTCAAAAGACCCATTGTACATTGATGGAGCCAAGAACTGGCCTCTCAAAAGACCCATTGTACATTGATGGAGCCAAGAACTGGCCTCTCAAAAGACCCATTGTACATTGATGGAGCCAAGAACTGGCCTCTCAAAAGACCCATTGTACATTGATGGAGCCAAGAACTGGCCTCTCAAAAGACCCATTGTACATTGATGGAGCCAAGAACTGGCCTCTCAAAAGACCCATTGTACATTGATGGAGCATTACTAGATGCTCTGGCTCAAATCCATGCACCATTTAAACAAATCTCCAACATAATATAGCTTGATGGAAATATAGCGCCTGACTTGTAATTCTGTATTTAGTTTTTCTCAACCCTTATAAACGCTTGCAGTCGATGTTGCCTAACCAAGTTGTGCTGCTGTTTCATTATATCTGATATACTGCTGCAATTTTTAGCACATGTTGCAACCTTCTGTATAACACTTGTAGCTATTGAGAGTGTGTTGAGATTTGATAGATAGTCTGTATAATACCGCCTATGAGCTACTGGGATTTAAGTATAATCGTTATCATTAAACTAGTTCATCTTTTGTTGGTAAACTATAAAAGTTTATGGTTTTCGTTTTGTGGTTAAATGTGAAAACGGATAAGCAGAGGAGAGGAGGTCAAAGTGCAAGCTCTAAAGACTGCTTGCTTACCAGAAAAAATTTGAAAAGTCAACATAAAGATGTAGGATGCACCAGCACAGTACTGACATATCAACAACAAAACTCATGTTTGCAGGTTCCTGTGCAAACCTTCATCTACTTGATGTACTTTTTTCGAAACTGACTATTCATTATCGGTTTATGAAAATGCTGGAAAAGGTTTAATTTTAAAACATGTGTAAAAGTAGATTTATCATATTTGCTTAGAACGCTAAATTTCAACAGCTGTACCGTCATTGTTGTAAGGGAAGATTCACTGAAAAGTGTTTTGGTAAACTGATGCTAGACTACTAACATCTGATTGGTTGAAACTTGAATGAAGTTGAGCTGAGCTACACACTATAATACTCTTGTTAAAACATCAAACAGGCGTTGGCAGATATAGTGAGTTATTGTATGCAGGTTTATTTGGCGAGGCTTTACTAGTGAGTAAAGTGCAAATAGCAGATTTTTGCTTTGAAACTTCCTAAGAAAACCTCCCAAGTGAAGACAACCCTATAACAAAGAGAGCATTCAAAATGCCAACTTCACTGGTGACTCCCGTAAAGCCAGCATATTTTTTTAATTTGGAATCTGTTGTAACTTATAAAATGTATTCTGTATACACAAATAGATAAAATACAATTATGAAGCCTATCTATTTTTGATATAACTAACATTAAATCTGACAAAGCATGGGTATTCTTCCTTTTACAATGAAGTAGCATGCTAGTGGGTGTTTAAAGGTAGACTTGCAACAAAATTCACATTACAGTTATTTGGTATCAAAAGATTCACCATGTCTTACTCTGTTGTGTGGTAGGTGCAAAATATGTGGAAATGTGATTACAAGCTTTTAAAAGCTCAAAAACGAAAAGCCGCCGTAGACTGAAATCTGTTTATTTATCGGATGTAGTCATTGCAGTTTGGCTATTGTCTTGTCACGTGATGTTCTCACGTGAATTGAAAGGCCAATAAAAAGCTCAATATAAAACTTGTCGTAGCACTAGTTTATGACAAACACTTCAGGTTTTACTGAGGACCCCGTATCAATTATAGATGTATATTGTAGATGTATTATATATATAAATATATATATATATATAAATATATTTATATATAGATATAATGCATGAGTATATGCTCCCTCACTTCGGTTTGGTTGAGCACTCTGTGAGAGGTGCGGCACTATTAGCCTTTGTGCAAAGCTCATCACTTTTGTGATTTGAGCACTCTGGTGTCAGCGCATTGACTTTCTTAAAGTCTGTGAGGCAACTTAGTTGTTTCATGGCAGGAAGTCAACTCTCATTGGTAATGGGATTTGCATCCCTTGCCTAAGCTCTGAGCTGCACTGATGAGGCTTCAATAGCCGAAACAGTACTGTCTGTAGCATGAGTATATATATATATATATATATATATATATATATATATATATATATATATATATATATATATATATATATATATATACAATAAAGTATAGGCTAAAAGTCAGCATAAAGTGCTCGATACTAAAGTAGAGCTTACTATAAATTTGGTAAGAAATTTATTAAAATTTGACTAAGCAAAAAATTACTAAAAGTTTCGTATTACACAAAAGGTGTGTAACACTCATCAGATAAAATGCTTAGTGAGGACTATACACAAGATTCTGCATTAGCTGGTAAGCTGAAATAAAAGCTCAGGTATTAAAAGCTAGATGGATAAGATCTATTATGTAATGCTATTTCGTAAAAGGTGTTTCTTAGCATGTCTACATGTAGATATAAGTTCACTACGTTTGTTAAGAGTTGCCTTCTCAGGTCTGTAAATGATGAAATATTTTTCTAATGTACATAATCTGCACTTTCCGGTGCTTTTAGAGTATGGCTTGGCGTGTGATAAAATCTTCCAGGCTATGTTGTAGTCAGCGCCGCTTTCCTTGAGTTCCCATATGTGGCTGCTTAGCTCGGTAGAGTAGCGTTTAGAAATGTCCTTGAATGTGGATTTGTGAAGGTTATATCTAGTTTTGAAGCTGTTTTCGGTTAGCCCTACATATGTGGCTGCAGGTTTATTGTTATCAGTGGTAGTTACGCTTGCCTGGTATATCACTGATTTTGCTAAGCAATTGTCTGGTAATTGCTTAGCAAAATCAGTGATATACCAGGCAAGCGTAACTACCACTGATAACAATAAACCTGCAGCCACATATGTAGGGCTAACCGAAAACAGCTTCAAAACTAGATATAACCTTCACAAATCCACATTCAAGGACATTTCTAAACGCTACTCTACCGAGCTAAGCAGCCACATATGGGAACTCAAGGAAAGCGGCGCTGACTACAACATAGCCTGGAAGATTTTATCACACGCCAAGCCATACTCTAAAAGCACCGGAAAGTGCAGATTATGTACATTAGAAAAATATTTCATCATTTACAGACCTGAGAAGGCAACTCTTAACAAACGTAGTGAACTTATATCTACATGTAGACATGCTAAGAAACACCTTTTACGAAATAGCATTACATAATAGATCTTATCCATCTAGCTTTTAATACCTGAGCTTTTATTTCAGCTTACCAGCTAATGCAGAATCTTGTGTATAGTCCTCACTAAGCATTTTATCTGATGAGTGTTACACACCTTTTGTGTAATACGAAACTTTTAGTAATTTTTTGCTTAGTCAAATTTTAATAAATTTCTTACCAAATTTATATATATATATATATATATATATATATATATATATATATATATATATATATATATATACATATATACTCATGCTACATGCTATATATATATATATATACTCATGTATATATATATATATATATATACTCATATATATATATATATATATATATATATATGCTATAATTCTATATATATATATATATATATATAGAATTACACACACACGCGCACACACGCACACACGCGTGCACACACGCACACTATGTATATTATATATCATATATATAATGATTATTGCATTGCAATATAAAACTAATAGTAATAAAATTGTTTTAAACTTGACTTAAACTTTCGTCTTACTTAATTTTATACATGTGTACATATATTTGTATGTATATATATATAAAACAAAAAAAGGCTTTTCTTATCATAAGCTGGTGTTGATTAAACAAATAAACAGAGCATTGAGTTTATATATTATGCTATTGGCAATAATTTATTTTCAAATAAAAATGTTTTACAAATTATGCTATAGAACAACATTACAACAAAAAAGGACAAAAGGCGTAAGTTAGCCACTAAAATCAATAAGTGGTTTGACATGGAATGTTTAAAATACTTTTCTCTGTTAAAAGAACGGATAATAGGTGCGAGATTGTTAAGCCACTAGCAATGATATTTTGGGCAATGTAGTTGTTAGTTGCTGTATGCAATTTGTTCATATCATGTAAGTTGAAATGAGTTAAAAACTTGTACATGTAGCTGTTTGATAGAATACAAGGACACAAACCATAAAATACCCTTGAAACTTTTAGTAGGCGTGTATCAAACAATCAGTATAAGTCAAGTAAGAAGATGCAAAGATTTAGGAAAACTGTTCGTTGGAATAAGATATGCTGGAATATAAATTAGATTTGCAATTAAATGGGATGCTTATGTTTAATAAAACGTTTAACCAGAAATATAAGTCAAATGAAACCTTCTAAGATGTGAAACATTTTCAAACTAGCATCTTTTAGCTTTGTTAGAAAGATCACTGTCAACAGACACCCATCTCTGCAACTTCCTATTTTGTTTAGCCTCATGCCTCGTCACATCATTCTCCCTAAAATTCTTTACTTTCACCATTTTTATTCATAACATTAGTCTTTCAGTGCCCTTTTTATCTGAGACAAATGGCTTACTGAGGCATAATAATTGAATATTGGGTGCCACATAAAGACATGTAATTATAAAATGACTTCCTGCTTTTATTCATGACAATCCTTATGTTAAGAGTTATCCTACCTATCACAGCAGATTGACTAAATACCAAAGCTCTTACTCATTGTTTTAAAATAGTTTTGAGGACCAAGCTATAAAAACCCTAGCTAATCAGCAAACTGCTATACAGTTTTTTGTGTTTCTAAACTTGTTTTTACATCAACTTGAGACAAATCGTTGTTAGACCAATTGGTATATTAAGCGTGTCGGTTTTGTACTGAATGTCTTTAGCCGAATTGGTGTATTAGATATTGGTTTATTAGTCTCAAAATAACATTCAATAAACATAGGTTGGTGTGACTTCCAGAGTTCCTGATGTAAAATTTCTAGCTGCTGTTTCACTAGATGACTGTGTCATTTCTGATAATCAAAGCCTCAGAGTTGAGCTAGGTAGAATAGATATTGATTGAATTTTTTACAAACTGTTCCAGTGTTAGTATTGGTTTTATAGGATCTGCAAGATAGATATTGAAGAACTGTATCAAGTTTGTTAAAGTCACGTATATAAACCTGATCACCTTTGTTGAGCTCGGATAGCTCCTTAGCATTGTGACGATTGTCATATGAGTGTTTCATTTTGACTTTATAGTTTATCTTTCTTCCAGCGATGAGGTAATGATCTGGAGTGTGATGAATGAGATTGTTCAGTTCTGTAAGAGTCATCTACCCATGAGCATTTATGCTAGAAAATATCTGTTTTGAATCTTTGCGCTGTGGTAAGAGAGTAGAGCAAGAAAAAAATCAGCAGCTTTCTTGATGCTTATCGTTTTTATAGTTTGGGCAAGTTTCTCTGCTTCACTGTTTGCTTGTGAAAACCAAGGAAAGGTAATAATGTTTTGGAAGCAATATTCGCATGTAAACCTTTTGAACTCCTGACTGGCATAACAAGGTCTGTTATTGAAATACCAAAGAGGAATGCTTTGGATATCCTGCGTCTGGCGAGTTTTAATTTCATAGATTTAATACAGCAGTACTCATCAGGTTGGTGAACTCGAGAATTCTACTCATCTGGAGTAGTAGTCCACAACTTGTTGGCATCCGAGACTCACAAAGTTTTGGCTGGCGTTGCTGAAAGGTTTTGCTGGTTTTCACCATCTCAATTACATTTGGTCATGTTCTAGGCATTTTTCATATTCATTTTGCAGTTTCAGATTGATGAGTTTTTTCTCTGCTTTTCTGAGTTGCTAAATGGCTAGTATTAATGTGCTTTAGTCCATCACTTCTTTTTCTAATCAGTATCACTATTTTTTTATTGTTTAGCAGTAGACTGTTGACAGGTGTAAACTTTGGAGTTGAAGATTTTAAAGAGTGGTTTGCAATCAGTATCAAATGTTACATGTAGGTGTCGTAAAATGGTCATCTCAAATTTTGAGCACACCCATGCTATACATATATGTATATGTTACAAGCCCATCTAACTTCTGTATTGGTCAAACTTATAGGTTTAGACTCAATGAGCTATTGTGACCCATCAGGGTGTATATCTAAAATAATATGCTTCCTAATCTTTAGTTAAAAACATCAATCATGAGGATGATAAGTTTTTTTACGCCATACCATTTAAGACAAGAAACTTTGGTGAGTTTTTCTATATATTCCTAATAGCTTGCATCAAATCGATATCTCGGTTCCTTTTTTCTTTCGATTCAGTAATGCACATAGTACATTGTAGTTTGGTTAAGTTGAAGTTCCTAAAAGATAATTTATCTAGTCTGTTTGCAGATCCAAAAAATGACTCTTTCATAGATGTAGAGTAGAGTAACTCTAAAATATACTGTAAAAGGTCTGATTCTCAAGGCCCGTTTCACTTGCTGATGACACGTTCTGTGAATTTCATTGAGGTTTCATTAAATACACAAGTTTTAAGGTTCAGAGTCACCTCCAATTCTTTGAGACATGTCAGCATCTTGCATGTCCTCTTGTCTAGTTTTCTTTCAATGTTCACGCGAAACACCACTACATTGCCCGTATAGCACAGTACACCGTCTAGTTTATCCAAAATGTCATACATGCAGCACTGAAACCTATTTCTTGCACTGACTAAGCCAAACGGTACTCAATTGTGGCAATAAAATCTGAGTTCAGTAATGAATTCAAACGGGAGTTGTCCTTCAGTTGTATTTTAAATTTGTATTTGATTTTGTCATGAACTTTGCTTCTTACATTCTGGCTGGTGTGTTTTCTACTGCACTGTTTGAATGGGCATCACTTATAACTGCACTATCCACTTAGTCAGATTAGCACAAATGTAAATTTAATTAGATTCCCTTTTCAGTACTTGCATCATGCCAGAACACCAATCAGTATGGAGAGCTACTTTAAATATTTGGCATTTAATCTCCATCTCATCTAGTGTTTTTTGACTAGTGATAGTTGTGATTGAGACACATTGTACAGTTTGTGTAATTCAACTGATTTCACATCTTCCATCAACTAGAATGTAAAACTCGGTGAAATTGACTTTGAGCAAACCTGGGAATATGTCAGAAAACTCATGATAGAACTTTATAGATGTACCTCGACTAGTAGTAATATATTACACATGCATGTATTTACTGTAGATTGCAGTGTATGAGACCAAAATATACATGAGAGATATACACACATTTTTGCTCAATGAGTTTATATTCCGATTACTTCACAAATAGACTGATTGTCAGCCCTGTTTTTTAGCTACACATATCACCTACATGTAGACTGAACAGTTATTATCTGATGAGCTGTGTTTTAGCCCCACATGTCACCTACATGTAGACTGAACAGTTATTATCTGATTGATGAGCTGTGTTTTAGCCCCACATGTCACCTACATGTAGGCTAAACAGTTATTACCTGATGAGCTGTGTTTTGGCTACATATATCACCGAGGCTAAAGAACAGTTTCCTATCTGATGGTTGTAGTTTTTTTTAGTCATCTTACTACATCTGCATTCTATATACTGTTAGTTTGGCATCGGAGTTCAATTTTAACTATGCTAAGCGTTCTGTGCTATTACTAAATCTGATGCATAAATATGCTCTCCATGGTTTGTCATTCTGCTCCTAACAATTCACTTCACTGCCGAATACTGTGTCATATTTATTTCGTCGAATATAGTGATATAAGTTTGTCTGTTGAGATAAACTTTCCCACAATGTCCCAGCTTTTCTCAGCATTGGCATTTGATTTGCTGTCTGATCATCTAGACCTCTTGTGAGCATTTCCTCTACACCCGTTGCATTTGGTTTGTTTGCTGTCGGACTTGGACACTGAGTTGTGCTGAATACTTTTAGGTTTTTGTTTGCTCCGGTTTGCTGCTTCATACCTTCTGCTCAACTGAGCTGCGTTAGCCAGAGGAAGAACAAGTTCCGACTGAAGTAGGACTGTTAATCTTTTACCAGGAGTGTGCAGATACTAAGTATTATCAGCAAAACATTCATTTTTATTTTGCAGATGGCATGTTGTTCTTTTTGAAAAAGGTGATTAAGAAATGCTGCCAAAATAGGCTGTGCTCATTATATTGGTTAAAATTATATTAAGCAGTTTTGTTCTTGAGACAATAGTTTCTCTAAATACCTTTATTCTACCTTTTGAAAGGCTTTGAAAGCGCCAAGTGACTTTCGAATACTTTAAGAGCAACAAAGATGCTTTGCGAAAAGGGTGGAAGAAACAAAAAGGGGAAAAAATGCAGCAAAGAAAACAGGAGAGAGTTGGAAAAATAAAATGAAAAGAGAAAGGTAGAGAGAAAAGTTGAAAAAAAAAATTAAGAAGAGAAATAAAAGAGAAAGAAGAAAAAAAGGGAAAAAGAAGGTTAGGTAGAAAAGGGAAGAGAGGTGGAGAAAAAGAGGGAGCGGGAGAGAAGGATTCAGTTCTAAAACTCCGTTATAAAACTGGAGAGGAAAAATAAATATAGCTCATGAGGTAAAATGTTCTGAAAAAGAATAGATAATGAGACATAGGGGATAGTTCAAGTTGGGAGAGAGTTTGTAGGGTATTTATGATATTTATGATATTTACCTGTATAAATGTCTATTGCCTTCACCCTTGAGCATAAAAGACCATCCCCAAGTAGTTAATTTACTTTTTGCTATCTGATAGAAATAACTAAAACTAATTTATTAAATTAATATAAATATTATGTATTTGCTGCATAGAGTTACAAAAATAAAGTTTAATAAAAGGCTTAGAAAATGTAGAAACATACATATAAACTGTAAAAGTTGCACTACTTTTTTCACCATCAAATGTAAAATAGTATATATGAATATACTAATGTTGAAGGAAACCGGCATAAAACATAAAATCATCTCCTAACAATAATAACTATGAGCTATGCAAACACTATGATTAACATTTTGCAATCATAAAATAGTGACAAATTTTATGAGATGAAATTGTTTAAAAAACTTGAATGATAATAATAGATTTGGTAGAAATAGTTTTAGTAGTGAGAAATTGCCAGCAAGTGTAAAAGTTTATGTAAAGTGCTAGAGGACAAAAAGTGTGATTGTCTGAAAAGAAAATATCTTAATAATATATTATATTACTGGTCAGAAAAACTAAAAATAATTACGACTCATAATATGCACTGTTATCAGCTCCTCTTTTTGAGATTTTTTCCTGCTTTCCCCGGCTGCAAACACTCCCAATAACAATGCCTATGATAATAATAAGTACGATGCCTCCAAGAACTCCACCCATAAGTGCCCACATATAGATTTCACAATACTCTCCATCTGCAATTATAAGCAGGCATGTGAGACCACTTGGGGTGTAAGAAAAAACTGCTGAAATCCATAAACTTAGAATAGAACAGAAAAAAAAACTTTTGCAAAATTTTCATATCAGTTGCCATAATTTTCACATTTTCTACATATTTTTTCAATTAGGCTTTACACCAATAAATATATGGTGTTCCAGTTTTTGTTTAGAATTTTTATTTAGATATAATTGGGAAGGTTACAATCACACTTATTCCAATAAGTGCAAGAAATTAAAGTAGAAAGATTATAAGGGGGAACAGAATGAAAATGCTGGGGCTATTCACTGGAGGTGCATGAAAGCATTCATTCTAACACATTCTGACACTTGACATTGGAATTAGCAACGAATATTGGGAAAAATAAGTATTTTAGAATCTTGTTAGATAAACGCATTACCAAGAGGAGACAGAACACTATCTTAGTAAAAAACGGAAAGAAAGTGCATTTTTGTTGAAATAGAAGATAAAATTTATGTTCATATTTTGAGCAGAAAGGAGGAAAAATTGCAGACATATTCCAACCTGAAAAACAAAGTGTCAAGATTGTGGACTTTAAATAAAAACAACAGTATTATCAATATTATTGGTGCTCTTACTAAGAAATTGGTGTTTCGTCTTTTTATGTTGAAACTAGCTTTACTATACAGAAGTCAGCATTTCTTCCCAGTTCAACAATATCGAGCAAGTTTTTCGAAAATTAATAAGAAAATAGGCTTCTGGTGACTAGAGTCCCTCGGAGAGATTTTAGTTTCTGCCAACTACGGTATATGATTTTCTGAAAAAAGGGGAGTAATGCTAATGAAAATAATACTATAGAAAATCTATATTAGTATTAATAACATATGAAGTATATAGAGAGAAAGGAATGACCGTATCAGATAAAAGATTGCTACATGATCTCAAAGATAGATATTGTAAGTATCTGGAAGTTTGTGAAGCTAGTTGAACTGAATAAAATAATAGAAAAAGTCAAAATGGATGATGAAAGTTTTTGAATCAGAACTGACTAGAGGCTGTGTAATTAGCTTGATGCACAGACATGAAATGAATGGTTTGCTTATTTAGTAGTTTACATGCTAATTGGTTCGTTTTTTTACTAGTTCATATGCTGATTGGTTCTGGAAGTGATAGAAGTTAATTGGATGAAACTGAATAAATAATAGAGAAAATCAAAATGGACAATGAAAGTTTTAGAGTCAGAACTGACTAGCGGCTGTGTAATTAACTTGATGCACAGACATAAAATGAATGGTTTGCTTATTTAGTAGTTTACATGCTAATTGGTTCGTTTCTTTACTAGTTCATATGCTGATTGGTTCTGGAAGTGATAGAAGTTAATTGGATGAAACTGAATAAATAATAGAGAAAATCAAAATGGACAATGAAAGTTTTAGAGTCAGAACTGACTAGCGGCTGTGTAATTAACTTGATACACAGACAGCTGCAGAGGAGCATTGTACAACTGAGATACTTGACTGAACAGTTGGTGAATTAGAGGAAATTAACTGAAAAAACAAGAAAACTGATTTTGTGAAATTAAATGTAGATGTAAACAATATTGTATATCAGTAGGAACCATGAAGGTATGGGAATGACATTTTATTGTGTAAATATTGAGCAAATTAGCTTGTGAGATTTTTTAAACAACAGGTGCTTGTGATGTCTCAACTTAGTCTGATCAGCAAACAAGGAAGACTGGCTATATAAGACGAGAAGCCATCATTAGATGACAGCATTACCAGTGCCTCCTAAAAACTTTTTACAATATGTAACCACTTGAACATTTGCGCTAATGAATATTATAAACTACTAGCTGTGCTTTCCGGTGTTGCCCTGGTACTAAAAACCAGCTTATAAACAATGAGAATTAATGAAAGCTGTCTGCCACTTGCTATTAGCCTGGCGCAATGCTAATGGACAATTTTAGTAAGCTTAGTGATGGGAGCCATTCGTCTCACATTGCGGGAGACGATCACCCAACCACCCTGCGTAGTACGCAAATCCGTTGGGTATTTCCTCTCATATAGCGACATATATCAGCCAGTGAGCTAATCAATCTCTGTGGTCTAATGGGTATGGCATCGGACTGGTGAACAGGAGGGTCCAAGATTAAATCTTCTTCGGTATGATTCTTTATTCCAAGAGTTTAATAGCTATAGCCGAAATGACTGACAGATTCACAGACTTTGAGAAATATATACATAGATTGATTCAATAGATATATAACTTATAATCACCGTACGCGCTTTACCGTGAAACCCAACTCTATGCAACTCGTCTGCTAAACTAATAGAACAGTCCTTGAAATTCTGTGATGTAAGAAGTTGTTAAACTGTACCTCTATCATTTCCGTAATTAGCTCTTTCTGGAATAGCTCTCTTAGAAATCATAACCTTATTCTTGCTGACCTTGTGTGGTTTAATGTGGAACTCATGAGCTCCTAGCCGAAACACTCCTCCCTGGTAGTAAAGAGACATTAATTGTAGCACCTCGCATAGTCAGAGCAGTTCAACAGAATCTGGTGAAGCGATGTTTGCCAGTGAGCAACAGTTTAGAGAATATGTAGAACAATCACAAAAATATATAATTATTTAAAACACCTAAGACATACATTAATAGCTGCTATAAAAATACTACTTTCTGGCATCTTTGTACACAAACTTAAAGGCTGTTTGATAAGTCGGTTGGTGAAACTACCCAATTAACATTGAATGCATTTCTGTTAGAACTCTATAGAAAGTTTTATAAAAAGCTCTATAAACAGTGTATATATATATATATATATATATATATATATATATATATATATATATATATATATATATATATATAGTGAAACTCGAATAACTCAAACTTCAAGGGACCGAGCAAAAGTGTTCGAATTATCAGAGTGTTCAAGTTATCAGAGCACTGTCACAAGTTCATGTATTTACTTATTTATTAGTAGATACATGAACATATACATACTATAATATAAATCAAAAGCACAAATGGCTTGTTTCAAATTAAATGCTTCTAATGTAAAGTTTAAAACATTTTTATCAAAAAGTATAGAGACTTTTTTATCACTTGAGATTGGTTTGTTGTTTGAGGTGATGTTATTGCCAGGACGTTTTTAGATTGACATTGGCAAAACTTGATCGTTGCTGAAATGCTCAAAGAGAAGACATCTTTTTCTTTTGAGCGTTTTACCCACGATCAATTTTGCCGATTTTTCTTGAAGTTTATGCAAAGATTACCTTACTTTACCTGGGATTCGTTAAGAGCAACACTCCGAGGCAGTTCAATTAAAAGTTATACGAGGTTTTACGGTACACTGTATATCACTCACGCTTTTTGAATGGATACTTATTGAATGTACACACGTATTTTGTGTTTAGGTCAAACGATGAATAGTTTTTTTTAGCTAAGACAAAGTATACGTTTGATTTCAACAATTTTTAAGACAATTTAAACATTCAACATTCCGACGTTAATTCAACGCGGAATCAACGTCGGATATATATATATATATATATATATAAATAAATCTATATTTATTACCATCAATTATAAACGGTGTATATATATATAAATAAATCTATTAGCAGGTTTACAAGCTTCTTTTAAAACATAATTCCTCCAGAGGCTAAAAATATCCAGTACTTCTGCCGCAACAATTAAATGGGTTTAGGAATTACTTATTACGCAGCTGAGAGTTTTCAAGTAGCTTGTGTTCTTTTGCTTTTGCTGGAATAATAAATTATTATCTGTAGAATGGGCTCCACTTCATTTCCCTTTCCATACTCGATAGCAATTGCTGCATCATGTTTTACATCTTTTACTAGTTTCACACGCTAGGAGTTTAGGTACAAAATAATATTAAAATAATAATATTAAAACTTTTATTTTGTTTACATTCTTTTTAAAAAGAAGCAATTTTTCCCTAACATTGCGAATGATTTGGAGTTACTATGTGTATAGATAATTTACTTTATTGGCAATAATTTCATTTCAAATAAAAATGTTTTTTAAATTATACCATATAGCTATAATCTAACAAAAAAGAAAAAGGGCAACGGTTAGCCACTCAAATGAAATGAATGGCTTGACATATAGTGTTTAAAATACCTTTCTCTGCTAGGAGAATGAATAATAAAAAGCAACCCAGACAAGTAAATACATGTAACTGTAAGACTATACCAACTTTCACTCTATTCTTGACTTTCTCTGTTTCACTCTCTGACATTCCTAGAAAGGTCAAAAAGATTTCACTGAGGTTCTGTTTGCTTTTCTGGAGCATAAGCTTTGTGTCACCTTCTGTGTGACGTGAAGTCCAACTCTAAGCCATCGCTTCTTCTCTCGAGCTTTATGTCTACCAGCTCATCTGGCTGTAACATTTCTTCATTTCTTGTCATTCCTCTCTCATGAGCTAACTCTATACCTTCAGAGTGAAGCTTTTTCAGTTTTTGCCAATCTTCTAAAATGTTAATTTAGGTTTAGACAACTAGTCACTTAAAATAAAGCACAAAAATGATTCTACAGCCGGTCACTCTAACAGCCGGTCACTCTAACAGCCGGTCACTCTAACATTTTGAGACATACATGTATTCGATAAACTGATTTAATGATATAAGATATTTGATGAAGCTTGCCTAAGTTTTGTGTTTGAAGGGGGCTACTATAACTCATGCTGTACCAACTTACATATTTATGTTTGATAAGCTAGGTAAAAAAGAATTCATGCACAGTGTAACTGTTTAAAGTATGAAGTAAAAAAAGCTTGGCAGCTAAAACTACTATAGCTACTATAGCAAGCTTACATTAGTGCATCATATGATAGGACTATCTGTCAAGCTGTAGACAAGATATTTAATTGAAGATTTCCGTAATAAATCAAGTTAAAATTTATTTAGTTTTAAAGGCATTGTAAACCCAAAATGGTTGTCAGTGCAGTGATAATAAGATTTATTATCACTGTACTGACAACCATCTATTTAATATATATGCTCTAGCAATACACATTTATAACAGATAATAAATATATATGTTTTAGTATTACATATTAATAACAGATAATAAGTAGATAATCTCTAGCAATACACATTTATCATATATAATGAATAGATATGCTCTAGTGATGCACATAAATAACAGATAATAAATACACAGTTTTAAACGACCGTGTAAATTCCTTATACTTTCAGCTTGTTATCTCCCTATGCTAAACTTATACTTATTTGATACTTCCACTGTATACATAGCTGATCATGTGATGAACGCATAATAAACATATCATAGCTGATCATGTGATGAACACATAATAAACATATCATAGCTGATCATGTGATGAACACATAATAAACATATCATAGCTGATCATGTGATGAAC
This sequence comes from Watersipora subatra, assembly GCF_963576615.1. NCBI lineage: Eukaryota > Metazoa > Bryozoa > Gymnolaemata > Cheilostomatida > Watersiporidae > Watersipora > Watersipora subatra. Next base: position 64,735,030 of record NC_088714.1, read on the forward strand.
ACATAATAAACATATCATAGCTGATCATGTGATGAACACATAATAAATTTATCATAGCTGATCATGTGATGAACACATAATAAACATATCATAGCTGACCATGTGATGAACACATAATAAACATATCATAGCTGATCATGTGATGAACACATAATAAATATATCAATGGCTCGTATGTAACACAGATGTTAATAAGCAACATGTGAATGTTTACAAATAATATATGGATATTATTATGTGAAAAATGTAACATATAGTTGTTATCATTTAACATATGGATGTGAACATGTGACATTTGTATAGTTGCATGTAACATATAGGCGTTATCATGTAACATATGGATGTGAACATGTGACATTTGTATAGTTGCATGTAACATATAGTTGTTATCATGTAACATATGGATGTGAACATGTGACACTTGTATAGTTGCATGTAACATATAGGCGTTATCATGTAACATATGGATGTGAACATGCGACATTGGTATAGTTGCATGTAACATATAGTTGTTATCATGTAACATATGGATGTGAACATGTGACATTTGTATAGTTGCATGTAACATATAGTTGTTATCATGTAACATATGGATGTGAACATGTGACATTTGTATAGTTGCATGTAACATATGAAAGCTATGAAAATATTTATGCATTATTCCCTACATTCGTGTGGGAATATTCATTGAAACCAACCTGAGAGGACTGTCATTCCTCTCAGAAAAGCAATTGAAAAAATCCATTGCAATATTAATCTATGCTTTTTTTCCATTGTAATCGGAATAAGTGAGAAAGGACTGATCACTACCCTATTTAAATAAAAATAACTGCGCTTTTTTAGTCGCACTGAGGAATTCAAGCTATGACGTCATTTGGTATAGCCTGATTTTGACACTATAGGGAAAAACTTATTAAGCATAGAGGAAAAAACAAATAGACGGGCAATTATCTTTACGCATGACCCGCTTGAATGATTTTCTTATAATAAACTTACTTAATAGGTAGTGTGAACATAATGTATGACCCACTGTCGGGATTCACAATCTTTGCACTTGAGTGCATTATCTGTAACATGAAACTAACAAAAGATTATGATAATATGTATGATGACAAATACTGTGTGGAAACTGAGGGAAATTTAAAAATTCGGGATTAAGAAACATCCCCTTAACCTAACCATTACGCAATGCATTATTAACTTTTTTAAAATGTTGTAGATGGCCTGTTACTAAACCAAAACACCGTAAAAAAGAATTTATTACAAAGGATAACGAGGTTGATAATAAAACAAAAGTCCCGTAAATTGTTATTTTTCATTGCCCTTAAAGATTGTAGAAACATTAAAAAGGAAAAAAAAGTATGTGTTAGACTGGCTGTTTTGCTAAAAAAATTATGCAATTGGGCAGAGGTTGAGAAAAAAAAATACATGCTTAATATTGATAGAAAATTGTACTCAAGCAAAATTCCATAGACATTGACCCTGGTACCAAAATAAATAATGGGCTACCAGGCTCTGGCAGGTTCTAGCAGGTGCTAGCAGGTGCTGTATTATTACTTTTCAAACAAATTTGGTAAGGACATCTAGTATATTACAGCGATTACAAGTGCTGATTAAAAGGTGAATGAATGACTCACTATAAAAGTAGCATGAAAGATGTGATAAACATTCAAAGAGTTCCATGCTGACTGCATTTATCTATGGTGAGATATGATAACTGCTAAATATTTTTAGAGTCATGTATGGTTGTTCATATGGTCCAGCTTGTGAAGATCTGTGGTAGATGTTCTAGTCTGCTTTTGACCTACTTGACAGCTTTGCTTTACGTTTCACCTGTTGTGTTAAATAATAGATGGAATAAATATAACATAGTGAATCACAATAAAAGCATGTGACAGTATTGTTCATAACAGAATATTAGTGAAAGAATATGATGATACAGTATACTGTTGAAACTGGAGCAAAAGTTCAAATTTTGGGATAAAGAAACATCCCTTAGCCTAGCCATTACTCAACATGTTTATCATTCCTCACAGTAACCCTGTGACAAAAGAATGATAGAAATGTTTCTAATATACTTCCGATAAGGAATAGAATGAATGCGCATATCAAAAGAGGTTATTCCAGTTATTGAATGCTCAAATTTAAGTCTGGTCAACACATTACATCACCGATATGTTGACATAAATTCTTATTTTGGTTGTTTGTTTTAAAAATTAATGGATGAAAGAGACAATAGTCAGCACTATTGCACCTATTTTTAAGGCTCATGGCCTTTTCATTCTTCACTGACTTAGACTATCAAAAATAACCGGCGGTCATAACCTGCGAATGGCAGTTTAAAAATCAATATCCAGACAGGTCATTGGTCTTGATTGAAAGTGAATCTGACCTTAACTTTCTCTCTAACAAATTAATAACTTTCTCTTTAACAAACTCTGAAAGGCAAGTCTAACTGGAAGCTGATGAGAGAAAAGAGATGTAGAGCCGTGTGAGGAAAGAACCAGTTCGATGTTTGCTTGGCTTACTGCAAGTAAAGACTGGGTGTGCTTTTTAGAGTATCGTTACACAAACAATGACTCTGTGATCTTGGCTGAACATGTTTGAATTCAGTGGTAAAAGAACATGAACATCTAGAGATTCCCAGTTTAAACAATTTGTGGCCTTTTAGGAATTGAACCCTAACCTGTTGTTTGCAGGTGATGTGTTCTAGAGCACAAGATATATAGTTACTATAATATTACTTAAGAGGAACTATTTTGGTTGCCTCCGATATATAAATTTTCTCAAATTATTAAACAGAGTTCTACCATAATACAGCAATTAGCATCTCAAAAGATCTGTAGCACCATGATGGAGCATTACTCTATTTCCTGGCTCAAACCCATGCCAATCTAATTCAATTTCTAACATAATTATTAATGTTTGATAGATATTTAGTGACTGACTTGTAACTCAGTTTTAAGTTTTTTCCCTACAGCTAGTAATTCTACAGGAAGAAAATGACCAGCTGGTATAAGTTTGCTAGTCTTGCTAAAGCTTCACCGCTGCTTCCTAATATCTAATATTGTGTTGCATTTTTAAAGTATCTGGCAGTTTTTTGTATAACACTCTTAACTATAGAAAGTGTGTTTAGACTTGCTAGATAGTCAGTATATTACATGTGCTACGTGTAATGTTAGTGATGTGATGATACACTCCCACACGCCCAGCAACACTGATACAATGACAAAGTGATATTTATTAATATATATTTTATAATATATTTTATTATTATATAAATATTGTATATTATAATAATTATATATAATCCCACGACTAAACGAGCGGAGCGAACTTGAGAGTTTTTATGAAAAATGCATGTGCACACAACTTACGAAAATTTTTCATCATCAACTTCGCAAACCTTTGTATCAAAATCTCATCAACAAATTTAACCATTTTTTTGTAGAGTCGTTAAATTATAATTACGATACAAAACACATATAAGCCTATTTAATTATGTTACCAAGTCTTGGGAAATTGTCGACATATTCCTAAACCTTACCCATCTGATCAGATTATACACAAATAGCCACATTAATTTGGCCGAAAATCTTTATTAAAACTGGCCAAGCCTTACTTTTATCAAAATTAAGACCGGCAAACAAAACTTCGAGCGACAGAGAATAGAACCAAATTTCACCAGTCTATAGCATTGTCGAATTGCCGAAGGTTTCTGTAATTAGCGTAGAAGTACAAAAAGCGTTTCTTTTTTGCCTATTTCAAAGTAACTGACATTTTGAAAACTTTTGAGTACATTGGTATTCTAAATGATGCCTAAAGCAGTGAAAGTAAAGGAAATGACGATGATATTTTTTTCTAACGATTCTTATGAGATTATCACAACTTCTTGATATTGTTAGCTATGACGTTTTGAAATTTAAACAAAATTGTGCATTGGTTTTCTATTATTACTGTATTACTGTATTAATAATTTTGGTTATTCTAATAATATCAGTGCATTTTACTTCTAATATTGCATTTCTCCTATTGCAGGAAGAGAGATGTAAACATATTATCTTTTCTCTTCATTATTGCTGTTTGTTGTATATAATAACACCCACACCCAGTACATTACAGCTACCACTGCAGTTATCCTATCGCACTGCAGTGCCATTTGGCTGCTAATATTGCATTTCTCAACCATCAGTACCCTTTCTTTTTCCAATATCACTTTGGTCGTGGGCTGTATGACAGGGGAATTTCTAGTAAATTAAATTTATATTTATATACAATATATGCCACCGAAGTGAATAATTATCTAATGTTAAGAATATTCAACATTTAAAGTTTAATACCCAAACCAAGTGGTCAAATATACAAGTTTGAAGACAACAATAGAGTTAGTACACCTTTTATATAAAGTTTGTATAGCATAGAATACTAGAGACTTTTAAACAATAGAAAAACCTGAATTTTTATGTTGGATACAAGCAATAAATTTGCTACTTTGAGTTAAAATGGTTGGTGGTTAAAATCTGTTTTAAGCCTCAAGACTATAGCTAACAATTATCACTAAATTTTTATACCTGAGAAAGGTTCACCAGATTAGAACAGATTTTTTGCAGACATAAAATGAGTTATTAATAAAAAAAACTTTCTAAGCTGTTATCTTTATACAACTCAGCAAGTTTAAAAAACCTTTAGAAGAAAATAAACTGCAAAAACTAAAAAATAGGTATATTTTGAAAGAAAAGCATTATATCGTCAACCGGCTAATTAAGGTAGCCTAAATAATGGCTGGCTACCTTTTTGATACAAGCTATGTGATTGGCTACTTTTCTGATACAAGCTATGTGAGTGACTGATTGATGAAGCAAAGTGTAGGTTTGGTGACATTGATGAAAACAGTGTGCTCAACCACTATTCCAGAGATGCTAAAATTATATATAAAACAAATAAGGTTTCAAACTTATATTCTATGCAGACTCTATTTCATCATTGTATTATCGGCTATTAAACAATTATTATAAGTTACAACATATTCCTAATTTAGGGACGATGTTGGTTTCAGTGAGGCTACTAGTAAAATTGGAACTTTGACATGTTTTCTGATGTTAAAGGGCTGTCTTTTCTGTGTGCTACTTTCCTGGTTAGTTTTAAAGCTAAGAAAGATGAAGACTTACCCGCAGCACGAGTAAAATCGGCGTAACTGCTTTCTTTCATAATAGTTAGGTTTTTGCTTGAGACTTTTTCCTAGTCTGTTTCAAAACCAAAAAAGTTGCTGGGTTTACCAGCACCCCTACTAGAATCAGTATATGGACACGCTCTTATTGTTGTAGAGTTGTTTCCACTTGGGTAATCTTTTTCAGCCAGTTCAAAAATCAAGGCAGGTGCTGGGTTCACTAAAACCACCAGTTTTAAAAATTTGAAAGTCAGCAGTAAAAGACTAATAGCTTGTGATAGGTTCTAACCAAATAAAGCCCAGGCCTGGAACTAATTTGAGTTTACTGTCAAACCAAGAGCCAAATTTAATTTGACCTTTTTATGAGCCTCTCTTATAGAAACTTATTTCCCTCTAATAACCCAGTTTGTCCAAGACCATAGTGAACAGTCTATGTTTGTTTCTAGATCAATCAGTATTCTGTAATCTTAGCATAAACTTTAGATGTCACGTCAAATATACCATAATCAGACCTACTGATCTGGATCAAGGAGTTTGGGCTATTAAGCCCTGGTTAAAGGAAATGTAGGTTTATGTGGCCTTACCAGCATTACCACCGGAATTTGCTTTTCAAATTCAGATTTAAAAACACGTTTTGTGTTTTATCGTATATTATTAACCTGAAAATCTGTAGTAGGTGTTCATAGAGTGAATTGGCAGAATTAAGCAGAACCTGTGGGAACAGCCCGACTTGGCTGGTCAATCTGGGATTAACAGAGGGAGGGTCTGGCTAGTGATTCTTAGGTTAATCATTTTTCTAGAAAAGGTTCTTTTCTTATCTCAGACTTTTGCTACCGTCAACTGAGTTGCTGTTTTTTTAAACCCAAGTGTTTTTAATATCGCGGTGAGTAGCTGAGGGAAAACAACTCCCAAATAATAGAAGATAAAATTAGATGATCATAATTATCATGCAACAACCTACATAAAGACACTCAAGTAGACTACTATTGCTAAAAATGTGCAGCAGAGTTTGTGAAGTGTGATGCTTACTGCTTTAGTAAGAGTGGTTATTACAATGAACGAAAAGCCCAAATCAATCTAGGTGACTGATTTAAATGCAGGTTTCTCACTCTTACTACAACCACCCTACGCTTCCTTTCTTTTGAGATTCCCTTGACCAACTATGTTTTCCTTTTCCTTCTTTAATCCCGCATTTTCTCAGCCTACTCTAAGGTTATTTATTTGTAAATATGTAGATGTTATTCAACTTTGCTCAACTCGACGCAGTGACTAATTTTGGTATGGAAAAATAAAAAACAAATTTTTTGTAGGAAAGACTTACCTAAAACATTGCGGTGGATAGAAAAGTAAGTCTTACAAGATAAATATTATAAATCAATGAATACATAAAGTGTACTTTAAGGAAGCATTGAGAGTTTTCTTCTCATGCGTACACCCAGTGCGCACAGAATTCTTGCTATACAAACCTACGTATATTAGGTTCCACCTGTCCTCTATAAACTGTGCAAAAGCTGAAAACAACAAGCAGGTGCTGCACTTAACTTCTTCTTATCAAAACATAATGCTTGAAAATGAATAACTGAGTTTAGTAAAATTTATTAAAAACTTCAAAGATGTGAAACATTATCAAGCTAGCAGCTTTTAGCTTTGATAGGAAGATCACTCACTGCCAACAAACAGCCATCTCAGCCACTTCCTATTTTGTTTAGCTTCATGCCTCGTCACATTTTCCTCCAAAAAATTTTAAACTTTCACCATTTTTATTCATAACATTAGTCTTTCAGTGCTCCTTTTATCTGAGACACATGGCTGACTGAGACATGATAATTGAATATTGGGCGTGACATAAAAATACGTACTCGTAAAATGGCTGCATGCTTTTGTTCATGACAACCCAATTGTTAAAAATCATATGATTATCACCGCCTATTGAATAGATACCAAAGTGGTTGAACAGCACTGTGAAATAGATTTGATGACGAAACTATACAAAGCCTAATTAGTCAGCAAGCTGCCAGACCGTTTTTGTATTTATATATTTTTCTTTATATCAACTTGAGGCTAGTTGTCATTAGACCAATTGGTATATTGGATGAATCAATTTTATACTGAATTTCTTTAGGCGAGCTGGTCTATTAGACCAATTGGTGTATTGGGCGTGTCGGTTTTATGCTGAATGTGTTTGGACAAGCCGGTCTATGAAATCAATTGGTGTATTGGGCATGTCGGTCTTATACTGAATGTCTTTGGACGAGTTGAACTATTACACAACTGGATTTGGCCTAATCTGTATTAGATCAGCTGGTGTTAAACCAAGTGCAATTAACCTAATTTGACAATTTGAGTAAGGAATGTTCTCTAAAAGAAAAGTTTCAGAAGCTGTAAGTTTTCAACTGTAAGAGTTATTTTCCCTTTCACCATTACCCTTGGTTATGCCAATAACTATAGGCGTAGCTTCATCAATGTACCAATCACAGAGCTTGGACGAGAAAGACAGCCATAAGTTCTCTGCTTTATTTAGCAGGTTGATAATATACTCCCATGTTTTTTCAACTTTTTATTTTTTTGCAGCTCATTTTCTTTTTCTTAATTTTTCTTTTTCTTCTGTAAACTTTTTGGGTTGTATAAAGATAACCGCCCAGAAGATTGTTTTTTATTGCCAACTGTTTTTTCGTTTGTGACAAATATTTTCTAGTCTCACCACTGCACTTTTAATAAAGATAATAATTGAATGAAAACGCTTAGCTATAGTTTTGGGACTTGAAAGTTGTTTGGCTGCCACTCTTTTTAACTTGATGTATCAAATTCATTGCTTGAATTCTACCTAAACATCCAGGCTTCCTATTGCTTAAAGGCCCCTACTACTTCATGCTATGCAAGTTTCCAGTGCGATGTGCTAACTCTATTTCTATAGTCAAACTTGTAAATTTGACTGCTTGGCTTGGGTACCATCTTATCATTATTTAGCATTATTTCTACTGAAAACATATTGAATTAAAATTAAACTGGTAAAAATGCATTTACAGCAGAAAAGATTTTACAAAGTGCAATGATTGATAGATAAATCTTATTTTTCGCAATGATGTATTGCAAAAACACTCTTTGCTAAAACACTTTTTTCCTCAATTTGGATTTCCGAGTGCTTCGAGTGCACTATAAAAGGGCTCTTGAAGCACTTGTACTCTACTCAGGTACCTCTAACAACTTTCATCAATCTGCAGTAGCTTTTATTTTGATTGAGATATTTAAAAGTTTGCGATAATTCCATCAAATTAGTTTTGTTGATAGAAAATGGGGGAATGCGTCATTAATAGCCGTGACCTGAGATATTCATTCATATTTTAATGTTTTCAAGCTATGAAAACCCAATGCCTGCTTTATAGCAAATCCCATAAACATTTGCTAAAAATTTTTTAATAGATTTTTCAATGGTCATTAATTAGATTAATTGTGTATTGATCATGTATCACTTAAAGTGGCATACAAAAGACATGTCCATGCTTATTGATACATGTAAGGCTAGCGGATTATTATTATGAAAATCATTCTGTAATAGATACGTTGTTGCTCCTATAAAGTAGACAATCTGAACATGTCAGCAGTGAAAGTGCTTTCTGCTCATGCAGTGCACAAAGCTGACAGAACAAAAAATACTTCGATGTCAAATAACGGTGGGTAGACTTCAATAGTTGTGTACAACAACATAAAGCTACCTGATGCTACATTCAAGCTATCGTTTACTTTATATCAAGTTGCGCAACAGAATACTTTGTAATTAAAGGGTGGTGATTGATAATCCCCACATGACTGCAGCATGCCTCAGTAAAGATATTGGTCTACTGGGTGGGGTAACTCAACACATAATGAATCTATACAATTCATAACAAAAGAAAGTTATTTTGCTCAATACGTAATACAAAGGAACCTCTTTGGAGCTTTTTGTAATACTTAGACGCTTCAGAAAAGCATGCTATAACAATACCTATAAACTTTATTTCTCAGTAAGTTTACTTCAGGCAGCTCTCCGCATGACATGAACATTACATGTATCTACATTTATACTGACTGAGTGGCTGTCTTTTAGCAGCAGCATGCTCCGGCAGCATAACCTGCTAAATCTCTTTTTGGCGTTCATGCTAGTTTCTGCTACTTCATCTAAAGGTTAGTTTTTTCTACTATTGATTTTAGTTGGACTTTCTCTGTGGCTCCCAGTTTTCTATCTTTTCTCTCTCTGTGGCTCCCAGTTTGCTACCTTTTCTCTCTCTGTGGCTCCCAGTTTGCTATCTTTTCTCTCTCTGTGGCTCCCAGTTTGCTATCTTTTCTCTCTCTGTGGCTCCCAGTTTGCTACCTTTTCTCTCTCTGTGGCTCCCAGTTTGCTACCTTTTCTCTCTCTGTGGCTCCCAGTTTGCTACCTTTTCTCTCTCTGTGGCTCCCAGTTTGCTACCTTTTCTCTCTCTGTGGCTCCCAGTTTGCTACCTTTTCTCTCTCTGTGGCTCCCAGTTTGCTACCTTTTCTCTCTCTGTGGCTCCCAGTTTGCTACCTTTTCTCTCTCTGTGGCTCCCAGTTTGCTACCTTTTTCTTGTTTGTTTCTTTTTCTTAGCAATACTTTGCTCTGTTTTTGATGTACGGAGCAAATGCCCTTGACCTGAGCACAAAAGTTGAAAAGTGTTTTACTTTTTGAGACGATGTCGGTATCTTCTTACAAATAACCTTAAAGCTATTACAGAATGCATGATAGATTCCAGTATGACAAACAAATCTATTTACAGACAGAAACCGCTTGCAATGTTTTTTATAAACTGGTTTGGGAAAGCAAAAATAGTCTTTGACTGACAACAGCTCTAATTTTTAAAAAACTGTGAATAAATAAACACACTTATTGCGGTTTGATGCAGGTTAGTAAACCAGAGTAGGCTATTATCCACAAGTTTGAGTATAAAAACAGAGTTATTATACACAAAGTTTGTACAGTAAAAGATACTAGCAACCTTCAAACATTAGGAAAATCTGGATGTTTCTGCTTGATACAGAGAATAAACCTCAGATTCGAGTTAAAATGGTAAATGGTTAATATTTGTTCAAGTATCTCGACTACAGCCAATCTTTGTCACTCAATGTTAATATTTATAAAAGACTCAGCGATGTAATAAGTAGGCATATAACTGAGTCACTTATTAAACAGACCAGAGAACTTTTTCAAAAAAGAAGTTATATTTAAACCAAAGATCTACTTCGCTGATATTTTTTGGAGCAATCTCAGGCTTGGGTCTTTAACATATCAAGCTTGGCTTTTGAACATATCGGGTCTATGCAGACTTTGATCTTGTGTGGTTAAATCTTTTTAATGCGCATAATTTTAATTTATCTATAAACATACTAAACCTCTTCACTTTTTCATTTTCATGAAAAATCTCTCTAAGCTCTTTTATGAATTTTGCCATTTCCTGTGTCACTGTAGCTGTTTATATTCAGTGCACAAAAGGTTTTAACATTATTGTCAACATAAACAGAAATATCTGAGAAGGCTTTATCCGCAACGGTCTTTCAATTGCTACACTTTGCATTGCATGTAAGAGATTACTGAGGAGTTCATAGTAGTATGACCAGCCAATCAAATAATTTGTTGAACTCTTGCTGAGTAAGCCAAAAACTTACAGTCTTTTGCATATTGAAAACTAGGCCAGCTTCTCTAGTCAAGCCTGTTTTCAACAAAATAAAACTAAATATAATTGTATTTGTTATTAATACTGACAATAATCAAGCTCAAAACACTACTTTCTAATATATCAAACATCCCCAACAAAAGTTTTGAATGATTGGATTTGTTATAAATATCATTTATAACAAATCCAATAATACAAAACTTATGGAAACATGAAAACTTACACATTTTTAAATTTAGGCTAGGTTTACCCTTAAATTTTTTTTAAAAACTGACAAAAAAAGATAGAGAAGCATTGAATGTTTCAGACCCCCAGTTGCCTGCCAAGATACTGAAGGAATCTAAACACACAGCAATAAAAGATGGAGAAATTGAAGGTGATGGAACTAATATCAGTCAATCTGAACCACCACCGACAGAGAGATCACCTCTTCTTCCTAACGCAACGGAAATCGATGAGCTAGTAGACGTAAAAGTCAGCAAAGAAGCGAGTGGAAAGATGAAATTAGACTTTGTGTCCCACGGCCGATTCCACAGCCTCAGTTTGACTGAGAGCAGGCAGAGGCTTAGTGATATATCTGCCCGATTTCTTGGCTTGTCAGATGAAACCCACACCAAGTTCAAGAAGAAGCTAAAAGCAAGTTTATACTATTCATAGCAGCTATGATGATGAGACAGCAGCATTTAATATTATAAACAACTAACAGTTGTAGAAATATTGCTAGAAGTAGTTGTGTCAGGTAAATACTAATATAATGCAAGACCTTATTATTGAACATGAAGAGAGAGTAAAAATTGAAAAAATTGGGTTTGCTCCTTGAACTAGTCACATGTGGCGATATAGAGTGTAAAACATTGGGGCTAGTATTATTAGGATGGTATTATATAGTAGTAGTGTTAGTATTAGTATTAGTAATAGTATTAGTATTAATGGTATTAGTAGCAGTAGTAGCAGTAGTAGCAGTAGTAGCAGTAGTAGCAGTAGTAGCAGTAGTAGCAGTAGTAGCAGTAGTAGCAGTAGTAGCAGTAGTAGCAGTAGTAGTATTAGTAGTAGTAGTAATAACAGTAGGAGTAATAGTATTGGTAATAGTTATTGCAACAATAATGGTAATACTAACACGAATAATGATAATAGTTATGGTGGTAGTAACAGTAATAGCAATAGAAATAGTATTAATAATAGTAACAGTAGTAGTAAGAGTACTGATCCAATTAGTATATTCAATAGACTTTTTCACTTGTATTGCGTCTTCATTCAAGTTATTTTGACTCCAGTTTTGTCTTTACTTAGCGGGAAAGTAACCTATGGCCACCTGCTGCATATATCTATTTTGCATGATTGCCGTATAGAACGGAATGTTTGCATTTAGCTGATCTCTATCTATTCAAATAATTATAGCTTAGACAAGCTGCGACAAGTGTTTGCTTAATGCTAGTGAAAAGCTGTTTTGAATAGATATTGCACACATACATGTACATGTAAAATGTAAAGCACTGACATATTACATGTAAACAGTAAAATCACAGGGCAAAGATTAATTATAATAACTTTTGGACACACTAAGAATATTTTCAAAGCTGTCAAAGAAAAAACTACATTTTTGTAAAATGTCTTTGACTGTCAATAACAGATTTTGTGTGAAGTCAAGCTATATGTATTTATGGTTGAAATAATACTTGTTTATCTGTAAAAGTCGAATTAAATTTTACGGTTGTATTAATATTATTCTAAACAGTTACTGTAAAATATTTTTAATTTTCACTGAAATTTCAGAAAATAAAGATGATGAGGGACATCAAGCATGGGGCTACAATAGCCATGAGTTTTGATGAAGAAGGCAATGCAGAGCCTATAATCCAGGTATGAGTTTTTAATACATAGTTTACTGATCGAGTCTGTTCTAGTCACAAATATCCTATTGATGTCTGTGTCTATGTGTGTGACATCCTATGGTTGTCTATGTTTCTGAGTGACATCCTATGATTGTCTGTGTCCGTATTTGTGACATCCTATGGTTGTCTGTGCCCATGTGTGTGACATCATATGGTTGTCTGTGTCCATGTGTGTGACATTTTATGGTTGTCTATGTTTCTGTGTGACATCCTATGGTTGTCTGGGTCCATGTTTGTGACATCCTATGATTGTCTGTGTTCATATTTGTGACATCCTATGGTTGTCTGTGCCCATGTGTGTGACATCCTATGGTTGTCTGTGTCCATGTGTGTGACACCTATGGTTGCCTGTGTCTATGTGTGTTACATCCTATGATTGTCTGTGTCCATATTTGTGACATCTTATGGTTGTCTGAGTCCATGTATGTGACATCCTATGGTTGTCTGTGTTCATATGTGTGACATGCTATGGTTGTCTGTGTCTATGTGTGTGAAATCGTATGGTTGTCTGTCTCCATGTGTTTGAAATCCTATGGTTGTCTGTGCCCATGTGTGTGACATACTATGGTTGTCTGTGTCCATTAGTGTGACATCCTATAGTTGTCTGTGCCCATGTGTGTGACATGCTATGGTTGTCTGTGCCCATGTGTATGACTTCCTATAGTTGTCGTGCCCATGTGTATGACATCCTATGGCTATATGTGTCCACATGTGTGACATACTACGGTTGTCTATGTTCATGTGTGTGATATCTTATGGTTGTCTGTGTCTATGTTTGTGACATCATATGGTTGTCTGTATGTGACAGCTTTAAAAAACTAAGCATAGTGCAAATCAATTATATAAACAATCCTATTCCCAAAACTGACAATAATTATGGCGAGTTTAAATATTTTTGTAAAATATAAACAGTCTGTGAGCTATGCTACATTTTTTTTAAAACTGAGAGATTTTCTAAACTGAAACAAACAAAAGAAAACTAAAGTGACTGGCAATCATAACTTTGTGGTTACCTTCGTTAATCACATTGTAAAGCTAAAAAAATCTACAGATGTTTAAGAGTGGTTTATCAGCCATACAAAACTCCTTTAGTTTTCTATTTACCATAAAAATTAATCAAACTATTTGTATGCCATATTGTGATTATAGAAATCAATATAAATCGCTTAAAACTTATCAAAAATTGTCATTTAGTATAATAGCAGAGTAATTATCACTTTAATAATATTGACCAATATAAATGCTAGTGATATAGGTAAAGAATGTACACTCCCCTGATCAAAATATGCTACGTGCTGTATGTATGCGCATCTCATAAGGGACTGACATAGATATAAAGAAAGCCACGCTTTCCCACTCTTACGCATGGACCGGAAATGATTCGGGGAGTTGTTTTCTTCCGAGTATTCTACTCCCGAGTAAACGCGGTTTTGTAAGATTGTTTTGTTTTTCATACTTCCAGTTTAGACAAGATTATATAATTCTTATATGTTTGTAGGATGATTCTAAAGTTTTAAGTTGATTAAATGATTAGTTTTGGAAATATTGCTAAAATACCGAGGGAGCTCCCGATTGACCGATAAATGAAAAATTTCTGCCGACAGAACATTACTTTCTAATCACATAGTGATTGAAATTCTTAGTAATGACGATCAAAAGCAGACAAAACCAAAAAGCTTTTCTTCAGCAACAAGAGCTTTACACTCAAACTGCTCGTCTTTTTATTTATAATAAACATACAGACTTTATCATACTCGCCGACCATCAACCAATCAGACTCGCCGATCATCAACCAATCAGACTCGCTGATCATCAACCAATCAGACTCGCCGACCATAAACCAACCAGACTCGCCGATCATCAACCAATCAGACTCGCTGATCATCAACCAATCAGACTCGCCAACCATAAACCAATCAGACTCGCCGATCATCAACCAATCAGACTCACTGATCATCAACCTTTCTGTTTCTTCAGTTGCCTCTAAAACATTACATCTTAAAAACTATTTAATTTATTTTATTTCTGTTTTTTTTTAAATTTTGTTCCATGAGCTTGAACTTTGAAATAATACTCAGCCAAAAAGGAATTGGGCTATTCTAAGTAATTTCACAGTCAACTAAAAGTTGTTAGTGTAGTCTAGGATAAGGGGATTTGTTTTTGTATGCAAGGTTAGGCTTCGAAGAGTTAACCAATATAAATACATGTTTATGTGCATTTATGTAGAAACATGTTCTGCTTTCATAATTTACCAAAACCCAACTTATAGAGCGACTAGCTTCATAAGAGGCCATAAGCAATTACTGTGTCATGATAAAATTGCATGTAGCACAATGACCTCTCATTTTGGTGGTTGAAGTTCTCATCGTTCGTCGGAAACTGAAGTGGATTATCATATCTAGATGTACGCCACTTATTATGTGTGTGACTTACTAACTTGATTCATATTTTGTTTTTGCTAGATATAAAATTGTAGCCTTGAAAAAACATATTTGAAGATGCAAGTACTTATCTCCATTTAGTTTAAAAAAGCTGTGCTGGTTGGTTCATGCCCAACTAGGTCAGTATGAAAGTGTCAGCATACTAGTTGAGATCAAACAAATCAGTATAATAGTCAGCCATTGTACCAGCCAGTCAATATTATGGTCAATCGGTATTCAGGCCAGTGAGTAGGTAGGTCAGAGTTCTGACCAATCAGAGAAGGGGCCAACCTACTGACACATTGTATTGACCAGTATTCCATTCAGTAAACCTTGACATATTCTCATGAATGAACTTGTAGTTGTGTCTTTAAATTTGGCATCTGTCTCTTGGCAATAGACGCAGTGATTTTACGTTTCAGCGTTACGTTTTATATCATATTTTGCCATGTTGCTATTAATTCCATTTTGGGGAAAGGAATGTGCACTCACACTACTGGTGATACGAGCCGACAAGGTAGCTTAAGAATAATCGAGATTCAATGTTATCCTTTACACCATCAAAAACCTATTGTAAGGGTCCAATACTTGGTCTACTTGCTTGGCCCTGTTTCGTGTAAGCCATGTTTGCTCTTTAGATATAAGACTTGGTCTCAATCTTTTTTTTAATTTTGTATTCAGAAGAGAGTGAGCTGGCCAAACCAAATACCAAAAAGGCGGATATGTAACAGTTTAAAGCCTAGGCTCAAGAAAATTTGAGTTGTCATTCTGTTTAAATCCTCTGTTTGAAAACTCTTCTGCGCAGTTGTTTTTCAGTTTATTTTACTTCTAGTATGCTAGAATTGCAAAAATTGGGTCACTTTGTACAAAATATGTTTTTAGTATAATTCCAAAGTTTTAAATTTAGTGAACTACTATTTTTTGAGATATCACAAATATACTGCCAAAATTTAAAACTAACTAAGGAATGAAAAATGACTGCTAACAGGATGGTTTCATATTATGCACTGATTGAAATTCTTGGTAATGAAAGCTCAGAAATACCCAAAGATAATAAATTTTCTCTCATCAGCAAAAAGAGCTTTATATTAAAACTATCTGCTTTTCTATTCATAACGAATTTACACGCCGTATCAGGCTCGGTGTAACGAATATACACACCGTATCAGACTCTGTGCAACAAATATACACACCGTATCAGACTCGGTGTAACGAATATGCACACCGTATCAGACTCGGTGTAACGAATATGCACACCGTATCAGACTCAGTGTAACGAATATACACACTGTATTAGACTCGGTGTAACGAATATACACACTGTATCAGACTCGGTGTAACGAATATGCACACCATATCAGACTCGGTGTAACGAATATACACACTGTATCAGACTCGGTGTAACGAATATACACACCGCATCAGACTCTGTGTAACAAATATACACACCGTATCAGACTCATTGTAACGAATATACACACCATATCAGACTCGGTGTAACGAATATACACACCGTATCAGACTCGGTGTAACGAATATACACACCGTATCAGACTCGGTGTAACGAATATACACACCATATCAGACTCGGTGTAACGAATATACACACCGTATCAGACTCGGTGTAATGAATTTACACACTCTATCAGACTCGGTGTATTGAATTTACACACTCTATCAGACTCGGTCTACTGCAACCATTGTTTCTTCAGTTACCTCTGAAACATCAATTATTTGAAAGAGTGTGAAATAAGAACTATCCACTCTATATTACTGTATTTCTATTATTTTACTGTTTTTTAAAAGTTAGAGCATTAGAACGATATTCAGTTGAAAAGGATATGCGGGGCATTCTAAATGCTTTTATAGTTGATGGAATGTTGTTGATGCTGTCTACAATCAGAGATTTGCTTGTGTATACCCATGTGTATACCCATGTGTATACTCATGTGTATACTCATGTGTATACTCATGTGTATACTCATGTGTATACCCATGTGTATACTCATGTACAATAATATGCTTGTGTATACATGTACAATACCCGGCTTCAAGGTGTTAATAAGTAAAAGTAAGACTAGAATTTATGGACAATCCCAAAGTTTAAATAAATAATATCTCTGATATAACTCTGATATGTGAATGATTATGCAGGGAGGAGTCTTCAGGCTAGGAAAGCATGAGTTCAAACTGAATAAAGGAGAAGACAGTCAGAAGATGCGAATTTCCAAGCGTGCGATTGACACCAGAGTCGAGCTGGGCAGTGACGGAGGTTAACTTCATTGTAATACAATCATTAGCATCTTATGGCTCAATGCTCTAGCATGCAATTTATCTTGTGCAATCACCGATAGGAATCTCCTTATTTGAGCTGTGTGTTTATCCAAATCCGCTTTCTATGTCAACTCTATTACGTTGACGGAAGGCATGGGCTTCCGTCAATGTAATAGAGAAAATAATTATAGTTTTCTGTTAACGACAAGAATATATTTTATTATAAGCCATAACGTTTCTGATTTTGAAACATATTTCTTCATAACAGTTTTATCTAATAGGGACACTAGTTCTTCATGTTGACTGATATGGTCTATTATATACATTGTATATCATTCTTTTAGCAACAACTATGAACATAAAATTATTTTAGCTCACACCTCCTACCTGTCGATGAGATGCACCCTCCTGCTGACAGTGGCTATGAGCTTAAATAAACCCTTATGTTACACCTTATGTTCCCTTTTGCTATGGTGTACCCTCTTCTTGACAGCTCCTTCAGGCTGAAAATAGCCTTAGATTACATCTCTTACCTGACGGTGTCGGTTGCAGTGTTATACTATACTCTTTTTAGTTCATGTTGACCTGCAAAGAAAGAAAAGACAACTCAATGTTGAAGTGACACCAATATCATCCGTGGTAGAAACAGTCATGATAGTCGACTATTCTATTTGGGCTAAAATGTCTTCTGAAGAGATCAGGGCGGAAGGAATAGACGATCACATGATAAACGTGGTCCTCTACTTTGCACACCTCACAGAGATCGTAAGTATGCTGCTATGTATGGATGACATGACAGATTCAGTAGATTCGACAAATATTAAGAACTCTAAAGTCTAATTAATTAACATATACGAAGTCCAATTAAGACACCGAAATATATGACTAACTAAAATCCTAGACAATCGTTCTAAAGATTTGCTAAACCTAAACAAATTTTAGATGCACAAATACTGAAAAATAACTGAACTTTATGACATATTATTATAATATATTATTATAACATATTATTTAAACCAGTATGTTAACAGACAGTCAAGGTAACGAAAAGTCTTTAAGCAAAAAGTTTCATAGACTGTAAGCTTTCAACTGGAAGAGCTATGTTCTGTTATACCATCATCCTTTGTTATTGTTATGCCGATCTTAATTTTGAAAGACATTCCTAATGTATTAAACTACATGTACAATAAAGAGACAGCTGATCCTATCAGCACTTAAACCTATTGATAATATTAGAATACAAGCCTAGTGATCATATTACATGCCTATTTAATGAATACCTATTTCGCAACTTTTGTTATCGCCATTTACATGCGTAGGACTTGTGCAAGACAAAACAAGGTAACTAGAGCGCAAATGGATGCAACAGTTTAGAAAACATACTGAATCATGCACATGTCAGCTTAGTATTCTTATATATTTGAGAAGCAAATTGGGTGTTATTTTTGTTTCTCAATTGTGAAAAGCCGACACACCTTCATCATTCTTTACAAAAGCAAGAGGTTACACAACTTTAAACTGTCATTGATCAGTGGTAAAAACAACTTTAGAAACATGAGTATTAGGGTACTTTTGGATTTGTTACATATAGGGGGTAAATATTATGGTACACACAAGGGAGTACACATAGGGAGTACATGTAGGGGTACACATAGAGGTACACATTTTGGGTACACATATGTGGTATACATTATGGAAATACATAGGGGGTACAGAGAGGGGGTAAACATATGGAGTACACATAAGGGAAATACAAATGGGGTACAGAAAGGGAGTACACATAGGGAGTCCAATTAGGGGCACACATAAGTACACATAAGGGGAATACACAGAGGTGATACACATAGGAAATATACATAAGGAGTATACCTAGAGAGTACACATAGGAGGTACACATTTAGGATACACATAGGGAGTACACATAGGGGTACACATAGGGGGTACGCGTAGGAAGTACACATAAAACTAGGTGTACACAATGAGCCTCGAAGATTATAATTGAAAACTCAACATTTTATGAGAACTGTGACGGTTTTTGCCATAGCGGAGAGACAAGGATACAATAAGGGTTTGTCAACAGTAGATAACCACACACATGGTGATGCAGCATTAAATGCAACAGATTAAAATATTAATCACTATTTTGTTGTGTTTATATTGACAACTGAATATTTTAATAAACACAATAATGTTTGTCAAAACTGTATTGATGGATACATTCCCTAGTTATGCATAGAGTAATTTCTGTACCAGTCAATGATGCTGAAAGCAGCATATAGAGAATAACTCCAAAATTATGGATATGTGTATGATTAATGCTTGCTTTCACGATACATGCTTTTGATAATCAGTCATGTGTACCCTTTAAAGTCCACACTGTGAGTACTGAAAGCAGCACTAGTCTAATATAATATTATAGGAATATTATATAAATATTCCTATAATATTTTCCAATTTAAGACTAGCTGTAAGGTAGGCTATGTCTGGCATTTCTTTCATTTTTTATCACATAGCCCGCAGGTAGCCCGCAGGTGAATGTTTAGAAGGCTGGTTCTCAATGATCAGACAGAGTTTTAAAACCAAATATTTTTGTGACTTAGTGGAAGGCCTGCAACAAATGTGTGTAAAGTTTGGATAAAATAAGTCACAAAACGTGGAAATGTAGTGTTCACGAAAACTAACAAACACACACAATGACAAAATGGAATTAAAAATTATAGTTATAGAGATGGCTGTTTGCAGAACAGGCAGATATAAATAGCACACATACATGTAGAAAATAAAACTACCCCACTCTAAACGATTAACGTTTCTAGGACTGTTGTGAACATTACAGACAAAATTGATTTAGTAATCATTGTTCCGCATGACAAGCTATTAAGCATCAAAATGGAGTATGTTTTAGACAGATGCCTCTAACTTTGGCTTTCTCTGTAGACTATTAGGCTAGTGAAACATTTCCATCTTACCTCATAAGTTATTATGTCATAACATATACTTTGTCTCTTTCAAATTGTTCAACAAATACGAATTGATTATCGCAGCCATTATTATTGATTAAGCATTTCGCAATCATACTGAACAATGAGTCATGAGGTATTGCGAGTCCAATTATGATCCTTGCACTATTCTTTACCAGATGGTTCTCAAGTCTTAGAAAAGATAATAATAAATGGTAATACACCGCAGTAGTTTGCTTCCTGTTTACAAACTGAGACTTCAAGTATTTTACAAGAGCTGACAATGTGACCATGCGGTGATTATCCATTAGAGTTGCTTACCCACTGCTATGATAAAATTCATATTTCATTTCAGCTTTATCATTTGCTCTTGTATCACATGATGCGAAAAATCACACATATGTGTACTTTTAGATGGATGGCTACTATGGTACAATGCAAAACGATGACATCCAGATACAAGTCAACTTGGCTGGAATTCTTGTACTTACTGTAAGTGTTTTATTGAATTATCACTCCGTCAATGAACTTGCTTTATTTTTTTTAAAGTACTTCAACTTTTTCTCAATATATTATCATCACGATCAACATTCCTAACATTGTCATCGTCATTGCTATGCTGTTGACATCATCGTCGTTATTGTTTTTGTCATGGTCTTTTTCAACTTCATCATCATCAACTCCATCATCACCAACTCCATCATCACCAACTCCATCATCATCAACTCTATCATCATCAACTCCATCATCATCAACTCCATCATTATCAACTCCATCATCATCAACTCCATCATCATCAACTCCATCATCATCAACTCCATCATCATCAACTCCATCATCATCAACTCCATCATCATCAACTCCATCATCATCATCAACATCATCATCAACTCCATCCATCATCAACTCCATCATCATCAACTCCATCATCATCAACTCCATCATCATCAACTCCATCATCATCAACATCATCATCAACTCCATCATCAACTCCATCATCATCAACTCCATCATCATCAACTCCATCATCATCAACTCCATCATCATCAACTCCATCATTATCAACATCATCATCATCAACTCCATCATCATCAACTCCATCATCATCAACTCCATCATCATCAACTCCATCATCATCAACTCCATCATCATCAACTCCATCATCATCAACTCCATCATCAACTCCATCATCATCAACTCCATCATCATCAACTCCATTATCATCAACTCCATCATCATCAACTCCATCATCATCAACTCCATCATTATCAACATCATCATCATCAACTCCATCATCATCAACTCCATCATCATCAACTCCATCATCATCAACTCCATCATCAACTCCATCATCATCAACTCCATTATCATCAACTCCATCATCATCAACTCCATCCATCATCAACATCATCATCAACTCCATCATCATCAACTCCATCATCATCAACTCCATCATCATCAACTCCATCATTATCAACTCCATCATCATCAACTCCATCCATCATCAACTCCATCATCATCAACTCCATCATCATCAACTCCATCATCATCAACTCCATCCATCATCAACTCCATCATCAACTCCATCATCATCAACTCCATCATTATCAACTCCATCCATCATCAACTCCATCATCATCAACTCCATCATTATCAACTCCATCCATCATCAACTCCATCATTATCAACTCCATCCATCATCAACTCCATCATCATCAACTCCATCATCAACTCCATCATCATCAACTCCATCCATCATCAACTCCATCATCAACTCCATCATCATCAACTCCATCATTATCAACTCCATCCATCATCAACTCCATCATCATCAACTCCATCATTATCAACTCCATCCATCATCAACTCCATCATTATCAACTCCATCATCATCAACTCCATCATTATCAACTCCATCCATCATCAACTCCATCATCATCAACTCCATCATCAACTCCATCATCATCAACTCCATCCATCATCAACTCCATCATCAACTCCATCATCATCAACTCCATCATTATCAACATCATCATCATCAACTCCATCATCATCAACTCCATCATCATCAACTCCATCATCATCAACTCCATCATCAACTCCATCATCATCAACTCCATCATCATCAACTCCATCATCATCAACATCATCATCAACTCCATCATCATCAACATCAACTCCATCATTATCAACTCCATCATCATCAACTCCATCATCAACTCCATAATCATCAACTCCATCATCATCAACTCCATCATCATCAACTCCATCATCATCAACTCCACCATTATCAACATCATCATCATCAACTCCATCATCATCAACTCCATCATCATCAACTCCATCATCAACTCCATCATCATCAACTCCATCATCATCAACTCCATCATCATCAACTCCATCATCAACTCCATCATCATCAACTCCATCATCATCAACTCCATCATCATCAACTCCATCATCATCAACTCCATCATCAACTCCATCCATCATCAACTCCATCATCATCAACTCCATCATCATCAACTCTATCATCATCAACTCCATCATCATCAACTCCATCATCAACTCCATCCATCATCAACTCCATCATTATCAACTCCATCATCATCAACTCCATCCATCATCATCAACATCATCATCATTACCATCTTCATCATCAATCCCATCATTCAATTCATGATCATCATCAAAATACTACAATCTTTTTTCTATTTTACAATTTTCACAACAGTTAGCCATGTTGCTATATTAAGCTGTGGCTGCTCTCTTATATATTTTGTGGCAAAAATTGCTATTTTTTCAATTATACTACTGCTTACAGTGTTAAAACAAACATTTTCTTTTTGTATGGCTAGAGCTCAACCAGCCTGACCAACCTCATAGAAGGATACAAAGTAGCATCTGGATCAAGTTACAACATAGACTCAGAGTCTACACTGACAAGACTTAAGGACTGGTTAGGTTTGGGTGAAGCACAGGAGCTACTGCCTCCATATGACCATGTCATGTTACACACTAAGTAAGTCCATTAACTGCGTAGAAAAAAGAAAATTAAAATTTTCAGACTCTTGATTGACAAAAAAGGAAGACTGAAAGAAGGGAACTGGCTATCTCAACCCAGTTTGCACATTATATATATATTTATATAATAAATAAACGTATATTCACCGCTTTAAGATATTCTAAATTTATCATCTTTGCTCCCTTTGCTACTTTTTAGGCAAGTTTCTGTAAAACATTTTCATCAAATGAGATTTATCTTGCCTATATAATCCCACAACCAAACAGGAGTAAAGCGATTGTTTGGGAGATTTAGAATAAATGCATATGTGCACACAACTCTTGAAAAATTATCCGTTAACGGCCATGACCAAACCCTTGTACCAAAATCTCTTCAACAAATTTAACCATTTTTGTGTAGAGCCGTTTAAGGATAATAATGATACAAAACACATATAAACCTATTTAAATATGTTACCAAGTCTTTGAAAGGTTACCGAAATATCTGAAAACTAACCCATCTGATCGGGTTATACATAAATAGACAGATTTTTTTGGCCTAAAATCGAAATACAAACTTGCCAAGCCTATTTTAATCAAATTTAAGACCGGCCAACGAAACGCCGATAAGGCGGTGCGACAGAGAGTAGAACTATTTAGTCATGCGCATTTCATGAAAAAAGCGTGCACGTTTCACCAGTCTATCACATTGTCCAATTGCCGAAGGTTTCTGTGATAAACGTTAAAGTACTGAAAAGTAATCATTTCTTTGCCGATTCTACTGGCCTCTAACATTTTGGACAGTTATAATGAGTACTTTGGTATTCCAACTGATGTCCAAAACAGTGAAAGTAAAGGAAATGGCGATGATATTTTTCTAATGTTTCTTTTTTTATTCTTACGATTTATAACGATACAATACATAATTAACGTAGAAGTGCTGGAAAGTTATTGTTTCTTTTTGCCGGTTCTACAAGGCTGACATTTTGGATACTTACAATGAGTAATGTGGTATTCTAACTGATGTCCAAAGCAGTGAAAGTAAAGGAAACGACGATGATATTTTTTTAACGATTCTTATAAGATTATTACAATATTTAATTGTAAGAATAATTATTCGATTTTATAAGATTTAGTTATAAGAATAATCGTTTGAATTTACAAGATCGAAGTGTATAGTGACCGATGGTGTGCAATATGTTACTGTTATTTCTTTTCTAAAGTATTTGTTGATGGTACTACGGCTGTGCCCAACTTTGCGGTAATGCCAAGCCGTTTTTAATATCTGCAAAATTAAATAATAGGTTTACATTTTTTTAAAGACACACATCTATTTCTATGAAAACCAGCTAAAAAAACTCTGTTTAGATTTTTAAACTCAGCATAATTTTTTAGATATAAATACAGAGATCTAGATAAATATCACAACCTCTTGATATTGGTTGCTATGACCTGGTATGCTATGGTTGCTATATATAGCTCCCAGCTACATACAGTCAAACAAGGATAACTCGTCCACGGATAGCTCGAACACATGGTTAATTCGAACATTTCCTTTGGTCCGTTCCCACGTAATGATAAATTGCTATAGATAACTCGAACTCAACACTGTTAATTCAAACTGTTTTTTTGCCCAACGGTACCGAAACGGTTGTTATCGCTTTAGAAAATCACTTTATTCAAAGCCATAGAGGTAAACTTCATCTTTTCGTAATTCATAAGCGTCGTTATTACCACCATCGGCAAAATATTTTTGTCAACGACTTTTCTAAAAGTTTGGTGAAATTTGAGTTATACTGCGATACGATGAATAGCACGGGCTAGCCGGGTCACGCGCGCAAGGATTTTTGCCACGCACATACAAAACAAAAATCGCATGTTGTTTTGTATGTGCGTGGCGAAAATCCTTGAGTGCGTGACCCGGCTAGCCCATGATGAATAGTTTTCCGATGTTGATTCCGTGTTGAATCAACGTCGGAATGTTGAATGTTTAAAACGTCTTAAAAAATGTTGTAATTAAACGTATACGTTGTCTGAGCTACAAAAAACTATTCATCGTTTGACCTAAACACAGAATACGTGTGTACATTCAATAAGTATCTATTAAAAAAGCGTGAGTGATATAGAATGTACCGTAAAACCTCGTAAAACCTCTAATTGAACTGCCTCGGAGTGTTGCTCTTAGCGAATACCAGGTAAAGTAAGGTAATCTTTGCATAAACTTTAAGAAAAAACGGCAAAATTGATCGTGGGTAAAACCCCAAAAGAAAAAAATGTCTTTTCTTTTGAGAATTTCAACAACGATCAAGTTTTGCCAATGTCAATCTGAAAAACGTCCTGGCAATAACATCACCTCAAACAACAAACCAATCTCAAGTGATAGAAAAATCTCCATACTTTTTCATGAAAACGTTTTAAACTTTACATTAGAAGCATTTAATTTGAAACAAGCCATTTGTGCTTTTGATTTATATTATAGTTTGTATATGTACATGTATCTACTAATAAATAAGTAAATATATGGACTTGTGACAGTGCTCTGATAACTTGAACGCTCTGATAATTCGAACACTTTTGCTCGGTCCCTTGAAGTTCGAGTTATCCATGTTTGACTGTATATATATATATATATATATATATATATATATATATATATATATATATATATATGTATGTATATATATATATGTATGTACATTACACAGTACCTTGCCATTTTACTTCTAATATTGCATTTCTCCTATTGCAGGGAGAGATATAAACATCATATTTTCCTTTCATTATTGCTGTTTGTTGTACATAATAACACCCAGTACATTACAGCTACCATTGCAGCTACCATTGCAGCTACCATTACAACTACCATTGTAGCTACTATTGCAGTTCTCCTATTGCACTGCACTGCCATTCGACTGCTAATATTGCATTTCTCAACCAGCAGTACCCTTTCTTTTTCCATTATCACTTTGGTCGTGGGCTGTGTGACAGAGGAATTTCTAGTATTACCAAATGATATATATCTATTATTATCAAATATTAAATATAATGTAAATGTTTGAAAGTCAGTTGAATGACTCGGTAATTAAACCGAGACATAACTGGTAATGAATCCAGTATCAATGATAAAAGTATAATGCTTTGTTAAAAAGAAAAGCTAAGTAATTGTAAAGAGGCAGAGAGTTAATTTGGGAGATAAAACAGTATATAATAATAAATATAGTTACTTTTATCTGTTTAAATTTGTTTCTCATTTACACTAGTAGCTAACTTGTCATTTACACCACTCTTTTGTTCCAGCTACAATCTGTATGACCAAGCAACGGGCAGTCAGGGAACTCTGGGTAAGAACTATATCATTTCATTATTTATTTTATGACTGACAAATACAAGTTTTATTGTGTTTGTCATAACTGATAACAGTTTAGAACTATTGCCTCTGTACTCATACAGTGAAACATTATTAAAAGAACCTTTCACGAGTCAGAGGTCATCATTTTTTTGGAAACTTTGATAGTATTGACCACCTATGCACACACGATTTATCATTGCAGTTATTAAAAAGTTATTATAAGTTATTAAATATTTAGGTTAACATCTTTTGACAAGCGCAGTGACTTGAGCGTTTAAAGTAGAGATTAGGCTTTTGCAGTAAGTAAGAAATTGTGAAAATGACAGTTTTCGGTCTTTCAAAAAATTCCAACCATAGCTCACAAAAAGATTTTCTTAGTGAAATATAATCCAGCAAACAAAATTCAATGCAACACATTTTTTAGGTGTAAAATGTATAATACATGTATGATAGTTTTAAAAATATGAAAACTTATTACATGTGATATAATAATGTTATTCATGGAGTGAGTTTGAAATGTGAGTGTGTTGATAGCGTGCTAGTCTATAGCTAGTCTATAGCTAGTCTACAGCTAGTCTATAGCTAGTCTGTAACTAGTCTATAGCTAGTCTATAGCTAGTCCATAGCTAGTCTATAGCTAGTCTATAGCTAGTCTATAGCTAGTCTGTAGCTAGTCTATAGCTAGTCCATAGCTAGTCTATAACTAGTCTACAGCTAGTCTACAGCTAGTCTATAGCTAGTCTGTAGCTAGTCTATAGCTAGTCCATAGCTAGTCTATAGCTAGTCTGTAGCTAGTTTATAGCTAGTCTATAGCTAGTCTATAGCTAGTCTACAGCTAGTCTATAGCAAGTCTATAGCTAGTCTGTAGCTAGTCTATAGCTAGTCTATAGCTAGTCTGTAGCTAGTCTATAGCTAGTCCATAGCTAGTCTATAACTAGTCTACAGCTAGTCTACAGCTAGTCTATAGCTAGTCTGTAGCTAGTCTATAGCTAGTCCATAGCTAGTCTATAGCTAGTCTGTAGCTAGTTTATAGCTAGTCTATAGCTAGTCTATAGCTAGTTTACAGCTAGTCTATAGCAAGTCTATAGCTAGTCTGTAGCTAGTCTATAGCTAGTTTATAGCTAGTCTATAGCTAGTCTATAGCTAGTCTACAGCTAGTCTATAGCAAGTCCATAGCTAGTCTGTAGCTAGTCTATAGCTAGTCTATAGCTAGTCTGTAGCTAGTCTATAGCTAGTCTATAGCTATCTTAAGACACCCAGCATTTATTGTGGCTTTAAAAATAAATTTTTTCTGTTGATATTAAATACTATTTGACCGCAAACAGCGCTTTCTAGTCAATTTTTATTCTTGGTATTCACAGCAGACTAACTGATATTGTTGGTTTTGATAGAGGAAGCATCTTAAAGATGAATGTCTTTCTGTCATCTTCTGTAGCTTTATAAGAGTTGAAACACAACTTATAGCTCCTTGATTAGCTGATTTAGGGTACTTACTAGTTAAGTCAGCTTCACTAAATCATAAAATTTAGTTATGATATAGAGCATATCTCTGAGTTTTCAGATAAAATCACTAGAGACTTCGTTCTATATCAATGAACATGAGAAATAATTGAGTTGCTACATCAGTTAGCCTATCAACCTATAAGCTGCTACATAGCCTCTGCTACATAGCCTCAAGGAGTTATATTATCCCTTCCTAACTAACATTCAGCCTTTAATACAGGAATCGCTTGGGTTGGTACTGTATGTGACTCCCAGTATTCGAGTTCCTTCGTGGAAGTTGACGGACTACTTTCTTATGTGGCTAGTATAGCTGCCCATGAACTTGGACACAGGTATGTCAGTGTCACCGTATTTTTTTGATTACATGAATCTGAAAGCATTGAGCTATGGTTGCAATAAGCTATTGCATTTTGTGATGTTGTTTACAGAACTTTTAAATTATGGTTGCATCCTAACTACTGAAATATGGTGTGACACATTACCCTGCTCTAGTCACTTAGTTGACATTAACTTGATGTGATGAAATTATACTCATGAGTTGCATGTCTGACACATGTACATGCTTGAAAAAAAACAAGTCTACAATGAATTCTAAGTCTTGGATATAAGAAAATTTCAAACCGGTCACGTATTATTTTTTGACAAGTATATTAAAGCACAATTAATAATAATGACAAAGTGTTTGATGCAAAACTGGATTGCATTAAGCAGTCTTTATTGAAAAAATAGAAATTGTAAGAAAGATGAGCAAATAATGTAGATAAAGAAATCCTTGACTAACAAAATGCAGTTTATCAAGTGAAATGTTTAATCTTCATCATCCACACCAATTTTAAAGTTTCTTACGATATTCTTACGGTCATCGTACACGTATTTTCATTTTTATCTTGGCATCTATAATCCTACTTATGCTGAAATAAAACGCACATCCAAGGAAACTCCAAGTTACTGTAAGGGCTAGTATCAAATTAACTTTGTGCTATTGAAAAGTAATTGCATTTTTGGTTGTAGTCTGGGCTCTAGCCATGATGGCCAGTCAGGCAATTCTGAAGCTTGCCAAGATAGAAACTATGTCATGGCCGCTTACGTTGGAAATTCTAATGACCTAAGCAACCGATTTCTCTTTTCCTGCTGCAGCCAGCGAAGTTTCTATGCTACAATTGCTGAGTGAGTATACTGAGATCGTATGATTTCACGAGATTCACAAGATATGAATGTGTCAGACATTCTTAGCAATAAAATAGGAAGACTATAGGTCACTGTCATTTTGAATTGTATGCTAGTCAATTGGCATATATATATTGACGTGATTAACATCTTACCAGAAGACAAACAAGCTTGCTAAGCACAACTCCATTGAACCCAATTCAATTCAAACAAACTCAAACTGACTTGATTCAGCTCAAATCAATTCAACTCAAATTAACAACATTCATATAGTTTCAACTCAAACTAATGCAACTCATTTCAAATCAACCAGAAGCTTCTACATATAATTTATATTGTGATGCGCCTCTAAAGAAGAATATACGTGTAACTATAAATGTTTCAAAAGATATAACGATTTTTTTCATGTTATCTCACATTTGTAAATGTTCATCTTACTATTCTAGTTTATTACTAGCCTAAAAACTTGATTGAGTTTGTGTATCAGCCTTTCTAGAAACACTACGTATTTGTCTATTTAATGGCAGGGTGGAATGTCTTAATATAGCATCAGCACAACCAAACTATGACACCTACATAAACTATCTAGCAGAAAACTTTCTCCCTGGACAGATTTATGACGCTGACGACCAGTGTTACATGGCATTTGGCACATCTGCTTGCTCTGATGTAAGTTTATCCAAGACTGCAAAAGGTTTTGGCTATTTAAACAATTAAAAGCTTTATTTATGAATGAGAGGAGCTGAATATTGTAAAAAATCTCTGCAATACTTCCATGGTCAAAAATACATAGCTTATAATTGTCTTCTTGATGCTGCAGTGTAGTAGTTTCTCGCTATGGATAAGTTACAGATAAAAACTATCAGAGAAGTTGACTTGATTCTACCACTTTTTAAAGATGCTTTTTAAGTAAATATAAGAGTTGTCTTATCCAAAAGAGGCTGACAACTATGATCATTTGATGAAGGAATTTATTCGAATGGTAAATATGAGAATCAACCGCTCTTTGTGTTGTAAATTGTATGCAGTATTACTTAGAACAACTATGCCGCTGATGTAGCATGTCCTGCTAACAATAAAAAAACAGAAAACTAAATAGCTAGGATAAAACTCTCACATTTTCTTCAAAACTAAATAGCTAAAAAATTTGTTTGAGTTTGAAAATTTAGCTTGGTGATTGTTTTCAAACCTTAGTTTACACATACATGTAGTTACACTGTTTGAAATATCTAAAATTTGAACTTTAAGTCAAACTGTTTACCTCTTATACCATAAGCATAGATGTGCACCATGACAGATGAGAGAGAGAGAGAAAGAGTGAGGGAGAGAAGGGAGAGAGAGAGAGAGAGAAAGAGAGAAAGAAAGAAAAGAGTACTCCAAAAGCCATTTCTTAACGCAACTCAATTGAAGCCACTCATAACCTTTATGTGTACCAATAACAGTTAAAATTAGAACTTGTAGTCTATACAGTGCTAATCTTATCTCAGCATGCTTATGAGAATTGAGTCTCACCTGTTTAAACTCACATCATGGTACATAAGAAAAAGTTTGTGCAACTTTTATACAAAGTTCTTTGTTTACTGAATTATCTTGTTCAATTTTGCAACAGGATTACCACCTGCAAAATGGAATCAACAAATGTCTGAATATGTACTGTGTGTCACCAAACAATCCCAGCCTTTGCAGCTCAGTTTACACGGCAGCGGTAGATGGAACAGATTGTGGGCAGGATCTCTGGTGCTACAAAGGGGAGTGTGTACCAAAGGATACAGTACACCAGACACTTGACCAGAACTGCAATGGTAATAACAAAGCCTATCCTTGATTGTTTATGATATACTGTTGTTATGAAGCCCTTCAGGCAGGCGCCACCTCAAAATTTAGACAAATACTGTTCAAAACTATCATCTACATGACTTGCTAATTTATGTTTGTTTTTAGCTATATTGACCTCTTATCTGTAATCATCGAGCAGATCAACTTTCTATTGTTTTACCTCTTGCTGCTTATACCAACTCCCTGTATTCTTTAAATAAGGTAAGCCTCAATCCCATTTTCATTCAATTTTTTGTAGTAAGAGACTGTTATGGAACTGAGCAAAAGTGTACAAACGGAGTCAACCAGTTCTTCACGCCTCTCTTCCAATGCTATAGCTCTGACACCCAGTGCGATGGTGTCAACCACTGCTCTGACGGTAGTGATGAAGGGGGTAGCTGTCCTGAAGTGTTTTGCCCTGATGGCTTCACCAAGTGTATCAATGGGTAAACTGATTTCTTTTCTTCTAGCGATATACACATCAACTTTTATTTTAGTATACGCTCGCTCACAGTTTTCTCCTAACTCACCCCTAGCAGTAAACATTGACAATTACAGTGAGCGGTTTTGAAAGCTTTGAAAAAGCTTAAGAAAACTGCAATGTAGGCCAATGTAGCTGATGCTCTCTTTCTATACTCGTAGAGTATTGTTGAACTTGTTAGTAATCTAGAGTGCAAATGTGATAACTAAGGCTATCACACACAGTGAACAACGAGCCTGTTTAGTTTTTGCGGCGGAAGGATCAATGTTCATTCAAATCAATGTGAAATCATTTATTAGAACAACATTTACCAAATGCTACTCTATCTCTACTCTGCCCGTATTATCTAAATCAACTTTTATTACAAATTTTGTTGAAGTGAGTTTTATGTTATCTTGAAGCCAACTATTCTGTTATTCATTCTGAAGATTCCTTATATTGTCATATTGGTTTGTTATTTTGTATAAAATCTTCTGACTTCAGCATAATTAGTGACAAATACGTTGAATTTCTGTCATTCGACTTGGGCTTGCATATATTGGAATCTATAATCAAATACAATATGGAAATATGAAAACCATATATCTAGATAATCTATATTATATAAAAATCTATATTGGAATCTTTAATACAATATACTTTGCTGTATATTCAATGAATTTTGAAATATTTTATTATGCTTAGGGTAAACAAGTATAACTTGCCTGATGGCGTACCGTCAGTCTGTGTGTACGACGGCTGGCTGTGTGATGGAGAGGAGGACTGTACAGATGGATCAGATGAATATTGTGGATCTTCAGGTATGCGACCACAAATAGCTGCCCATATACATAATCCTATAACAGGCTCTGGCAGATTGTGTGTATATCCTTCGAATTGTTGATGTCTGTTTAGCTTACTGCAGACTTACTGTAGACTTCCTGCATACTTACTGCAGACTTACTGATGTAAGTTTGCATTAAGTATGCATTCTTGCACAAACAATGCCTCTGTAATAGAAGCTAAACATGTCTAAATCCAGTAGCATGGAAATCTTTACGAATGGTGACATACCCAGTTGCAGATAGAATTGAATGTCATTCCTATCATCTCCAGTGGCCTTTTTGGCAATTAAATCTCAACTTATTGTTTGTATGTCAGGCATGCGATGGCTGTTCTCTGTTACCTCCAACGCTTTCATTAAACATCGTCTTATGCATTTTTCTAAAAAATAAAACCAACCTAAAATTTGTTAAAATAATCTTTGAGTTACCATACTGAGAGCCACCCAAAGTTGCTTTACTCTAAATCGTATGATCCAATGCTGAGCAAACAAACCCAGGAGCAATTCACCCTTTTAACATGACTGTCTTAACAATTATTTGTATTGCACCTTTTGTGCATCCATCATTTTTAAGGATAAATATATTTCTTTGCAAATCTAAAAAAAATTTAAAGGGCTTTGATGATACATACCAAAAATTTCTGCATTAGATTATTTAAATGTATTGCAAATATGAAAATAGTATTGATTTTTACCTGCTATTATGAGTGTCGTATTCAGTGTTGGCATTATATTCAATGTATAAAGATTTTAACTGTAGCTCCTACCTTTTCTACGACCACTGGAAGACCAACCACAACTACACCTTCCTTGGGGTGTGATGGCCAGCGCTATTTCTCGTACCAGAACAATGGCACCCTCTACTCACCGGGCTACCCAGGAGACTACCCAAACAATGCCTACTGTGAGTGGATCATCACCGTTGATGATGCCAACAGTTTAATCTTCACCTTTCCGGAATATACTACCATAGAAAGCCAAGCCAGCTGCAACTTTGACAGTCTTCGGGTAAGATAGCCTACAACTCGTAACTTTGTAGATTTCAATATTTTATTTATTTTTTGATATGAAATAGAAAGCTGACAACCCATAACTCTGTAGGCATCAATATTTTATTTACCTTCGAGTATGACATCGACAACTGACAGCCCATAACTTTGTGGGTGCAATAGCTTATTAATCTTCGAGTATGACATAGACAACTGACAGCCCATAACTCTGTGGGTGCAATAGCTTATTAATCTTCGAGTATGACATAGACAACTGACAACCCATAATTCTGTGGGTGCAATAGCTTATTTATCTTCGAGTATGACATAGACAACTGACAACCCATAACTCTGTGGGTGCAATAGCTTATTTACCTTCGAGTATGACATAGACAACTGACAGCCCATAACTCTGTGGGTGCAATAGCTTATTAATCTTCGAGTATGACATAGACAACTGACAACCCATAATTCTGTGGGTGCAATAGCTTATTTACTTTCGAGTATAACATAGACAACTCACAACCCATAACTCTGTGGGTGCAATAGCTTATTTATCTTCGAGTATGACATAGACAACTGACAGCCCATAACTCTGTGGGTGCAATAGCTTATTTACCTTCGAGTATGACATAGACAACTCACAACCCATAACTCTGTGGGTGCAATAGCTTATTTACCTTCGAGTATGACATAGACAACTGACAACCCATAACTCTGTGGGTGCAATAGCTTATTTATCTTCGAGTATAACGTAGACAACTGACAGCCCATAACTCAGTGGGTGCAATAGCTTATTTATCTTCGAGTATGACATAGACAACTGACAGCCCATAACTCTGTGGGTGCAATAGCTTATTTATCTTCGAGTATGACATAGACAACTGACAGCCCATAACTCTGTGGGTGCAATAGCTTATTTACCTTCAAGTATAAAATAGACAACTCACAACCCATAACTCTGTGGGTGCAATAGCTTATTTACCTTCGAGTATAAAATAGACAACTCACAACCCATAACTCTGTGGGTGCAATAGCTTATTTACCTTCGAGTATGACATAGACAACTCACAACCCATAATTCTGTGGGTGCAATAGCTTATTTACCTTCGAGTATGACATAGACAACTCACAACCCAAAACTCTGTGGGTGCAATAGCTTATTTACCTTCGAGTATGACATAGACAACTGACAGCCCATAACTCTGTGGGTGCAATAGCTTATTTACCTTCGAGTATGACGTAGACAACTCACAACCCATAACTCTGTGGGTGCAATAGCTTATTTACCTTCGAGTATGACATAGACAACTGACAGCCCATAACTCTGTGGGTGCAATAGCTTATTTACCTTCGAGTATGACATAGACAACTGACAGCCCATAACTCTGTGGGTGCAATAGCTTATTTATCTTCGAGTATAACATAGACAACTGACAGCCCATAACTCTGTGGGTGCAATAGCTTATTTATCTTCGAGTATGACATAGACAACTGACAGCCCATAACTCTGTGGGTGCAATAGCTTATTTATCTTCGAGTATGACATAGACAACTGACAGCCCATAACTCTGTGGGTGCAATAGCTTATTTATCTTCGAGTATGACATAGACAGCTGACAACCCATAACTCTGTGGGTGCAATAGCTTATTTACTTTCGAGTATAACATAGACAACTCACAACCCATAACTCTGTGGGTGCAATAGCTTATTTATCTTCGAGTATGACATAGACAACTGACAGCCCATAACTCTGTGGGTGCAATAGCTTATTTACCTTCGAGTATGACATAGACAACTCACAACCCATAACTCTGTGGGTGCAATAGCTTATTTACCTTCGAGTATGACATAGACAACTGACAACCCATAACTCTGTGGGTGCAATAGCTTATTTATCTTCGAGTATAACGTAGACAACTGACAGCCCATAACTCAGTGGGTGCAATAGCTTATTTATCTTCGAGTATGACATAGACAACTGACAGCCCATAACTCTGTGGGTGCAATAGCTTATTTATCTTCGAGTATGACATAGACAACTGACAGCCCATAACTCTGTGGGTGCAATAGCTTATTTACCTTCAAGTATAAAATAGACAACTCACAACCCATAACTCTGTGGGTGCAATAGATTATTTACCTTCGAGTATGACATAGACAACTGACAACCCATAATTCTGTGGGTGCAATAGCTTATTTATCTTCGAGTATGACATAGACAGCTGACAGCCCATAATTCTGTGGGTGCAATAGCTTATTTACCTTCGAGTATGACATAGACAACTGACAGCCCATAACTCTGTGGGTGCAATAGCTTATTTACCTTCGAGTATGACATAGACAACTGACAACCCATAATTCTGTGGGTGCAATAGCTTATTTACCTTCGAGTATAACATAGACAACTCACAACCCATAACTCTGTGGGTGCAATAGCTTATTTACCTTCGAGTATGACATAGACAACTGACAGCCCATAACTCTGTGGGTGCAATAGCTTATTTACCTTTGAGTATGACATAGACAACTCACAACCCATAACTCTGTGGGTGCAATAGCTTATTTACCTTCGAGTATGACATAGACAACTCACAACCCATAACTCTGTGGGTGCAATAGCTTATTTACCTTCGAGTATGACATAGACAACTGACAGCCCATAACTCTGTGGGTGCAATAGCTTATTTACCTTCGAGTATAAAATAGACAACTCACAACCCATAACTCTGTGGGTGCAATAGATTATTTACCTTCGAGTATGACATAGACAACTGACAACCCATAATTCTGTGGGTGCAATAGCTTATTTATCTTCGAGTATGACATAGACAGCTGACAGCCCATAATTCTGTGGGTGCAATAGCTTATTTACCTTCGAGTATGACATAGACAACTGACAGCCCATAACTCTGTGGGTGCAATAGCTTATTTACCTTCGAGTATGACATAGACAACTGACAACCCATAATTCTGTGGGTGCAATAGCTTATTTACCTTCGAGTATAACATAGACAACTCACAACCCATAACTCTGTGGGTGCAATAGCTTATTTACCTTCGAGTATGACATAGACAACTGACAGCCCATAACTCTGTGGGTGCAATAGCTTATTTACCTTCGAGTATGACATAGACAACTCACAACCCATAACTCTGTGGGTGCAATAGCTTATTTACCTTCGAGTATGACATAGACAACTGACAGCCCATAACTCTGTGGGTGCAATAGCTTATTTACCTTCGAGTATGACATAGACAACTCACAACCCATAACTCTGTGGGTGCAATAGCTTATTTACCTTCGAGTATGACATAGACAACTGACAGCCCATAACTCTGTGGGTGCAATAGCTTATTTACCTTCGAGTATGACATAGACAACTGACAACCCATAATTCTGTGGGTGCAATAGCTTATTTATCTTCGAGTATGACATAGACAACTGACAACCCATAATTCTGTGGGTGCAATAGCTTATTTACCTTCGAGTATAACATAGACAACTCACAACCCATAACTCTGTGGGTGCAATAGCTTATTTACCTTCGAGTATAACATAGACAACTCACAACCCATAACTCTGTGGGTGCAATAGCTTATTTACCTTCGAGTATGACATAGACAACTGACAGCCCATAACTCTGTGGGTGCAATAGCTTATTTATCTTCGAGTATGACATAGACAGCTGACAGCCCATAACTCTGTGTTTGCAATAGCTTATTAATCTTCGAGTATGACATAGACAGCTGACAGCCCATAATTCTGTGGGTGCAATAGCTTATTAATCTTCGAGTATGACATAGACAACTGACAGCCCATAATTCTGTGGGTGCAATAGCTTATTTATCTTCGAGTATGACATAGACAACTGACAGCCCATAATTCTGTGGGTGCAATAGCTTATTTACCTTCGAGTATGACATAGACAACTGACAGCCCATAATTCTGTGGGTGCAATAGCTTATTTACCTTCGAGTATAACATAGACAACTGACAGCCCATAACTCTGTGGGTGCAATAGCTTATTAATCTTCGAGTATGACATAGACAACTGACAGCCCATAACTCTGTGGGTGCAATAGCTTATTTATCTTCGAGTATGACATAGACAACTGACAACCCATAACTCTGTGGGTGCAATAGCTTATTTATCTTCGAGTATGACATAGACAACTGACAACCCATAATTCTGTGGGTGCAATAGCTTATTTACCTTCGAGTATGACATAGACAACTGACAGCCCATAACTCTGTGGGTGCAATAGCTTATTTATCTTCGAGTATGACATAGACAACTGACAACCCATAATTCTGTGGGTGCAATAGCTTATTTACCTTCGAGTATGACATAGACAACTGACAGCCCATAACTCTGTGGGTGCAATATCTTATTTACCTTCGAGTATGACATAGACAACTGACAGCCCATAACTCTGTGAGTGCAATAGCTTATTTATCTTCGAGTATGACATAGACAACTGACAGCCCATAACTCTGTGGGTTCAATAGCTTACTTTGCTTCGAGTATGACATAGACAACTGACAGCCCATAACTCTGTGGGTGCAATAGCTTATTTATCTTCGAGTATGACATAGACAACTCACAACCCATAAATCTGTGGGTGCAATAGCTTATTTATCTTCGAGTATAACATAGACAACTGACAGCCCATAACTTTGTGGGTGCAATAGCTTATTTATCTTCGAGTATGACATAGACAACTGACAGCCCATAACTCTGTGGGTGCAATAGCTTATTTACCTTCGAGTATGACATAGACAACTGACAGCCCATAACTCTGTGGGTGCAATAGCTTACTTATCTTCGAGTATGACATAGACAACTGACAGCCCATAACTCTGTGGGTGCAATAGCTTATTTACCTTCGAGTATGACATAGACAACTGACAGCCCACAACTCTGTGGGTGCAATAGCTTATTTATCTTCGAGTATGACATAGACAACTGACAGTCTATAACTTTGAGGGCGTCAATATTTTACTTAAGAAAGAACATTTATACTAAATCGTTGAGGCTACATGCAACAAAGATTATTTAAGAATCACGCTACATTGGCAAAAAAAGCTTCATACAAAAGATTAGTTTTTTCATGTCTTTTTTGCACGACCCTTGGCTAGGGTCGATATGATGGCATTAAATTTGCAAAGCAACTGAGACTATAATATTGGTACTATATTATACAAATCCTCTAATTCAAACTTGTATCTATAAGCAACAGATTAGAATGAAAGTAATGAGAAAATAGTAGTGTTTTGAGAACTTTTTGAAAAGCTATCTCTTAACTTTTACATTTTAAAACAAAAGTTTTAAAACTTGCAATGCAAATGCTACTCCAACCTTTTACATAATACTCATATTTATATAAAAACTGCATTGTAATGACGTATTTGAAAGATAGACAATACGAATGCACAAGCTGAGATCTCTCTTCTCTTCTCTCCGTAAAAGTTACTTGTTTATGTTTTTAAATAAGAACCATTTCAAAGTTAGCACACTAGTCGTTGTAATAAAACATATAACATTTTTTTATTATACAATAAATGTAGCTCAATGTAAAAATAAAACAGCATTTGGCAGAACAAAATTATTTTTTGTTGTCTACCATTTATAGCATATTTAAATTCTAAATTAAAATACAAAATGGAAGTTTGTCCTAGAGTTGTATTGAACAGTGTGATGGTTGAAGTTGTAGAAGATTTTGGAGTTGTATTTGAGGTGGTTCTATCAGCCGCTGTCAACAGAGCATACTAACCATAGACATACAGTTCATAGCTTGAGTTTCTAACCCAATAGTAACAAAGCTAAATAGAAGCGCTGTCTGCCTCTAATCAGTTTTGAATATTTATGCTAAGTAGAGTCTTATCATATTAGGTTTTTTGTATTTTAGTACGCTTGTATAATGATTTTTTATTTTAAAAAACATACCTTTTTGTGTTTGCATCAATCTAAAATGTTGTTGCCATAATAAGCCAAAACAAATGTTTACCTTGATAATAAGATAGAATAGATGTACCAAAGGTAGTCTGACCATCGAGCAGAACATGAAAAAAAATCGAAAAAGGGTATATAGTTTCTTTTCAAAGTAGTATTCATCTTGACACTTTAATAATAATTATATCTAGTTTGCTAATGCTAGCTTGTATAGCCATATAGCTTCGCATGACTCTGACCGACCCTTGACTGACCCCTAATTGACCCCTGACTAATTTCTTACTGACCTTAGCCGAAGGAAAAAATTTTGTTAACTCAGCATTGAC
This sequence comes from Watersipora subatra, assembly GCF_963576615.1. Lineage (NCBI taxonomy): Eukaryota > Metazoa > Bryozoa > Gymnolaemata > Cheilostomatida > Watersiporidae > Watersipora > Watersipora subatra. The sequence goes on from NC_088714.1 coordinate 64,774,820, forward strand.
AATAATTGGTTTATTATTAATATTTTAAAATTACACTTTTATAATATCTTAACTTTGTTTTGCAGTTCTATGATGCCAATGGAGTATTGGTAGCAAATAAATGTGGCAGTATACAACAAGGAACAGCTGTGGTTATCTCTACAAGCATGGCTAGTGTGATATTCACCAGTGATGTCTCAGTTACTGACAACGGGTTTACTGTCATATTTGAAGGTTGGAATTTAAATATTGATTAAATAATTCTTGTTGGTTGTAAAGAAACCTTTCTATTTAAAAATAAGCTCAAGTCTATGCCAGTCACGGCTTGCAGCCAAAGACAAAACTGTTTCATGTGCGAATGTACTAATTGACATAAAAAGTAACGTCATTTTTCAATACTGCTAAAGACTAGCATTTGTGGCTTTTTATAATATTTTCCTTTATGTAAATATAATTGAAAACTGTTTATAGGCAGATTTATTACTGCTGTGTTGTAAGTTCAAGTTATGAGCTAGATGTCTATGGCTTATATGTTATGTTGACAGCGATTGATAAAGTCACTACAAGTACGTCTCCAGACACTTCTACAGCTTCAACTATTGCACCGTCCAGTACAAATCCAAGTAAGACTTCTATTTTGTATCTCAATTAAAATTTGCATATGTTACAGCTATGTTATCTGTAATAGAAGCTAAACAGGTCTGAATCTATTAGCATGAAAATCTCAATGAACCGTGACATGCCCAGATAGAATTGAATGTCATTCCTATCACCCCCAGTGACCTTTTTTGGTAATTAAACCCTTACTTATTGTTTGTGTGTCAGGAGTTCTGGATCACAGGCCATGGCTGTTCTCTGTTAGACTGCATTCAATGTCTTCACTGAAAAGTAATCTCATGAGTTTTTTAAATTATAAGACCAACCTATACAATTTCTTAAAATAATCTCTTGGGCTACTATACTGAGGGTTTTAATAAGCCACCCGCAATTGCTTTACTCTAAATCGTATGATCCACTGCTGAGGAAACAAACCCAGAAGCAATTCACCCTTTTTAACATGACTGTCTTAAGAGTTATCCATAAATATATTTCATTATATTTCTAGAAAAAATTTAAAGGGCTTTGATGATACATACCAACATTTTCTGCATTAAATATTTAAATGTATTGTAAATATGAAAATAGTATTTATTTTTACCTGCTATTATGAGTGTCATATTCATTGTTGGCATTATATTCAATGTATAAAGATTTTAACTGTAGCTCCTACCCGTCCTACGACTACTGGAAGACCAACCACAACTACACCTTCCTTGGGGTGTGATGGCCAGCGCTATTTCTCGTACCAGAACAATGGCACCCTCTACTCACCGGGCTACCCAGGAGACTACCCAAACAATGCCTACTGTGAGTGGATCATCACCGTTGATGATGCCAACAGTTTAATCTTCACCTTTCCGGAATATACTACCATAGAAAGCCAAGCCAGCTGCAACTTTGACAGTCTTCGGGTAAGATAGCCTACAACTCGTAACTTTGTAGATTTCAATATTTTATTTATTTTTTGATATGAAATAGACAGCTGACAACCCATAACTCTGTGGTTGCAATAGCTTATTTATCTTTGAGTATGACATAGGCAGCTGACAGCCCATAACTCTGTGGGCTTAAATATTTTACTTAAGAAAGAACATTTATACCGAATCCTTGAGGCTGCATCTGAGAGGAATTATTTGAGAATCAAGCTACATTGGCAAACAAAACTTAATACATAAAAATAGTTTTTACAATTTTTTATTGCCCGGCACTCGGCTAAGGTCGCTACGATAGCATTACATTTGTATAGCAACTTAGACTATAATATTGGTACTATATTATACGAATCCTCTAATTCAAACTTGTATTTATAAGCAACAGATTAGAATGAAAGTAATGAGAAAATAGTAGTGTTTGTGAGAACTTTTCGAAAAGCTATCTCTTAACTTTTACATTTAAAAACTAAAGTTTTAAAACTTGCAATGCAAATGCTACTCCAACCTTTTACATATTACTCATATTTATATAAAAACTGCATTGTAATGGCGTATTTGAAAGATAGACTATATGAATGCACTAGCTGAGATCTCTCTTCACTACGTAAAATTTACTTGTTTATGTTTTCAAGTAAGAGCCATTTCAAAGTTAACACACTATAGTTGTTGTAATAAAATATATAATATTTTTTATTATACAATAAATGTAGCTCATTGTAAAAAAGTAGCATTTGACATAACAAAATTCTTTTTTATTATGTACTGTTTATAACATATTTAAGCTCTAAATTAAAATACAAAGTGGAAGTTTTACCTGGAGTTGTACTAGACAGCGTAGTAGTTGAAGTTGTGGAAGCTTCCGGAGACATACTTGGGGAGACTCTATCAACCGCTGTCAACAGAGCATACTAATCATAGACATACAGTTCATAGCTTGAGTTTCTAACACAATAGTAACAAAGCTAAAGAAATTTAAATGTAAATAATGTAAATAATGTAATGTAGTGCCACCATATCGGCTCTCAGCTAGGGCCGATATGGTGGCACTAAATTTGCAAAGCAACTGAGACTATAATATTGGTACTATATTATACGAATCTTCTAATTCAAACTTGTATCTATAAGCAACAGATTAGAATGAAAGTAATGAGAAAATAGTAGTGTTTCTGAGAACTTTTTGAAAAGCTATCTCTTAACTTTTACATTTTAAACTAAAGTTTTAAAACTTGCAATGCAAATGGTACTCCAACCTTTTACATATTACTCATATTTATATAAAAACGACATTGTAATGGCTTATTTGAAATATCTACTATATAAACGGCAATCGTTGTCTGTCTGTCTATCTGCCTTATAGAGCGGTCTTTCCTTTTATTGTCATACGAATTTTGGTCATACGAAGCGAACTGAATTAATATGCGTAGTGACAGTAAATAAATTATAAGAGGGGTCTTTCTTTTTCCATTCGGTCGTACGAAGCCAACTGAATTATTATGAGTAGTAAATATCATAATTTCGGACTATTAGCCGCTACCTTTGTCTGACGATTTGAGCCACGCGGCTTATATAAAGGTGCGGCGATTCTGTTGTTTTTCTTTCACCGCTAGGGCGCATTAACCAAAATCTCCGGTTAGCACACTTTTTAAACAGCAAAGTTGCTGCCGAGTTAAAAAGCACCATTCTGAGTTTTGCGGCCGATACAAATGTGTCTATACAGCTATACAAATGTACTACTCATTAAATAAAATAAATTAGTGAGTAGTGATTTACATGCGATTAATAATTACTGCCATTTACATTGTTATCCCCAACATTTTTGACATATATGACTGCATATGTGTATGCATAGTGTGATCAGGGTAAAAAATTTCAGTAAATTGCATATTTGGAGTTGTTTTACAGTATGAAAGACAACTCTCAATAAACTTCTTGCTGTACATGAATCTGTTCCCGTGGACGGGTAATGCAGCTAGTGGTTTGGGGCCATGGCGTCACTCGGGGTTGCGCGGGAGATCTTTTTTGCCCCAAGTGCAGCGAGAGTATCCAGGCACGGCTTTCCGGATGAATGAGTTGGCGAGTGCGAGGCGATTGATTGCGAAGCGATTGAGTGCTAGGCGATTGATTGCAAAGCAATTGAGTGCGAGGCGATTGAGTGCAAGGCGATTGAGTGCGAGGCGATTGATTCCGAGGCGATTAATTGCGAAGCGATTTATTGCGAGGCGAGTGCAAGGCAATTGATTGCGAGGCGGGTGCGGGCCGATTGATTGTGAGTTGATTGATTGCGAGGCGAGTGCAAGAGCCATAGTCAACTGCTCGGCGGGTAAAGACTGATCAGCCAAGGCGGGGCCTCGGCGGCAGAAGTGCGCGATCGTCAATTGCAAATATAGACGAGTATGAACGGATGCATGAATCTAGACACATGAATCTAAAATATTTACTAGATTTTACACGCATCTAGCTGCAAAACACATTGCAGATTTCCATTGTTCTCCCCAACATTATTGACATGTATATGTGTATGCATATTCAAGGCAACAATTTCAGTAGACAATTTACATAATAATACATCAGGGCAACAATTTCAGTAGACTGCATATTTGGAGTTGTTATACAGTATGAAAGACAACGCTCAATAGACTTTATGCTGCACGTGAATCTGTTCCTGTAGGCGGGTAATGCAGCTAGTAGACTATATGAATGCACTAGCTAAGATCTCTCTTCTCTCCGTAAAATCTACTTGTTGATGTTTTTAAATAAGAGTCATTTCAAAGTTAACACACTAGTCGTTGTAATCCCACGACCAAACACAAGGTAAGCGATTGGTTGGGAGATTTATGATAAATGCATATGTGCGCACAACTCACAAAAACTATTCATAAACGGCCGTCGCACACCCTTGTACCGAAATCTCATCAACAAATTTAACCATTTTTCAATGAGGTTGTTTAAGTATAATAACGATACAAAACACATATAAACCTATTTAAATATGTTACCATGTCTTTGAAATTTGTAGACAATATCCTAAACCTTACCCATCTGATTGGATTATACATAGATAGATAGATTAAATCGGCTTAAAATCGTTATTAAAACTTGCCAAGCCTTATTTTTATCAAAATTAAGACCAGCAAACGAACCGCCGAGACAGAGAATAGAACAATTAAGTCGTGCACATTTCACGAAAACAGAACGTGCACATTTCACCAGTCTATAGCATTGTCGAGTTGCTGAAGGTTTCTGTAATTAGCGTAGAAGTACTAAAATATAATCGTTTCTTTTTTGCCGATTTCAAAGTGACTGAAATTTTGGACACTTTTGAGTACTTTGGTATTCCAACTGATGTCTAAAGCAGTGAATGTAAAGGAAATGACGATGATATTTTTTCTAACGATTCTTATGAGATTATTACAATATTTGATGTTAAAAATAATTATTCGATTTTATAAGACTTAATTATAAGAATAATTATTCGATTTTTTAAGATTTAATTATAAGAATAAGCATTCAAATTTACATGATCAAAGTATATAGTGATTGATGTTGGGCATTATGTTACTGTTATTATTTTTTCTAAATAGTTTTGTTAAATAAATTTTCTAAAAATCTATATAAATATCACAACTTCTTGATATTGTTAGCTATGGCGTTTTGAAATGTAAACAAATTTATGCATTGGTTTTTATTATTACTGTACTACTATCTTAATAATATTGGTTATTCTAATAATATCAGTGCATTTTACTTCTAACATTGCATTTCTCCTATTGCAGGGGAAGAGATATAGACATATAATCTTTTCCTTTCATTATTGCTGTTTGTTGTACATAATAACACCTACACCCAGTAGATTACAGTTACTATTGCAGTTATCCTATTGCACTGCAGTGCCATTTGACTGCTAATATTGCATTGCTCAACCATCGGTACCCTTTCTTTTTTCTAATATCACTTTGGTCGTGGGCTGTATGACAGGGGAAGTTCTAGTAAAATGTATAATATCTTTTTATTATACAATATATGTAGCTGATTGTAAAAATAAAATAGCATTTGGCAAAAAAATTCTTTTTGTTATTTACCATTTATAACATATTTAAATTTTAAATTAAAATACAAAATGGAAGTTTAACCTGGAGTTGTACTGAACAGGGTGACGGCTGAAGTTGTAGAAGACTTTGGAGTTGTATTTGAGGTGACTCTATCAACCACTGTCAACAGAGCATACTAACCATAGACATACAGTTCATAGCTTGAGTTTCTAACACAGTAGTAACAAAGCTAAATAGAAGCGCTGTCTGCCTCTAATCAGTTTTGAATATCTATGCTAAGTAGAGTCTTATCAATTTAGGTTTTTTATATTTTAGTAAGCTTGTATAATGATTTTTCATTTTGAAAAAAATAGCTTTTTTGTTTGCATCAATCTAAAATGTTGTTGCCACAATAAGCCAAAACAAAGGTTTACCTTGATAATAAGATAGAATAGATGTACCAAAGGTAGTCTGACCATCGAGCAAAACGTGAAAAAAAATTGAAAAAGGGTATTTAGTTTCTTTTCAAAGTAGTATTCATCCTGACACTCTAATATTAATTGTATCCAGTTTGCTAATGCTTGCTTGTATAGCCATATAGCTTTGCATGACTCTGACTGACCCTTGACTGACCCTTGATTGACCCCTGACTGACTTCTTACTGACCTCAACAGAAGCAAAATCATTTTGTTAACTCAGCATTAACAACTATTGGTTTATTATTAATATTTTAAAGTTACACTTTTATAATATCTTAACTTTGTTTTGCAGTTCTATGATGCCAATGGAGTGCTGGTAGCAAATAAATGTGGCAGTATACAACAAGGAACAGCTGTGGTTATTTCTACAAGCATGGCTAAGGTGATATTCACCAGTGACGGTTCAATTACAGACAACGGGTTTACTGTCATATTTGAAGGTTGGAATTTAAATAATGATGAAATAATTCTTGTTGGTTGTAAAGAAATCTCTATATTTTAAAAATAAGCTTGAGTTTATGCCAGTTTGAGGTTGCAGCCAAAGACAAAACTGTTTCATGTGCTAATGTAGTAATTGACATAAAAAGTAACGTCATTTTTCAATACTGCTAAAGACTTTAGCATTTGTGGCTTTTTATAATATTCTTTTTTATGTAAATATAATTGAAAACTGTTTATAGACAGATTTATTATTGCTGTGTTGTAAGTTCAAGTTATGAATTACATGCATATGTCTATGGCTTATATGTTATGTTGACAGCAATTGATAAAGTCACTACAAGTACGTCTCCAGAGACTTCTACAGCTTCGACTATTACACCGTCCAGTACAACTTCAAGTAAGATTTTTACGTTGTATTTCAATTTAATATTTGCATATGTTTTAAATGGTAAATAATAAAAAAACTGTTTTCTGCGAACTGCTATTTTGTTTTCTCAGTGAGCTCATTTATGAAGTATTTTTAGCAATTGTTGTTAGACCACCAAGATCATAAGTTGAATTTTTGTCTATGCAAACTGACTTAGAGGTATTTGATAATAATCTCTAAGATTTTCCTATTTGAATCGAATGCATTTTTATGACTCAAATTTATGGTTATGACCATAAGAATTAGATTCATATTTATGGGCGAAGCTTGTTGTGTCGATTGTGTTGTTTTTGAGACTGAAATTGAAACACTGCAAAAAAGCCTTTATCCCTTTGGAAGTTAATGGACCAATCTTTATTTGAGTACAAAATCAGAATCAGCTTGTCTGATTTCCCTAAAAAACAATAACAGTTGTACGTGGCAGTTATGGTTTAAACACTTTTACAGTTTTACTTCTTTTCTTAATTCATTTGACCTGCACAAAATTTTTTTCTCGGTATATGAAGTTTGAAATTTAAATTTTTTGACAAAGTTTACAAACCTTTACAGTGGTTTTTTTTTAATTTGTTAATACTGCACAAAAGAATTTTCTCATGATATGAAGTTTGAAAGTTAGAACTTTAACTGTTGTTCTTTGTGAAATAAAAATAACTTTTCTGCGCAAAGACTTTTATATTATCCAGGCAATGTCAGCCATTCAGTAGTATAGTATATGTGTTGACTATGTGAGAACCCTGACTATACTTTAATGTTTAACAATACAAACATGCAGTATTTAACAGGAAGTTATACTGTTACTCTGTTCGTTTGAGTACTTATGATGTTTGAATTGCTAAACATTAAAAATATAACTACTCATAGAACTATTATTTGTAATTGTCTTTTAGTTCAAATTCTTTTACAATGCATTATGTCAATTGAAGGATATACAAACCTTACGACCTCTCTGCCGGCAAACTTTACGATCCTAGGATGCAATGAGACTCACTATTTCCAAAATGACAGCTATGGAACTATTTACACTCCTGGATATCCAGGCAATTATGAGAACAATGCAGAGTGTGAGTGGATAGTGATAGTGAGTGACGAGCAAGGAATTGTCTTCACCTTCCCTGAGTATGCTTTTATTGAAGAAGCTTCCAGCTGCATATTCGACAGTTTAAAGGTATTTTTTCTTACAAGTCTGTCTGTCTGTCATCTTACAAGTCAGTCTGTCTGTCTGTCATCTTACAAGTCAGTCTCAATTTTACTCCAACAAAATATTAAACAGAAGAGCAACTGTGCTGCTGTGCTGTGATGATTAGCACACTGAACTGCCAAGCTGCAGGCTAGTGGCCATGAGATGCCTCAAAGAGCATACCTTACAAATTGAGCCTGAAAGACGCACAACTTGGCAGTTCTCTCAGGCCTTTAAAACATCCTGAAAAGATCATGGAATATAAGAATGTAGATAAAAAATAAACAAATTAAAAAATGTATTCGCAACATTTGTCAAAAAACCAAGCAAGTTTTATTCAGTATTTTCATAATAGTTTATATTAGAGAGAGATCGGCGGCGGTTTATAGACTTTGAAGTTAGAACAGCACTAGTGAGAATCTCTGTAGTAGTTTGAAACAACCAGTTTGTTTACAGACAACATATCAGACTAGCTAAATTATATTAATAGGACATATAAATAAATGAGTCACTAAATGTTGAAAACGTTGGCAACTAGAGAACTGGTATAAGTTGACTCGTGTGTTGTTATGGCTGAATTGAATTGATAATGAAAATATTCTTTGGAGCGGTTATATTTGACTGACACAAGATGGCGTAGTCAACAAATCCAACAGACGTGACTCCGTGCAACAGTTTCGCATTGCATAAAATAACATAGTCGCCACCGTTTTGGACTTAAAACACATAAACGCATTATATAAGAGCTTGTACCTATTTTAAGCTACTATTCTTTCTGCCGGTGTCTTGACAGGTGTCATCAGGTGACTGTCTGGAAATGGTTGGTTTTTTTGCATCCTCGGTTGATAATTGAGATGACTCTGACACAGCAAATAGCCCAAGCAGAAGCAAAACCATTTACAAACAGTCACATAAAAATGCACCAGCTATTTGTTTCAACCTAGTAACATCTACACATATATAATCTTTTTAAAATTTTACGCTTTTATTTAATTTTTAGTTCCATACTTTCATTTTAGTTTTATGATTCATATGACAGACTCGTCGCTACCAAATGCGGTTACCTTGCTAAAGGGACAACCGTAGTCATTTCTACCAGTAGAGCAAGAGTGAAGTTCTCTACTGATAGCTCAGTTACTTATAAAGCCTTTTCTCTTACATTTGAAGGTAAGAACTCTGAAGTATGTGATTGCGTCATACGATCATCTAGCTGAATGCTAGCTAACATCAAGCTTGCTTCTAATTAAAAATGAAACATAGAGTTATCCCGAGCATTTCTCTTTATTACCATTAATCGTTTTAAATGGTAGCTTTCGCTTTCTCTTTCTATTAATAAAACCTTTATAATTTATGAATAAGAAATAGTTCATATATATTTGATTTGTTCAAATGAGTCATACTCATTGGACAAATTACTATTTGCATTGTAATTTGTGTCATCTGAAATCATCTTCACTTGAAATTCTTTTAGAGGTCTTACAAAATCATAATTACTAAAATGTAACTTTTGAATTAATGGTAAAATGGTTTGAAATGGTAAAGTTTGTTTTCTAATTAACCAATCAGAAATAATTTATCTATATTTGATTTGGTGAAATGAGCGGCCCTCATTGGACAGATTACAATCTTCATAGTAGTTTCTTTCATCTGTGAATAGCTTTATCTGAGATTCACTGAGGACTCACCGGTTTGTCAGTAACAAAGGATTAACTTGGAATCAATGTTAAATTGTCTTGACGTGATAAAGTACAGTATGAATGACAACCAGCTTATTAGAGTGGCACTCTAACCAACTGGACTTCCAAAGTCTCGGAATAGTTGCGCAAACTTTCATTCTATGTGCTTCATTGCAAAAAGGTGAACATACAGACAAGCAACAACCAGTAATAATATAAATTATAAAATTTGAAGTGATCCAATAGGTAAACAGCAAAATCAGTTTTTTAAAATTTTCAGCTGTAAATATATTAAAAATATTTATACATGTAGGTCCAGCGCCTCGACTAGCTGCAGTGCTACTGCGCATTTTCGCATTTTTGCATATTTTATTTAATAAATATTGCGCATTATTGCACACTATTGATTAAATAAAATACACACAAACATACACACACATGTAGCTGACATTTAATCAAACTAGATAAGAAGCTGAGCTAGAAGTCAGCTGACTCCAGCTGCTAAATCTTTTCTTCATATTTTTTAAACATGCAAGCTGACTTAACTTAACAGAGTGCATGGCAGCAAAATTTTCAAACATTTTATTTTTAAATGTTTAGCTGAAAAGTTGAACTTGAACAGGTTTATATGACCTGTACAAGGCTGTGTAAGTTGTATGCATATTTTGTAGCTGTAGACACTGAGAATATCACCACAGCGGCTTCTTTAACAACAACTACTGGAATTCTAAGAAGCACGACCCCACGTAAGTGCCTAATCTTTTGTTGCAATTGGAGAACTTTTTATCTGCTAGACTTTTAGGAGCAAAGTTTTTTTTATAGAGGATTTTAAAATAATAACATAGCATGACAAAAGAGGCAAAAACTAAAACTAATAATTTGTGGAATTTTAGTATTTACATGTATATATGTACCAAATATAGTTTAAATTATAATAATCTAGTACCCAGGCCGTCTCGAGTGCCAGTAGAAATTGTTAGGTGTAATAACTATGTACACAATTATTTTGAAATGAAATGGAGCAGTTGATGGTGATGAACTAAAGGATGGGTTCGACTCTTGCATATCACAGTTTTTTCCTAACACCCCACCTGACTTTAGAAAGACGACTAAGGCTCTTATTATAACAAATTTTTAGTCACGTGATACAGAGATGTTTTGTTCATTTGGTTTAAAGGTCCTGCACACCATCGCTCAAATCGACGATTAGCTGTGCGATAGACACCCAACGATAGGGTGCAATGACGTCATTTTTCGATGAGTCGCGCTACCTTAATTGTTGCTAGCAATGATGCAATGTACTTTCAACATGTTGAACTTTGACACCAATGATAGCAACTACATATTAGCAACTTGATTGACTGTTTGTTGACTGCATCAGATCCAATTTCAACAGATGTGAAAATCGATGTCAATTCAAATTCGTAAGCATACACTATGTTTCCATGACTCGCATAATTAGCATTATTCGAATAATTCGAATGATTCGTGAGTTGAGTTACTTGGGAATTCAGCTTTTCAATGAACACCTGCCGATGCGGATTTAACACCAGCGCTTGTCCCCATAGGTCAAGTATTAGCCTAATTAATGACTCTATAAATAGCTACGCAGTCTGGTCAAGCTAAGGTTAGCAGCAGTCGTTTGGAACGTTGGACATTGGAGACTGCAAAAATCGAACTGTGAAAATCGACAAATGTTTATAATGTAAAGCCATTGATATTCTAATGTGCATTAATCGCAAGTGCCGTCTCCATGATTCACAAGCATGATGGATTCGATAAAGTATTCGCAAAACTCGCTCAGCTTGCATATCCATGCCGTTTCCATGACGTGGATAGCTTGTGGATTGGCTCAAATTTGCGAATTATGCGCATCATGGAAACATAGTGATAGTGAAGAACTACATGCTGTGTGATGATTTACGCAATCAGATAATTAAAATATAACAAAAGGACCCGCGATATCCATAATGTATTTTCGTAATTACTTGTTGGTTATTGGCTAGCAGTCACTGACAGCTAACAGCTCATAATGTCTACACCTTATCGTTGATGAGGACGTCAAAGCAACTCATTGCTGTTGTCAATCGCACGGCTAAACGTTGATTTGAGCAATACTGTGCATGGCATTGAGACATGATCCCAAGTATATTGATCTAAACTAAAATACAAATATTGCAAATTATAGATTTAGATAAAGGCACAATAAAACCCGCTTTTAGCATTGGCAGCTAATCAAGTCAAAGTTGACCGTTCTATTGGTCACTTTCATTCTCCATTTCTCTACAGACTAGCCAATCGCAAAGCAGTTTCTAAAATTTATAATACTATACAACTTCTGGAGTTGTCTCATCTTTTTAATAATACCAGCGGTCTTAAATTCTAGCTTGGCTCCAAACAATGTTGTCAGTCGCGTAAAGTTTCATTAAACAGGAAGTTGGTTCTGATCAGTTGACTTTGAAAGACTGATGTGAGAAGTTCTTATGCAAAACACTGAAATGTCTGTTATTCAGGTTTATGTGGCGAGTCATTCTCTGGAAACTATGGCTATCTATCCTCTCCCAACTACCCAAATCCCTATCCTGCAAATTTGTACTGCAGTTGGGAGATCACAGTTCAGATAGGATATGTGTACTTGGACTTTTTAGATTTTGAAACCGAGTCATGCTTGGACTTTGTTGATGTAAGTTGGGCTATTAAAACTCTTTTAATCATAACATGTTTTAATTAGTAATAAAAACTAAAAACGATTTGAAGAAATAATAATAAAATAATTCATCAACACTTAAACACAGTTCATTATGATATTTTCATGCAATGGCTAATTCAAACGCTTCATCAAAGTTTTGAAGTCTTTCACTTTTGTTTCAGATTATAAACATAAAATCTGGGCAGGTGATCGACAGACTCTGTGGAGCAATCGGCAGCAAAAAGGTGCATACTTTTGCGGAATCTGTGAGAATTTGGTTTTATACTGATGCCAGCGTACAGTACAGAGGATGGAGTCTATCTTGGACAGGTAAGTTTATAACACTCAATTGAACTTATTAAACAAACAAACAAAGAACAAGACCTCTTTATATTATTTCTTAATTCAGCTCTACATAAGGATATCTGATTATCTAATATCATTGTGCTGACGCAAGGGTTGTTACTACCATGTTCAATCATTTTGTTTGCTCCTCTGACCCTGATTCTTCTTATTCTTAGCCATTTACTCCAACTACACGACTTCAACCAGTAAACCCAGCACTGTCTTCCCTGGTATACCAAGTAAGTCAAAATTTAACTCAAAATGACTGCACTTTGTAGAATTTGCAATATACCAATGTAAAAAGCTAACCTTAAAGGTTGACTTGCAACAAAATTCACATTACAGTTATTTGGTATCAAAAGATTCACCATGTCTTACTCTGTTGTGTTGTAGGTGCCAAATGTGTGGAAAAGTGATTACAAGCTCTTAAAAGCTCAAAAACGAAAAGCCGCCGTAGATTAGAATCTATTTATTTCCCTGACGTAGCCACGAAATTTGGTTATCGTCTTGTCGGGTATGTTCTCACGTGAAGTGAAAGGCCAACACTTGTCAATATAAAACTTATCGTAGTACTAGTTTACGACAAACACTTCGGGTTTTACCGAAGACACCGTATCAAATATAGATACTCGCTACTTTACAGTTTTTTCCCGGCCCGGTCTAATCGGCAAGTTGTAATCTGATCATGTGACCCAATACTTCGCAAATAATTTCTGCAGCACTTTTCAATTATCATAAGTGACCAACAGGCTTGTCATGATTATCAGACGATGATATGTACTCCTTCAAACTAAGGTTAAAAAATTAAATGAAATTTTACGGTAAGTTATAAGATATCACTGCTAAAAGTGACAGCATTACGATCACGATAAAACAGACGCGTAAGAACAATAGACATAGTTTTATTGAATGAGTGAAGTATATTTGTGAAAATATTTTGACGAATAAGGTTGCAAGAAAGTGTAAACAGAAACCATCTCTCACAACTACATCCCATTTGAGCTGTTTTGGAAAGGGAATCCAAACTACGGCGGTCTCGTGTGGCTGCGATTTTTTGTTCGTTTTTGAGCTTTTAAGAGCTTTTAATCACCTTTCCACATATTTTGCACCTACAACACAACAGAGTAAAACACGGTGAATCTTTTAATATCAAATAACTGTAATGTGAATTTTTTTGCAAGTCAACCTTTGAATTTTTTTGCTGTGTGTTGCATAAGCCTTAGGCAGCAAATTAGCTTATGTCATCAATGTATGCACTTAAATACAGCACAACAGGCTTACAAAGCTGTAGTAACCCTAAAATCTTTTGCGTTAGTTATTTTGTTGAATGATTGGCTTTATATTGAGAAAATTTCATGCATTCTTGTTGACATAAATAGAAACAACTATCATTGTCGCTAGCTTGCTAATTGCACTGTCAATCCCTCTTCTACTCACAGATAGTTTTCATTTGTCTACTTCAGTATGTGGAGACTACAGTGGATCAGATTACGGATCTGTCTTCTCTCCAAACTATCCCAACAACTACCCTAATAACTTTACATGTGCGTGGAAGCTCAGTGTGAACCCATCATCTCGAATAATTGTGATTGTTGAAAATTTCTTCATAGAGTGGTCAAGCTATTGCTTAAAAGACAGTCTTCTGGCAAGTAAATGTATCTGTATACATACTCTGCTCTTGTACCACATCTACTTGTATCTACATGTATACACATACTCTGTTCTTGTACCACATCTACATGTGTACTTGTATCTATAAACATACTCTGTTCTTGTAACACACTTACTTGTATCTATATTCTATACACATACTCTGCTCTTGTACCACATCTACTTGTATCTACATGTATACACATACTCTGTTCTTGTACCACATTTACTTGTATCTATACACATACTCTGTTCTTGTACCACACCTACTTGTATCTATACACATACTCTGTTCTTGTACCACACCTACTTGTATCTACATGTATACACATACTCTGTTCTTGTACCACATTTACTTGTATCTATACACATACTCTGTTCTTGTACCACACCTACTTGTATCTATACACATACTCTGTTCTTGTACCACACCTACTTGTATCTATACACATACTCTGTTCTTGTAACACATCTACTTTTATCTATACACATACTCTGTTCTTGTACCACATTTACTTGTATCTATACACATACTCTGTTCTTGTACCACACCTACTTGTATCTATACACATACTCTGTTCTTGTACCACACCTACTTGTATCTATACACATACTCTGTTCTTGTAACACATCTACTTTTATCTATACACATACTCTGTTCTTGTACCACATCTACTTGTATCTATACACATACTCTCTTCTTGTACCATATCTACTTGTATCTATAAACATACTCTGTTCTTGTAACACACTTACTTGTATCTATATTCTATACACATACTCTGCTCTTGTACCACATCTACTTGTATCTACATGTATACACATACTCTGTTCTTGTACCACATTTACTTGTATCTATACACATACTCTGTTCTTGTACCACACCTACTTGTATCTATACACATACTCTGTTCTTGTACCACACCTACTTGTATCTATACACATACTCTGTTCTTGTACCACATCTACTTGTATCTATACACATACTCTCTTCTTGTACCACATCTACTTGTATCTATACACATACTCTGTTCTTGTAACACATCTAATTGTATCTATACACATACTCTCTTCTTGTACCACATCTACTTGTATCTATACACATACTCTGTTCTTGTAACACATCTAATTGTATCTATACACATACTCTGTTCTTGTACTACATCTACTTGTATCTATACACATACTCTGTTCTTGTAACACATCTACTTGTATCTATACACATACTCTCTTCTTGTACCACACCTACTTGTATCTATACACATACTCTGTTCTTGTAACACACTTATTTGTATCTATACACATACTCTCTTCTTGCACCACATCTACTTTTATCTATACACATACTCTGTTCTTGTACCACATCTACTTGTATCTATACACATACTCTCTTCTTGTACCACATCTACTTGTATCTATACACATACTCTGTTCTTGTAACACATCTAATTGTATCTATACACATACTCTGTTCTTGTACTACATCTACTTGTATCTATACACATACTCTGTTCTTGTACCCAAAGGATTTTACTTGCTACCAGTAGGGGGAATCTCCATTGCCCTATATCTGTGGAAACACAAATAATAAGGCTAAGTTGCGATTTTAGTTTGCTGATGGATATAATCCTGACAACTACTTGGCTATTCTTTGTGGAAATGGTACGGCTGGGGTGATTGGCATCTCTAATTCAATGTACATCTTTTTTTATACTGACAGCAATGTGACGTTGTCTGGTTGGCACATTACTTACTATGGTAAGTATCTAAAAATATGTTATTATATTATCAAATATTAACATGGTATAAAATGAACTAGTTGAGAAAACTGTTCAACTCTTCCCTGAGAACATTTCCATTCGGTATGATGAGTTGTTCAAATTAAGCATGAGCGCCATATATGGTGAAAATGTATTGTTTCCAAGCTAATTTACTTTAGCCTTAGACCAATGTAATACACAAGCTTTGTAATGTTTATGGCATGTGAGTCCTTATCATCAGAATTGGTGATGCTCTCTGATTATCATGTCTTTAATTTTTTTGCACACGGTTCTTATCAACTAGAAATAAAGAAGAAAATGTAGTCATTCCAAAACCTTTAACTATTTTTTAATTATCTAAACTTCTTTGATTTATAAAATTGACAAATTCTCCCGGCAAACCCATATCTACTACATTAATATTTTTGCTACCGAGTGTAGACGACTTTGAAGTGACTAGGGTACTGGTACAAATAGTAGAATAATTTGAACCTCGGCATGGATGCATGAAAGCTGCCACAAATATTGTTCCTAAAATAGTAGTAAAGACTCCATAGTATTTGCTCAGACTGGTATTTAGCTGTTTTATGAGATATGTATAATTTTTTTTATATAAATAACAAGATTTTTAGGAGGTCTATTTACAAATGAATACACCCGAGCAGTTAGGAAAATTGGTACATTAGGCATGGTCATTGACATTGACATATTTGGTCTTGGTACGCTAAGGGTCAAGTTAGTTATAACCCGCCCCCAGCAGCCTACCACTGTTTCTTCATTACATCTGTATTGTTTTAGTGTAAAATTGTTTGTATTATTATCACCAATCCTTCCCTTTTTTTGATGTAATTAATTCATCTGCACTTGCGCTCATTTGTTTATTTGTAGACAAAAAGTCGCCATTCTCGTTCACTTTACGGTATTGAATAGTATTTTTGGAGTTATTTTCAGTTTATATTCAAATTTCTTAGAAAAAGTGTCAAGCATTGCTATACAAACTTGCAAACAACAGCATCGTTTGCTAAAATTAATTGCAGAAGCTTTGTGTTTCACCGGTAAAAGCTCTCTACAAAGATGGCGGTTTATGATAATTCACAGTCCTGCACTCATAGAATGACTCACGAAATAACGAAGGATATTGGAATTGGTTATAACCATAGAGTTATCTCCCCCTAGAGTGATATTGGAATTGGTTATAACTGTTTGCATGATCATCACTATTACAATGATCCTGATTATATTCATTATCTTCATAAACATCATTATCGTCATTAATATTGGTTACAGGCTGATAATCTAAAGTTGGTCAATATCATCACTATGCTTATGACTACCATTCTCCCACCTCTTTATGCCATATTAACTGATTAATTTATAATCATATTACTATAGTTACTAGTACCATCATAACATGGCAGCCTCATGAGCTGTGAGAGATTATCACACGTAATAATTATGTGCACAGTTATTCTTAGGTGTAGAAAGGTGGCCGAGTGCTTCAGATGATGGTGTGCTTGGCTGGAGACTTGAGTATTTGGGCTTGATTCTGGAATAACACAATTTTTTCCTAACTTTCTTACCATGGCTATGAACAGACAGATAGACACGAGTCGTATTATAGCAAAGGTTAATAGTATCCTGTGAGTCTAGTGCGCCGTAAAAGGTGTTATATTATATAATATATATATATATATAATATACAATATAATATACATTATATTCAGGTGTAGTAACTATATGTATACAACCATTCTGGAATGCCATTTGGTGGTCGATTAGCGCAGTTGTTAGAGTTCGAATCCTGTATAATGCCATAATTTTCATAACCTCCAACTAGGATTTTGAAACAGATGAAAGGACCTGGCAGTCCCGTGCAACATAAGAGGCCGTCCTGTGTAATAATTATTCGTACAATTATTCCATAATGCAACAACAAAGCAGTTTGTTGTGTAGATGGCAGTGTGACTGGCTGCTAAACTGAATGTATAAATTTGATTTCCGTGCAGTGCTTTTTTTTGACTTTATGTGTGCCTTTGGACTGATGGCCAGGCAGGTGGACACAACTCTTATAGGAAATGTTACTCTTAAAAGATTCCTATACTTATTCTTTTAAAACTGTAGCTACTGGTTTTGTATGTTGTAGCCGAACAACTGTACACAACTTTTCAACCTCCAATCTCGACTACTCCTAACCCAGGTAACTCTTTTATTTCAAACTCCATCAAAAACAGTAGAAGGTGCTTTTCCTTTAGCATAAAATTCTTCAACTATTTCATCAGAATTTGGTTCTTGACTACTCATGCTACAGACAGTACTGTTTTGGCTATTGAATCCTCATCAGTGCAGCTCAGAGCTCTGGCAAGGGACACAAATCCCATTATCAATGAAAGTTGACTTCCTGCCATGAAACAACTAAGTTGCCTCACAGACTTTAAGAAAGTCAATGTGCTGGCACCAGAATGGTCAACTCACAAAAGTGATGAGCTTTGCACAAAAACTAAAAGTGCCGCACCTCTCACAGAGTGCTCAACCAAACCAAAGTGAGGGAGCATATACTCATGCTACAGACAGTACTGTTTTGGCTATTGAAGCCTCATCAGTGCAGCTCAGAGCTTAGGCAAGGGAGACAAATCCCATTACCAATGAGAGTTGACTTCCTGCCATGAAACAACTAAGTTGCCTCGCAGACTTTAAGAAAGTCAATGTGCTGGCACCAGAATGGTCAACTCACAAAAGTGATGAGCTTTGCACAAAGACTAAAAGTGCCGCACCTCTCACAGAGTGCTCAACCAAACCGAAGTGAGGGAGCATATACTCATGCTACAGGCAGTACTGTTTTGGCTATTGAATGATCATCAGTGCAGCTCAGAGCTCAGGCAATTTTTGATTATATCTTTTTGTTAATATTGAAATACATGGGGTGCTCAGCAAACACATCACCCAGATTTAAACCTGTTTAAATGTGATAGCATCGTTCAGACAGATACTGACGAGGCTTTGAAGAAACAAATATATGAAAACTGATGCCATAAACTCAAAAATTGCAAACGAAAATGTTGGGTTTAGGTTTTCTACCTCTAACGACCAATATGAACCTGATATTTTTAAGGAGTCAGGTTATGTTATGGTAGTGTAAAATTTTGTTTTCAGGGTGTGGAGGATCATATTTTGGTGACAATGGAGAGCTTTCGTCACCAGGATTTCCTAATAATTACCCAAACAACCTTGAATGTTTCTACTCTATCTATACTTACTCTGAAAACTATGTAGTGCTCAACTTCACCCACTTTGAGTTGCAATATAGCCCCAACTGCTCCAAAGACTTTGTTGAGGTATGAACAGTTTATAGAAACTGAACCTGATAAAGAACCCTGCTGATTTGTTATGCTTCAAGCATTAGTTCTTCCTTGCATCTGCATGAATCAGATAAAAAATATCAAAATTAAAACTTTTTCTGCCAGTTTTAGGTTTAAGAAATGGCTGCTAACGCTTCTTAAATAGATATTACTGCTATAAAATATATGCTTGCATTTAAAAACATGGGTCTCATTTACTCAAATTAAAGCTGACATCAAATTAACAAGAATCATATTTTTGTTTTATTTCAATTAATCTGAAACTGAAAACACGGAAGCTGATATTGACTTAGGTAGCTTAACACCAACTTAGTATGTACTCAATAACTGCTTACTCTGTGAGTTAAATACATCACTAATAAGACAATTATTTTGCTGTTAAGCCAATTGAATTGCAGAAAAATAAGCCTAAGCCTCTTTTGTTAATAACTGTAGTTACATAAAAATAAGCCTAAACGCACTCTTTCAAGTAATGATAACTCATATAGTTACACAACATCAGACCATAGGCATAGACCACAGGCTAGTGGTTGATAAAAACAAGCAGTCTGTAAGCATTTCTAAAAAAACATTTTAGTTGGTTTTGCCATAGCAAATGTTTGTCTGCACAATGAATGCTAATGCTTTCTTTTATTAAATAAAATAGTGTAAATATAGTAATATAAAAACAATTTTGTCTTATAAGCTAACTTGTAATTTATAATTTATATACCTGTAAAATAAGTCCACGCTATTTATTATTTGCCTATAGATCTATGACGTCTTTACATTCGAACTGCTGGATAGAGCTTGCGGGAATCTCAGCTGGTTTGTAGAAGGCAGGTCAAATGGTGTTACATTGCTGTTCAGAACTGACAGCTATGTAAACGCAAGAGGCTGGAGTCTCAACTGGTATGGTAGGTTAACAAAAAAAATACCTACCGACTGTACAAAGTGTTTAAAAATTCAAATCTCTATCTTTAACTACTGACATTATTGCAACTATTTTTAACTTAGGTCACTCCCCGACCTCACATGTAAGGAACTGGTGGTGTATTTTTAATCCATTTATATCTTTTTCAGCATTTCCACAGCTTACTTTCCCTTTGAATAGAAGGTATTAGGAAAACCTGGGTTGTGCCTGATCTATTTGACAGTGCTAGCTCTCAATTATATTAACTTTAGGCTATTTTTCTACTGTTTAATTTTAGTCATTCTAGATTCCGAAAACAATGAACTGTTTATTCAAAATGCATCCAGAGTTATCATCTCGCCAGATTATTCACAGATTATCCATATAATCTAAAATTAGTTTTGTTATATAAGCTATCAAGGTCATATAATACATTGATAATGTTTAGCTACTTATGCAATGGTAAACAATATTACTATAAACTGTTCCAGGAGCTGACAACCCTCGAACCACAACCCCAATGACCACTACTACAAAACGTAAGTAAACAGTAAAAAAAATTATGGCTTAAGCAAAAAGGGAGGTTTTGCCTAAAGCATAAAATTTTAAAAACCCCTCTTAGTTCTTTTCCTTCTTGCAATTGTGGAAAGAGTAAATGAGTCATATCACCACTGTTGTGCTAGATTATTTCGTGTCATAAAAATTGTAAATTGAAGCCATTTGCATGAAGCTAAATTATAAAATCAAGTTTACTTCCTTATAGACCGGGTTCGACAGAATACTAATCATGATATCCTTTTGGACCTTCTGTTTTTATAACACTCATAATGTCTTGGCATCAAAGCTGAGTTTTAAATATTTTTATGATTTCTGGATTAGCTTTTCATAGAGCAAAAAAGAGCTAATTTCATAAATTGAAGTGAATGCAAGTGCATTTGGTTATGAGTTGTGTAATTTTCAGTTAAATTCAGTTGTCTAAAAAAGCTTTCTTTTGTGTCTTTGCCATTCAGTAATTTCAAAATGTTATATCAATTATCATATAAAGCCAGACATATTCTACAACGTTGTTTCAACAGCTACTGAATGTGGAGGCAACATGTTTGGGACAAATGGATTAATTACAACTCCCAACTTTCCGCACAGTGACTACCCAAACGATCTTTACTGTGTCTGGAACATACAGGCTCCAGAAAAAAGCAGAATTGGTCTCAACTACACCGAGTTTGATGTAGAACATCATCCAAATTGTGTCTGGGATTATGTTGCCGTAAGAAAACTAATTCTTCAATCTCTTAAAAGGTTGACTTGCAACAGAATTCACATTACAGTTATTTGGAAGCAAAAGATTCACTATGTCTTACTCTGTTGTGTTGTAGGTGCAAGATATGTGGAAATGTGATTACAAGCCCCTAAAAGCTCAAAAACGAACAATTAATCGCCGCCATCACAAAATCACCGTAGATTAGAATCTCTGTAAATGGGACGTAGTTGTACAATATGGCTTCTGCTTACACCCAAACGCAACCTCAATCGTCAAAATATTTTCACAAATATACTTCACGCATTCAATAAAACCATGTATATTGTTCTTATGCGTCCGTTTTATCGTCATTGTAATGCTGTCACTTTCAGCACTGATATCTTATAACTTACCGTAAAATTTTTTTTAATTGTTTAACCCTAGCTTGAAGGAGTACATATCATTGTCTGATAATCATGACAAACCTGTTGGTCACCTGTGATAATCAAAAAGTGCTGCAGAAACTATTTGTGAAGTATTGGGTCACATGATCAAATTACGACTAGACGATTAGACCAAGTCGAAACAAAACTGTAAATTAGCGAGAATCTTTATTTGATACAGGGTCTTCGGTAAAACCCGAAGTGTTTGTTATAAACTAGTACTACAAGAAGTTTTATTTTGAGCCTTTTATTATCCTTTCAATTCATGTGAGAACATCACATGACAAAACAATAAGCAAATGTAATGACTACATCAGAGAAATAAAATGATTCCAATCTAAGGTAGCTTTTTATTTTTGAGCTTTTAATAGTTTGTAATCACATTCCCACATATTTGACACCTACAACACAACAGAGTAACACATGATGAATATTTTGATAATAAATAACTGTAGCGTGAATTTTGTTGCAAGTCAACCTTTAAGGTTCCTCTTTTACTTTTTCATACCCACACCCATGTATAACACAAGTGAGTTGAGCAATGACTTGCTAACTGAATATCTGTTGTTTACTCACAGCTGCAGTGTGTCTTAAAAACCTAAATAACCAGGGTAACACTAGTAGAAAGGGTTATCGTAAATGCAAACAACATATGAGTATCATACAGGCATGTATGAGTTATCATATATGCCTGTTTTTTGCACTGCAGATACTGTTTGTTCCAAATATATTTATTTTGTATACTGCTTGACTAAATATTTCTAATTTCTCTTCAGATTTCGGATTTGGCTAAGAATAAAACTTTCCATGTTCTATGCGGGAATGAATCAAAGTTTCTTCTTGTGAACTCTAATCAAATTCGGATCGTTTTTCGATCAGACTACATCGTTGGTAGTAGAGGATTCTCTGTACGATGGGAAGGTATGCAATTCATAATAATTCATTAGGTAATGCAATTTACAATAATTCAATAGATAATTGAAACATGTAAGCATTTGCCTTACGCAAAAAATTGAATGTGGCACTATAAACTGCAACCAATACATTCACTTGTATATTGACATTCAATATGCAAGGCTTGGAAATAGACCCGGTTTATTTGGAGTTGACAACAGCTTGAAAAACGTTTACTTGCATTAATAATATGTACAATTTGTTTATAGATTTTTTTCAAATATATTAAGTCAAGTACGCAAAACAAGGAGCAATACAAAAAGTTTGATAAATTTGTCGTTGCAAATTTTCTAGCAATCACCTGCGGCTATGACAAAGAGGATGCACAAGGAACACTCAGCTCACCAAATTTTCCTCAGAATTATGCAGAAAATCTTCTCTGTGCATGGAAAGTAACTATACCATCAGGGATTATGGACTTTGATGTTACTCATATGGAAATTGAGGGCGGAATCCCGTGGTGCTTCTTTGACTCACTCTCTGTAGGTCTTTTATACATAAAATAATTTTAAGATAGTTCTAAAATAATGTATCTAGACAAAAAGTAAAGAAAACAAGCTGGTGAAAGTTACGAAGTGACATATTATTGCTAAACATTCATACTTATTTAAGATATACGACACCTACAATGGTACTGAGCTGGCGATACTCTGCGGAGATGAACCAGTGACTGTGATTGGTCAGTCAAACTCGGTGGTGATTGTATTCCGAACAGACAGTAGCGTATCTTACAGCGGTTGGGAGTTGAGCTGGCCATCTGTTGGACTACCTTCACCGACTCCACCCACCACAACTCCTACAGGTTTCTTCTTGCTGTTGACTGTTTAATGTGACATGTGACTATAAGATTTATTTTCCAAAACAAGAGACAATGTGAGACTGATGGACTCAAATGTAGTTTTGTTGCAGATGACAGTTGCATCCATGCTATAGAAGGAACATTTGGCATCCTAACATCTCCAGGCTACCCAGAACGATATCCTAGCTATGCTCATTGTGAATGGAATATTACTGTCCCAGATGGTAGTAGGGTTGGCATCAACATCACTGACATGAGAATCCCTTTGCATGAGAACTGTGAGATGGATTCTCTTCAGGTTAGTATCTGTTGTTGTACTGGAAATTTTAGGACCTTTTCAACGCAAGACACTCTAACTAGTTTGAATTAAACTGCAAAAATACAAACATAATTTTGATTTTTAACTTGTTAGCAGTTTTCTGAACGGTTTTGGTTAGAAATGTACAACATCTTAACTACATATTTGCATCATACGTTTACTAATGAACATTTGTGTTATAGTTCTTTGACCAATCAACTGGTGAGAGAATATCTCAACAATGCGGAGATGGACACAGGTTTGTCATCTCTACTAGCAGATCAGTTAAAATAACATTCAAGTCTTCTTCTGAGTTTGATGAGAAGCGTTCAGCTATGAAGTCACAGTATGGTAAAGAACCTGGGTGGGCTCTCTATTGGAGTGGTAAGTAATGGCTTGTCAGATTAAAAATATGGGTCTTTGCGACTTTCTCAAAAGTCAAAAGTGACAAAACATTGCGATCAAATGTGTTTGCCTCCATTGATAGCTTATGGCTGTGGAGAAGATTTAGGAACAGGAGAAGGCAGCCTTCAGTCACCAAACTATCCTAATCCTTACCCTCACAATCTTCTCTGTTCCTGGAACATAGCACTCCCATTTAGTGACATGATCACAATCAACATTCAGGATGACTTCATGATAGAAGGAGATGGAAACTGGTGCTTCTTTGATTTCTTATCGGTTAGTGTTCCATGATGTACAGAATACCTTTGGCACTGAATATCGTGTTGATTAGAGTATGCCTGTGATTGTTAAGGAAACTTTCTGACTGATCTCTTCCACTATCAGTAGCCAAATATAACATTAACCATCTTGGTAATATCTACTATCAAAAATCTGAAGCCCCATGTTAGTAGTCGGAGCAAGTAGTTTCCACATTTGTGACCTGATGTGTTTAAAGAAGTACACTAACCAATTCTTGTTATAGTTCTATGATGCAAAAAGTGGAATGCTAATCGCTGAACTTTGTGGTGAAGGAGGAAGGCTTTTGCAAAGTCTCCCTAACTCGATAATAATTGTCTTTAAGACAGATGAAGCTGATGCCTACAAAGGATTTTATTTGAGCTGGTACACCGGTGAGTGGTTGGAGTTATTTGAACTATACGACCAATGAATGATGAATGCGATGGACAATTATTGAACGCAGTGAAAGAACAATGTCATTAGAAATCATAGTAAAATAGCTTTTAAACTTTTACATTTGGGTAAAACTACTATTGAATTACTGCATAATTTTACAGGTCAGTTTAATATTTGAACTTAACATTTTTAATGTCGCTGCTGTTAACCATCTGCCTATGCATACATTTTCTGCAATGCTTTTCTCCCTGACAGAGACAACATAATTATACATTATCTAATGACAGCGTATAAAGTTAATGCATACTTTTAGGATACAGAACAACAACACCAGAAATCTCTACTACAACTTTGGTCACTACAACAGGTCAGTTCATCTACTTAAGTTTTATGTTTAAATATAATCAGTATCTACCTCACGGTTCCGAAATATTATACTGAAATCGTAGTTTATTCAAAATGCTGTTAACCTCGATGAAAAAAATGTTCCGGTTTTTGTAAAAAGTGTTAAAATGGTGTCTGGTCAATATCACTTCAAAAAATACAAAAGCTTTTGAACAATTCATGCCTTTTTATGTTTTACTGTAATTTTTTGCAGTAACATAACTTTAACATTTTTTATGGCTCAGTAGCTAAAGAGACAATTCAAATAAATTAACATTTTAAGGAAATACTGTAACAACTGTTGGTGTTGTTTTTAACTTTTAGAAGAAAGTCAGCATTGAGCTTGACTTCTACGTTAAATTTTTCATGAAGATTTTCAAATTTTTAAGTAATTCAATTGTTTCATAGATTATCTGTTGCTGTTACCAAAATATACAATTAGGTAAGTATTACATGTATTTACCTTCTGGACTCAAATTGACAGAATTTTTATACATTTTTATCAATAGTAGAGCCTTGTTGATAATTTCAGAGTTAAATTGTGGAGAGCAACAAAGTGGTCTGGAAGGAATGATCGCTTCACCTAACTACCCACACAGCAACTATTCATTCAATACTGAGTGTGTCTGGACTATTCAAGCGCCAGAAGGAACTAAGATTGGACTCAATTATACAGATTTCGAAGTAGAATACCATCCATACTGTGTATGGGACTATGTTAAGGTTAGTAACCTGAAGTGCTTGTCAATGTTTCACTTTATCCTTAGCAGATACGAAACGGAGAAAGTTATTTTAAAATAATCTTGGACAAAAATGTAGTAAACATGAAGTATCTTTGCAAGTGAGACTATTGCAAATGAATTCTTTGCCAAATATAATTGCTACATATAATTGAACCTTTTAACATTAAAATGGAAGACTACTGCGGTTTTAATTGAATCACATAAAACACTTACCGTAAAACCTCTGTTTGAACGCCATGGTGCTCCAATTTCCAATTATTTGTTTATATTGGCGGTCAAATAGAGGTAGCGTTCAAATAGAGATGGCATTCAAATAGAGGCTGGCGTTGTATTTATCGAATGGCTCATCAGAATTTTGGAAAAATAAAGTTAACCCTTAATACGAATGGAGCGAATGTTGTCTATACTTTACACTCTTCTTTGGGTGGAGCGACATTCACTTTTTTGAATGCAATAAAGCAGCTAACTTACCTCGACCTTGTCAAAAAAGGCTAAATCATTATGCATTGGAAAGCCCAGAATTCTTTCTAACATTTGATATTTATTGCTTTCACTTCTGTCTGTTTAATACTTTCCACAATGTTTTCTGTCCTCAACTCTTTTTATGCACTGCTGAAGTAGTCAATATTAATGTCCAAACATTTATTTCTGCAATGCATAAATTTCTTCAACACAAGAGGAGGTAGTTCAAAAAACTTTTCTCAACGCACACATCCCTATCATCGACATGTTTTTAAACAATGTTTTTATTATGAATGTGTAGGTATCAGATGGAGTGAGCTTGGAAACTTACCATTTGTTCTGTGGAAATGGATCTCGGTTTCTTCTGGTTGACTCTAACCACATCCGCATAATCTTTGTCTCAGATGGTGTCGTAAATGCCAGAGGATTTGCTCTTCACTGGAACGGTTGGTGTCATATATGAGCTTTGATATGGAATAGTCTAGACAAACATATTTATTGCCATAAAACGCTCAATAATTGAATTGGCAGAAAATTAATTACGGTACTTTACAGTTTTCAGTGCCATGTTTAATAATGACAACCTGAACTTAACAAAATATATTTTATAGTTTCATCATAGAATAAAACAGGTTCATGAAAACACACTTTGATATTCCACTTTTTGAACGATTGTTGCGATATGGAAATAGTCTATAATATTTACTTTATGCATTGTAGCGATCAGCTGTGGAAGCAATTTATACTTACCACAAGGTTCTCTCAGCTCACCAAACTTTCCACAAAACTACGCAGACAACCTCTTTTGTGCTTGGAAGGTTACTATTGTATCAGGAATCATAGACCTTGATGTGACTCACATGGAAATTGAAGGCGGAATTCCTTGGTGCTTTTTTGACTCTCTTTCTGTAAGTTTCTACGGGGTTTGCTTTTAGGAAAAGTTATTTGAATAGTATATAAGCTTGTTTAATTTACTGTTAACAGATAAAACATGGAGTCACTAAGATATTCAATCTACAGACAGTTTATCACGTTACAGATATATGACACCTACAATGGTACTGAGCTGGCGATACTCTGTGGAGATGAACCAGTGACTGTGATTGGTCAGTCAAACTCGGTGGTGATTGTATTCAGAACAGACAGTAGCGTATCTTACAGCGGTTGGGAGTTGAGCTGGCCATCTGTTGGACTACCGTCACCGACTCCACCCACCACAACTCCTAAAGGTTTATTTTCGCTGATCACTGTTTCATCTGACATGTACCTTCAAGATTAATTTTCCAAGACAAGAAACAATATGAGACTGTTTTTGATTCAACTGCAACTTTGTTGTAGATGATAGTTGTATCCATGCTATAGAAGGAACATTTGGCATCCTAACATCTCCAGGCTACCCAGAACGATATCCTAGCTATGCTCATTGTGAATGGAATATTACTGTCCCAGATGGTAGTAGGGTTGGCATCAACATCACTGACATGAGAATCCCTTTGCATGAGAACTGTGAGATGGATTCTCTTCAGGTTAGTATCTGTTGTTGTACTGGAAATGTTAGGACCTTTTGAATGCAAGACACTCTAACTAGTTTGAATTAAACTGCAAAAATGCAACATATACTTTTGACTTTTAACTTGTTAGCAGTTTTTTGAACGGTTTCGGTTTGAAATGTACAACATCTGAACTACATATTTGCATCATACGTTTACTAATGAACATTTATGTTATAGTTTTTTGACAAATCAACCGGTGAGAGAATATCTCAACAATGCGGAGATGGACACAGGTTTGTCATCTCTACTAGCAGATCAGTTAGAATAACATTCAACTCTTCTTCTGAGTTTGATAAGAAGCGTTCAGCTATGAAGTCTCAGTATGGTAAAGAACCTGGTTGGACTCTCTATTGGAGTGGTAAGTAATGGTTTGTCAGATTAAAAATATGGGTCTTTGCGATTCTCTCCAAGGTCAAAAGTGGCAGAATATTTCGATCAAATGTGTTTGCCTTCATTGATAGCTTATGGCTGTGGAGAAGATTTAGGAATAGGAGAAGGCAGCCTTCAGTCACCAAACTATCCTAATCCTTACCCTCACAATCTTCTCTGCTCCTGGAACATAGCACTCCCATTTAGTGACATGATCACAATCAACATTCAGGATGACTTCATGGTGGAAGGAGATGGAAACTGGTGCTTCTTTGATTTCTTATCGGTTAGTGTTTCACAATGTACGGAATATCCATGGCACTGAATATCGTGCTGATTAGAGTACGCATGTGATTGTTTTTAAGGAGACTTTCTGACTGATCTCTTCCACTATCAGTAGCCAAATAAAACATTAACCATCTTGGTAATATCTACTAGTAAAGATCTACAGCCCAATGTTAGTAGTCAGAACAAGTAGTCTCCACATTTGTGACCTGATGTGTTTTAATAAGTACACTAACCAATCCTTGTTATAGTTCTACGATGCAAAAAGTGGAATGCTAATCGCTGAGCTTTGTGGTGAAGGAGGAAGGCTTTTGCAAGGTCTCCCTAACTCGATAATAATTGTCTTTAAGACAGATGAAGCTGATGCCTACAAAGGGTTTTATTTGAGCTGGTACACCGGTGAGTGGTTGGAGTTAGTTGAAATATACGACCAATTAATGATGAATGCAATGGACAACTATTGGACATAGTGAAAGTGCAAAGTCATTAGAAGTCATCGTAAAATAACTTTTATATTTGAGTAAAACTATTATCGAATTAAGGCATAATTTTACAGTTCAGTTTAATATTTGGAGTTGAAAGTTTTAATGTTGCTGCTATTAACCATCTGCATATGCACACTTTTTCTGCAATGCTCTTCTAACTGGCAAAAGCAACATAATTATACATTATTTAATGACAGCGTATAAAGTTAATGCATACTTTTAGGATACAGAACAACAACACCAAGATTCTCTACTACAACTTTGGTCACTACAACAGGTCAGTTCATCTAATTAAGTTTTATGTTTAAACATAATCAGTATCTACCTCACGGCTCCGAAACCCTATGCTGAAAACGTATTTTATTCAGAATGCTGTTAATCTAAATGTAGAAAAAAGTTCTCTTTTTTTATAAAGGTGTTAAAATGGCGTCTGGTGACTATCATTCCAAAAGATACAAAAGCTTTTGAACAATACATGCATTTTTTATGTTTTACTGTAGTTTTTCGCAGTAACATAACTGTAACATTTTTATAGCTCAGTAGTTAAAGAGCCAATTCAAATAAATGAACATTTTAGAAAATTACTGTCAAAGCTGTTAGTGTTATTTTTAATTTTTAGGAAAAATTCAGCATTGAGTTTGACTTCTGCGTTAAATTTTACAAAAAGATTTTTAACTTTTTATGTTTGTTTGTTTGTTTATTTTCATCTATAATATAACCACAAAAAATAATATGAAGAGTGTTTCTCACAGTATAAAAAGACAAGAGAAATAGAAAAAAAAGTCAATTACAAGGTAATTCAATTGTTTCATAGATTATCTGTTGCTGTTACCAACATATACAAACATCTGGGTATTATTTACCCTCTTGACTCAAATTGACAGAATTATTATACATTTTTATCAATAGTAGAGCTTTGTCAATGATTTCAGAGTTAGAGTGTGGCGAACAACAAAGTGGTCGGGAAGGAATGATCATTTCACCTAACTACCCACACAGTGACTATCCGTTCAATGCCGAGTGTGTCTGGACCATTCAAGCACCAGAAGGAACTAAGATTGGACTCAACTATACAGATTTCGACGTAGAACACCATCCATTGTGTGTATGGGACTATGTTAAGGTTGGTAACCTTGAGTACTTATCTATGTTTCACTTTATCCTTAGCAGATACGAAACGGAGAAAGTTATTTTAAAATAATCTTGGACAAAAATGTAGTAAACATGAAGTATCTTTGCAAGTGAGACTATTGCAAATGAATTCTTTGCCAAATATAATTGCTACATATAATTGAACCTTTTAACATTAAAATGGAAGACTACTGCGGTTTTAATTGAATCACATAAAACACTTACCGTAAAACCTCTGTTTGAACGCCATGGTGCTCCAATTTCCAATTATTTGTTTATATTGGCGGTCAAATAGAGGTAGCGTTCAAATAGAGATGGCATTCAAATAGAGGCTGGCGTTGTATTTATCGAATGGCTCATCAGAATTTTGGAAAAATAAAGTTAACCCTTAATACGAATGGAGCGAATGTTGTCTATACTTTACACTCTTCTTTGGGTGGAGCGACATTCACTTTTTTGAATGCAATAAAGCAGCTAACTTACCTCGACCTTGTCAAAAAAGGCTAAATCATTATGCATTGGAAAGCCCAGAATTCTTTCTAACATTTGATATTTATTGCTTTCACTTCTGTCTGTTTAATACTTTCCACAATGTTTTCTGTCCTCAACTCTTTTTATGCACTGCTGAAGTAGTCAATATTAATGTCCAAACATTTATTTCTGCAATGCATAAATTTCTTCAACACAAGAGGAGGTAGTTCAAAAAACTTTTCTCAACGCACACATCCCTATCATCGACATGTTTTTAAACAATGTTTTTATTATGAATGTGTAGGTATCAGATGGAGTGAGCTTGGAAACTTACCATTTGTTCTGTGGAAATGGATCTCGGTTTCTTCTGGTTGACTCTAACCACATCCGCATAATCTTTGTCTCAGATGGTGTCGTAAATGCCAGAGGATTTGCTCTTCACTGGAACGGTTGGTGTCATATATGAGCTTTGATATGGAATAGTCTAGACAAACATATTTATTGCCATAAAACGCTCAATAATTGAATTGGCAGAAAATTAATTACGGTACTTTACAGTTTTCAGTGCCATGTTTAATAATGACAACCTGAACTTAACAAAATATATTTTATAGTTTCATCATAGAATAAAACAGGTTCATGAAAACACACTTTGATATTCCACTTTTTGAACGATTGTTGCGATATGGAAATAGTCTATAATATTTACTTTATGCATTGTAGCGATCAGCTGTGGAAGCAATTTATACTTACCACAAGGTTCTCTCAGCTCACCAAACTTTCCACAAAACTACGCAGACAACCTCTTTTGTGCTTGGAAGGTTACTATTGTATCAGGAATCATAGACCTTGATGTGACTCACATGGAAATTGAAGGCGGAATTCCTTGGTGCTTTTTTGACTCTCTTTCTGTAAGTTTCTACGGGGTTTGCTTTTAGGAAAAGTTATTTGAATAGTATATAAGCTTGTTTAATTTACTGTTAACAGATAAAACATGGAGTCACTAAGATATTCAATCTACAGACAGTTTATCACGTTACAGATATATGACACCTACAATGGTACTGAGCTGGCGATACTCTGTGGAGATGAACCAGTGACTGTGATTGGTCAGTCAAACTCGGTGGTGATTGTATTCAGAACAGACAGTAGCGTATCTTACAGCGGTTGGGAGTTGAGCTGGCCATCTGTTGGACTACCGTCACCGACTCCACCCACCACAACTCCTAAAGGTTTATTTTCGCTGATCACTGTTTCATCTGACATGTACCTTCAAGATTAATTTTCCAAGACAAGAAACAATATGAGACTGTTTTTGATTCAACTGCAACTTTGTTGTAGATGATAGTTGTATCCATGCTATAGAAGGAACATTTGGCATCCTAACATCTCCAGGCTACCCAGAACGATATCCTAGCTATGCTCATTGTGAATGGAATATTACTGTCCCAGATGGTAGTAGGGTTGGCATCAACATCACTGACATGAGAATCCCTTTGCATGAGAACTGTGAGATGGATTCTCTTCAGGTTAGTATCTGTTGTTGTACTGGAAATGTTAGGACCTTTTGAATGCAAGACACTCTAACTAGTTTGAATTAAACTGCAAAAATGCAACATATACTTTTGACTTTTAACTTGTTAGCAGTTTTTTGAACGGTTTCGGTTTGAAATGTACAACATCTGAACTACATATTTGCATCATACGTTTACTAATGAACATTTATGTTATAGTTTTTTGACAAATCAACCGGTGAGAGAATATCTCAACAATGCGGAGATGGACACAGGTTTGTCATCTCTACTAGCAGATCAGTTAGAATAACATTCAACTCTTCTTCTGAGTTTGATAAGAAGCGTTCAGCTATGAAGTCTCAGTATGGTAAAGAACCTGGTTGGACTCTCTATTGGAGTGGTAAGTAATGGTTTGTCAGATTAAAAATATGGGTCTTTGCGATTCTCTCCAAGGTCAAAAGTGGCAGAATATTTCGATCAAATGTGTTTGCCTTCATTGATAGCTTATGGCTGTGGAGAAGATTTAGGAATAGGAGAAGGCAGCCTTCAGTCACCAAACTATCCTAATCCTTACCCTCACAATCTTCTCTGCTCCTGGAACATAGCACTCCCATTTAGTGACATGATCACAATCAACATTCAGGATGACTTCATGGTGGAAGGAGATGGAAACTGGTGCTTCTTTGATTTCTTATCGGTTAGTGGTTCACAATGTACGGAATATCCATGGCACTGAATATCGTGCTGATTAGAGTACGCATGTGATTGTTTTTAAGGAGACTTTCTGACTGATCTCTTCCACTATCAGTAGCCAAATAAAACATTAACCATCTTGGTAATATCTACTAGTAAAGATCTACAGCCCAATGTTAGTAGTCAGAACAAGTAGTCTCCACATTTGTGACCTGATGTGTTTTAATAAGTACACTAACCAATCCTTGTTATAGTTCTACGATGCAAAAAGTGGAATGCTAATCGCTGAGCTTTGTGGTGAAGGAGGAAGGCTTTTGCAAGGTCTCCCTAACTCGATAATAATTGTCTTTAAGACAGATGAAGCTGATGCCTACAAAGGGTTTTATTTGAGCTGGTACACCGGTGAGTGGTTGGAGTTAGTTGAAATATACGACCAATTAATGATGAATGCAATGGACAACTATTGGACATAGTGAAAGTGCAAAGTCATTAGAAGTCATCGTAAAATAACTTTTATATTTGAGTAAAACTATTATCGAATTAAGGCATAATTTTACAGTTCAGTTTAATATTTGGAGTTGAAAGTTTTAATGTTGCTGCTATTAACCATCTGCATATGCACACTTTTTCTGCAATGCTCTTCTAACTGGCAAAAGCAACATAATTATACATTATTTAATGACAGCGTATAAAGTTAATGCATACTTTTAGGATACAGAACAACAACACCAAGATTCTCTACTACAACTTTGGTCACTACAACAGGTCAGTTCATCTAATTAAGTTTTATGTTTAAACATAATCAGTATCTACCTCACGGCTCCGAAACCCTATGCTGAAAACGTATTTTATTCAGAATGCTGTTAATCTAAATGTAGAAAAAAGTTCTCTTTTTTTATAAAGGTGTTAAAATGGCGTCTGGTGACTATCATTCCAAAAGATACAAAAGCTTTTGAACAATACATGCATTTTTTATGTTTTACTGTAGTTTTTCGCAGTAACATAACTGTAACATTTTTATAGCTCAGTAGTTAAAGAGCCAATTCAAATAAATGAACATTTTAGAAAATTACTGTCAAAGCTGTTAGTGTTATTTTTAATTTTTAGGAAAAATTCAGCATTGAGTTTGACTTCTGCGTTAAATTTTACAAAAAGATTTTTAACTTTTTATGTTTGTTTGTTTGTTTATTTTCATCTATAATATAACCACAAAAAATAATATGAAGAGTGTTTCTCACAGTATAAAAAGACAAGAGAAATAGAAAAAAAAGTCAATTACAAGGTAATTCAATTGTTTCATAGATTATCTGTTGCTGTTACCAACATATACAAACATCTGGGTATTATTTACCCTCTTGACTCAAATTGACAGAATTATTATACATTTTTATCAATAGTAGAGCTTTGTCAATGATTTCAGAGTTAGAGTGTGGCGAACAACAAAGTGGTCGGGAAGGAATGATCATTTCACCTAACTACCCACACAGTGACTATCCGTTCAATGCCGAGTGTGTCTGGACCATTCAAGCACCAGAAGGAACTAAGATTGGACTCAACTATACAGATTTCGACGTAGAACACCATCCATTGTGTGTATGGGACTATGTTAAGGTTGGTAACCTTGAGTACTTATCTATGTTTCACTTTATCCTTAGCAGATACGAAACGGAGAAAGTTATTTTAAAATAATCTTGGACAAAAATGTAGTAAACATGAAGTATCTTTGCAAGTGAGACTATTGCAAATGAATTCTTTGCCAAATATAATTGCTACATATAATTGAACCTTTTAACATTAAAATGGAAGACTACTGCGGTTTTAATTGAATCACATAAAACACTTACCGTAAAACCTCTGTTTGAACGCCATGGTGCTCCAATTTCCAATTATTTGTTTATATTGGCGGTCAAATAGAGGTAGCGTTCAAATAGAGATGGCATTCAAATAGAGGCTGGCGTTGTATTTATCGAATGGCTCATCAGAATTTTGGAAAAATAAAGTTAACCCTTAATACGAATGGAGCGAATGTTGTCTATACTTTACACTCTTCTTTGGGTGGAGCGACATTCACTTTTTTGAATGCAATAAAGCAGCTAACTTACCTCGACCTTGTCAAAAAAGGCTAAATCATTATGCATTGGAAAGCCCAGAATTCTTTCTAACATTTGATATTTATTGCTTTCACTTCTGTCTGTTTAATACTTTCCACAATGTTTTCTGTCCTCAACTCTTTTTATGCACTGCTGAAGTAGTCAATATTAATGTCCAAACATTTATTTCTGCAATGCATAAATTTCTTCAACACAAGAGGAGGTAGTTCAAAAAACTTTTCTCAACGCACACATCCCTATCATCGACATGTTTTTAAACAATGTTTTTATTATGAATGTGTAGGTATCAGATGGAGTGAGCTTGGAAACTTACCATTTGTTCTGTGGAAATGGATCTCGGTTTCTTCTGGTTGACTCTAACCACATCCGCATAATCTTTGTCTCAGATGGTGTCGTAAATGCCAGAGGATTTGCTCTTCACTGGAACGGTTGGTGTCATATATGAGCTTTGATATGGAATAGTCTAGACAAACATATTTATTGCCATAAAACGCTCAATAATTGAATTGGCAGAAAATTAATTACGGTACTTTACAGTTTTCAGTGCCATGTTTAATAATGACAACCTGAACTTAACAAAATATATTTTATAGTTTCATCATAGAATAAAACAGGTTCATGAAAACACACTTTGATATTCCACTTTTTGAACGATTGTTGCGATATGGAAATAGTCTATAATATTTACTTTATGCATTGTAGCGATCAGCTGTGGAAGCAATTTATACTTACCACAAGGTTCTCTCAGCTCACCAAACTTTCCACAAAACTACGCAGACAACCTCTTTTGTGCTTGGAAGGTTACTATTGTATCAGGAATCATAGACCTTGATGTGACTCACATGGAAATTGAAGGCGGAATTCCTTGGTGCTTTTTTGACTCTCTTTCTGTAAGTTTCTACGGGGTTTGCTTTTAGGAAAAGTTATTTGAATAGTATATAAGCTTGTTTAATTTACTGTTAACAGATAAAACATGGAGTCACTAAGATATTCAATCTACAGACAGTTTATCACGTTACAGATATATGACACCTACAATGGTACTGAGCTGGCGATACTCTGTGGAGATGAACCAGTGACTGTGATTGGTCAGTCAAACTCGGTGGTGATTGTATTCAGAACAGACAGTAGCGTATCTTACAGCGGTTGGGAGTTGAGCTGGCCATCTGTTGGACTACCGTCACCGACTCCACCCACCACAACTCCTAAAGGTTTATTTTCGCTGATCACTGTTTCATCTGACATGTACCTTCAAGATTAATTTTCCAAGACAAGAAACAATATGAGACTGTTTTTGATTCAACTGCAACTTTGTTGTAGATGATAGTTGTATCCATGCTATAGAAGGAACATTTGGCATCCTAACATCTCCAGGCTACCCAGAACGATATCCTAGCTATGCTCATTGTGAATGGAATATTACTGTCCCAGATGGTAGTAGGGTTGGCATCAACATCACTGACATGAGAATCCCTTTGCATGAGAACTGTGAGATGGATTCTCTTCAGGTTAGTATCTGTTGTTGTACTGGAAATGTTAGGACCTTTTGAATGCAAGACACTCTAACTAGTTTGAATTAAACTGCAAAAATGCAACATATACTTTTGACTTTTAACTTGTTAGCAGTTTTTTGAACGGTTTCGGTTTGAAATGTACAACATCTGAACTACATATTTGCATCATACGTTTACTAATGAACATTTATGTTATAGTTTTTTGACAAATCAACCGGTGAGAGAATATCTCAACAATGCGGAGATGGACACAGGTTTGTCATCTCTACTAGCAGATCAGTTAGAATAACATTCAACTCTTCTTCTGAGTTTGATAAGAAGCGTTCAGCTATGAAGTCTCAGTATGGTAAAGAACCTGGTTGGACTCTCTATTGGAGTGGTAAGTAATGGTTTGTCAGATTAAAAATATGGGTCTTTGCGATTCTCTCCAAGGTCAAAAGTGGCAGAATATTTCGATCAAATGTGTTTGCCTTCATTGATAGCTTATGGCTGTGGAGAAGATTTAGGAATAGGAGAAGGCAGCCTTCAGTCACCAAACTATCCTAATCCTTACCCTCACAATCTTCTCTGCTCCTGGAACATAGCACTCCCATTTAGTGACATGATCACAATCAACATTCAGGATGACTTCATGGTGGAAGGAGATGGAAACTGGTGCTTCTTTGATTTCTTATCGGTTAGTGGTTCACAATGTACGGAATATCCATGGCACTGAATATCGTGCTGATTAGAGTACGCATGTGATTGTTTTTAAGGAGACTTTCTGACTGATCTCTTCCACTATCAGTAGCCAAATAAAACATTAACCATCTTGGTAATATCTACTAGTAAAGATCTACAGCCCAATGTTAGTAGTCAGAACAAGTAGTCTCCACATTTGTGACCTGATGTGTTTTAATAAGTACACTAACCAATCCTTGTTATAGTTCTACGATGCAAAAAGTGGAATGCTAATCGCTGAGCTTTGTGGTGAAGGAGGAAGGCTTTTGCAAGGTCTCCCTAACTCGATAATAATTGTCTTTAAGACAGATGAAGCTGATGCCTACAAAGGGTTTTATTTGAGCTGGTACACCGGTGAGTGGTTGGAGTTAGTTGAAATATACGACCAATTAATGATGAATGCAATGGACAACTATTGGACATAGTGAAAGTGCAAAGTCATTAGAAGTCATCGTAAAATAACTTTTATATTTGAGTAAAACTATTATCGAATTAAGGCATAATTTTACAGTTCAGTTTAATATTTGGAGTTGAAAGTTTTAATGTTGCTGCTATTAACCATCTGCATATGCACACTTTTTCTGCAATGCTCTTCTAACTGGCAAAGGCAACATAATTATACATTATTTAATGACAGCGTATAAAGTTAATGCATACTTTTAGGATACAGAACAACAACACCAAGATTCTCTACTACAACTTTGGTCACTACAACAGGTCAGAACATCTAATTAAACTTTATGTTTAAACATAATCAGTATCTACCTCACGGTTCCGAAACCCTATGCTGAAAACGTATTTTATTCAGAATGCTGTTAATCTAAATGTAGAAAAAAGTTCTCTTTTTTTATAAAGGTGTTAAAATGGCGTCTGGTGACTATCATTCCAAAAGATACAAAAGCTTTTGAACAATACATGCATTTTTTATGTTTTACTGTAGTTTTTCGCAGTAACATAACTGTAACATTTTTATAGCTCAGTAGTTAAAGAGCCAATTCAAATAAATGAACATTTTAGAAAATTACTGTCAAAGCTGTTAGTGTTATTTTTAATTTTTAGGAAAAATTCAGCATTGAGTTTGACTTCTGCGTTAAATTTTACAAAAAGATTTTTAACTTTTTATGTTTGTTTGTTTGTTTATTTTCATCTATAATATAACCACAAAAAATAATATGAAGAGTGTTTCTCACAGTATAAAAAGACAAGAGAAATAGAAAAAAAAGTCAATTACAAGGTAATTCAATTGTTTCATAGATTATCTGTTGCTGTTACCAACATATACAAACATCTGGGTATTATTTACCCTCTTGACTCAAATTGACAGAATTATTATACATTTTTATCAATAGTAGAGCTTTGTCAATGATTTCAGAGTTAGAGTGTGGCGAACAACAAAGTGGTCGGGAAGGAATGATCATTTCACCTAACTACCCACACAGTGACTATCCGTTCAATGCCGAGTGTGTCTGGACCATTCAAGCACCAGAAGGAACTAAGATTGGACTCAACTATACAGATTTCGACGTAGAACACCATCCATTGTGTGTATGGGACTATGTTAAGGTTGGTAACCTTGAGTACTTATCTATGTTTCACTTTATCCTCTGCAGATGCGAAACGGAGAAGTTATTTTAAAATAATCTTTGACGAAAATGTAGTAAGCATGAAGTATACACATCCTTATGCTGACTCTTTACTAGTGTGACTATTGCAAATGAATTCTTAGCCAAATATATTTGCTACATATAATTAATTCTTTTAACATTAAGGTAGAAGCGACTACGGCTTTAATCAAATCACGTAAAACACTTATCGTAAAACACTTACCGTAAAACCTATGTTTGAACGCCATGGCGGTCTATTTTCAACTTATTTCTCTATAATGGCAGTCAAATAGAGGTAGCACTCAAATAGAGGTGGCGTTCAAATAGAGGCTGGAGGTGTATTTACCAAATGGCTCATCAGAATTTTGGAAAAATAAGGTTAACACTTTTTACTGGCAAAGCGAATGTTGCCTTTATTATAAACTCTTCTTCAGGAGGAGCGACATTCACTCTTTTGAAAGCAATAAATCTGCTAACTTACCTCGAGCTTTTTAAATATCGTTAAATCATTATGCATTGGGAACTTCAGGAATATTTTTACCATTTGATATTTATTGCTGTTGATTCGGTCTTCTGGCTGTTTAATACCTTCAACAATGTTTTTTCACTTCAAGTCTTTTTCTGCACTGCTGAACTAGTTGATATTAATGTTCAAACAGTTTTTTGCAACGCATAAACTTTTTCAACACAAAAGGAGGTAGTTCAAAAAACTTTTCTCAACACACATCCCTATCACCAACATGTTTTTAAACAAATTTTTTGATCATGAATGTGTAGATATCAGATGGAGTGAGCTTGGAAACGTACCATTTGTTCTGTGGAAATGGATCTCGGTTTCTTCTGGTTGACTCTAACCACATCCGCATAACCTTTGTCTCAGATGGTGTCGTAAATGCCAGAGGATTTGCTCTTCACTGGAACGGTTGGTGTCATATATGAGCTTTGATATGAAATAGTCTAGACAAACATATTTATTGCCATAAAACGCTCAATAATTGAATTGGCAAAAAATTAAATACTGTATTTTACAGTTTGTTTTTCAGTGCTGTGTTTAATAAAAGCAACCTGAACTTAGCCAAATATATTTTATAGTTTCATCATAGAATAAAACAGGTTCATAAACACACTTTAATATTCAAATCTTTGAATGATTGTTGCGATATGGAAGCATTCTATGATATTTACTTTATGCATTTTAGCGATCAGCTGTGGAAACGATCTATACTTACCTCAAGGTTCTCTCAGTTCACCAAACTTTCCACAAAACTACGCGGACAACCTCTTTTGTGCTTGGAAGGTCACTATTGTATCAGGAATCATAGACTTTGATGTGACTCACATGGAAATTGAAGGTGGAATTCCTTGGTGCTTCTTTGACTCTCTTTCTGTAAGTTTCCACAACGTTTGCTTCTAGAATAATCTATTGAAATATTATTTATGCTGGTTTAATTTACTATTAACATATAGAACACATGTAACTTGTAACTTATAAGATATATATAATCTGTAGCCGGGTTAAATACGTTACAGATATATGACACCTACAATGGTACTGAGTTGGCGATACTCTGTGGAGATGAACCAGTGACTGTCATTGGTCAGTCAAACTCGGTGGTGATTGTATTCAGAACAGACAATAGCGTATCTTACAGCGGTTGGGAGTTGAGCTGGCCATCTGTTGGACTACCGTCACCGACTCCACCTACTACCACTCCTAAAGGTTTCTTCTCGCTGTTCACTGTTTCATGTGACATGTAACTTTAAGATTTAATTTTCAAAACAAGATACAATGTGAGACAGATGGACTCAAATGTAGTTTTGTTGCAGATGACCGTTGCATTCATGCTATAGAAGGAACATTTGGCATCCTAACATCTCCAGGCTACCCAGAACGATATCCTAGCTATGCTCATTGTGAATGGAATATTACTGTCCCATTTGGTAGTAGGGTTGGCATCAACATCACTGACATGAGAATCCCTTTGCATGAGAACTGTGAGATGGATTCTATTCAGGTTAGTATCTGTTGTTGTACTGGAAATGTTAGGACCTTTTGAATGCAAGACACTCTAACTAGTTTGAATTAAACTGCAAAAATGCAACATACTTTTGACTTTTATTTTGTTGGCAGTTTTCTGAAAGGTTTTGGTTTGAAATGTACAACATTTGAACTACATATTTGCATCATACGTTTACTAATGAATATTTATATTATAGTTCTTTGACCAATCAACTGGTGAGAGAATATCTCAACAATGCGGAGATGGACACAGGTTTGTCATCTCCACTAGCAGATCAGTTAGAATAACATTCAGCTCTTCTTCTGAGTTTGATGAGAAGCGTTCAGCTATGAAGTCACAGTATGGTAAAGAACCTGGGTGGGCTCTCTATTGGAGTGGTAAGTAATGGCTTGTCAGATTGAAAATATGGGTCTTTGCAATTCTCTCCAAGGTCAAAAGTGATAGAACATTACGATCAAATGGGTTTGCCTCCATTGATAGCTTATGGCTGTGGAGAAGATTTAGGAACAGGAGAAGGCAGCCTTCAGTCACCAAACTATCCAAATCCTTACCCTCACAATCTTCTCTGCTCCTGGAACATAGCTCTCCCATTTAATGACATGATCACAATCAACATTCAGGATGACTTCATGGTGGAAGGAGATGGAAACTGGTGCTTCTTTGATTTCTTATCGGTTAGTGTTCCACAATGTACAGAATATCCATGGCACTGAATATCGTGTTGATTAGAGAATGCATGTGATTGTTTTTAAGGAAACTTTCTGACTGATCTCATCTACTATCAGTACCAAATAAAACATTAAACATCTTTGTAACATCTACTAGTAAAGATCTACAGCCCCATGTTAGTAGTCAGAGCAAGTAGTCTCCACATTTGTGACCTGATGTGTTTAAATGAGTACACTAACCAATCCTTCTTATAGTTCTATGACGCAAAAAGTGGAGTGCTAATCGCTGAACTTTGTGGTGAAGGAGGAAGGATTTTGCAAGGTCTCCCTAACTCAATAATAATTGTCTTTAAGACAGATGAAGCTGATGCCTACAAAGGGTTTTATTTGAGCTGGTACACCGGTGAGTGGTTGGAGTTAGTAGAACTATACGACCAATGAATGATGAATGCAATGGACAACTATTGAACACAGTGAAAGAACAATGTCATTAGAAATCATAGTAAAATAGCTTTTAAACTTTTACATTTGGGTAAAACTACTATTGAATTACTGCATAATTTTACAGGTCAGTTTAATATTTGAACTTAACATTTTTAATGTTGCTGCTGTTAACCATCTGCCTATGCATACATTTTCTGCAATGTTCTTCTCCCTGACAGAGACAACATAATTATACATTATCTAATGACAGCGTATAAAGTTAATCCATACTTTTAGGATACAGAACAACAACACCGGAAATCTCTACTACAACTTTGGTCACTACAACAGGTCGGTTCATCTACTTAAGTTTTATGTTTAAATATAATCAGTATCTACCTCACGGTTCCGAAATATTATACTGAAATCGTAGTTTATTCAAAATGCTGTTAACCTCGATGAAGAAAAAAGTTCCGGTTTTTGTAAAAAGTGTTAAAATGGTGTCTGGTCAATATCACTTCAAAAAATACAAAAGCTTTTGAACAATTCATGCCTTTTTATGTTTTACTGTAATTCTTTGCAGTAACATAACTTTAACATTTTTTATGGCTCAGTAGCTAAAGAGACAATTCAAATAAATTAACGTTTTAAAGAAATACTGTAACAACTGTTGGTGTTATTTTTAACTTTTAGAAGAAAGTCAGCATTGAGCTTGACTTCTACGTTAAATTTTACATGAAGCTTTTCAAATTTTTAGGTAATTCAATTGTTTCATAGATTATCTGTTGCTGTTACCAACATGTACAAACATCTGGGTATTATTTACCTTCTTGACTCAAATTGACAGAACTTTTATACATTTTTATCAATAGTAGAGCCTTGTTGATAATTTCAGAGTTAATTTGTGGAGAGCAACAAAGTGGTCTAGAAGGGATGATCGCTTCACCTAACTACCCACACAGCAACTATTCATTCAATACTGAGTGTGTCTGGACTATTCAAGCGCCAGAAGGAACTAAGATTGGACTCAACTATACAGATTTCGAAGTAGAATACCATCCATACTGTGTATGGGACTATGTTAAGGTTGGTAACCTTGAGTACTTATCTATGTTTCACTCTATCCTCTGCAGATACGAAACAGAGAAAGTTATTTTAAAATAATCTTGGACAAAAATGTAATAAACATGAAGTATACATATCTTTTTGCTAACTCTTTGCTAGTGAGATTATTGCAAATGAATTCATTGCCAAATGCGATTGCTACATATAATCAAATTTTTTAACATTAAGTTGGAAGCCTACTACGGTTTTAATCAAATCACGTAAAACACTTTTTGTAAAACCTCTGTTTGAATGCCATGGTGCTCTATTTTCAAATTATTTTTCTATGGTGGCGGTCAAATAGAAGTAGCGCTCAAATAAAGGTGGCGTTCAAATAGAGGCTGGCGTTGTATTTACCAAATGGCTCATCAGAATTTTGAAAAAATAAAGCTAACCCTTTTTATGAGCAAAGCGAATGTTGCCTATATTATACACTCTCCTTTGAGAGGAGCGACATTCACTCTTTTGAAAGCAATAAATCTGCTAACCTACCTCGAGCTTTTTAAATATTGCTAATCAATATGCATTGGGAAGCTCAGAAATATTTCTACCATTTGATATTTATTGCTGTTAATTCTGTCTTCTGGCTGTTTAATACCCTCCACAATGTTTTCTGACCTCAAGTCTTTTTCTGCACTGCTGA
The DNA here is from genome assembly GCF_963576615.1 of Watersipora subatra. Lineage (NCBI taxonomy): Eukaryota > Metazoa > Bryozoa > Gymnolaemata > Cheilostomatida > Watersiporidae > Watersipora > Watersipora subatra. The sequence continues at coordinate 64,818,963 of NC_088714.1, forward strand.
ACTAGTCAACATTAATGTCCAAACATTTTTTTTGCAACACATAAATCTTTTCCATACAAGAGGAGATAGTTCAAAATACTTTTCTCAACACACACATCCCTATCATCAACATGCTTTCAAACAGTTTTTTATCATGAATGTGTAGATATCAGATGGAGTGAGCTTGGAAACTTACCATTTGTTCTGTGGAAATGGATCTCGGTTTCTTCTGGTTGACTCTAACCACATCCGCATAACCTTTGTCTCAAATGGTGTCATAAATGCCAGAGGATTTGCTCTTCACTGGAACGGTTGGTGTCATATATGAGCTTTGATATGAAATAGTCTAAACAAACATATTTATTGCCATAAAAAAGCTCAATAATTGAGTTGGCAGAAAATTAATTACGGTACTTTACAGTTTTCAGTGCCATGTTTAATAACGACAACATGAACTTAGCCAAATATATTTTATATTTCCATCATAGAATAAAACAGGTTCATAAACACACTTTGATAATCAAATTTTCAAATGATTGTTGAGATATGGAAGCAGTCTATGATATTTACGTACTTTATGCATTGTAGCGATCAGCTGTGGAAGCAATTTAAACTTACCACAAGGTTCTCTCAGCTCACCAAACTTTCCACAAAACTACGCAGACAACCTCTTTTGTGCTTGGAAGGTTACTATTGTATCAGGAATCATAGACCTTGATGTGACTCACATGGAAATTGAAGGTGGAATTCCATGGTGCTTCTTTGACTCCCTTTCTGTAGGTATCTACGGTGTTTGCTTTTAGTATAATTTAATTGAATAGTAAATAAGCTTGTTTATTTTACTATTAACAGATAAAACATGGAGTTACTAAGATATACAATCTACAGACAGTTTATCACGTTACAGATGTATGACACCTACAATGGTACTGAGTTGGCGATACTCTGTGGAGATGAACCAGTGACTGTGATTGGTCAGTCAAACTCGGTGGTGATTGTATTCAGAACAGACAGTAGCGTATCTTACAGCGGTTGGGAGTTGAGCTGGCCATCTGTTGGACTACCGTCACCGACTCCACCCACCACAACTCCTAAAGGTTTATTTTCGCTGATCACTGTTTCATCTGACATGTACCTTCAAGATTAACTTTCCAAGACAAGAGACAATATGAAACTGTTTTTGATTCAACTGCCACTTTGTTGTAGATGATAGTTGCATCCATGCTATAGAAGGAACATTTGGCATCCTAACATCTCCAGGCTACCCAGAACGATATCCTAGCTATGCTCATTGTGAATGGAATATTACTGTCCCAGATGGTAGTAGGGTTGGCATCAACATCACTGACATGAGAATCCCTTTGCATGAGAACTGTGAGATAGATTCTCTTCAGGTTAGTATCTGTTGTTGTACTGGAAATTTTAGGACCTTTTCAACGCAAGACACTTTAACTTGTTTGAATTAAACTGCAAATATGCAACATACTTTTGACTTTTAACTTGTTAGCAGTTTTTTGAACGGTTTCGGTTTGAAATGTACAACATCTGAACTACATATTTGCATCATACGTTTACTAATGAACATGTATGTTATAGTTTTTTGACCAATCAACTGGTGAGAGAATATCTCAACAATGCGGAGATGGACACAGGTTTGTCATCTCCACTAGCAGATCAGTTAGAATAACATTCAACTCTTCTTCTGAGTTTGATAAGAAGCGTTCAGCTATGAAGTCTCAGTATGGTAAAGAAGCTGGTTGGACTCTTTATTGGAGTGGTAAGTAATGACTTGCCAAATTCAAAATTGAATCTATGACTTAAATTGAACTTAAGTCTTTGTGATTCTCTGCAAAGTTAGGAGTGACGCTCTGTAGTCTTGAATCTAAGATTATTTGGTAAGTAATCAAGGCAATTCCACTTGTAGCTTACGGTTGTGGAGAAGACTTGGAAACAGGAGAGGGCAGCCTGCACTCTCCTAACTATCCTGATCCTTATCCAAACAACCTCCTCTGCTCTTGGAACATCGCTGTTTCACCAAATGAAGTCATTCAAATAGACATTCAAAATGATTTCTTTGTAGAAGGGGATGGAACGTGGTGCTTCTTCGACTTTTTATCGGTTTGTTAGTCATGTTCAATGAAGTTGAAGTTATACTAGTGTTATAATCCTTTAAATAACCAAACTTTAAATTTAACAGAATGTAGTTCATTGCCATTATTAATCCAACAAATGGTCTTTGATCCTTTGCTAGTTAATAGCATAGAGATAATTGGGTAATATATGCATATTATACTATCTTTTCTTTGACTGCACAATATTTTATTTGTTTTACAAGCAGTCAAAACTATTCTTTTAAATTGAGATTCAACTTCTAAATACATTTAACAGAAGCATAATTACAGTAAAACATAAGTCATCACCAAAATTAGGATTGTTTATCTGAAGTTTCAATTTTTGAGTGAAACGTTTTTTGAAGTCGAAATAACTTGTACATGTAGTTCTATGACTCGGCAAGTGGAAGGCTGATTTCTGAACACTGTGGCACTGGTGGACGAGTCATTATTGGCCTATCAAATTCAGTAATTGTTGTATTCAAGACTGATGAGGCAGATGCTTACCGAGGTTTCAACATTTCATGGTACAAATGTAAGTGCATTACAAGCATTTGTTTGTTCAACTGGAAAGCTACAATTTACATGTCAAACTAGCCAATGAGTTTCAAGCTAGACACTCATTTCTTAAGATGAAACCTTTCCATTGTTGTTTGACATTAGATCTAACATAGAATAAAACTTTGTCATCAAGTGACTCACCGTAATGTAAGGCGCATGTTAAAGAGTAAGTGAAGCAGGTTTATAAAACTCAAAAATTTAGTTGAATTATTTCAAAAACAAGATAAAACTATTAGCTTAACTCAAGATAAAATAGATGTTTGAAGACCATTCAATGCTTTTGATACACACGGCACTAAGTTGTCAGTTTGATCAGAAGATTTAGCTTTGATCTAGCAGCTTTGATCATGAAAAATTTAAGTAAAAATTCAATTTACTCTCTCAATAAATCGATTTAATCAGATGTACAGATGTTATCACCTCATGACACATATCTGCAAACTTTTTACAGTTTGTTACTGTATCAAAAAGTCGACTACATTGTAAAAATGTTGAACATAGTTCTAGTTACCTTATGAGATTGTTTAATCAAAGTTTTGAATACAATGTTGTGACTTTATCTTCTCGTTATGTTTTACTTCTACCTTGGCTACTTTCTTTTAGATAGGCATGAAATAGTGAAAATATTTGATAAACTAATTTTTACAAAACTATTGAAGGTGTTCAGTTTTGAAAAGTTGCAAAACTGATACTAAATTCCATTTAAATTTAGGAACATTCGAGGAAAGCTTGTTTATCAAAAAGATTAATATTAAAATTTTATGTTCATATATACTTTCAGCAATTCCTCCTAAACCACAAACTACACAATCGACAACTACCGCTACAACGACTCTTAACCAAGCATCTACTACAACAGAATCAACCACAGAAGAAAAAACTACAACCATAACATTAGAACCAACTAGCACTTCCACATTTCCACCTTTAACAACTTCAACTAGTAACACAAAGCCAACCAGGACTACCACAACACTAGACCCAACAACTACTTCTGAAATACCCAAATCATCAACTACTACAACTTCTGAACAACAAACAACAGCAACCATAACACCTAGATCAACAACTTCTACAACAACACCTGAATCAACAACCACTACCACAACACCTGAACTAACAACCACACCACTTGAACCAACCACCACTACAACAAATTTTGAACCAACAACTACTACAACAACTCTTGGACCACCAACCACTGCAACAACTTTTGAACCAACAACTACTGCAACAACTCCTGAACCAACAACCACTACAACGAAACTTGAGCCAACAACCACTACCACAACACCAGAACCAACAACCACTACAACAACTCTTGGCCAACCAGCCACTACTACAACACCAGAACAAACAACCACTACAACAACTCCTGAACTAACAACCACTACCACAGCTCCTGAACCAACAACTGCCACAACAACTGCTGAGCCAACAACCACAACTACAGCTCCTGAACAAGCAACCACTACAACAACTCCTAAACCAACAATCACTACAACAACTCCTGAACTAACAACCACTACCACAACTCCTGAGCCAACAACTACAACTACAGCTCCTGAACAAACAACCACTACAACAACTCCTAAACCAACAACCACTACAACAACTCCTGAACTAATAACGACTACCACAACTCCTGAACCAACAACCACTACCACAACTCCTGAACCAACAACCACTACCACAACTTCTGAACCAACAACCACTACAACAACTCCTGAACCAACAGCCACTACGACAACTTCTGAACCAATAACAACCACAACAACTGCTGAGCCAACAACCACTACAACAACTCCTGAAGCAACAACCACTACAACAACTCCTGAACCAACAACCACTACAACAACTCTTGAACCAACAACAACTACAACAACTCCTAAACCAACAACCACTACAACAACTCCTGAACCAACAACCACTACAACAACTCCTGAACCAACCACCACTACCACAACTTCTGAACCAATAACCACCACAACAACTGCTGAGCCAACAACCACTACAACAACTCCTGAACCAACAACTACTACAACAACTCCTGAACCAACAACCACTACAACAACTCCTGAACCAACAACCACTACAACAACTCCTGAAACAACAACCACTACAACAACTCCTGAACCAACAACCACTACAACAACTCCTGAACCAACCACCACTACAACAACTCCTGAACCAACAACTACTACAACGTCACTTCAAACCACTACTCTTCCAGTTAACCCAATTTTAACGTTTGGTTTGATTCTGCGAATCGACTTTGATCCCACCATATTTAATTGCTCCGATCCTGCCCTGCAAGACAGAAGCAGTCCACAATATGCTTCTCTTCATGTAAGTCTGACAAGTGTTAAGAGACCTAATGGTTGGTGAAATCGTTGCATAAACTTGCTAATTTAAAAATTCATAAGAGATAAAACGGCTAAATATAAAATTCATAATCTGAATAAGAGATAAAATCCCTAATTGTAGTCGTTGGTAATAAATCCTAGCGTACTAATCTGCATGTGTCTGAGTCTGATAGTCTGTTAGTCTGCTAGTCGGTTAGTCTTATGCATCTACGCAGACAAACAAACATGAGTCTTTCCTGCTTCTATTTTAATAAACTCCACTTTGTCATTGTGTGTGCATGTGTGTGTGTGTGTGTGCATGTGTGTGCGTGCATGGGGTGTGCATGCATGCGTGCTTTCTAGTCGTTGTAAACGCCATGCAATTCTACATTCTTTGGCTGATTTCGTCCAAGCTTCACACGCATATGTTGTATAATTTTATAAAGGTTGTCAAAAAATACTTGGTTTCAAAACTCTGTCTGGTTCCTACAAACCAGACCTATCGCCCACAATACGTGTATTGTGGGCGATAGGTCTTTTACAATTCTATTAACTATTACTTATTATTTTACTATTTTCTAAACTTTTTAAAAGCGTAAGAAGAGTCTGAAAGACACATAGGAACTCTGCAATGTAAAGAATTTAGCCATAATTTGATGGTTTTTCTATTTATTAAACATTTAATTAATGGGCAAATATATCTGATATTACAGGTTGAAATCTGTACTGCTATCATAACCAATGTAGGAAGCGTAATGTTCTGCGCTGATTTTGGAATATCATGCGGAAGTGTTGTTATAAATACAACTGTATCAGTAGAACAAGATCCTACCAATCCAAATGACCCAGCTCCTACAAGCCCAGAAGAGTTTGTTTCTCAAATAGCTAAAATGAACAGCTCGGAAATAGGTAAGTATTATGCTTACTTGTTAGTGCTTGCAGATGTGCAAGATTGTCTGTTTCAAATGCACATTTGTTTATGATATGCAACTAGTGCAGCAACACAGTGAAAACGTGATTTCAGAACTTCAGAAAAACCTAACCTACTAATAATAGTTGTAAATATTTTCAAATATTCTCACAGCACTACGAAACCTAACTTTGCATAACATACTTCATGTGTGCTACAGCAGTGCATTCAGTTTTCTTGTGCTCTCATCTGCAGTGTTAGCTGAACCACCCACAGCTTATGACATTGATGAGTGTGCGGGGATCAACATGTGCAGTCCAAATGCAGAATGCACTAACACTGTTGGTGGATACAACTGCACTTGCACCTCAGGTTAGTGACCTACAATTACCATGCATAACGTTTTAATCAGTGGTTAATGTTAGATAATGCAGTCATTATTTTTTTCTGTTGCAGATTATCCTCTCGATTTGTCACCTTCATCCTTCATGCCTGGCCTTGTTTGTGCCAAGTCATGCGATGGAGTTGTCTGTCCTAAAGAGGGAGAGATATGTGTTCCTCAGGCTAACTCTGAGCCCACTTGTCAATGCCCTGGTAAACTATAATTTTTGTAGAGATAGTATTTGCCGTTAATGGTAGCAGCTGTTGCATGTGCAGTTTTCTCACTAAGCTAATTTGTAAGTCTCCATCATGCTCCCCCTCTCCCACTCATAAAAAATAAGCAATCTATCGTTTTTTGACGTCATCAAGTCGTTTGCGCATGTGCACGTTCACGAAAAAGCCACCATTTTTGTAAAAAACGATCGTTTTTCTTTAATTTATTTGTACTTTTAAGTGTTGTTTTGATACTATAATAAAAAATTGCAAACAAAAACATCGTTTTCAAATTATCATTGCAAAAGCTTCGTGTTTCTAACGAAAAAAAAGTCTATAAAGATGGCCAACAACGATAAAATGACGTCACGAAAAAACGAAGGATAATTAGCAATACCTAAGAAAGCTTTATTTTAAGTTGTATGTAGACTAGTAATATTTGTTGTTGGGTTACATGAAAAAATAGTACCTGCTTGCTCCTGATTTATTTGTCGTAGATATGGTCTTTTTATATTCTTGCAAATGTTTTTGGTAAGTAGAATTAATAGTTACAGAGATTTACACTGAATATAAATGAAATATACTCTGTTGAGCCTGCCTATGAATATATGCATGCCAATCACATCATGCCTAACAAAAACAGGCTAAAATGCTCATAGATTTCTACACTTTTGCAGATGGTATCATATGTGATGTGAATGAATGCAAAGATGCTTCACTCAATGATTGCAGCCCCAATGCTATCTGCTCAAATATTCTTGACTCCTATAACTGCACATGTAGCGCAGGTAAGTTTTGCTGCAGTTTATCAGAATCACAGGAACTTTTTTTAGGGAAAATTCCTTGTTTTGAGGTTATTTGTGAGAGATCACAGCTGAGAGATCTTTAAAATTTGCTGCCTTTATTTATTGACTCGAATTGTGCGTGGTCATTGCATGTTTTAAGGATTTGGAAAACATTGAAATTTGCCTGGTGCAGCTAATATGTTTGTTTTAGAAATTATTTCTGCGAAAAGATTGAAACAATCAAATTGATCTCAAGCTGTAATTAAACACTACTCTAAGTTTTTAAATACCGGTAGTTTGTGCCATATGTAGTTATTGACTATGTTGTATAGCAGAGTCGCCATTTCTTGTTGTTATTGTAGACTACTCAGTCGATCTCTCTCCAAGAGAAGGAGAATATGGGAAAGTCTGTGCTATTTCCTGCAGCAACAAACTCTGCTCTAGTGGACAGCAATGCTTTGAAAGAGCTGAAGATGAACCAGAGTGTATTTGTCCAGGTAATTCTTCAAGTAGCATTCATCACCAAAATGTTAGCAACAACAAATAGCAGATATGCCTAAAACTTATATCTGCAACTGCAAGCAGTCGATAAAACACGAGGGAGGGGGGTTAAATTACTTTGTCTGAAGTGAAACTATCTATATCAAAAGATTAAGTAGTAAAATGTATTAAATGCACTTTTGGACCAAGTTGATCTCATATATACAAGCTTTCAATTGAAAATTCAGTTTACATATATATTACAATCTAGCTATGAGTAAAGTAGCTCAAAATATTTCAAAAATTGCCATCCTGGTATTTAGAGCAGATTTTCAATAATTTCAGAGGCTTTCAAATTTAAAGCTTTTTGAAAATTATGTTTGGGTTTATGTCTGCTATAGTTGTCAAAGTTGAGCTGGTTATTATTAAACAGGAACAGGTTTTCGCTGTAAGCAAACCCTGTCTAATTTCAGCTAAACTGTCTACATTTACTATCTGTCATCTAAACAGGAATAGGTTCCCGCTGTAAGCAAACCTTGTCTAATTTCAGCTAAACTGTCTACATCTACTATCTATTATCTAAACAGGAACAGGTTTCCGCTGTAAGCAAACCCTGTCTAATTTCAGCTAAACTGTCTACATCTACTATCTATCATCTAAACAGGAATAGATTTCTGCTGTAAGCAGACCCTGTCTAATTTCAGCTAAACTGTCTACATCTACTATCTATCATCTAAACAGGAATAGGTTTCTGCTGTAAGCAGACCCTGTCTAATTTCAGCTAAACTGTCTACATTTACTATTTGTCATCTAAACAGAAACAGGTTTCCGCTGTAAGCAAACCCTGTCTAATTTCAGCTAAACTGTCTACATATACTATCTGTCATCTAAACAGGAACAGGTTTTCGCTGTAAGCAAACCCTGTCTAATTTCAGCTAAACTGTCTACATTTACTATCTGTCATCTAAACAGGAATAGGTTTCCGCTGTAAGCAAACCTTGTCTAATTTCAGCTAAACTGTCTACATCTACTATCTATTATCTAAACAGGAACAGGTTTCCGCTGTAAGCAAACCCTGTCTAATTTCAGCTAAACTGTCTACATCTACTATCTATCATCTAAACAGGAATAGATTTCTGCTGTAAGCAGACCCTGTCTAATTTCAGCTAAACTGTCTACATCTACTATCTATCATTTAAACAGGAATAGGTTTCTGCTGTAAGCAGACCCTGTCTAATTTCAGCTAAACTGTCTACATTTACTATTTGTCATCTAAACAGAAACAGGTTTCCGCTGTAAGCAAACCCTGTCTAATTTCAACTAAACTGTCTACATTTACTATCTATCATCTAAACAGGAACAGGTTTCCGCTGTAAGCAAACCCTGTTTAATTTCAGCTAAACTGCTTACATCTACTATCTATCATCTAAACAGGAATAGGTTTCTGCTGTAAGCAAACCCTGTCTAATTTCAGCTAAACTGTCTACATTTACTATCTATCATCTAAACAGGAACAGGTTTCCGCTGTAAGCAAACCCTGTCTAATTTCAGCTAAACTGCTTACATCTACTATCTATCATCTAAACAGGAATAGGTTTCTGCTGTAAGCAAACCCTGTCTAATTTCAGCTAAACTGTCTACATTTACTATCTATCATCTAAACAGGAACAGGTTTCCGCTGTAAGCAGACCCTGTCTAATTTCAGCTAAACTGTCTACATCTACTATTTGTCATCTAAACAGGAACAGGTTTCCGCTGTAAGCAAACCCTGTCTAATTTCAGCTAAACTGTCTACATATACTATCTGTCATCTAAACAGGAACAGGTTTCCGCTGTAAGCAAACCCTATCTAATTTCAGCTAAACTGCTTACATCTACTATCTATCATCTAAACAGGAATAGGTTTCTGCTGTAAGCAAACCCTGTCTAATTTCAGCTAAACTGTCTACATTTACTGTCTATCATCTAAACAGGAACAGGTTTCCGCTGTAAGCAGACCCTGTCTATTTTCAGCTGAACTGCTTACATCTACTATCTATCATCTATACAGGAACAAGTTTCCGCTGTAAGCAAACTCTGTCTAATTTCAGCTAAACTGTCTACATCTACTATCTATCATCTAAACAGGAACAGGTTTCCGCTGTAAGCAAACCCTGTCTAATTTCAGCTAAACTGCCTACATCTACTATCCATCATCTATACAGGAACAAGTTTCCGCTGTAAGCAAACTCTGTCTAATTTCAGCTAAACTGCCTACATCTACTATCTATCATCTATACAGGAACAAGTTTCCGCTGTAAGCAAACTCTGTCTAATTTCAGCTAAACTGCCTACATCTACTATCCATCATCTATACAGGAACAGGTTTCCGCTGTAAGCAAACCCTGTCTAATTTCAGCTAAACTGCTTACATCTACTATCTATCATCTAAACAGGAATAGGTTTCTGATGTAAGCAAACCCTGTCTAATTTCAGCTAAACTGTCTACATCTACTATCTATCATCTAAAAAAACTCTACAGTAGAAAGTAATTATTTCTTTTGAATAACAGTGATTGAGCATATTTAAGTCTTCTTAGTCTAGTATCCAAAAGGCGACCACTAAAAAGGAGAGTTGGATGCTGTCCCGTCGTACAGGAATAAAAACCTTTGAGCAAAAAGAAAAGTGCTAAAAAGTGCATGCTTTCTTAGAGCCATTTAATTCTGTCTTTAGTTGTATTTGTCAAGTGTTTTACTTTAGAATTTGTCTGAGTTGACAAAGTATTAAGTAAAGTGATGAAATTTCTACCTTTATTAAGACATCAACTCATGAAGTCTTACAATTCAACGATAAAGCCTGTTACAATTTATGAAAAACCTACTGTTTAATTGCTTAAACCATTTGTATTGTGCACTATGCATGCTATATACCTGCTGCTAAAGTGTCAAGTAAGGGCCTATATAGTTTGAGTTCAAATTTATGTGTTGCTGTTGTAGAAGGAAAAACGTGCGGAAACTGGGTGTTTGGGGTGATAGGCGCCATATTATTCCTTATCCTGGCTGGTATCGTTGTCACTATGGCAGTGATACTTTTCAAAAGAAGGCAGCCTAAACCAGCAATGTACAATGAAAAGGTACAAGTTCCTCGACCTATATACATGGACAGAAATGTCAGTGGCAGAGCTCCAATGCCGCATGATGCCTTTGATTCTCGACGTCACTACTATAATGAGAGAGTCGCTCCACCAGCAGTCTATATTCCATAGAACAGACATGTGTTACAATAGAATTTGTATAAAACTGGATTTATTTTTGCCGTAGTTGAACATACGCTATCAGCTATTACTGAGAACTTTAAACATTTCTTCGAATCAGCTCAGGGTTTTACTATGGTTTCTTAACCTTATATAATTTTGCAACTTTACGTCAATATTTTTATAAATAAATATTTTCACACATCGCTATGGTAATGAATAAATGAGCGAATAGCTTGCAAAATTCTTAATTAATCTTGTCATGAAAAACCAAAATTTTATTGATAATTTTTTATGGATCACTTTGTCAATCACCTTTCAACGTAACAGGAAGTTATGGATAACTTTAAAAATGTATTGATGTTGAGTATGAAATGATAATCTTAAAAGCTTCTGTTTAAAAGATGACGCTTGAGATTTTACTGCTAGAGATGACTAAAGATTTGATTAGATTGCCCAGTTTGAAAATTGTTGATTCATTGGGTTTAATATCTTTAATGAAACAAGTTACAACAAGTTTGTGCAAGAGGGTCACTATTGGCTCCAAAGTGGCAGGAGCCCATTTTTAGTACACTCTTCATGCGACAGGATTGACAAGTAGATCAGACCAACACAGTTTCTACAAAATCTGAACTAGAATTAGTGCAGCTGACAGTTCCCACTACTTTACTATGATGGTAGTCTAAAACGGTCAGCACACTAGTGAATGTGAAAGTAACACAAACTTACAAGAATAACGAATAAGAACAGAGATTCTCAGTGCAGCTAGTTCACCTATATGGTTTCAGGGTTTATAGTATTGTAATAATAGCAGCTTCATGGTTTTAAAAGCTATCTCGTTGTGCTTTCTGAAAGCTTTCTGCAAACAGCCAGAAAACTAGCAAGCGTACAAAACACATAGATGTGAAATACCACTACGTTCGTGAGGCGATTGAAGCTGGTGATGTCTGTACCGAGTTTTGTTCGACAAATGATAATATCGCTGACATATTCACAAAGCCGTTGCCACGTGATCGATTTGTCAAATTTAGAGACATGTTGGGTTTGAGTTAATTAATTGTCTGACCACTGAACACAAGACTGTTATATTTTTGTCTTTTCGTTGATTACGATCATTGTATTTTTTGTGTGTCACGAACTGGCTGTTGGTGCAACCATGTAACTGAGTGGGAGTATTGTAATAATAGCAGCTTCATGGTTTTAAAAGCTATCTCGTTGTGCTTTCTGAAAGCTTTCTGCCTTTTGTTACAATAGCCTTTTCATAATACCTTCTCTTTTGTTCACAACTGTCAAGATGAACACAGCTAATCAAGTTTCTGTCAATAAACCGAATGTTCAAAGTATCTAAACAACAGGTTATGGGCCCAGTCAACCCATTAAATATTATCAAAGAACTATGGATGAGAAAGGCTGGACTATAGATAAGCTGAACACTGATAACTATGCCACATGGAAGTTCAAACTAAGCTAAGGAGTTATTTCATAGTTCATAGAGTTTTATTCATAGCTAAGGACTTATTTGGATATGTGGATGGAACCATTACTCTAGAAGATGATGCTAACACTGCCGCTAAAGCCGAGTACAAAAAGAAGTCAAGCAAAGCTTTTTCCCACATGGTGCTTTCTGTGAGTGATAGTCTTATTTATCTCATCAGTGAATGTGAGGATCCAGGAGTTGCGTGGAACAAGCTCAGAGCTCACTTTGAACGTGATACACTGGCGAATAAATTATTTTTCAAGAAACGGTACTTTAGGACGGTTATGAGTGAATGTTCATCAATTGAAGACCACCTACGTCACATGAAAGCTATCACTGATAAACTTGTGGCTATTAAGGCTAATATTAATGAGGAAGACCAGGTGGTGACTCTACTTGGAAGCCTCCCGGAAAGCTATTCAACGGTAGTGACTGCACTCGAGGCTCGCGGTGACGATATAACTTTACAGTTCGCCACACAAACACTGCTTAATGAAGAACAAAAAAGGGAACAAAAAGCACTGACTCCAGCCAGCGATTCTGGTGGTGTGAGGTCTAAAGCGAACTCTGACACTGCTCTACTGTCATCAAGTAACCGCTTTAAACATAGTCAGCAACAATCCAAAGGCTGCTATATCTGTGGGTCTTTAAAACATTATCAAAACGGTTGTCCTAAAACAACTATAATCAGAGCCATGAATTGTAAAATGTTATCATGGATATTACAACAGTAACTCAAATCCACACCAGGCCAAAATATCTACATACGATGATAATAGCAAAGATGATGAATTGGCATTTACTGTATTGGAGACAGATGTTGACTCTCAAAAATGGCTGATTGACAGCGGTGCTACCAGTCACATGGCGAAAAAATAAAGCTGTATTTTGTGATTATTTTAAGCTAGATTCACCTGAGTATGTTGTTGTTGCCAATGGGTCTCAAGTTCAAGTAGCCAGAAAAGGTATTGTTCAGCTGCAAATAAAGATTCATGGAAATAAAACTAGACGTGCTACACTTTACAATGTACTACCCATACCTGACCTACACGGAAATCTATTTTCTGTAAAAGCGGCTACACAAAAATGATATATAGTACAGTTTGGACATTCGAGATGCTGGATTAAGAAAAAAAGAAAGATGTTGATAGCATCAGGATCTGTAGTAAACAGACTATATTATCTTGATGTCGAGTTTGCTATTCATACTGCTAATGCTGCCGCATCCTCCTCCCTACTGTGGCATCAACATCTCGCTCATGTAAACGTAAGTAGCCTCAAAAACATGAATCATTGGTGTGAAAATGGTTGTAATGTTACCGGCGAAATAGGTGTCTGTGAAGCTTGCGTGAAAGGTAAAATGTCTCGACGTCCATTTCAAACTGACCGCATTAAATCAAGTAGGGTTCTTGAATTGGTACATACGGATGTGTGTGGCCCTATGCAGAATGAATCTAGGTGGTAGCAAGTATTTTGTTTCATTTATTGATGATTTTAGTAGGCATGTGCAGATATATTTTTTACGTGACAAATCTAGCGTGTTCCAGGCGTTTAGAACTTACGAATCATTAGTGACAAATCAAACTGGTCAGACTATAGGTACACTTAGAAGCGATGGTGGTGGAGAATATACATCTAATGAGTTTGAGAGTTACCTTTAAGCCCAAGGTATACATCACCAAGTCACCACTCGCTATTCTCCACAACAAAACGGCTGTGCTGAGAGATTTAATCGTACTGTTTGTGAGGCCGCTCGCTCGTTAATTTCTGAATCTCACCTTCCAAAGTCATTCTGGGCAGAGGCAATATCGACCGTGGTATACATTCGTAATCGCCTCCCCACACGAGCACTTGAATGGAATACAACTCCTTATGAAAAATGGAACAACAGAAAACCTGATCTTGGACACGTGAAAATTTTTGGATGTTTAGCCTATGCTCACATACCCGATCAGCTGAGACGTAAACTCGATGAGAAAGCAGAATCAATGGTGTTTGTGGGGTATAGCCTTAGGTCTAAAGCCTACAGACTCTACGATCCGATCACTAAAAAAATTAAGGTAAGACGTGATGTCACCTTTGATGAAACCAAGCTCGGTTTACCAAATCAGTCGTCAAAGCCAAGTGTAGACAACTGTGAAGCAATGAATATTGACCTATCAAAAAATGAAAAGGCTTCTCCAACACCGACGGTTACACATAGGCGATCACCACGTTCCACTCAACCCATTGTTCGGTTTGGTATTGACGATTTCACAAACCTTGGTCACTCTGCTCACTCAGCAATCAACATTGTGGAGCCTCTTAGTTTGTCGCAAGCACAGGCTAGCACAAATCGTGATGCCTGGATCAAAGCCAGCAATGATGAGTATCAATCACTGATCTACAATGGTACATAGGAACTAGTTGATCTTCCGCCCGAGTGCAAAGCAATTGGCTCTAAGAGGGTTTTCAAGGCTAAACACTCGTCTGATGGGTCTATAAGTAGATTCAAAGCTCGACTTGTGGCAAAGGGATATGCACAAAAGGCTGGGGTGGATTACAATGAAACATACGCCCCCGTGATTCACAGAACATCTCTGCGAGCACTCTTATCGGATGCTGTTGAGAGAGATATGATGATACACCAAATGGATGTACAAACGGCTTTTTTGAATGGAAAACTGTCAGAAGATGTACAGGTGTATATGGAACAGCCAAAGTGTTTTGTTGTGCCGGGTAAAGAAAATTTAGCCTGCAAACTTAATCGCTCGCTGTATGGACTTAAACAGTCGCCTAAATGTTGGAACATGGTATTAGATGAATTTCTTAAATCATTAGGTTTCATGCAGTCCTCCGCTGACAACTGTGTGTATATTCACTGGAAAAATTACCAGAAAGTGATGATTGGTGTCTACGTAGATGACTTGTGTATAATGTCAGACACTGGTGCTCAGATGACCAAATTAAAATCGGCTCTCTCATCTCGTTTCAAAATGACGGATCTCGGACCGCTTCATCATTGTCTGGGATTACTTATTGAGAGAGGAGAAAAGTCTATGCATCTAAGTCAGAAGCCTTACATTCAACAAATAATTCAAAAGTTCAACATGAAAAACTGTAAGCCTGTCGCAACTCCGGCAGCATATGATGTAAAGCTGAGTCACAAGGATGGAAGCAAATTAGCAGATCCCAATCTCTATCAATCAATGGTAGGAAGTCTACTATATGCTGCCGTATCTACTCGTCCAGATATTGCTGAAGCAGTGGGAGCTTTAGCCAAGTTCAACGCTTGCCCCACCCAGACTCACTTGACCGCAGCCAAACAAATAATATGCTACCTGAAGGGCACCAAGGATTTATGCCTGAATTTTAGAAAGCAAGGTAAACCAATGGTTGGATACACAGATGCAAATTATGCGAGCGACGCTGACCGGCACTCGAAATTGGGTGCAGTCTTCATTAATGCTGGTTGTCCAATCAGCTGGTCCAGCAAGCGTCAGTCAGTCGTTGCTCTCTCTACTACCGAATCAGAATATATTGCGTTGTTTGATGATGTTGTTGAGTGCATGTGGTTACGTCAGCTATTCTCAGATATTGGAACCACGCAACATAATTCTAAAATCATCTTTGTAGATAATCAATCAGCTGCAGCGATCGCAAACAGCCAGAAAACTAGCAAGCGTACAAAACACATAGATGTAAAATACCACTACGTTCGTGAGGCGATTGAAGCTGGTGATGTCTGTACCGAGTTTTGTTCGACAAATGATAATATCGCTGACATATTCACGAAGCCGTTGCCACGTGATCGATTTGTCAAATTTAGAGACATGTTGGGTTTGAGTTAATTAATTGTCTGACCACTGAACACAAGACTGTTATATTTTTGTCTTTTCGTTGATTACGATCATTGTAGTTTTTTTGTGTCACGAACTGGCTGTTGGTGCAACTATGTAACTGAGTGGGAGTATTGTAATAATAGCAGCTTTATGGTTTTAAAAGCTATCTTGTTGTGCTTTCTGAAAGCTTTCTGCCTTTTGTTACAATAGCCTTTTCATAATACCTTCTCTTTTGTTCACAACTGTCAAGATGAACACAGCTAATCAAGTTTCTGTCAATAAACTGAATGTTCAAAGTATCTAAACAACATATAGAACTTTATATGAGACATCTTGACGGTGAAGTTTTGACTGCCAAGACTTGACCATCAAGAATTGACCATCAAGACTTGAACGCAAAAACTTGACAATCAAAACTTGACCGTCAAGACTTGAATGTCAAGACGGGACCGTTAAGACTTTACCATCAATACTTGACCGCCAAAACTTGACCGTCCAAATTTGACTGTCCATACATTACAATCAAGACTTGACTGTCAAGATAGAGAAGGTGGTAGCCTATCTATTCAGTGAGTAAGCAACAAACAATGATTATTTTCAACAAATTGCAAACATAATGCCGTAAAAAAATCACCCTTAATTACACACTTTTGTAATAACACTTACACTCTTCCATATGCACACAAATAGTCTGTCACTCTCACCTTGGATATATTTGAACTGACACAGTAATCATAACAATAATTGCAGCCATATGCAAGAGCAAAAATATGCAGATTCATAAGGAATCAAACAATCAAATAGATATAACAGGTATACACTTAGTGAACTCACACATATACACTCGGGACACTCACACATATACACTCAGTGCACTCACACATATACACTCAGTGCACTAACACATATACACTCAGTGCACTCACACATATACACTCGGTGCACTCACACATATACACTCAGTGCACTCACACATATACACTCAGTACAATCACACATATACACTCAGTGTACTCACACATATACACTCAGTGCACTAACACATATACACTCAGTACACTCACACTTATACACTCAGTACACTCACACATATACACTCAGTACACTCACACATATACACTCAGTACACTCACACATATACACTCAGTACACTCACACATATACACTCAGTGTACTCTCACATACCCACTCAGTGCACTCACATATATACACTCAGTGTACTCACACATATACACTCAGTGTACTCTCACATATACATTCAGTACACTCATACATATACTCACTCAGTGTTCTTGCACATTTACACTCAGAGTACTCACTCACACACTACAAACTCACAGCAAAATTTTATGATCAAGAACTGTTTTATCAGAGAGTGTTTTGAACATCTGAATTCATTGATATGAAACATCAATCGGTCCAAAAACTAAATCAACGCACAACTATGTCATGGTTAAACATTTAATCAGGAGTGTCTCACAATGAGCCAAACTAAAGAAATAAGAACACTGTATTATAGGTCTGAGACAACCAACATTGTATGATTTGAAACTGTTTTACCCAATTATTGTAAGTGATTTATTTTAATCCATGGATGTTTATAGTCTAGGCTTTAGTTAATAACAAGAGACTGCCAAAGTCAGCAGAAGCCGGCTGAAGTCAGCAGGGGTCAAAGGCAGTAAACTAGAGGCTGCTCATAACTAATAATGGTAGGCACTGTATAAAATCAAACTTTAAGCCTCTTTGATCTAGTTTTTAAATATGGTAGTCAGAACAAGTAAACCATGATTCCTTGTAGATCCTTTATGCTGTTCACTAAAAATTGTTTACAGTATACAATGATAAACGCTCACCAAGGGCAGCGTATAAGAGACAATTAAATGCTGACTATGGTTAGTCGGTCAAAGTCAGCAAACTGACTTTGACCGACTTACCATAGTCGGTAAAAGTTTGTTTTGGCTGGAAAACTTTAAAACAGATGATATTTATTGAAAATGCGAAATTTCAATGACAGAAAACCTATATTATATAAAGGCTAATCTAGCCAATGGTTGGTGCTAATTGCACAAGTCTAAAAATATAAGAAGTAACACAAAAGCAGAGTGATACCTAAAAAGTGAGTAAAATATGGAATTCGCATGATTCCTGATTTACGCATGCTCATATATGTTTGCCTAGTCATTATGACATATGTCAGCCAACCGCCATATCTATAGCTCTCAGACGATTGGGCGTTGCGAAACTTCCTAGGCAGTAAGCGAATAAGTAAAATAAGCAAATAATATTTATGCTATGCAGTGAAATAGTATGTGCTAAAAAATTAGAATAACAATCCGACGTGTCAGGCTACCAAGAGTCCAGAATTATGTTTCCTAATTATATCAAAAATGTTTATATAAAAGGGTATGAGTGGTTCTGCAAGAGATGTATAATAC
Organism: Watersipora subatra; assembly: GCF_963576615.1. NCBI lineage: Eukaryota > Metazoa > Bryozoa > Gymnolaemata > Cheilostomatida > Watersiporidae > Watersipora > Watersipora subatra. The sequence goes on from NC_088714.1 coordinate 64,837,693, forward strand.
TTTTTCAACAGGATTGATAGATATTAATATAAAAGTGGAATAAAATTATGGGTTCCTTTGTCTCAGAATGATACGGTCTTGATGGGCTGTGTAACCAATGATATACAGCCCCCCAAGGATAGGCAACGGCTATCATATGGGAGGGGTTTAATGATTGTGCTCTGTTAGGATTGTGCTAGCCTGGGTTTCGGAGCAAACACAACTCTCGCGATGCGGTCGCGTTGCCTTGTTAGGTTTCGGAAAATATGACTTGTTGTTATCATGTCATTAGCTCATTCAGTCAGTAGGCCCCGCGGTTCACAATAGCTAACCTTGAATTTATACAATATAGGGGTAACACCTAACTAAACAAATGGATTCATGGAAAATAAAACTTTTCAAATTATTTACTTTTACTAATTTTGAACTTAGTAGGCGTCGTAGTATATGCTTAAAGTTAAATATAATTTACCAAAAATCACCCGAACAACAGCCTTTTTTTCCCTAGTTTTTGATTACTATTTTTCCAATCCTAATATAAAATGACAAAGTCTTTCATTGATGTCACATTGTTTGACCTGGCCAATAAGATGGGACAGCAGGAAAAGCTGTGGATTATAGTTTTCATACTCAAAATCTAAATATAAAACCAAATTTGGGCTATTTTACGATTGCGTCTATTAATATCGTGAATGCTTGTGAATGGCAACGGACTGATCATAACGGCGACAATATTGGGCAACTATATTTATTTGACAACAAGATGAAATCAACAGATCAGTAAAATAACCACTTTAGTTCATAATATTTGTAAATTTACAAGGGGCTTTACAAGGGGCTTTATTCAGAATATTTGTTTGTTCGGGTGCCATGTTTGGGTTCATCCCATCAGAGCTCAATCATTAAGCCCTGCCCACATGATGCCCTTCGCCTATTCTTGTGGGGGCTATATATCAGTGGTGTAACCAAAGATTACAAAAGCTGGGCGCTTCACACAATTCTCACAGGGCACCAACTGGTATTTCTTCCTATCAAATTTCAGTGGAGCCATCCAATCAGTAATTTTGTGTATGGCGCTGAGAACTCCTACCAGCATGAGCATAAAGCCTAGTTCCCATACCGATTGCGTGACTCTGGCGGTAACATGCGCAGTAAAACGCTGGCGACGCTAGGCTCCACGGCATCTGTTCACTTAAAAGCCACATCGTTAATAATATCGTAATCATAATTGCGTAATCAAATAAAATGTTCTTTCCGTTTCTATAATGGTGACCTTTAATTGTACAGTGCATTTCGGAAAGGTTTTGCCTGCGGCCGTTTGCGAAATTTGAACAGCGCTAAACTATTGCGATGCCCCAGCAACTATCGGCGGTCCTCGGCGCGCATGTTCCAATTTCACCGCTAATAGCCTGCGGTGCTGTCGCCGGTGCTTTGCGACGTATATGGGAACCAGGCTTAACTTGTACTGTTTTGTCCACATCCAGGTTAGGGCCCGTGCACGCTATCACTCAAATCCACGACTAGCAATGCAATAACCCGCAATGACGGAATGCGATGACATAATTTTGCAATTAGCGGCCAACGCGATTGTTGCTAGCGACGATGCGATGGTCTTTCAACATGTTGAGCTTTAATACCGATGATAGCAACTTTCTGCATCTTGATTGGCTGTTTGTGGATGGCATCGGATCCAATTTCAATAGTTGTGAAGATTGATACCCAGGCCCGTATTCCCTGGGGCGGCTGGGCGGCTGAGCCGTTCCAACTTTTTAGCGGTTGTCGGCGGCTAAGTACTAAAAATTACGTTCTAAGCTCATTCACTTGGAATTTCTAGTTGGAAATTCCAAAACAGGATGGAAATTCCAATAACTAATCTATTAGCTACTAGCGTTCTACTATTATACTGTCTCCGTGGTGATCTCGCCAAATGAGTGATCTTGTAAGACTTTGTTAAGACTTGCAAACTGAACTTTATTGCTTATAGTTGAGGGTGTGGAGAAGACCCCAAACTTGCGTTTTCACTAATTTGCAGGCTTACTAATCTAGTATTGGTTTTGCCTGCCAGTAAGTAATGCAGTGAGTGAGAGATCCTTTTCTGCATTGAAGTGAATCAAAACATCAACGAGGAGCACTATGGAGCAGGCTCGGCTAAATAATCTTCTAATATTACACATAATTTATTATATAAAGATGTTGAAATAGATAAAGAATCAGTTGTGAAAGATTTCTGTTATCGACACATTGACAGAACTAGAGCTATTGCAATAAAACTGTAATAGCTCTTGTTCTGTCAATGTCCCTTACAGAAATCTGTAGTGTCATGAGTCTTATATTGCTCTTTGAATAAATAAAACGTTTTGCCTACTATGAACCATAAACAATATATTTATGTAGATTTTGATGCTTACAATTGATTGCATTTATGTGTACTTTGAGGGTTGTTGATGCTTTAAAGGTCCAGAGCTTCGGGGCCACGCCTCGAACCCTGTTTGGGGCTTACACCGCCCCCAAACCCCTAGATGTCCCTGACTAGTCGCCTAACATTTTCAGCCCCAACTTGCAACCAGGGAATACAGGCTTGGCCTCACATGTAATGAAGATAGTTAAATGATTCATGGAAATTTAAATAATTTATGTATGTTTGATTTTTTTAAATGAGTGGTGTTCATAAGACAGATAAAAATTTCTTCGGTAATTCCTTTGATCTAAAACCAGCTTCATTTGCGATCTGTTTAAGAGGTTTCATAAATTTATTATTAATAAAAGGTGATCTCTCAATCAATACTAAATCTCTCAATCAATACTAAATCTCTCAATCAATACTAAACTGTTAAATATAATAAAGTGCAGTATGGATGCTGCCAAAGCCTTTTATTTTTCTGTCACAATGAAGGAAGTTTTAAATGTGCCAACATCCACGCAATCACAAAATTGTGTCTAAGCGATTAATGAAATTGCTAAAGCTTTGATCAATGTGTAACTCATACCATTCAACTGGTTATACTCCTACTCTAACCATCCGAGATAATTTGCCTTTTAAATGTGGCAATAATTCATTTTTGCACAAAAATGCAAACAGACTCAAAGATGATGTCCAATAGAATCTATAAAAAATCTCTAGTAAGTCTATAAAGCAAATATTCATTCTATGATGTTCATTATGATATACCATGACAATTAATTTTTATACGTAGGCTGATTTTGGAAATGACTTTAGTACGTCTAAGTAGGCCCTTGCTATATTATTGCAATGCATCAATATCTCAATAGTCTATGCTATGTTATTACATTGCATCGGCATCGCATTCTTATCCCCTAGGTTACAATAATTCTTGAATCTTACATAAAGTTTGCAATCAAGTCATTTTATTAACAAATCAGAAACTTTCATAGTTGAGTTACTCAAAGTGCCAAATATAAAGACTATTATTAAAATTTCTCCTCACTAATTCAACCCAACTCCTCCTAACTTTCTTAGACTCATCTCTCTTAACTTTCACTAATCAACAACAACCAGCTTCGGATTGCTTCTATCACTCTACACTTGGTGGCGCTTTATCAGGATTTTATTTTCACTGAGCCGTAGAATATATTTAACAAGGAGTAGGGCACATTTGTTAATTACCTAATAGTTCAGACCACCACATCTGAAGATCTGAAGCTAAATTAAATAAACTTAAAGATTGCTGTTAACCAGTGCCTCCTATTAGTAATTATGATCAGCTGCCAGTAGACTCTAACTCATTTCGACTCTCACTGACTTTCAATGACTCCCAAAGACTTCCACCAACTCTCGTCGACTCCCAAAACCTCCACTTACTCCAGTTGACTTCCAAAGACCCCCACTGACTTTTGTCGACTACTTTTGTTGAGTACTGTCTTGCCAATAAGCACATGTTTATATATATAAAAATAAAAAAGCATTACAATCTTTCATGAAAAGTTTTTCTGCTCATACAGTGTTTCCTGTTTCAAAATTTGTATATAATAGTGATTGATTGTGAGGCGCTTGGTAGATGCTCTACAAATATTTTGTTGTGTGTTTGATTCAAATCTAATCGCTGATTAAAGTTACATATCGCTGAATTCAGAAATTTAACAACGTTTTCTATCACTGTTATGCTTACATCTTTATTCGGTATCAAGTTGTTAATTTCTTTAATAATATTGTTGCGAAAGTCGACCAATCCCCATCTGGGCCAGACATCTGAGGGTTCTTGAACAAGCAGTGTCTACATCAGCCAATTTGGAAACAGCATTTTTGCTCTCGATCTCTGAACAATTTCATGGGAGTTATCAAGCTGATATTTTTCATTCACACTAGGATGAGTTTGGACTAGTGCTGCACGATAAAACGATATAATTCGATGTGACGATATATTTCAGTGGATGACTTTATATTTGGCCAGTTTTCAAATCGATATGAATAACGAAGCCGATGTTTTATCAAAATATCGGCTTATTTAATTTTGCAAAACTGAAGTTGTCTATTCTCCTTATTGTGAAGAGGGGACAACTCCTGTTTTTTAGCTGATGTTAGCCAATATCTTCTCATACCGTTCATGTTAAAGCCTAACACTATATATCGAAAGAAGACAACTCCAATGTTTGATATTTTTCGGTATTCAATATACAGTAGTTAGAGACCAAATAATCAAGTGTACATGCAAATATATCGTGCAGCACTAGTTTGGACCGACAGTGGGTCATTTTGCTACTTGTATATGCTGTTTGGTAGGATTATTTTAGCTGATATAATTTTAGTGAGTCAAAACGTGCATTTTGTTGACTGTTTCCTTATAAGGTTGACTGTTTCTTGTGGACATTATTGACAAGTTTACCAATAATTTATTATCGTGATTTGCTCAGTTTATCATTAAAATAGCAGTTGTTCTCTTATGACATTGGACTGTTTTTCATGGATGTCATGAACAAGTTTACCAATTATCTTGAACTACCCAGTTTGGCACTAAAATGCAAAGAATGATCTTTAAAATTTGGGATAACTATAGGTAAGATGATCTTATGCTAACAGCATCTAGTTTAAATGTTATAGCAATGGCATAATAAATGCTTCAATTATTATCTTGTTGCTATCAACAGAATTATTACTCACGTTCGAAGCTCATGGCAAAAACATCGCAGAAATGTGAAAACCAATATGGTGTTCCCTTTAAATGAAAGTGCTTTCATTGACTACTCAAATTGTAAATCAATCTAGAATCATCAACCAATTGCAAGCAGCCTGATACAATTTCTTTCTAGACAAAATCAATCTTGGACTCATTTGTTTTTTTACACGAGGGCATCATTGGTCAGTAGCCAAATGTGTTCAGAATATCGGCATGAAAGCGGCTCGATTGAACGCAGTTTTAATTAAACAAGCGGATGATTCTGGTAGAGAGGTAAAGGGCCACTATGAATCCTTTTCATTTCAATGAATAAAAAATACTTCGTAGAGTAGGGAGCAAAAGCAAAACTCTGCTAATGGTATATAATCCCAAGTTAAAACAAGAAATACATTGTATGTTTTACAGCACCTATGTCTAGCCAACATCTACATTAACAACAACCTCAGATATGTAATCATTCGACTGTATGGTCAAATTTATGGAGGAGTACAGCCCTATATTAATATACTGCTTGATGTATTCTCACAAACCAATCGGTTTAACATCAACAGCTAATCGTAAGTTACTAATATAAGCCTGACTTACAAATTAAAGTAAAAACTTGCTATTTTTCTTGTATCCCAATCTTATTACACTATGTAAATGAATAGAAACACACTGGATGAGGCTTAAAATACGGTATATATGGTAGTATCAATGTTTCCCCAGCTAAATCTCAGGCTGGCTTTCCTTGAGCCCCTAATAAAGATCAACAAATGACCTAAGATACACTCGACTGCTTAATGGTAATGAATCGTCCTGATTGTTATGGCATGTGAAGCAAGACACCGCGTAGGTGTGTTCTACTAGGGCAATCTTGGATTGATAACTACAAGGTTAAGCTGGGAAGTGTAAGATAAAGCAAGACATTAGAGTCAACTGAAGTGCTTGTAAACTTCGGAATACAAACCAGGTTAGTAGAATGTTTAATAACTCTTTTCTTCAAAAGTTCTCTTTCTGTCCTGTTTAACTTCCTCTGTTATTATTAGCCCATATGTATGTAAATACCTACTAAATATGTTGAAAGTTAGTTTGTAATGAATGTCAGTTAGTATTAATGTTTGAGAATATGTGAAATATTTTTAAAGTGTCAAGTTTCAGGTTTGTTTGGCAGAAATAATAGGTTCCTATTTTGGATGTTTAGTTCTGATGTTAGCAAATGTTTGGGAAACTAACAGACTTTTAGTATTTGTCATTGAATCTGTTGAAACTTCAAGAACTCAATTGATTTATTTTTTAGTCTGACTTGAATGTAAAAAAACTTACTATTGGAAATAGAAAATGCTAATCTGTTGCCAGTGTATAAACTAACAGAATGTTTATGTACAGTTTCATTGCTTGATATGCAGCCTACTGTTAGGATTTTAGTAGTGTAACTAACCTATAGGAACTAGACAACCAATTAAACTACATTTTCTTCACTAATGCTTTAATTTATGACTCTTCAGGCACTCTTGTATTTGATAGAGTTAAGTTCTTACACTGAATATTATTCTAAACTCTGTTTCGTATTTTAGGTTGGTCTATTATAATGGAATCAAGTGATGATGAAGAGACTCAGATGTTATCTGCCAATGTACCTGACATGAAAGACAGTCTATCTGATAAAAATTCTAATAAAAGATATGGAATGCTATTATTTTTGTTGTTTCTACAATGTTTATCCCGAGGGTCAGATACATTAATCTACCCATTCTATCCAGAGGTAGCAAGGGTCAAAGGTGTGACTATGGCTTACATTGGAATCGTCTACTCTGCCTATGACTTTGCCAGATTTATCTCCGCTCCATTTTTTGGCACAATTGTAAGTCAACCTTTATTTAATCTTAAAGAAGTCTATAGTACATATTTACTATGCAGGTCTATTAATCAGAACTATTTTGGATACAAAAAAAATTACATAAAGTAAAAAGTAAGATAATTATCTACAAAGAGGCTGCAGTAACTACATGTATTACAGATTTACCTTGTATCTTTTCAGTTCAAAAGTAGTATAGCTTTTGGGTTTCATTTAGGTTTTGAGTTTTAAAATTAGAGCAAACAGTCATTTTTTCTACAAGCTAGACTGTAGTATATTTTAATATAATAAGTTTTTATGAAAGGTCAAACTAACATTAGCTCATGCATAATTCTATTCGAGTTTAACTGTTTGTATCACGTTGACACAACACTCATATTTTCATGGGTATCATTAGATTTCAAGCTAAAATTAACTAATTATAACTATACCTTTCAAACAAAAGACCTTAAGCAGACCTGCACTCATGTTAAATACTACTTGCTTAGGTCTTAGTTATTCAATAAGTTGAAGGGTATAATAATCATGTCTACTCAATGCAGTTAGAATATAAATACATGTACATTCCCAATAGAGAGAAGAGACAAATCTAACTATTGGGCTTTTGTTTATCATATTCCATAATTAGTATTACTATTTAGAATTAAACCAATTAAGTCAGTTTCTACATTTCGTTTGCTGGACTTAAATATTTTTTCTTTACGAACATAAACTAGTGATTTGCTACTTTGATTAACTTCATATCAAAACATTGTTTTTTTAGATTTAGCAACATTTACTAAATTATTTGACTTGTTGAATTTTTTTAGTTTTAAGTACATGTAGCTACAAATAAAATAAATGGTGTGTCTAAATACACTTGATCTCAAAATCCAAAGAGTAAAATTTATTTGCTGTTTTAGCTAACGAAATGGCCACCTAAAAGTATGTGTATGGTCGGAACTCTTATATCGGGAAGTAGTCCAATACTCTTTGGGTAAGTTCAAATACCTGTAATAAGATTTAAACAACAAATTATAAAATGTAGCAGTTTTATCATCAAAAGCTTTACCAAGTTATCTCTTTTATTTATTAACTTAAAAAAGGTAATCATAATAATAATAATCTTATAATTTCTTTGACCATAAAACATTTCCCTCATAATATAAAGTTTGAAAGTTACAGTTGTTTGTCAACGTTTGAAAACCTTTAAAGTTGTTTATTTTTTTAAAAATTTATTTAAACTGCACAAAACACCTTTCTCATAATATGAAGTCATGTTATATATGTTTACTAAGTTATCTTTTTTATCTATTAGCCTAAATAAGGTAATCATGATAATAACATCAATATTCATGTTATAAATGTTAATAACTCTGCTGTCATCAGCTGCCGTTCTTACTTTAGGTTTCTGTGAAATATATAATAACAGCGCAGATAAATTTAACTTCAAATTTGTAAATAAACCGTAAATAAATTTAAACTTCAAATGTAAATAACTCTGCTGTGATCAGCTGCCGTTCTTACTTAGGTCTCTTTGAAGTCTATAGAAACGGATCAAATAAATTTTACCTCAAATTTTGCTGCAAGCAGCTAGTTATACACTTAAATTAGAATTCTTGAAAAGTTTTTACATCTTGATTAAAAAGTGGCAATATCTGTGCTGTGTGGTGAAAAATGAAAAAAATACTTATTTTAGATATGTCGGAGTAATTTCAAGTGGATGGTGCTTCCTAGCCTTATGTACCATACTACGAGTCTTTGCAGGAGTGGGCTCTGCAATGGTAACCATTTCAACTACAAGTATACTACTAAAAGCTTCAGGATTCCAGTCTACCACTATCATAGTATGTATATTGCTAACACAGCACTATTTTTATACACTTCTGTATCTCAATACATGATGTAAGTGGTTTTCAAAGTCTTTAAATATTTATTTATCAAGATAGTCATATAATAATACATATGTCAACCTTGATAACCCACTTCTACACCTTTCAGTTGGAACCATCTCAGTTATTTATATTCAACTATACATCAGATAGTGTGTAGTGAGAGAAATTATCATTCAAAAATATTGCTTCGAATTTATTTAGCTTAAAAATACCTGTGTATTAGTTTGGTTAAATATACTGATTATTGATGTTACACTTGTTTAGTACATTTCATTGTACTTAAGTAAATTGGATTGTAAAATTTGATAATTAATGAACACTAAGGGTTTCTATCATAGCATGTATCTAACCTGAGTTTGTAATAAGTTTTCTTAATGCTATAGAATATTTTTAAACTCTATTTCCTGTTTACAGGGTATAGTAGAAATAGGAAATGGTTTGGCTTTTGCCTTTGGTACAGCACTAGGAGGCACATTATATGAGGTAAAATTTAATTTCTTACTTATTAATGCATTGCTTGAGAATAAACCTCAGCAAGGCGGGTTACAGGACCAAGTATTGCAGCAGCTTTTAATTTGAAATCTTATATTCATAGACATAACTAGAGAGTTAGCCTTAACAACTCTAGAAATCTTATATTCATAGACATAACTAGAGAGTTAACCTTAACAACTCTAGAAATCTTATATTCATAGACATAACTAGAGAGTTAGCCTTAACAACTCTAGAAATCTTATATTCATAGACATAACTAGAGAGTTAGCCTTAACAACTCTAGGATTCTATCTATGCAGAGAAATGAAACATTTTCAACTTGATAAACATTTGTCTGATTTCCTCTGGCTGAGGACTGTGAATTTAAACTGTTAAGATGTGCAGTAGTTAATATAACCTTAGGGAATTCCGGCTCTATTGCTTTTTCACACACTGCTGATAAACTTCTAGAATACAATGTAATTTTTGAATGCAACTTTTCCATAGCGTTATTGTTCTTACTTAGTATTTGTAACTTTACATTATAAGTAGTCTGATTACACTGTTTTACACACTCAGTCTTCAATCACTTAATTCATATTGGCTACTTGATACTATTTTGTTGTCAACTTTTACCTGTCTCAGTTTGTAGGCTATGTTACAACATTTTGGGTCTCTGGTGGAGCTTTGGTCATCTCAACTCTGCTCGTCGCAGTTTTCATTCCAGCTGTTGGTAAGTCTGTGAGGAAAGCTACATTATCAGAGAGAGATGATAAAACTATAAAGTTGCTTAATAGACATTGCGTAACAGTAAAGACAGCATTACCTAGATACTTATTCTAGCAGTAAATTTTTATTGGTAGACTACTTGGTGCATATTCTTAAAACAATAAATATTTACTACGTAAATTCTTCTATTCAGTTTTTATTTAAGCATATAGATGATATTTTAACACTCTTTCTTTAACATCATTTGGTAACTATCTACTAATTCAATTGCCTCCTTCAATTAAGTGTGTCATTAATAAATGCAATTAGATACTTAACACTAATCAACTAGAATCATAGGATACATTATTTTACCTACAGTGACAATAGAAGCAGGTGCTTGATATGTCAAGAGTTATCAGTTAATAGAACAATTGTTATGATTATAGCAACAAATCTTTGAAATAAATTTTAACCACACTTTATTCTCCAAATATAATTGAAACTTTTAAGCACAGTTTCAATGTCTAAGGGCATTCTTTAAGAGGATTGTATTACAATTTATGGTAAACTCTTATTCTCTGTAGTCTGAGGATTTAAAATCACAAGTCACTCAAAAAGGCTGTATGATCAATAGTTAATCACTGACAGGTACAAACTGCTATGACAAGTTTTCACAGGTACTGACCGGTGCTAATATCAACTAACCAACTAGTTACTTAAGCTATTAACATGTATTAGCAGGTGCTACCTATGCTAGTATTCAATAAGAAGAAATATAATGAACTAACCTATTACTATCAGAGACTGACTAGTTCTAACAGGTAGTAACAAGTACTAACAGGTGCTAACAAGTGATAAGCTCTGAAATTCCATAAATAATGATTTCTATTTCAGTGGAAGAAGAAAAGAAATCCCAGCAAGGATTGTTTCAACTACTGACCATACCCGGATGTGTGCTGTTATGTTTGACTTATATTCTAACAAAAATGCAAGGCACGTGTCGAAACATTGGTCTTACAGAGTTGTACATAGAAGAGGTGAGTATTCCACCTCATGGTAAAACTGACCTAGCCATTCATTCTATAATCTTGTAGTTTCTGTACAAAGACATACAAAATAGTGAGGACTGTCGAGATTGTTAATATTGATTACCAACATAAGATTCATCCTTGATATTACAAACTAATAGGATAATCAATAAATATTGTGTTTTCCTTTAAAAGTTAATAGTGGAGTTATTTATTAGGTGCTTGGTATCTCTTTAAGCTGAGAGCAAAATTACAATAATTTTACATAGCGTGAAAAACTGAGTAACACCGTTTGATACAATAGCTGCTCTAGCTTTTTAGCTAAGGTTTGCTGTTTGTTGAAAATAAACTTCAGGAAATACCAAGAATGCAAATGACTAATGACAATATTTTGGCACGCCATTTTTAAATGATAGCAGATACCCTAATAGGTAAAGGTAATAATATTACCTTTACCATCACACTATATTATAGTGTGATGGTATTTATATTCTACTGATTAGCTGAGGATTCTGGGAATTCTAAAAATCATTTCCTATGGACATGTTGGCTATTGTTATATAAACAATTTGAAGGTGACCTTGATTGATGGACACCACTGAGAGTGTAACATACATGTAATAGGAACTGTTTACTGGAAGGTTTCTGTAGTGTAACTATCTGAAGCCAACCATGTTAAACAGAAACTGTTATATGCTATTGCCTTTTTCTTTATCAAGTAGCTTTTTGGGATAAATGTATGTAATTTTGGTTCCTAATCATTTTGGAAAGAAAATAGTTCCGGTGGACAACAGAAACAGCAAGTCTCATTACTTACATCATTATGATGTCATTCACATGGTTGGTAACAGACAAAGAGTCTGCTAGTTGGTACAATTCCAAGCACTCCATATGACAATAGTAATAGAATGTGATCAATTATAACTATTGGATGAGTGAGTGACTACATGTTTCAGGAATCATTTAAGTTCAATGCGTAAATATTTTTTGCTCTGTCAAACAAAACAACAGCGCCTAGTTTTGTAGTCACATATACATTCCATGTCGTGATAAGTAGTTATGTCTCTCTAGCCAATCTTAGCTGTATTCATCTGTAACTGCTGGCAATGCCAGTGTGTCTGGCAATGTGTCTCGTCATTCACTCTAGAAAATCTTTCCTAAGGCTAAACCTAGAATAGAATCCAGGTTATGAGCAGTTGGCAACATGGCCTGTCGCCCACTCGACGGGGACAACTCTGCAAAAAACAACAGCTTGTCAAGACAGGCTATTGGCAACACTACTGCACTATTTGAAATTTTGTAGAAGAGAAAGAACATTTAAAGGTTTTATAAAAACTTATTTTTACAACTGATCAAAAAAATTATCATCCGTTGATAACTAAGTAACTAAAAGGTATCAAAAATGTTGCACTGAATGGTTGGAGTGAAAAAACGGCTCACAACAGCCACTCATGAAACTCCTCACATAGCGGCGAGATAATGGAATGTTTGTTACGACTGAATACTTAATATATCTATAGTAGTTCGTTCATTGTAGCCGGTTTAACACCTGAACACCAAACCTGAACACTTTGTTACCTTCATTTTTCAAGGCATTTTTCCAAGCCTGTGAATCATCCAAGGCTTGAAATATGGGCATTTACATGTACTTATTTGCCTAGTATGTTAACAACAAGCAACAAGCAATAATAAGCACCTATAAATCGGTTTCTGCTAAAATTCTATAACTCTAAGTTCCTACCTAGCTCACATGCCTCTTATTCCCCTTTAAATACTTTACTTCTGTCCCAACAAGCCTGTATAATTTAATCTGAGTTTACACAAATTTATTTTTAGCTCGGAAGTAATCCAGCTGTTCTTGGACTCCTATATGTCATCTGGACAGTTGTTTACATCGGTTCTTGTGCCATAGCTACAAGGTTACTGAATAAGGTAAGATCTGTACCTTCTGTAAATAATGGAACATATAGAGTAACAGTTTTCAGTCTAACAACTGTATATTCTGCTGATAATTTTTTCTCATATAAAGAAGTTGTAGACAACAGCATATATACAATAGGCTACAAATTACAGACTATATATATAGAGTATAGATAATAAAATATAGTCTTAAAACTAAAGATTATAGACTATAGACTGTAGGCTTCAAACTAAAAACTATAGAAAACAGACTGTGAACCCTAAACTATAACTATAGGCTATTAGCTGTCCCATATAAACTATAGGCTGTCAACTGTTGGCAAGTTATGTAGATTAAGGACTATTGATATTTAGGAGTGCGGATAGTTAACTATAGACTTGACTACCACACAAAGAAAACAAACTGGTAAAGTACTGGTGGTAGATTATAGATAACAGATTACCGACTCTAGACTAGATGACAGATGGTAAACTATGAACTATGGACAGTAAACTATAGACCATAGACTATGAGCTGTACAGATCTTAGACAACACATGTTGCTTGGCAGTTTATGGATGGCAGATGGCAGGTGGGACACCCCAGATCATGAATACTGGATGATGCATGATCTAGTTACTTGTTTACAGTAATTACTTCAAGTCAACTTTGTATTTGTTTATTCTTTGAAAATCCCATCACTGTACAATTTTGATTAATAAAACAAGCAATTTAACCATTTTATCTCAAGTAAGTATTGTGTATAACAGAGTGTAAAATACTGCAAAGTACAAAAAAACTTTTTTTAGCTGTTTACTGTTGAGTAGCTTAATTTTATTTAGCTTTAACATGTTACAAAAAGGTTGTGCAATATTTGCTTTGAATAAATCTTCTTATATACACTAATGGTTTGTTATACAGTTTCCACAGAACAACTACCTTGCTTTGGTAATTTCCTGGATTTGGACAGGTGTCACGGTTCTACTAATAGCTCCTTCACCTTTGTTAGACTTCATCTTTCATGGTAAAAAGTAAGTAAACTTTATATTTACTCGAACCGTTTCAAGATTAACTTGGAGAATTTTGATCGAGAGAAGGTGCTAATATGGTAAGATTTCTAGATTTTTATATATTTGTTACTTTGTTGCATTCATTGTTGTGCATACGTACTATAGTACATTTGTGTAAAGTATGTAACTTTTGATGTGTCTGTTGCCTGTGCATCTATCTCTGTTTCATTGCAGGTACTTTTGGCTCACCACAATTGATATGGCATTTGTGTACATTCCATTATCTGTTCTCTACATAACACCTTTTCAAGCAGCTCTAAATCTTGCAGAGTAAGTATTATCTATTTCTGTCAAAGAACTGATGTTTAAAGTGGTCACCAGATAAAGCAATGATCTGATTGGCTGCTGATGTGAACAATTGACTTACCTCATTTAGAGAAATTAAGTTCTATAATGTGTTGAAGCAGTTTTAGGTATAAATCATTGACAATATGAATGCAGCCATAGATGCCATTGTCAATTACATATATAGGTTCCCACCTACTGGTACAATCTTTTATTTAAATGGCACCACAGCAATACCGCTCTAGTTTTGTACAGACACAGAGTTACCAGTTATTATTAGCATGAGTCACAACTTAATTTTATCTGACAATAAATATAAGACATTCTTTTGGTATTATAGTAAGACAATAAGCTAGCTCAAAGCATGATCTTAATGTTCATTTCTGTTTCGGTGCTAGACACTCTGGCTGATCTATTCTATAGACACTCTGGCTGATCTACTCTATAGACACTCTGGCTGATCTACTCTATAGACACTCTGGCTGATCTAATCTATAGACACTCTGGCTGATCTACTCTATAGACACTCTGGCTGATCTATTCTATAGACACTCTGGCTGATCTACTCTATAGTGCTAGACACTCTGGCTGATCTACTCTATAGACACTCTGGCTGATCTATTCTATAGACACTCTGGCTGATCTACTCTATAGACACTCTGGCTGATCTACTCTATAGACACTCTGGCTGATCTATTCTATAGACACTCTGGCTGATCTACTCTATAGACACTCTGGCTGATCTATTCTATAGACACTCTGGCTGATCTACTCTATAGTGCTAGACACTCTGGCTGATCTACTCTATAGACACTCTGGCTGATTTACTCTATAGACACTCTGGCTGATCTATTCTATAGACACTCTGGCTGATCTACTCTATAGACACTCTGGCTGATCTATTCTATAGACACTCTGGCTGATCTACTCTATAGACACTCTGGCTGATCTATTCTATAGACACTCTGGCTGATCTATTCTATAGACACTCTGGCTGATCTATTCTATAGACACTCTGGCTGATCTATTCTATAGACACTCTGGCTGATCTACTCTATAGACACTCTGGCTGATCTACTCTATAGACACTCTGGCTGATCTATTCTATAGACACTCTGGCTGATCTACTCTATAGACACTCTGGCTGATCTATTCTATAGACACTCTGGCTGATCTACTCTATAGTGCTAGACACTCTGGCTGATCTATTCTATAGACACTCTGGCTGATCTACTCTATAGACACTCTGGCTGATCTACTCTATAGTGCTAAACACTCTGGCTGATCTACTCTATAGTGCTAGACACTCTGGCTGATCTACTCTGTAGTGCTAGGCACTCTGGCTGATCTACTCTATAGTGCTAGACACTCTGGCTGATCTACTCTATAATGCGTGTTAATAAACATCACCTTTTTCTAAAGCTATACAGTTCATGACTTTCGATTTAAGATTTACTTATAAAGATACTTACACTTGACTATTTACTTATTTTTATTTTTCTGAAGTTGATCTACTAACAAGCTGCTGTTTTTAGGGTGTTTTACTTTAAGTGTCACATTCAACTATAATCAAATGCCTCACTCATAGAATTTATATAAAACCAGAACACTGTTTGATTTTCTATGTTTTCTGAGTAATTAGTGAACCACATACAACATACAACATACTTTCATAATTTTCTTATGTTTTAGGGTAAATGGATATAAAAAAGACAGTCTGCACACTTATGGAATGGTAACAGGTCTCGTGAATGGTGCATTGTCGCTTGGTTCTACAATCGGGCCTGTAATATCAGGAGTTATCATTGAGGGTACTGGTTTTGGATGGACCACCACTTATCTAGCGTTTGCCAACTTTATTATGGTTAGTTATGTATATGTCTACAGCTAGTTTTGTTAACAGGAGATAAATTTGGTGTTTTGATAGAGAAAATCTACAAAACCATCTTTTCTCAAATACTCATCCGTGTTTGTTTCATTTTTTATACTATACATACTGTTCATCTGTTGGGTTTTCAACTCATTCAGAATTCTCTACTCAGACTGTGTTATTCCTTCAAAGTGCCACATAGTATTATTTTGTCTAGTAATACCTGTCTTTGACTAGCTTTCAAACAAGTTGAAACTCACATTACATCTTGCTGTAACTTTACATAGACACATAATGTATGTTCATTGGCATTATCTTCAAGTAAACTCTACAGCCAGCATAAAGATTAAAGATTATTCAAAATTGTAAAACTTGGTTATAAAAGGCTAAATGGTTTGTATTATACAGTAACAAGTTTATATTCTTTGAACCAGTTAGCTTGCGATTCATCAGGTGAACAGATGTACATTATAAAGTCTTATCAAAGTTTTGACAGTCTGTAATAGAAAAGTTGAATCTTTTTAGTCTACTCCTACCATATTTAATTATGTTGATTTTTAGTTCACCTAATTGACATGCACTTGTCTTTTATTGGTCTAATGCAATGCTAAGTTGTAAGTGTGCTAAGTCTATTGCTATGCTAAGTCTGCATAGCAAGATTTTTAGAAAATATGAGTTGAAGTGAGTGTATTTTTGGTACAAATAACTTACTGTCTAATCACGAACATCGAGGAGATGATATATTCTTCTGAAGAGTATAGAGATGTATAACAATATATTTCACTATAAACATAGTATTAATTGTCATATTGAATCTGTATAACAGTATAACAGGAAATGAACTGATTGTCCTTAGTATACTCCTATGATATTTGCAGTAATTATGCTGATTTCTCATTTGCCTAATTAACATGTACTTGTCTCTTATTGGTCTATTGCAATGTCTATTGGTAAGTTTGTTTATGCGCACATGAACAATGCTAGAAAAGATGAGTTTATGTAAATAATCCTATTTGTACTTGAACTACCTTACTGATCCTGAATATCAATGATATGCAGTATTATGTGAAGCTTTAAAATACCGCTTAGTCTTTGTTCATAGATTTGCTTTACCACAAAAGAAATATTCTTAAAATTACGTTACTTCAATGTAGTTTATAGTATTCATTACCAGATTTTACATTAACTCTTATTTAAGATACTTAGTACCACCCTGTGTCATAAGCATATCAAAGGTTTTTAGTTATACTCCGTCGGAATCTGTTCAAGCCTTTACTTTCAGCTTTTCTATATGCAGGCCCTATTAATTGGATGCTACTCTATTTATATGAGAGTCACGGGTCAGCCAACAGAAGTAGTAGAGTCTCAGGATAATAAAGAAGTCAAGGAAGAAGCTGCGTACGATACAGAGAAAGTAGACAATGTGAGAGAGGTTAATGAGAAGATAATAGAGAAATACTTGAAACATGAAGACTTGACTAAAGTTTATCTTTAGCAACCAGCCTTTGACTCTAGTACTAAATAATGTAGGGTTGACTTGATGGAGTTGGGTTTGTGATGTTTTACAAACATAAGATTAAAGATTTCTCACTCATTTCTGAATTTTTTCTATGTAGTTATCATGTTGTTCTATTAGCAAATATACTTCTCATTTTTGGCCAGTCTGTCAGTCATTCTTTATCTCTAGGCATATGTTTAAATTAAAGACCATATAAATGTGTAAGTTACTGAGCTGTACACAGCAACTAAATGAGCAGACAATTACTATTGAAAAACAATAAAAAAGAAAATGAACAATTCTGAAACCTCCATATACTTTAATTGGGTGAAAATAAATTATTAGCTTTCTTTTTTCTAGTGTTTGTTATGCTATGCTAAAGTTTATATAGTCTCACATTGTTGTACAGAATGCTTCATTTTCAATTGTCTGTATTCTTTTATAAAGTACAGCAGTTAAAAGAGATATAATTCTATTAGAGGCAGTCAAATGCATAGCTAATAACTTTTAATCTTTTGTTCAGCATAAAACTGTACCACTTTAAATACTTTATTGACTGGGGTTGTTGACAGCATTACTTGGTTGTCAGCAGTTATTTTTGGTTCACCAACAGACTATAGTTTGCTCTATGATTTAAATCTTTAATATGTGGCTGTCTTTTAGAGTTTTTATGTTTGGACAGTAATAAGGACTTCTGTTGAAGGTTGGTTCTTATTACACTGTCAATATAACATAATTATAGCGCATAACTTGATAGATTGTTTCAATAGCAGGTATGTAATAACAATACTAGTTTTTAATAATAATAACAATAATAGTAATAACACAAATAATAATAGTAAAGGTGCTATTATCTAGCCACAGTAGATCAGAGTTTATCAAGTTGACTTGAGGCAAAAAAGGCTGTTGAAATAAAGTTACATTTTCAACAAGATGAATCTTACCTGCTAGTATGTTACAACAGCTATGATTGGCTCGTGAATGGCTGTGGGAGTTACTCTACTAAAACATGAATTCCTGAAAAGGTTTCTTTAGAGCTTTTATGAAAATGATCTATCAAACATCTGATCTTTTTTTACAAACTCTTGAGAAATATTTTGAAGCATTTAGGCTCCTATGAAAGCAGACCATCATGGACTTTGTTTATGTGCACAATATTTAAATATTCAATTTGACGGTAGTCTCAGAGTTTGGCTGACAATGTTGCACATGTAAGTACTCTTTTTCAAAGTAATTATTTGAGTGCCATAAATATTAGGACTTAAATTTTGTACATGAAAACTGTTATTTATACCAGTATTATACATCATGGTATGATTTGCTATATTATGTTCTATTATATTGTTTGACAATATAATGAATTATCTTATATTTTTTGTTAATATTTCATTTCATCATATTATATTACATGTCTATGTTATAGAGTATATTGTTACATATTATATCATAATATGTTGTGTTATCGTATTGTTTTGTATGTTATTATCATAAATTGAAGACTACCTCAAAATAAAAATTTAACCTTAAAATTATTAATTTAAACATAAATCATGTATTTAATTAAAACATTATTTACAGCCAATCTTTAGAAAATGTGTTGATTACAGATATGAAAATGTTCTTTTGCTAACCTACATGTATAATAGTCAAATGAGGTAATAAAAATGGAAGAATAAATTTATTAGAACTGTTGACTGTGAACTGTTTAGGGTGTTACTTCTGCGCTGTGAAAGTTATGTCGAGATTCAAAGTAATCAGGATGCTTGTGAGATCTTTCACTGATATGCCGGTTCACGTATATTGGTCTGGGAAAATGCATGCTTTTGCTGCATAGCTTTGGCTTGCAGTTCCTTTTTGTGAGAATACAGAATAAAACAGCAAAAAAAGGTCAACAAATAGGTCAACAAAAAGACGAACAAAGGACAAACTTTGAGATGTATGTACAGATATAAAATAAAATACTGCCGCAGGAAATAGCAAAGACTCTATTACATTCCCCTTGTAAGGAGGGCGATCAACTAAAAAATATGTAAAATTAACAAGAGATGATAACTCTCTAATATATACTTCTGTTGTTCGAATGTGATATGAATTTTGCAAAAGGAGACTTGTTTCCAACTTTGTTATTCTTTTCAAGTTGAGATATCTTTGTAGATTGTCAAGAATGAGCAGGTGCTTTGTTTATAGATTGCCAAGGATGAGCAAGTGCTCTGTTTGAACTGAAGATATTTGACTCACTTGAAAATTTGTTTATTATTGTTAGTTATTATTTTTAGTTACTGTTAATTTAGATTTATCTCCCCTTACTCTGTATAACTTCAACTTTCATCAGTTCAATGAAGACCTCTTACAATAGGGTTTCTCAGCTCAAATTTTGGAAATGTTCAGATTCAAAGTGATTTTGGCTTTCAGCAAGTTTGTATTAATTTGGGAGACAAAGTGAATATCACTCTAGAAATATTAAAACCATTGGCATTGATAGTAATATTCTCTCTTTTTTGAATAGTCTGAAATCGTCTTTGAATTTTTTCCATTACAACTATTATGATAGCGTTCCCTTTATCAATGCCTACAGCTTTGGCTGAGACCCTATTATTGATCGCGCATAACCCCATTGTCTATAGCAGCCATTTCTATCATTGATGCTAAATATTGAAACATTGAGCAAAAGGTGATGGCTTATCAGAGCTCAATTAATAAATGTCAGTTGTAACCAGTAGCTCTTTACACCATACTACTTTTAAAGACATTCCAGGAGTTAATAGAACTAGTTTAAAATGATTCACACTTATCAGAGAAGTTGTAAAGTGAGTGACTTAAGTTTTAAGTGTTAGTAAATTAAAGCTGCCTGGGGAAACTATAAAAACGGTACAACTCCTTCTCTCCTCAAGTCAGTCAATTACCTCAAGTTCTTGACTATTAAGAAGCGTGGTATATAAAGAGGTGAGCTTGAACTGATTTGTGGTTCCCAGTCTAGTATGTAACCAGAAACTCACCAACTTCCTATGTTAATGTATAGGAAATAATGTAAATATATATAGTGTAGATACATAGCTATATAAGCCTTAATTCCACTTTTCTGCCACATCATATAAATGTCCTTTCAAAGAGGTTTGAGCGGTCTGTTTTTAATCTGTTAAGATATGCATGGCTGTCTCGTGTTTCAAAATTTACAGCGTCTGTTCTGCGCTGGCTGGCCTCACGCTTAATGAAGATATTTAGATGATTTAATGATTTATGTGATTTTAAATTTGTTGTACTCATTTAAAATCTGCACAGCACTCATTTAAACAACAAGTAAACCTTTTAAACTTTTAATCTGTGAAGATATGCATGACTGACTCGTGTTTCAACATGCATAGTACCTGTTTGGCACAGCCTTCCACGGAGAGTATTTCTAAACTGTTTGGCTGGTTTCGCATTTAATGAAGATAGTTAGATGATTAATGCGGTTTTAAATAATTTATGTACATGTATATTTGATTATTTTTAAATGAGTGGTGTGCATTAAACAGATTAAAACTTCTTCTGTAATTTCTTCTATCTAAAGTCAGCTTCATTTGTGATTTGTTTAAAAGGTCTCATGAATTTATTATTAATAAAAGCTGACTTTTAAATCTATATGATATTGCTAAGAACGATAAAGTGCAGTATGGATACTGCAAAATCCTTTTATTTTTTGTTACAATGACGGAAGTTTTAAATGCGTCAACTCCCATGCAATCACAAAATTTTGTACAAGCAGTTAATAAGATTGCTAAAACATTGATCAATTTGTGGTTGAAACTCCCTACAATCAACTTGTTACAATGGTACTCTAACCGTCTGAGCTAATTTGTCTGTTAATTGTGGCAATAATTCATTCTCTGCACTTAGTAAAAAAAGCAAAAAGACTCACAGATGACGCCCAATAAAATCTATAAACAGATCTTTAGTAATTCCATAAAACAAATTTTCATTCTATGATCTTCATCATGGTACACCATACCAGTTCATTTTTATTTATAGACTGATATTTGGGCATTGCTTCAGTAGCTACAGTATACATGTAGGTCCCTGCTATATCATTGCAATGTATCAATATTTCCATAATCTATGATATGTTATTACATTGCATTAACATTACATTCTTATCTGCTAAGTTACAATAATTCTTGAGTCTCACATAAAATCTGCAATCGAGTCATGTATTAACAATTCAGAAACGTTCATAGTTGATTTTAAAAAACGGCCAACTAATATGGATATTATTAAATTGTCTGCTCCCAAATTCATCTAACATTACGGAGGTTAGCAGACGTAAAATCAACCACAACCAGCTGCTGAACTGCTTCATCATTCTACACTTGGTGAGCACTTTATCAAGATTCTATTTCCACTGAGCTGTAGAAAATATTTAACAAGGAGCAAGGCATGTCTGTTAATTGCCTGTTAGTTCAGACTCCATGTCTGAAGCTGAAATAAATAGACCTAAAGATTGTTGTTATCCAGTGCCTCCTATTAGTAATTATAACTATAGCCTCCAATCGACTCTAACTCATTTCAACTCTCACTGACTCCCAAAGACTCTCACTAACTCTCGCTGACTCCCAAAGAGCCCCCACTCTTTTCCGCTGACCCTTGCTGACTCCCGCTGACCCCTGCTAACTCTCGCTGACTGTTGTGGTTGAGTACTGTTTTTTCAGTAAGCAAACGTTTACACATTGAAAAATAAAAAAGCGTTACAATTTTTCATAAAAACATTTTTTGCTCACACAATGCTTTCTGTCTCAGAATTTGTAAATACAGTTTTTATGATAATGGTTCATTGTGAGGCCCTCCCTGGTAGATACTCTACAAATATTTTTTTTTGTGTGTTTGATTCAATCTACTGGCTGATTGAAGCAACAAATCACTAAATTCAGAAGTCTAACAACGTTTTCCTCACTGCCATGTCTGCATCTTTATTAGGTATTAGGTTGATAATTTTTTTGATAGCATTGTGGCGGAAGTCAGCCAACCTCCATCTGGGCCAGGCATCTTAGTGTTCCCCGACAAGCTGTGTTTACATCAGCCAATTGGCAAACAGCATTTTGGCATTCGATTTCCGAACAATTTTATGGGAGTTATCAGGCGGTATCTACTTGTATTTGCAAGATATGATTATTTCAGTTGATATAATTTTAGCGAGTCACAAAGTGCATTTGGTTGACTGTTTCTCGTAGAAGTTATTACTAAGTTTACCAATTATCTTGAACTGCTCAGTTTATCACTAATAATGCAAAGAATGATCATTAAAGTTTGGGATAACTCTAGGTATGATGAACTTTTGCTAACATCATCTAGTTCAAATGTTATAGTAATGTTATAGCAATGGCATGATAATTAAAGCAGATGCTTCAATTGTTATCAGGTTGCTATCCACAGAATTATTACCCGCGTTTGAAACCCATAGCAAAACGTCGCAGGATGTGAAAAAAAATATGGTATTCACCTTAAATGAAAATGTGTGATTCACTGTGAAAAAGTGATTTCATTGACTACTGAAATTGAAAGTCGGTCTAGAATCATACTCAATTGCGAACAGCTCGATACAATTTCTTCCTAGATTAAATTGATCTTAAGCTCATTTGCTCTTTTACACAAGACAGTTCTTGGTCGGTGATTAAAACTGTCCAAACAATCAGCATGAAATCGGTTAGTTTGAATGCAGTATTAATCAAACAAGCGACTGATTCTGGTGGAGAGGTAAAGGGCCACTATGGATCTTTTTAATCTCAATGAACTAAAAATACTATATAGAGTAGATAGCAAGAGCAAAACTCTGCTAATGCTATACAATCCAAGTTGAAAACAAAAAATCATTACGTTTTACAGTAGCTATGATTAGCAACCATTTAAATTAACAACAATCTCAAATATGTAATCATTTCACTGTACGGTCCAATTAGCAATCGAGTATACAACCCTATATCAATTTACTGCTTGAAATATTACCACTAACCAATTGATCTAACATCAGCAGCTAACCGTAAGTCACCAACCTATACCTGACTTATAAATTTAAGTAAAAACTATTTTCATCTCCCTTGTACCGTCATCATATTGCACTGAGTAAATCGATTAAAAACATCAGATGAGGCATAGAGTATGGTATATATGGTAATATTATTGTTTGACCTGCTAAACCTTAGGCTTGCTTTCTTTGAGCTTCCAATTAATAGCAATAATTAATCTTTTTTTATCATGGCAAATGAAGCGAGACACTATGTAAATTAGCTCTACTAGAGCAATCTTAAATTTGTAAGTACAAGATTCAGCTGAAGAGTGTGAGACAAAGCAGGCTACCAGAATCAACTCAAATACTCGTATACTTTGGTATACATACCAGGTTAGTAGAAATTTTAATAACAGCTTGTGTGTCCTCACTATCCTGTGCTGCAAAATGCCTCAGCATCTTAGGATTTTGCATCAGACAGTACCTATGACAAACTGGAGGCTGTGCGGAGGCGAGGCGACCAGTACTGGCTTCCAGCAGAAACTGCTGGTACTGGTCATCATAAAAATTAGTACCAGCAGTTTCCTTCAGTGGTTGCAGCTACTACCATTATCAGAACGCCGATCTTAGAGACGACTTAAGATCTTTAATCGATATCACCACTCAAACTCGGTAGTGGTAGATCGATACATCAAACGTTTCTGCTCGGTGAGTAAGCATCAGCACCAGTACTTCATATCACAGTTCAACACGCTACACCATCAGGGCTTATTATTCATATGTACAGCAAGAGCAAGGAACTTACTAACGTCCAATAGCAATCTTTCAGTACCGCCTGACACCTAGTTTGCGTGCATTGAACTATAATTCCAACTTCGTTGCCGGCTGGAAACGATGTTATTGTTACTGAGACAGCTTTGTTATGAGACTGAATCACAGCTTTTTCTGGTGCTGGAGACTGTAGGAACCCGGATAAACATACAGGAAAAACCTTTTTCTTCATCAGTTCTGTTTCTGTTCTGTTCACCGGCCTCAGTTGTTATTGGTCCTTATGTACGTAAATGTCTGCTAATAATGTTGAAAAATAGATTGTAATGAATATCAGTTAGTATTAATGTTTGGGAACATTTGAAATGTTTTTAAAATGCTAAGTTTAAAGTTTGTTTCACAGAAAGAATAGGTTTCTATTTTAAATGTTCGAGTTCTGATGTTCACAACCATAGTTGTAAAAAAACAGACTTTTGATACTTTCATTAAACCTCTTGAAACTTCAAGAACTCAATTGATTTTTCTAGCATGAAGTAAAAGTAAAAAAAAGTTACTGATGAAAGCGAAAAGTAGATGTATTGCCTGATTATATACTAACAGCATGTTCATGCACAGTTTCACTGATTGTTATGCAGCCTACTGTTAGGATTATAGTAGTATATCTAGCCTATAGGAAGTAGGTAATTAATTAAACTACAATATCTTCACTAATGCTTTAATTTATGACTCTTTAGGCACTCTTGTATTTGATAGAGTTAAGTTCTTACACTGAATGTCATTCTAAACTATGTTTTGCATTTTAAGTTGATTAACTAGGATGGAATCAACTGATGATGATGAGACACAGCTGTTATCCGCTGATGATCCTGACATGAAAGATGGTCTACTTGATACAAATTCTAATAAAAAATATGGAATGCTACTATTTTTGGTGTTTCTACAATGTTTATCACGAGGGTCAGATACATTGATCTACCCATTTTATCCAGAAGTAGCAAGGGTCGAAGGTATCACTATGGCTTACATTGGAATTGTTTACTCTGCCTATGACCTTGCCAGATTTATCTTCGCTCCGTTTTTTGGCACAATTGTAAGTCAACCTTTATCAAATATTAAAAAACTTAATAGTACATATTGACTATACAGCTCTATTTACCAGAAGTATCTTATATACAAAAGAAAGATTACATTAAGTGAAAAGTAAGAGAACTATTTAAAAAGAAGCTACAGTAATTACTACGCACTTGATTTGTATTTCTTCAGTTCAAACATAGCATAGCTTTGGGTTTCAATTAAGTTTTGAATTACAAAATTAGAGCATACAGTCATTTATTCTACAAGCTAAAAGGTTATAAATTTTAATAAAAAAGAGTTTTTATGAAAGGCTAAAACTAACATTGGATGATGCATGAAACTGCTTGAGTTTAACAGTTTTCATTGCGTTAGCACAACTCCCATATTTCCATGAGTATCTTTAGATTTCAAGCTAAGATTAACATATTCTAATTATACATTTTAAACAAAAGACCTTAACCAGGCCTGCACTCATGTTAAGAACTACATAGGTCTTAGTTATTCAGAGAGTTGAAGGTTATAATAATCATGTCTACTTCCCAATGGTAGAATATAAATACATTCCCAATAGAGAGAAGGTAAATCTAACTACACATATTGTGCTCCAGCTTATCATATGCACAAAGCAGTAAAGAATCTTATTACTATTTGAGAGCAAATTAAATGAGTCGATTTCTACATTTTATTCGTTAGACTCTAGTATCTGCTTTTTTATAAACATAAACTAGTGAGTGGTTACTTTGATTAATTTTAATAGTATTAAAACATATATTGTTGGATTGAGCATCATTTACTAAATTATTTGACTTGTTGAATTTCACTTTATTTTCATGTAACTATAGATGACATATATGTGGTGCCTGAATACACTTGATATCAAAATCTACTGAGTGAATTTATTTGTTGTTTTAGCTAACCAGATGGCCACCTAAAAGTATGTGTATAGTTGGAACTCTTATGGCAGGAAGTAGTCCAATACTCTTTGGGTAAGTTCAAATACCTGTAATAAGATTTAAACAACAAATTATAAAATATAGCAGTTTTATCATCAAAAGCTTTACAAAGTTATCTCTTTTATCTATTAACTTAAATAAGGTAATCATGATAATAATAATCTTATAATTTCTTTGACCATAAAACATTTTCCTCATAATATAAAGTTTGAAAGTGACAGTTGTTTGTCAAAGTTTGAAAACCTTTAAAGTGGTTTATTTTTTCTTTCAATTTATTTAAACTGCACAAAACACCTTTCTCATGATATGAAGTCATGTTATATATGTTTACTGAGTTATCTCTCTTATCTATTAACCTAAATAAGGTAATCATGATAATAGCATCATAATCTTGCTATAAATGTTAATAACTCTGCTGTCATTAGCTGCCGTTCTTACGTATATTTCTGTAAAATCTATAATAACAGCGCAAATAAATTTAACCTCAAATTTTGTTGCATGCAGTTAAAAATGCATTTAAATTGGAATGCTTGGATAGTTTTTACATCTTGCTGTGCTGTACAGTGAAAAATAATAAAAAAGTATTTTAGATATGTGGGAGCAATATCAAATGGATGGAGCTTCCTAGCCTTATGTACCATACTGCGAGTTTTTGCAGGAGCGGGCTCCGCAATGGTAACCATTTCCACAACTAGTATACTACTGAAAGCTTCAGGATTCCAGACTACCAGTGTCATAGTATGTATATTGCTAATCCCGCACAATTTTTATACACTTTTGTATCTCAATACTTGGTGTAAGTGTGTTCAATGTCTTTCAACATAATAATACATATGGCTATTTTAATAACCCACATCTACACCTTTCAGTTGGAACCAAGTCAGTTATTTATTATATTCAACTATGATGCATCAGGTAATGTTTAGTGAGAAATTATCACTCAAAAACATTGCTTCGAACTTATTTAGCCTGAAAATACCTGTGTATTAGTTTGGTTAAATATACTGATTATTGACGTTACACTTGTTTTAGTACATCTCCTTGGATTTGAGTAAGTTAAATCATGCCATGTGTAGTGAAATAACGCTAAAAATTTCTATCAATTTGTATATTCTTCTTATATCTTACTTCAATTTAACAAATTTGTTAACGCTATAAAATGTTTTGAAACTCTATTTCCTGTCTACAGGCTGTAGTAGAAGTAGGGAATGGGATGGCTTTTGCTTTTGGTACAGCACTAGGAGGCATACTGTATGAGGTAAAATTTAATTTCTTCTCTGTTAATGCATTGTTTGAGACTAAACCTCTGCAACGCATGTAAAAGTATTAAACATTGTGGCTACTCTCAACAATAACTTGGAGTTCTTAAATTCGTAGACATAACCAGAGAGTTAGCCATGAGCAACCATGACCTTCTGCCTATTCAAAGAAATGGGGTCTCTACAACTTGATAAAAACTTGCCTCATTTTCTCTAACTGAGTACTGTCAATTTGAATTGTTAAGATGTGTAGTAGCTAATTTAGCTTTAGAAAATCAAAACTTTAATGTTTTTAGACATCACTCATGAAGTTTCAGAATGCTATGTAACTTTTGAGCATTGCTTCTCTTTAGTGTTAGGGCTATTAGTATTATATAACTGTAACTGTATATTATTAATATTCTAATTACACTATCTTACACACTCCTAGTCTTCAATTCTCAATCTTCTAGTTTTATAGTCCGGTCGACGACGATTAAACTGACAACCACTTGTAGAAATGGTGAGGGCAAACTAGACACCTTTACAGAACCAAATGTGTACATCTGTAAAATCACTGTGGGCTAAACCAGTGATGCATAATCGCAGCCTTTAGAGGGCAAGGATAAATAAACCTATTCATCAGCCACTGCAACAGGATGTAAATGCTAGCATGTCTCGACCTGTTCTTGTCCGCTGGATACCATTTCCTTCCTGTTGAGATAGTGACATTGGTCTAGCAAAACTTCATTGGCTATTTACTCATACCTTGTTGTCAACTTGTACCTGTCTCAGTTTGTAGGATATACTGCAACATTTTGGGTCTCTGGTGGAACTTTGATCATATTAACTCTGTTCATCGCATTCTTCATTCCAGCTGTTGGTAAGTCTGTGAGGAAGGCAATATTACCAAAGAGAGATGATAAAACTGTAAATTTGGTTAATATATATTGTTTGACAGCAAAGAAAACATTGCTTACATACCTATTCTAGCAGTAATTCTTTAGGGATAGAATACTCGGTGTGCGTTCTTAAAACATTAAATATTTACTACAGAAATTTTTTTATTTAATTTCTATTCAAAAATATAAAATATATTTTTACACTCTTTGTTTAACATTCATCAGTAACTATCCGCCTCCTTTAACTAGGCTTGTCATCAATAAATGTGATTAGCTATTTGACAGTAATCTACTAAAATCATTGGATGGGTTATCTCACCTATAGTGACAATTTAAGCAGGTGCTTGATCTATTGAGAGTTGTAAGCTATTAGTACAACAATTATGGGTACAGCAATAAATCTTTGAAGTACATTTTAACTGCAATTAGTTCTCAAAGTATAATTAAATATTTTATGGTGCCTTTTGTCTAAGTGCATTAGGCTCTACATTCTTTAATGGGAATGCATCACAATCTG
Source organism: Watersipora subatra (assembly GCF_963576615.1). Classification (NCBI taxonomy): domain Eukaryota; kingdom Metazoa; phylum Bryozoa; class Gymnolaemata; order Cheilostomatida; family Watersiporidae; genus Watersipora; species Watersipora subatra. Next base: position 64,866,779 of record NC_088714.1, read on the forward strand.
TGGTAAACTCTAGCTCTCTGTAGTGTAATGGTTTAAAATCGCAAGTCACTCTAAACGGCTGTATAGCAAAATAGTTAATTACTGACAGGTGCAAACTGTTATAACAAGTTTCAACAGATACTGACAGATGCTAAAATCAACTAGCCAATTAGTTACTAACTGATAAGTACTAGCAAGTGCTAACATAATATTTACTAAAAATAAATATTCCTGAAGTAACCATGTATTTTCAGAGGCTGACTAGTGCTAACAAGTAACAAGTACTCACAGGTGCTAGCCAGTAACAAAAGATAAAATTCTACAATTTTTCCAATTTTTATTTCAGTGGAAGAAGAAAAGAAATCTCAGCAAGGGTTGTTTAGACTTCTGACCATACCAGGATGTGTGCTGTTATGTTTGACTTATATTTTGGCAAGAATGCAAGCCACGTGTCGAAACATTGGTCTTACAGAGCTGTACATAGATGATGTGAGTATTTCACTGGATGTTAAAACTGACCTAGCTATTTATTCTACATTTTAAAGTCTCTGTATGAAAAATTTACAAAATAGTTAGAACTGTCTAGCCTGTTAATATTGAGTACCAACATAAGATTCATCCTTGATCTTACCAACTAATAGGATAACAAATAAATATTTTGTTTTCCTTTAAAAACTAATTGTGCAGTTATTTATTAGAATGTTTATATTTTGAGCTGAGAAAAAAATTAAAATAATTTGAGAAGGGGTGATAAACTAAGTTATACCACAAAATACAAATGCTGATCTAGGTTTTTAGCTAAGGTCTGCTGTTTGTTGAAAATTAACTTTGGGAGATACAAAGAATGTGAATGGCTAATGACAGTATTTTGGCAAGTGAAAGTGTAACATAATAGGAACTGTTTACCGGAAGGTTTCTGAGGTGCAGCCATCTGGAGCACATCAATTTAAACAGAAACACTTTATATGCTGTTGCCTTTTGCTTTATGAAGCTACTTTTTAGATAAATGTATGTAATTTTTGTTCCCAATCATGATGGAAACAAAATAATTTTGGTAGCTAACAGAAACAGCAAGTCTCAATACTTAAATCACTATGATGGTATTCACATAGTTCACTTAAAATTTAATAGTGGCTCAACAAGAAGTCTGATTGCTGGTACAACTCTAAAAACTTTCTACGACAATCATAATTGAATAGGATCGATTGGAACTATTGGGTGAGGTAGCGACTACAAGTTTCAGGAACACATTAGGGCACAAATTTTTCTAAGCTTTAACCAAGAATAGAAGCCATATCATGAGCCTTTGTCAACGCTACTGCAATATTTGGAATTTTATAGTAGAGAAAATACATTTTTAAGGTTTATAAAAACTTATTAGTACAACTTAGAAATGCATTCCTAAGTAATCATTAGTAATGCAGACCAAAAAGATTGTAAGCAGTTGTAAAGGTTCAGTCGGCCTTTACTCAGGCATGATCTAGATTGCAAGATTGCTGCATATATTCTAAGAGAAGTGAGTATCATTTTTCGTTTGTTTTATTCCAAAGGAATTTCCATTAGGTGTGTAGCTGCGACTACTCCGCTCTCCTAGTGAAAGCGCTTTCTATATATTCGTATATATCCTCCGGACCGTATCATGGAACCGGGTAGGAAACTGTATAAAAAATAATGATTAATAGAGTCGCTAACAGAGTATTAGAGTGGCTTATTTAATGCAAAATGCAATATGCAAATTACATATAAGAGCAATTATATGCGAGTATATAAGGATAAAACATCAGAAATAAATTCATTGCTCGGCGTCCGCCACACAGTCCCAACAAATAAAAAGTATCAAAAACGCTGCTTTGAATGATTAAAGGGAAAAATATCTTGCAGCAGCCAATCATTACTCTCCTCTCATAGCATCAGGTAATATATTATAATACTTAGGGTAGTTGGTTCGGTGTAGCAGGTTTATCTCGTAAACACCAACTAACTGTCACCTTCATATTTTAAGGCATCTTTCCAAGCCTGTGAATCCTCCAAGGCTTGTAAAATAGATATTTGCATATATACCTAAAATGTTAATAATATGCACCTACTATGTAACTCTATTTTTTACTAAAAGTTTATAACTCTAAGTTCCAACTTGGCTCACACAACTCTTGTTTCTTTTCAAGTACTTTACTTTTGTCCACTAAGCCAGTATAATCTGATCAAGTTCACATAATTCTATTTTTAAGCTCGAAAGTAATCCGGCAGTTCTTGGACTCCTCTATGCCTTCTGGTCAGCTGTATACATTGGTTCTTGTGCCGTAGTTACAAGGTTACTAAATAAGGTAAGATCTGTCTGTACTTTCTGTAAACAATGGAAGATAGAGAATAACAGTTTTCAGTATATATATTGTATATTCTGCTGATAATTTGTTTTCATTGAGTGATGTCATAGGTAATAGCATATTTACAACTAGCTGCATTACCCGCCTACGGGAACAGATTCACGTACACCATAAGGTTTATTGAGAGTTGGCTTTCATACTGTAAAACAACTCCAAATATGCAGTCTGCTGAAATTGTTGCCCTGATCAGAGTATGCATACACATATACATGTCAATAATGTTGGGAAGAACAATGGAAATCTGCAATGTGTTTTACAGCTAAATGCGTGTAAAATATAGTAAATGTTCAAGATTCTTGCGTCTAGATTCCTGCATCCGTTCATACCCGTCTATATTTGCAGTTGATGATTGCGCACTTTTTCTGCCAAGTCCCCGACTTGTCCGACCAGTCTTTAGCCGCCGAGCAGTTGACAATCGCGCTCTTGCACTTGCTTTGCGATCAATCGCCTCGCACTCGCAATCAATCGCCTTGCAATCAATCGGCTCGCACTCGCCTCACAATCAATTGCCTTGCACTTGCCTTGCAATCAATCGTCTCGCTATCAATCGCCTCGGAATTAATCGTTTCACTATCAATCGTCTCGCAATTAATTGTCTCGCAATTAATTGCCTTGCACTTGCCTTGCAATCACCTCGCACTCAATCGCCTTGCACTTGCCTCGCAATCAATCGCCTAGCAATCAATCGCCTCGTAATCAATCGCTTCTCACTCTCTCACAATCAATCGCCTCGCACTCTATCACTTTGCAATCAATCGCGTCGCACTCGCCTCGCAATCTATCGCCTCGCAACCAATTGCCTCGCACTCGCAATCAATCACCTTGCAATCAATCGCTTAGCACTTAATCGCTTCGCAATCAATCGCCTCGGACTCGCCAGCTCGTTTATCCGGAGCGCCACGCCTGGTGACTCTTGCTGCACTCGGGGCAAACAAGGTCTCACACGCATCCCCCAGTGATGCCACAGCTCCAAACCTGAACCGCTAGCTGCATTACTCGTCCACGGGAACATATTCATGTACAGCAAGAGGTTTATTGAGAGCTGTTTTTCATACTGTAAAACAACTTCAAATATGCAGTCTACTGAAATTTCTTGCCCTGATCAGACTATGCATACAAATATGCATTCATACATATCAATAATGTTGGGGAGAACAATAGAAATGTGCAATATGTTTTACAGCTAGTCTACAATGCATCAGTCTTGAACCAATCAAATCAGAGTTGTCCTATTTGTGTACAGAGAACTGATAATGAAATTGACATTGCAAAGCAAACTGAAGTTCTTCAAACTGGCAGTATTGAAAATTTTTTCATCTTTTAAGAAATTGTAAAAAATATTTTGCTATTGCCAGCATTTATTGAATGGAGACTTCCACATACTTAAAACACTAATCATGGCTCACCAGTTCTTCATCTATTGCCTGTGTTTGACATCGTATATACAAACAGTAATGTGGTTGTGTCAATAAAGTTTATATGTATAACAGCACAGACAGTATGATGTTCAGGCAGATACAGCATCACCACCTTACAATAATAAAACATAGCGCCAACATAATAGCCTTTTTATGAGATACAATAAGGAAAACGAATGCGTGAAAATATATATACACTGTATATATACTGAAAAATATGTTAGAAAATGCTGCATGTGGATAATATGTAGGTATAGCAGAACATGAAGAACATAGCATGACATAACAATAACATAATGTTAATTCAATGCAAGCATGACATAACAATAACACGATGTTAGTTCAACGCAACACTTGCGGATGGACAACATTCTTTGTTTTTCTGTCGGTGTATGAACAAGCAGTTTTCAGCTTGTGCCTACTTTTGAGCAGGTGACGTACAGCTGGTCATGGCTAAAGCAGGGTGACCATAAGTCGATACCAGCTGCTCTTTTTCTTCTCACCATCGCCTATCGCAACGCTCAGAGTACCAGTGCATGTTCTGTAGTAGTAAGTTACAGTACTCGAAGCTGGAAAAAAATTAGTAACTCAGCTGCTGAAGGAAATGAACATGGCCCACTATCACGAACAGTGGCAAATCCAATGTTTTTAAGTAGTGGAGGTGTAGCAATTCATAGACAATACAACATTGAATGAGAAGTACTTTCCTTTTTGAAGTAGAAATTTAGTAGATGAAATGCGAAAACAATTGTTTAGGTGGCCGGAAAAAACAAACGTTCACGCTGACCTTTCTTGTTGGCAGTAAATATTAATTACATGTAAATTACTACTCATTAATTTATTTAATGAGTAGTACATTTGCATAGCTGTATAAGCACCTTTGTATAGGCCGCAGAACTCAGGATAGTTCTTTTTAACACGGTAGCAACTTTGCTGTTTAAAACGGAACAGGCACTGTTTTGTATATACCTACGCTTTTTAACCTAGTGCCTAACAGAACAGTACCGTTAGGCATTGTTTCGTTTTTTCTTTCACCGCTAGAGGCGCACTATCCAGAGATTTCGGTTAATGTGCCCTAGCAGTGAGAGAAAAATCACAGAATAGCTGCACCCTTATATAAGTCGCTTGCCTCAAATCATCATAAAAAGTAGCGGCTAATAATCCAAAAGTATGGTATTTACTACTCATATTAATTCAGTTGGCTTCGTATGACCATAATTTGTACAACGAAAAAAGGAAAGACAACTCTTTAAGGTGGTCAAACACACACACACAGGTTGCCGTTTGTATAGTAGATTGGCTACAAATTACACACTACAGAGTATAGATTATAGAATATAAATTACAGTCCCATATAAACCATTGACTGTCAACTGTTGACAAGACATAAATTAAAGACTATAGATATTTAAACTAAGACTGCAGATAGTTGACTACACACTCAACTACTACACAAAAAATTAAACTGGTAGAGTAATGTTGGTAGATTATAGATAACATTTTACCTACTCCAAACTGTAGATGACAGATGGTAAGCTATGAACTATGGACTGTGGACTGTAAACTATAAACTATCGACTATGAGCTGTACAGATCTTAGACAACAGATGACACTTGACAGTTTATTAATGACAGATGACAGATGGCAGGCCCCAGATCATGAAGACCGAATTTTGCATGGTCTAGTTACTTGTTTACATTAATTACTTCAATTCACTTTTGTATCTGTTTATTATTAAAAATCTAATCACTGTATAGGCTTGTTTAAAGTTAAAGAACAACTGATTGAACCTCAAGTATATAGTATATCTCAAGTATGTATTGTGTACGACAGAGTGTAAATATTGCAAAATTCAAAGACTTTCTTTTTAGCTGTTTACCGTTGAGTAGCGTAAATTTATTTAGTATTAACACACTACAAAAAAGTAGTGCAATAATTTTTTGAATAAATATTTTTTATATACACTGCTGATTTGTAATACAGTTTCCACAGAACAACTACCTTGCTTTGGTAATTTCCTGGATTTTGTCTGGTGTCACGGTTCTACTAATATGTCCTTCACCTTTGTTAGACTTCATCTTTCATGGCAGAAAGTAAGTAAACATATTTACTTAAACCATTTCATGATTCACATTTGAGAATTTTGAACAAAAAAATGTGCTAGTATGGTGAGATTTTTAGGTGTTTACATATCTGTTATTCTGTTACTCTTTGTATGCATCATTGCTCATACATGCTATGCTGCATCTGGATAAAGTGTGTAACTTTTGATGTGTTTGTTGATTGTGCATCTATCCCTGTGTCATTGCAGGTACTTTTGGCTCACCACCATTGATATGGCCTTTGTCTACATTCCATTATCTGTTACATACATAACACCTTTTCAGGCAACTTTAAATCTTGCTGAGTAAGTATTGTCTATCTCTATCACAGTAGGGATGTTTATAGAGGTTACTAAATAAAAAAGTGATACAATTGACTGCAATGTAGGTCACTGTTTTGCCATAATTAGAGAATTGTAGTTCTTTATGGTGTTACAGCATTTGTAGATATAAGTAATCTACAGTGTGAAATCAGTCATAAAGGATTTTATCTAATTACATATATAGGTCCTCACCTACTGGTGCAATTTTTTTATTTCAGCGACACCCCAGCAATACCACTAGTTTTGCACAGATATATAGTTACCAGTTATTATACGTGTCAGCCACAACATAATTATAACTGGCGATAAATCTAAGACATTCCACTAGTAGGCTTACAATGTTAACACAATAAATTAGCTCAAAGCTTAATTTTGATGTTTTTTTATTCTGATGCCAGACAATTTGGCTGATCTATTCCATAGTTCGTATTGATAATGATCATCTTTTTTAAAGTTATATAGAAAATAATTATAGTCAATGAATTTCTATTCAAGATTTACCAATGAAGATACACCTGACTACTTACTTATTTGTTCTAAAATTGTTATAGTAGCGAGGCTGTTGTTTTTAAAATAATTATATCACCTTGATTATCACATTCAACTATAATCAAATACCTCACTCATAGCATTCATATGCAGCCAGAACACAGTTAGACTTTACATGTTTTCTGAGCCTTTAGTAAGCCGCATACAACACGCTTGCATAATTTTATTAAATCTTTCAGGATGAATGGATATAAAAGGGACAGTCTGCACACCTATGGAATAGTAACCGGTCTTGTGAACAGTGCATTGTCGCTTGGCTCTACCGTTGGGCCTGTTATATCAGGAGTTATCATTGAAGGTGCAGGTTTTGGATGGACCACAACTTATCTAGCATTTGCTAACTTTATAATGGTTAGTTGTGTATATCTCTACAGCTAGTTTTGCCAACAGGATGTACATTTGATGTTTTGATAAAGAAAAGCTACAACACCATTTTTTTTCTCACATACTCAACCATGTTTGTTTCTATTATCATGGCTATAGTGGCTTGTAAGTTGGATTTCCAATTCATTCAGAATTCTCTACACAGACAGTGTTATTCCTTCAGAGTGCCACATTGTATTATCGTATTATTTTATTATGAAGTTGTAACTCCCATTACATCCTGCTGTAACTTTACATAGACACATACTGTAAGTTCATTTGTGTTATCTTTTAATAAACTCCACAGCTAGCATAAGGGTTGAAACTTATTCAAATTTGTAAAACTTAGTTAAAAAATGCTAAACGGTTTGTATCACATAATAACAAATTTATATGATCTTAACCAGTCAGCTTGTGATCCATCGGGTAGATAGATATACATTATAAAATCATATCAAAATTATGATAGACTGTTACAGTAGCAGTTAAACTGATTGTCTTTACTCTACTCTTATGATATTTACAGTAACTATGCTGATCTCTCATTTGCCTAATTAACATGTACTTGTTTTTATTGGTCTATTGCAATATCTATTGGTAGGTTTGTTTATGCTGCATAGAAACAATGCTAGAAAAGATTGATATAAGTACGTAATCATATTTATACTTTAATCTACCGACTGATCATAAATATCAATGATATGTTACATTCATGTGAAGGGAGATATAAAGCAGTATTTTTCAAGCCTTTGTTGTAGATTACATACTTCTATAGATTTAGTAACTCGGGCAGTAAAATTTATCGATGCTATGTAAAGCTTCAAAATATTGCTTGGTTTTTGCTCAGTTTAGCTTTACCACAAAAGAAATATTCTTAAAATTATGTTACTACCTTTCAATGTAGTTTATAGTAATCATTAACAAATTTTACATTAACTCTTTTCTAACATACTAAGTACCACCCAGTGTCATAAGCATATCAAAAGTTTTTAGTTATTCTGTTTCGGAATCTGTTTAAGCTTTTTATTTTATCTTTTCTATTTGCAGGCACTTTTAATTGGATGCTACTCTATTTATATGAGAGTCACGGGTCAGCCAACAGAAGTAGTAGAGTCTCAAGATAATGAAGAAGTCAAGGAAGAAGCTGTACACAATACAGAGAAAGTAGACAATGCGAGAGAGGTTAATGAGAAGATAATAGAAAAATACTTGAAACATGAAGACTTGACTAAAGTTTATCTTCAGCAACCAACCTCTGACTCTAGTATCAAATAATGTAGGGTTGACTTGTAGAGTTGAGTTTGTGATAATTTAGAAGCATGAGAATCAGAGATATCTCACCTAACTCTGAATTTATTCTATGTAGTTATCATGTTCTATTAATTGATATACTTTATGTTTGGTCAGTATGAATCAATGTTTAAGTTACCAAGCTTTGTGCAGCAACTAAAATAGCGGACAATAACAATTTAAAAACAATAAAAAAGAAAATGAACAATTTTGAAATTTTTGAAACTACCATATACTTTAAATGCGTAAAAGTGAATTTTAGCTTTCTTTCATTTAGTGTTTATTAGGCTATGTTAAAATTTATGGAGTCTCAAATTGTTGTACAGAATGCTTCATTTTCAACTGTCTGTATTCTTTTAAAAAGTACAGCGGTTACAAAACAAAATTCTATTAAATGCAGTCAAATGTATAGCTGCTATTTTAATTTTTTGTTCAACATAAAACAGTTCCAATTTTTGATACTTTATTGGCTGGGGTTTGTTGACAGCATTACTTGGTTGTCAGCAATTATTTTTGTTCATCAACAGAGTATAGTTTGCTCTATGATTTCAATATTTGATTGTGGCTGTCTTTTAAAGTTTTTATGCATAAACAGTAATAAGGGCTTCTGTTGAAGGTTGGTTCTTATTACACTGTCAATATAACATAATTATAGCGTATAATTTAATACATTGTTTTTATAGCAGGTATATAATAACAATACTAATTTTAATAATACTAACAATAATAGTAATAATACAAATAATAATAGTAAAATTGCTATTATCTAACCACAGTAGATCAGAGATTATCAATTTGACTTGAGACAAAAAAAGGCTGTTGAAATAATATTACAATGTCAACAAGATGAATCTTATCTTTTAATATGTCACAAAGCCTATGATTGGCCTTTTAATATGTCACAAGGCCTATGATCGGCTGGTGAATGGCTGTAGGAGCTATTGTACTAAAACATGAATTCTTTAAAATATTTCTCAAGAGTTTGTATAAAAATAGCTCTATCAGATATCTGATCTTTTTTACAAACTTTTGAGAAACTTTGAAGCATTTAGGCTCCTATAAAAGCAGAGCATCATGGATTTTGTTTATGTATACGATATTTGAAAATACAATTTGACAGAAGTCTCAGACTTTGGCTTGCAATGTTGTACATGTAAGTACTACTTTTTCAAAGTAATCATTTTAGTACTATAAATGTTAGGACTTGAGTTTTGTACATGAAAACTGTTATATACTAATATTTTATATTATATTATGATACGCTAGATTATGTTCTTTTATATTGTTTAAATAATATAGTGAATTAACTAATATTTTCAGTTAACATTCTATTTGATCACATTATATTACATGTAGGCCTATATGCAATATAGTATATTATTGTTACATATTATATCATAATATTGTAAAGGTTTTGTGCCACCCTTATTTTCCTCTACTAGACAAGACTCGGTGCATGAGTTTATACATATATTTTTTGCGTCGTTCATAAGAGTACAAGAATAGTCAAGCACATGCAATGAACAGGCCTAGAACAGCTCTCCTCTCTAGCATAAATGTTCAGGCTTATATAGTGGGTAAAGCCGTGGTCACACGGGCACCGAACCGAACTAAATGACGCAAAACGACGTCGTTTTCAGCTCTAAAAAGTTCGGCTGAGGACATTTCTGGCCGAAACGAACTATTTCGGTACTGCTCGAAATTTCGTGCCGAACCCTTGCTCTTATTGGCTGGTTAAAATTCTAGAATTCTAGCGAGCACGCGTCACATTTCTTCTTACGTGCGTGTGAGTAAAGTTAAAAAAGAAATGAGACGATACTTTTATTTTGTTAAATAAACAACATGAAGCAATTTACGACAAGGTTCACCCGGACTTGTGATTGGGTTGCATAAATGTAAGATGTTGCACTTAAGTTTTGCATAAATGTAAGGGAATGGTTGTGATTTTCTTTCGTGTAGAATATAAGTAATGTGTCATATTCATCCTGATGAACTATCGTTGACTGATTTATTTATGTAAAACCACAGTACTATGATAAAGACTGTTTTTGTTTGTTATGTACTCAGCATAGAAAAACATTCATATGTTAATAAAAAAAATATAATTATGTTGATGGGAAGGGTTAGCAAAATATTTGTATCGAGTGATTTATTTTGAGCAGCCGAACGATCTTCTGATAAATCTGCTGTGTAATTATAATTTATAATTGTTCCTCAAAGTTTTTTTTGTTTACAATAGAAATATTTAACTCAAATACATAACAACTACTAATGAAACCGTGTCCTGTCTCTATACGTATGGTATCTAGGAAGCGAAGTTACTTTGGTGGCCGTGTGACATGTGCCACGAACCGAACCAGCCTCCAAACCGAACCGATCCTACGTCGGTTCGGTGCTCGTGTGACCACGCCTTTAGCCTACCCTCTCGTTCTACTTGGTTGGGCTTGACCCAATTGGCTTGGCTTAGCTCTGACTCATCTCGTTATTCTGCCTGACTGAGCACAGCCCGGCTCGGCTTAGCTCAGCCTTAGGCTTATCTCTCGGTGGATCACATTCCACAACACTCTCCCCTCCATTGGTGACCACAGTCTCCAATCTAGACCTTGGGAGAGAGCTTATGGTAGCCACCCGGCAGACTTCTTCCTCTCCTGTCAGGGTTCTGTCCAGGTCCTCGTCATCCGCTTCGGAGACAGCTTCTCTGGGGCAGCTCGTGCTGGCCTCGGCAGTCGCCTCCTCCCACTCCTGATCTTCCTTGGGTGCCGCCACACCTACCGGCTCCGGTGCACCCAGTGCTTCCTCAACTTCTTTCAAGCTTGTTGTGACCGAAGTCAATAAATCCTGTAGATATGTTACCTTCGCTGTCCATCTTCTCGAGTGCTCTAACGTCATCCAGAGAAAAAGAGTGTTTTAAAAGGAAAGCTTTGGACGCGTCTGTGAGGACCGTTTTACTGCTTTCCTGTTCGACCTCCAGACTGTTTTCCAACAATTCTATGAAGTAACATACCCCTTCTCCGTACCGTTCCGGCTTGCTAGCGGTCCGGGCCGGCCTCGGATTGTGCCGGACTGGAGCTGATGGGATTTCTGGAGTTGCGGTTTTTCTGGCCTCCTTCGGGTTTGATTCTGGTTTTCCTGGAACTTCTTCTAGTGGGACTGGATTGACTTTCACCAAACTCAATCTTTGGTGATCCCCTTCCGTCAGTCCGGCCAGGTTTTCTTCGGCCGGAAAATTTCTACACTGTTTGGCTAGCATCGCATTTAGTGAATATATTTAGATAATTTATTCTGCATTTATTTTATTTATAATATAACTTATGTGTATGTGATCCTTTTAAAAAGAGTGGTCTTAATTTGTTGTGTGTTTGATTTAAGTCTACTGGCTGATTGAAGTTACATATCACTGAATTCAGAAATATAACCACGTTTTCATCTCTGTTATGTTTACATCTTTATCGAATATGAAGTTGATAATTTCTCCGATAATATTGTTGCGGAAGTCGACCAATCTCCATTTTGGCCAGGCATCTGAGTGTCCCTGGACAAAGTGTGTTTAGATCAGTCAATTTGTAATTAGCATTTTTGTATTAATCTTCGAACAATTTTATGGGAGTTATCAGGCCGTTATTTTTCATTCTGACCAGGATGAGTTTGGACGGAGAGTGGGTAATTTTGCCACTTGTATTTGCAAGGTATGATTATTTCAGCTGATATAGTTTAGTGAATCAAAACGTATATTTCGTTGACTATTTCGTTATGAGATTTACTGTTTTTCATGGATGTCATGAACAAGTTTACCAATTATCTTGAACAGCTCAGTTTATCACTAATAATGCAAAGAATGATCATTAAAGTATCTTTTGCTAACATCATCTAGTTCAACTATTATAGCAATGTTATAGCAATGGCATAATAAATGCTTTAATCATTATTACGTAGCTATCAACAGAATCATTTCTCTCGTTTGAAGCCCATGGCAAACGTCGCAGAATCTGAAAACAAATATGGTATTCACTTTAAATGAAAATGTGTGATTCACTATGAAAAGTGATTTCATTGACTACTCAGCTTGAAAGCTGGTCTAGAATTGTACTCAATTGTGAATAGCTCGATACAATTTTTTTCTAGACTAAATCGACCTTGGGCTTGCTTGCTCGTTTTACACGAGGCCATTCTTGGTCAGTGATGAAAACTATCCAAACAATTGGCATGAAATCGGCAAGTTAGTTTGAACACAGTTTTAGTCGAACAGGCAGCTGATTCTGGTCGAGAGGTAAAGGGCTGCTATGGATCTTTTTAATTTTAATGAATTAAAATTACTATATAGAGTAGGTAGCAAGAGCAGAACTCTGCTAATGGTATATAATTTCAACTTAAAAAAATACATCACATGTTTTACAGTAGCTATGATTAGCTTCCGTTTAAGTTAACTACAATCTCAAATATGTGATCATTTCACTGTACAGTAAATTAGCAATAGAGTATACAACCCTATATCAATTTACTGCTTGAAGTATTACCACTAACCAATCGATCTAACATCAGCAGCTAACCGTAAGTCACCAACCTATATCTGACTTACAAATTTCAGTAAAAACTATTGTCGTCTCCTTTGTACCATCATCTTATTGCGCTGAGTAAATTAATTAAAAACATCAGATGAGGCTTAGAGTATAGTATATATGGTAATATTAATGTGTGACCCGCTAAACCTCAGGATGGCTTTCCTTTAGCTCCCAATTAATAGCAATAATTAATCTTCCTTATTAAGGCAAGTGTAACGAGACGCTATGTAAGTTAGCTCTACTAAAGCAATCTTAAATTGCTAAGTACAAGATCGAGCTGGTGAGTGTGAGACAAAGCAGGCCATCAGAATCAACTCAAGTACTAGTGTACTTTGGTATACCAATCAGGTTAGTAGAATGTTTAATAACAGCTTGTGCGTCCTGTGCTGCAATGTGCCTCGGAATGTTGGAGTTCTGCACCAGACAGACCGGACCTATGACAAACAAGAGGCTGTGCAGAGGCGAGCTGTGCATCTAATCTGTGATGTTAGGAAAATTGATAGAAAGATCAGTAACAGCACTTTCCTTCAGCAGCTGCAGCTACTACTACAATCCGAACGCCGATCTTAATGACGACTTAAGATCTTCAGTCAATATCACCACTCAAACTCGGTAGTGTTAGATCGATATATCAAATGTTACTTTTTGTCGAGTAAACATCAGCACCAGTACTTCATATCACAGTTCAACATGCTACACCATCAGGGCTCATTCTTTATATGTACAGCGAAAGCATGGAACTTACTACCATCCAATAGCAATCTTTCAGTACCGCCTGACACCTAGTTTGCGTGCATTGTACTATAATCAACTTTGTTCCCGACCAGCAACAGTGTAATCGTTATTGAGACAATGTTTCCCAAATTCCGGTTTTTTAGTGCTGGAGACTATATGGACACTGGTAAACACGCAGGCAAAAAGTTTTTCTTCATCAGTTTTGTTTTTGTTCTACAGCCTCAGTTTTTATTGGTCCTTATGTACATAAATGCTTGCTAAAGATATTGAAAATTAAATTGTAATGAATATCAGTTAGTATTAATCGTTTGGGAACATTTAAAATATTTTTAAAATGTCAAGTTTAAGGTCTATTTGGCTGAAAAAATAGGCTCTTATTTCAGATGTTTGGGCTGTGATGTTAACAGCCATGGTTGTTAAACAAATTGACTTTTGCTATTTGTCATTAAACCTGTTGAAACCTCAAGAACTCAATTGATTTTTCTTGCCATTTTCCTGATTTTTAGCCTAAATTAAATGTAAGAAAAAGAAAGTAAAAAAGCAGATGTATTGCCAGACTATAAACTAACAGAGTGTTCATGTACAGTTTTACTGGTTGATATGCAGTCTAATGTTAAAACTTTAGTACTATAACTAGCTTAAAGGAGCTAGTCAACCAGTTGGACCACGTATTTATTACTATTATAGAATTTTAATAGTATAACTAACCTATAGGACAAGACAACAAATTAAACTACATTTTCTTCACTAATGCTTTAATTTATGACTCTTCAGGTACTCTTGCGTTTGATAGAGTTACATTCTTACACTGAATCTCATTCTAAACTCTGTTTTGCATTTTAGATTAATTAGCTATGATGGAATCAAGTGATGATGATGAAACTCAGCTGTTATTTGCCAATGATCCTGACATGAAAAACAGTCTACCTGATACAAATTCTAATAAAAAGTATGGAATGATATTATTTTTGGTGTTTCTACAATGTTTATCCCGAGGGTCGGATACATTGATCTACCCATTCTATCCAGAGGTAGCAAGGGTCGAAGGTGTCACAATGGCTTACATTGGAATTGTCTACTCCGCCTATGACCTTGCAAGATTTATCTCCGCTCCATTTTTTGGGACAATTGTAAGTCCACCTTTATTAAATAGTAAAAAGCCTTATAGTACATATTTACTATACAGATCTATTTACTAGAAGTATTTTAGATACAAAAGAAAAAATATATTTAGTGAAAAATGAGAGAACTATTTACAAAGAAGCTGCAGTAATCACTATGCGTTTAATTTGCCTTTCATTAGTCCAAACATAGCGCAGCTTTGGGTTTCATTTAAGTTTTGAATTACAAACTTAGAGCATACAGTCATTTGATCTACCAAAATGTAGTAGATTATAATACAAGAACTTTTCACGGAAAGCTAAAACTGACATTGGATTGTGCATGAAACTGCTTTAGTTTAATAGTTCTCGTCGCGCACATACAACTCCCACATTTCCATGAGTATCTTTAGATTTCAAGCTAAGATTAACTAATGCTAACTGCACCTTTTAAACAAAAGACTTGATGCAGGGCTGCACTCATGTTAAGAACTGCTTAGGTCTTAGTTATTCAGATAGTTAAAGGTTATAATAATCATGTCTACTCAATGCAGTTAGAACATAAATACATTCCCAATAGAGAGAAGATAAATCTAACTACACGTATTGTGCTCCAGCTTATCATATGTGCAAAGCAGTAAAGAATCTTATTATTATTTAATAGTACAATGAGTCCATTTCTACATTTCATTTGTTAAACTTTAGGATCTGCAATTTATGAGCACAAACTAGTAAGTTTTCATTTTGATTAATTTTAATTATACCAAAATATTAATAGTTGGATTGGACTTCATTTACCAATTTATTTGACCCCTTGAATTTCTCTCTACTTTCAAGTAACTATAAATAAAATCAATGTGGTGTCTTAATACACTTGATATCAAAATCCACAGAGAAAATTTATTTATTGTTTTAGCTAACTAGTTGGCCACCTAAAAGTATGTGTATGGTTGGAACTCTTATATCAGGAAGCGGTCCAATACTCTTTGGGTAAGTTCATATACCTGTAATAAGATTTATAACAGCAAATTGTAAAATATAGAAGTTTTATAGTCAAAGTTTATATTTTCAAAAGCTTTACTGAGTTATTGCTTATTTATTTACCTAAAATAGGTGATCATATTAACGACATTAATAATCATGTTATATATGTTAATAACTCTGCTGTGATCAGCTGCCATTTTTCCTTTAGGTTTCTGTGAAATCTATAAGAACAGCTCAAATAAAATATACTGCAAACAATTAGTTATCCATTTAAATTGGAATTCTTAAAGAGTTTGTACATCTGGTTGTGTTATACAGTAAAAAAAACATAAAAAAGTATTTTAGATATGTGGGAGCAATATCAAGCGGATGGAGCTTCCTAGCCTTATGTACCATACTGCGAGTTTTTGCAGGAGCGGGTTCTGCCATGGTAACCATTTCAACTACAAGTATACTACTAAAAGCTTCAGGATTTCAGTCTACCAATGTCATAGTATGTATATTGTTAATACAGCACAATCGTTATACACTTCTGTATTTCAATACTTGATGTAAGTGTGTTCAACGTCTTTCAACATAATAATACATATGGCTATTTTAATAACCCACATCTACACCTTTCAGTTGGAACCAAGTCAGTTATTTATTTTCAAGTATAGTATACATCAGATAGTTTGTAGTGAGACAAATAATCATTCAAATACATCTTTGCAATTTTATTTAACTTGAAAATATCTGTGTATTAGTCTGGTTAATTATACTGATTATTGACGGTTTTTCTGCTTTTTTACATCTCTTTTGACTTCAGTAAGTAAGATCATGCAATTTGTAATGAAAAAACGCTAAGGTTTTCTATCAATGTGTATACTATTCTTATATCTAACTTGAGTTTACCAAAATTTAAAGACCATAGAATGTTTTGAAACTCCACTTCTTGTTTACAGGCTATAATAGAAGTAGGGACTGGGATGGCTTTTGCTTTTGGTACAGCACTAGGAGGCACATTATATGAGGTAAAGTTTCATTTCTTATCTGTTAATGCATTATTTAAGGCTAAACCTCTGAAAGGTGGGTAAAAGTATTAAACATTGTAGCTACTCTCAACAGTAACTTAAAAATCTTATATTCAGAGAGATAACTAGAAGGTTAGTCATTACCAACCGTGACATTTTGCCTATTCAAAGAAATAGGGTCTTTACAACCTGATAAAAATTTACCTGATTTCCTCTGGCTGAGATCTGCTGATTTAAACTGTTAAGATGTGCAGTAGCTAATATAGCCTTAGAGAATTCAAGCTCTTTTGCTTTTTCAGAAATCACCCATGAAGTTTCAGAATGCCATGTAACTTTGGAGCATTGCCTCTCATTAGTGTTATGGTTATAGGTTAACTGTTAACCAAATAGGTAACTGTATGATTGTAACTTTACATTATAAATGTTCTAATTACACTGGTTTACACACTCCTAGTGTTCAATCCTCAATCTTTAGTCTTATAGCCGGGTTGATGACAACTAAACCGACACCCACCCGTACAAAGGGCGAAAGCAAACTAAACACTTTAGAAGACCAAGTTTAAACATCTGTAGCATCATTGTGTGCTACACCAGTGATGCATCATGGCAGCATTTAGAGAAAAAGGATAAACAAACCTATTCATCAGCCACAGCAACAGGATTTAAATGCTGGCATGTCTCGACCTGTTCTTGCCTGCTGGATACCATTACCTTCATATCAAGAGAGTGACTTTGGTCTAGCAAATACCAGAAATTATTTAAACACTTGCATGCAGCTCTAGAGAAAATGGCAAATGTCTTCAATTGTCCATTTAATTCAGATTGGTTATTTAATTATTCCTTGTTGCCAACTTCTACCTGTTTTAGTTTGTAGGATATACTGCAACATTTTGGATCTCTGGTGGAGCTTTGGTCATCTCAACTCTGTTCACTGCAGTTTTCATTCCAGCTGTTGGTAAGTTTGTGAGGAAGGCAATATTACCAGAGAGAAATGATAAAACTGTATAACTCGTAAATAATCTTTGTTTGACAGCAAAGACAACATTACTTACATCCTTATTATAGCAGTAAATATTTAGTGATAGAATACTTGGTATAGGTTCTTGAAACATCAAATTTTTCCTACAAAGATTTTTCCGTTCACTTTCTATTTAAGCATAGAAATGATATTTTTACATTCTCTGCTTAACATTCATTGGTAACTGTTCTAGTATCTGGTTAGGATGTATGAATGGCCACAATGAATGTAGTTCTCGTCAGTTGATTGTCACTTTATTCGTTTAATTATGCCAATAGTTAGGAGATATTCTTCAAACACTAGTACCACATGTCCCAGTTTAAGTAAGTGAGATATTAATGACTAGCTGTTGTGAATCATAAAGCATTTGTTAATTTGGAGGTTCCTTTTGTTGAAAAGTTGAAAATTTGCACACTCTCAAGTGATCCTTTGAGGTGGACTCAAAAACCAGCTAATGAACATTGTTAGAAAATAAACTGTTTATATTAGCTAAAGTCATAAATAATTTAAATGCTTGGTATGAAAGGCTAAGCTTGTTATTTTAATGAAAGATAATAACATTGCTTGCAGCAGATGTGAAACATAACTATAGACCTTTGTTAACTAGACGTGTCATCAATAAGTGCAATTAGCTATTTGACACTAGTCTGCTAAAATCATGGGATGATAGGATTTTAACCAAAATTTATTCTCAAAGTATAGTTAAATATTTTATGGTGTCTTTTTGTCCAAGCATCTTAAGCTCAACATCCTTTTAAGGCAATGCATCACAATCTGTAGTTAAATAAAGATTTCTGTAGTGAAAGGGTTTAAAATCACAAGTCACTCAAAATGACTGTATAGTGAAATAGTCAATTACTGACAGGTACAAACTGTTATAACAAGTTTCAACAGGTACTGACGGATGCTAACATCAACTAGCCATCTAGTTACTTAAGCTATTGACAGATACTAGCAAGGGATAACCTAATCTTTACTAAAAAGAAATATCATGAACTATGCCAGTATTATCAGAGGCTGACTAGTGCTAACAGGTAGCAACAAGTACTCACAAGTGCTAACGAGTAGTACAAGACAAAGTTCCACAATTGTTGATTTTTATTTCAGTGGAAGAAGAAAATAAATCTCAACAAGGATTTTTCCAACTACTGACCATACCAGGATGTGTGCTGTTATGTTTGACTTATGTTCTGGCAAGAATGCAAGCCATGTGTCGAAACATTGGTCTAACAGAGCTGTACATAGAAGAGGTGAGTATTCCGCTGAATTTTAAAACTGGCCTAGCTATTTATTCAATATTCTGAAAGTCTCTGTACAGAATTGTACAAAATAGTGAGAACTGTCCAGACTGTAGATATTAAGTACCAACATAAGATTCATCCTTGATTTTATCAACTAATAGGGTAATAAATAAATACTGTGTTTTCCTTTGATAATCGATAGTGCAGTTATTTATTAAGAGCTTTGTGTCTCGTCAAGCTGAGAGCAAAATTAAAATAATTTGACAAAAGGTGATAAACTAAGTAATACCATAAGATACAAATGCTGATTTAGCTTTTTAGCTAAGGTCTGTCGCTTTGTTGAAAATGAACTTTGGGAGATAAAAGGAATTTCAAAGACCACTGACAGTATCTTGGTTATAGACAGATTATCTAACAGATAATCTTACAGTAATCTTACAAATGCCTGTTGTAAAATGTAAAATTAATTACGAGTTACGAATTGGTTAGACTTAGAAGGAAAGATGTGTAAGCTAATACACAAAGCAATCACTGGTAGGAACTTTTGTGAAACGCATGTTTAACGAACTTCGTTTTATTGGTCTGTTGAAAAACGGAAACTGCGCTTGTTAATTTACTCTATCGCTATTAAAATAAATGTTAAAAAACAAATTGAAAAATATTTATTTAAGCAGAGATTGTTTTAATTTAAAATAAAAAAATAACGTAAAATATTTTTTAAACGAACGAAGATTTTGTTCATATTTAATAATTGTGGAACGCAAGGTACTAAATCAGAATCCCAAAAAACATAATGTAGCTGGGAAAAGTCTTCCCAGCTGGAATAAATTATTAGTGAACTAAATGTAGATGTAAAATAAATAGCAAGTATGTAAACTACAAAATGTTAATGCAGCGTATATATTTTGGTTACATACATAATCAGTACACGAGAAATTCCACTGTCATACAGCCCACGACCAAAGTGATATTGGAAAAAAGAAAGGCTACTGATGGTTGAGAAATGCAATATTAACAGTCAAATGGCACTGCTGTGCAATAGGATAACTGCAATGATAGCTGTAATGTACTGGGTGTTATTATGTACAACAAACAGCAATAATGAAAGGAAAAGATTATATGTTTATATCTCTTCCCTGCAATAGGAGAAGCGCAATATTAGAAGTGAAGTGGCAAGCTGCTGTGTAATATACACAGGCTGGGGGACTGTATATCATTGGTCATAGCAACCAATATCAAGAAGTTGTAATATTTATCTATATTTTTGTATTTATATCTAAAACAATATGCTGAATTTAAAAATTTAAACAGATTTTAGCTGGTTGTCATAGAAATAGATGTATGTCTATAAGAAAATGTAGGCTTATTACTTAATTTTACAAATATTAAAAACGGCTTGGAAGTACCGCGATATTGGGCACAGCCATAATACCATCAACAAAATCTTTAGAAAAACAATAACAGTAACATATTGCACACCGTCGATCACTATATAGTTCAATCTTGTAAATTCGAATAATTATTCTTATAACTAAATCTTATAATAATCTTATAAAATTGAATAATTATTCTTACAATTAAATATTGTAATAATCTTATAAGATATGTTGGAAAAATATCATCGTCATTTCCTTTACTTTCACTGCTTTGGACATTAGTTGGCATACCAAAGTATTCAGTATAAGTGTTCGAAATGTCAGAGTCTGACAGAATCGGCAAAAAAGAAACGATTACTTTTCAGTACTTCTACATTTATTACAGAAACCTTCGGCAATTGGACAGTGCCATAGACTGGTGAAATGTGCACATTTTTCTCGTGAAATGTGCTCAGCTTAATAGTTTTACTATCTGTCACATGGCTTTTTTGGCGTTTTGTTTGCCGGTCTTAATTTTGATTAAAAAAGGCTTTTCAGGTTTTACTGGCGATTTTAGGTCAACTTAATCTGTCTAGTTATGTTTTATCCGATCAGATGGGTAAGTTTTAGAATATTGTCTCAACTTTTCAAAGACTTGGTAGCATATTTAAATAGATTTATATGTGTTTGTATCATTATTATACTTAAGCGACTACACAAAAATGGTTAAGTTTTTGATGGGATTTCGGTACAAGGTTTTGGTTACGGCTGTTGACGGATAATTTTTTGGGAGTTGTGTGCGCATATGCATTTATCATAAAACTCCTAAACAATCGCTTCGCTCGTGTTAGGTCATAAAAAAATTCGCCAAATTTGAAGTTCGAGATACAGTAAAATATTAGCTTTATCGAAAAAAAAGATGAAGAAACATCGCGTTGCATATACTTAGGTCCTAAAATATTTCTGAGCAGGAGCATCAAAAATCGTGGAGGCAAGACTAAAATAATTACCACCCACATGGTGTATTCGGTATATGAAAACATATAATACCAGTATGTTGTTGTAGCTCAGCGGTAGAGTATCCAGATAAGAAACTTGTGGATGAATTTGTTGTGAGTTCAAATCCATAAGAATGCACAATTTCAAAATGAAGATTTTAATAGCTATTGCCAGAATGCAGACAGACATAGGACATAAAACATACTTTAAGAAATACAGTATATAGCAGCTGGTATTAAAAGATATATGTTGCTGAAAAATATGAAATTTTAAATTTACAGTGCTTTGAAAACCTTTGCAGTTGTTTTTATTTTCTCTTTTAAATTATTTTAACTACAGGAAACAGTTCTCTCATGATATGTAGTTTGAAAGTTAGAATGGCAAATGTTGTTATATGTAAAATACAAATCAATTTTCTGTCCCAAAATTTGTTTATTACTCGGGCAACTCCGGGTAGCACAGCTAGTGCTGCCTGCTATATAGCAGTTGTTGCTTTGTGAAGCAGCTTTTTGGATAAATGTATGTAATTTTGGTTCTTGATAACGATGGAAAGAAAATAATTCCGGTAGCCAACAGAAACAGAAAAAGTATTAATACCCACATCATTATGATGTTATTCACATGGTTCTTTTAAATTTAATAGTGGCTCAACAAAGAGTCTGATAGTTGGCACAGCTTTAAAAACTTCATACGGTAATTGTAATAAGAATGTGATCAATTGGAACTATTTGGTGAGTTAGCGACTACAACTTTCAGGAACACATGAACTTTCCGGAGCTCTAGTTTTTCTAAGCTTAAACTAAAAATAGAAGCCATTTTATGAGCATTTTTCAACACTACTTGGAGTATTTGGAGTTTTATAAAGAGAAAAGGCATTTCAAGTTTTATAAAACTTCATTAGTAAAACAGATCAAAGAAATTATAAGCAGTCACAGTAACTAAAAAGTATCAAAAATGTTGCTCTGAATGATTGAAGTAAAAAAATGTCGTGCAGCATCCAATCATTACTCTTTTCTAGTAGCAGCGAGTAATAGAATTAGTGTTACAACTAAAAACTAAAATTATCCAGGGTAATTAGTTCTGTATAGGAGGTTTATCAAATAAACATTCGATATATCTAAGGTAGTAGTTTCAGCGAAGAAATTTGAACTACTAAACACTCAGTCATATCCATGGTAGCTGATTTGGTACAGCAGGTGTATTTCCTATGCACTCAATATCTTTAGAGTGGTTTGTTCAGTGTAGCAGGTTTGTCACCTAAGTATCAACTCATTGCTGCCTTCATATTTCTTCCGAGCCTGTGAATCATCCAATGCTTGTAAAAAAGGTATTTACATATTTACTTGATATGCTGATAATAATCACCTACAACTCTATTTTTGCTAAAAGTCTATAACTTTAAGTTCCAACTTGGGTCACCTAACTCTTTTATCTCTTCAAGTACTTTAATTTTGTCCCAACCAGACTGTATAATCTGATCAAGTTTACATAACTCTATTTTTAAGCTCGGAAGTAATCCAGCTGTTCTTGGACTCCTCTATGCCGTGTGGTCAGCCATTTACATTGGTTCTTGTGCCGTAGCTACAAGGTTACTAAATAAGGTAAGACCTGTACCTTCTGTAAATAATGGAACACCGAGAGTAACAGTTTTCAGTCTAACAACTGTATATTCTGCAAATTTGTTCTTATAGAGAAAAGTCATAGGTAATAGCATAGTGTATATACAATTGGCTACAAATTACACATTATAGAGTATAGATTAAAAATAGGAGCTATAGTCTTTAAACTAATGATTATAGACTATAGACTGTAGGCTTCAAACAAAAAATATAAAAAGCTATAAACCCTTAACTAGAACTATAGGCAATTAGCTGTCAGTTATAAACTATTGACTATCAACTGTTGGCATGTCATATAAATTAAGGACTATTGATATTTAGGATTGCAGATAGTTAACTATAGACTTGACTACCACACAAAAAAACAAGCTGGTAGAGTACCATGATAGATTATAGATGATAGATTACCAACTTCAAACTGTAGATTACAGATTGAAAACTATGAACTAGTCATTGTAGACAATAGATTATAAACTATAAAATATGAACTGCATAAATCTTAGACAGCACATGACACTTGGCAGCTTATGGATAACAGATAAGAAATGGCAGACTTCAGATTATGAACACTAGATGGCGCACGATCTAGTTACTTGTTAATAGTAATTACTTTTAGTCATTTTTGTATTTGTTTATTCTTAAAGACCTAGTCATCATACGAGTTTGTTTAACAGAACAATAGATTAAACTCAAGTATCTCAAGTAAGTATTGCATATGACATAGTGTAAATACTGCAAAATACAAAAAAAATTGTTCTTAACTGTTCACCATTGAATAGCGTAATTTTATTTAGTTTTATTATGCCACAAAAAGTTGTGCAATAATTTGTTGAATAAATCTTTTTATATACACTAATGGTTTGTTATACAGTTTCCACAGAATAACTACCGTGCTTTGGTAGTTTCCTGGATTTTGTCTGGTGTCACGGTTCTACTAATATGTCCTTCACCTTTATTAGACTTCATCTTTCATGGCAAAAAGTAAGTAAACACATCTACGTAATTCATTTCAAGATTAACATTTGAGAGTTTTGATCAAAAAAGGTGCTAATTTGGTAAGATTTTTTGGTGTTTACATATCTGTTATTCTGTTACTTTTTGCATGCATTGCTGCTCATACATACTATAGTGCATCTGGATAAAATATGTAACTTTTAATGTGTCTGTTGCTTGTGCGTTTATCCCTGTCTCATTTCAGGTACTTTTGGCTCACCACCATTGATATGGCTTTTGTCTACATTCCATTATCGGTTACCTATATAACACCTTTTCAGGCAGCTTTAAATCTTGCTGAGTAAGTATTGTCTATCTCTGTCAGAGTAGAGATATTTATAGAGCTTGCTAGATAAAGAAATGACACAGTTGACTGCAGTGTAGGTCGCTGTCTTGCCACCATTAGAGAATTGTAGTTCTAAATGGTGTTACAGCAGTTGTAGATACGTCATCAATAACATGAAATCAGTCATAGATGACATCGTCCAATTATTTATATAAGTCTCCAAATACTGGTGCAATCTTTTTTATTTAATTGACACCCCAACAATACCGTAAGTTTCGCTCGGACATAGAGTTACCAAAGACATAGAGTTACCAGTTGTTAAACGTGTAAGCTATAACATAATAATAACAGACGATAAATCTAAGACATTCTAGTGGTACAATATTAACACAATAAATTAGCTCAAGGCATGATCTTGATGCTCTTTTTTGTTCTGATGCCCGACACTTTAACTGATCTTTTCTATACTGCGTATTGATAATGATAAACTTTTTAAAGTTGTATAGAAAATATAGTCAAAGACTTTTTAATCAAGATTTACCATACTTACACCTAACTATTTACTTATTTGTGCTAAAATTGTTCTACTAACAAGGCTGCTGTTTTTTTTAAAATATATCACCTTGATTGTCACATTCAACTATAGTCAAATACTTCACTCATAGCATTCATATGCAATCAGAACTCAGCTGGGTTTTACATGTTTTCTGAGTAATTGGTAAGTCACATACAAAATATTTGCTTATATTTTATTAAATGTTTCAGGATGAATGGATATAAAAAAGACAATCTGCACACCTATGGAATGGTAACAGGTCTTGTGAATGGTGCAATGTCACTTGGTTCTACAGTTGGGCCTGTTATTTCAGGAGTTATCATTGAGAGCACAGGTTTTGGATGGACCACAACTTATCTAGCATTTACCAACTTTGTATTGGTTAGTTGTGAATATGTCTGCAGCTAGTTTTGACAACATAAATTTGGTGTTTTGAAAGAGAAAATCTAGAAAATTGTTCTTTATCTCACATTCTCAACCATGCTTGTTTCCGTTCTCCTGACTTCTCATGGTTCTCATGGTTCTCATGGCTTCTCATGGCTTCTCATGGCTTCTCATGGCTTCTCATGGCTTCTCATGGCTTCTCATGGCTTCTCATGGCTTCTCATGGCTTCAGAATTCTCTACACAGACTGCGTTATTCCTTTAAAGTGACACATAGTTTTATTTTGTTTAGTAATATTGGTCTTCGACTAGCTTTCAAAGAAGTTGTAACTCACAACATATTATGCTGTACTTTTACAAAGACAACTACTGTAAGTTTACTTGCATTATCTTCAAGTAAACTTTAAAATTAGCAAAACGATTAAAAAGTATTCACATTTGTAAAACTTAGTTACAAAAGACTAAATGGTTGGTATCGCATAATAACAAATTCATATTTTTTTAACCAATTAGCTTGTGATCCATCAGGTAAACAGATGCACACTATAAAGTCATATCAAAGTTATGACAGTCTGTACTAGATGAACTGATTGTCTTTAGTCTACTCCTATAATATTTGCAGTAATTATGCTGATCTCTCATTTGACTTATCAACATGCACTTGTCTCTTATTGGTCTATTGCAATGTCCGCTGGTAAGATTGTTTATTCCGCATACAAACAATGCTAAAAAGATAGGTTTAAGTAAATTATAGTATTTATACTTTAATCAACTGACTGTTCATAAATATCAATGATCTGTTATATTCATGTGAAAGGAGATATAAAGCAGTATTTTTCAAGCCTTTGTTGTAGATTACATACTTCTACAGAATTAATAATATAGAAGGTAAAATTTATCAATGCTACGTGAAGTTTTAAAATACCGCTTAACTTTTGTTCATAGATTTGTTTTACCACAACAGAATTATTCTTGAAATATTGTTTATCAACTTTCAATGTAGTTTATAGTATTCATTACCAACTTTTACATTATCTTTTACTTAACATACTTAGTACCATCCATTGTTAACATACCAGCTGTTACAATGTTAACAATCATCCAATGTTAACTTATACCATATCAAAGGTTTTTAGTTATACCGCGTTTGAATCTGTTTAAGCTTTTTGTTTTATCTTTTCTATTTGCAGGCACTATTTATTGGATGCTACTCTATTTATATGAGAATCACGGGTCAGCCAACAGAAGTAGTAGAGTCTCAAGATAATGAAGAAGTCACGGAAGAAGCTGTGTACGATACAGAGAAAGTAGACAATGTGAGAGAGGTTAATGAGAAGATAATAGAGAAATACTTGAAACATGAAGACTTGACTAAAGTTTATCTTCAGCAACCAGCCTCTGACTCTAGTACTAAATGATGTAGGGTTGACTTGATGGAGTTGAGTTTGTAGTGTTTTACAAACCTAAGATTAGAGATATCTCACCCATCTCTAAATTTATTTTACAGATTGTAGTTATTATGTTCTATTAATCGATATATTTCATTTATGCCCATTCTGTCAGTCATTTTCTATCTCTAGGCATATGTTTACATTAGAGACTACATCAATATGTAAGGTAATGAGCTGTACACAGCAATTAATTAAATAAGCAAACAATTTACAATTGGAAAACTATAAGAAAGCAAGAAAATGAATAATTTTGAAATTGTTGAAACTACAATATACTTTAATTGTGTAAACCTAAATTTCAGCTTTCTTCTGTTTAGTGTTTGTTATGTTATGCTAAAATTTATGTAGTCTCAAATTGGGGTACATAATGCTTCATTTTTAACTGGCTGTATTATTTTATAAAGTACAGTAGTTAATAAAAGTAAAATTCTATCAAATGCAGTCAAATGTATAGCTGATAACTTAAGTTTTTTGTTCAACATAAATCGGTTCCACTTTTTGATACTCTATTCGCTGTGGTTTGTTGGCAGCACTATTTGGTTGTCAGCAGTTCTTTTTGATTCATCAACAGAGTATAGTTTTCTATATTCATGTATGATTTCACACCTTGATATGTGACTATCTTCTAGAGTTTTTATGCCTGTAGAGTAAGGAAGGCTTCTGTTGGAGGTTTGTTCTTATTGCACAGCCAATATATTATAGCTACAGGCCATAATTTGTTACATGGTTTTACTAGCATATATATATAATAATAATAAAATTACCATTATCTAGCCACAAGTGAAAGCTGCAATTAAAATAATATGACAATTTCAACAAGATTAATCTGACCTTTTGATATGGTACAAGGCCTATGATTGGCTGGTGAAAGCCTGTTGGAGCTAATGTACTAAAACATGAAGTCTTAAGAGATTCCTAAAGTTTTTGTAAGAAATAGATCTATCAAACATCTGATCTTTTTTTACATACTCTTGAGAATTATTTTAAAGCGTTTATACCTCTATGAGAGCAGAACGTCATGGATTTTGTTTGTTTTACACACATGCTAGTTAAATGAATTAATAAAGATTGTAAAATAAATTTATTAGAAATGTCAACTGCAAACTCGTTTGGCGTGTTAATTCTGTGTTGTAAAGATTGTCAATATTCAAAGTCATCGTGGTGCCTATGAGGTCTTTTACTGATATGCCTGTTCTTGTATGTTGGTTTGAAAATGAATGCTTTTGCTGCGTAGCTTTGGTTGGTGCATCTTTCTTTGTGAGAATAAAGAATAAGACAGCACTTATCACTCCAAATAATCAGTCTGCACACGCTTTTTCTTCTACAGCGATAGCAGGGCGACTCAAACAAAAATTAGAACCAAAAAGTCTCTATTTAGCAGCTAAACAGTGTCAATTTAAAGGAGGAATACATAGAACATTGTTGAGTAATGCAGAGACAGCATTAGAAACATCGCTCTGTATCTTATTTGTAGACTAGATGAACGTCTGGCATTGCTCGGGTAATAAAAAAGTCTTTGAACTGTAAACTTATTTTTATTTAACATATACAACATCTACCATTCCAACTTTCAAACTACATATCATGAGAAAAGTGCTTTGTGTATTTGAAATACATTAGGAGAGAAAATAAAAAAACTGTAAAGGTTTTCAAACCTTGTCAAAAAACTGTAACTTTCAAACTTCTTATCATGAAGAAAATTTTTTGTGCAGGTCAAATGAACCTCACAAAAATAAGACAACTATAAAAGGGTTTAAAGGTAAATGTGAAATAATTATCGACTAATAGCTAAATTAAGTCTGTTTTACTAAGATTACAACAAAACATGATTCGGGAATGATACAAATAATACCAACTGAAAAAACCAAAATAAAAATCCCTAATATGTAGATTTAATAATAACAATTCTCGCATAGAAGTGCATGTGTATAACAAAAGGTTACTGTTCCACCAGAAGCTATCCATCAAAACCTTGAATACGACGATACTGGTACCTTTTGGTCCTGATACAAATTTAAAACTGAGATATCATACTGTCTTTGTCTGACCAAATGGAGAGAGACTGTAGAGGCTCATTTCAATGAGATAATACAATTATCCGCGTGAAAAGAAATAGCCTTGACCGCGATACAGCAATTGAACCTTACAAAAAAAACAAATAAGTCTAAGAAAACACAAAAAACTAGCGTGTTTAATAGAACTAATAGAATTCATAGAGTTTCAAATATTACATCATTCATCAAATGCTTACGCTATACGGTTTCTAAAAAAATCTCTGATCAAAATGCTTTGTATAGCTCAGTAGTCGAGGGTGTGGATTTAAAACTTGTGGTTGCAATTTCTATGAGTTCAAATCCATCAAAGTGCGACATTTTAATTTCAAGATTTTAATAGTTATATCTAGACATACCGAAGGACCAGCAATGAACAGTTGAAAAAATATAGATTAGTGTATATATAAATATAGTTATTTCTCAAACAACTTGTAGAGATATATTTAGAGATTACCAAGAGATGATAACTCTCTCATATATACTTCTGTTAATTAACTGTGATACAACTTTTACAAAAAAGCTTGTTTCCACTGTTATTATTCTTTTCAAGTTGAGCTGTATTTATAGATTGCGAAGAATGAGCATGCATTCTGTTTATAGATTGACAAGGATGAGCAGGGGCTCTGTTAATAGATTGTCAAGGATGAGCAAGTGCTCTGTTTGTAAATATTCAATTCACTCGGAAACCCATTGAGTATTGTTAGTTATTATTGTTAAAGGTTGAATTGCAACAAAATTCAAATTACAGTTATTTGGTATCAAAAGGTTCACCATGTCTTACTCTGCTGTGTTGTAGGTGCAAAATATGTGGAAATGTAATTACAAGCTCCTAAAAGCTCAAAAACAAACAGTTAATCGCCGCCATCACAAAACCGCCGTAGATTAGAATCTCTTTCTAAAACGGCTCAAATGGGATGCAGTTGTACAAGATGGCTTGTGCTTACACTTTCGCGCAATCTCATTTGTCGAAATATTTTCACAAATATGCTTCAGGCATTCAATAAAACCATGTCTATTGTTCTTATGCGTCTATTTTTTCATCATTGTGATGCTGTCACTTTCAGCACTGATATCTTATAACTTACCGTAAAAATTCGTTTAATTTCTTAACCTTAGCTCGCAGGAGTGCATATCATTGTCTGATAATCATGATGAGCCTGTTGGTCACCTGTGATAATCGAAAAATGCTGCAGAAATTATTCACGCTGTTTGGCAGGAGGTATTGGTCACATGATCAGATTACGACTAGAGGATTAGACCAAGTTGAAACAAAACTGTAAAGTAGCGAGCATCTATATTTGATACCGGGTCTTCGGTAAAACCCAAAGTATTCGTCATAAACTAGGGCTACGATAAGTTTTATATTGAGCCTTTTATTGGCCTTTCAATTCACGTGAGACCACCATGTGACAAAAGAATAACCAAAAGTAATGACAACGTCAGAGAAATAAACTGATTCCAATCTATGGCGGCTTTTCGTTTTTGAGCTTTTAAAAGCTTGTATTCACATTTCAAAATATTTTGCACCTACCACACAGCAGAGTAAGATATGGTGAATCTTTTGATAACAAATAAGCGTAATGTGAATTTTGTTGCAAGTCAACCTTTAATATATTTATTGGTAATTCAGATTTATCTCCCGTACTCTGTATAACTTTAATCTTAATCAGTTTAATAAATACCTCATAGAAAATAATTTCTCAGCTCAAATCCTGAAAATTTTCAGATTCAAAATGATCTGGGCTTTTAGCATATTTTTGTTGATTGGGGATACAAAATGAATATCACTCTAGAAGTATTACAACCATTTGTGCTGATGGTAATATTCCCTTTTTTGAAAGTGTCAAATCTTCCTTGGACTCCTGCTATTCAAACTATTATGATAACTTGCTCCATTATTAATGAATG
The DNA here is from genome assembly GCF_963576615.1 of Watersipora subatra. Taxonomy (NCBI): domain Eukaryota; kingdom Metazoa; phylum Bryozoa; class Gymnolaemata; order Cheilostomatida; family Watersiporidae; genus Watersipora; species Watersipora subatra. The sequence continues at coordinate 64,897,442 of NC_088714.1, forward strand.
CCTAGAGCTTTGGTTGATACTTTATTATTGGTTTCAAATAACCCCATTGTCTATAGTTGTCAAATAGTGGCTATTTGTATTATTGTAGTTTTAACATTTTTTAACGGCAGAGCTTAGCGACTGGGACTGTAATACCAATAATAAACTTCTCAGCCACCACGGTTACCGGACCAAACCTGCGACAGAGCGAGGCAGGCCCGGCCACCAGGAAGAGCCTGTGCGATTGAGAGCAAATTGAGGGACCGAGAGAGGAGACCACGGGACCGGGAAAGCGCCATGTAGATAAACAAAAGAAAAGGAACGGATACCAAGCTGTGACTAAAAATATAAAAGGCATAAAATATCGTTTAAAAGTTAGAGTCGCAGCGCACGCGCTCTCTGCACGTATGCTCCTTGATTGTCATGCATGTATATTTATATATTTATTTAATAGATATATATCTCACTGTCACTTAACACGAGGTGTTGTTATTTGACTGTCTTGAGGAAGGTAAAGGGAACTGGTCGTTTCCTTTACACATTGAAACATTCAGCAAAGTGTGATGGTTCATTTGAGCTTGATTAGTAATTGAGCTCAATAGTTGTTGTAACGTTGTAACAAACAGTTCATTACATCGTGCTGCCTTTTAAAACATTCCAAACGTTTAAAATCATTCACACTCATCAGAGAAGTCCTCAAGTGAGTTGGACTTAAGTTTTCAGTTTTAGTAAGTTAAAGCTGTTTGTAAAATTGTTAGAGAACTGTCTGCCACTGCTTATCTCTTGCAGTCCGTCAAATACTCAAGTTCTAGACTGTTACGAAGTGTGGCATATAAAGAGGTGATCTTGAACTGAGTATTGGTTTCCAGTCTAATAAGTAACTAGAGATTCACCTACTACATTACTATATATACATATGAGATTGAATTTCATTTATTCGGCTCCTCTTACTAATGTTCTACCAGACAAGATTAATCTATGTATTCCCAATCTATCAAGATATGCATGACTGACTCATGTTTCAACAGTCTCTGCTTAGTGCAAAATTCTGTAGTGGAAAGCCCTATATTTGGTGGCTAGCCTCAGATATAACCACCAAAGATATTTATATGACTTATGGTGCTTTAGAATGTCACTTGCTGGTTGCACAACAATGCACTCTGTATCATAGCAAGAGTTACTGGTTTCAAGGTCTTTTACAGGTTTTATCTTAGCCTGCTACCAACTTTTTATTTTCACCCAAACTTTAAAAAGTTTCCATGATATCTCTTACCATTAAAATAAACAAGAAAGTCGTGTTTAACAGCTGAGTTGCACCGATAATAAAAAGATTTAGCATAGCAAATATATTTGAATCAACATTCTTTCTTCTTTGCTACACATTTGTTCAAGATTTAAAACAACCTATAAGCAGTGGCAGATAATGTAGTTGCCGATTGCTAAGTTTTTTTTACTTGATGAATTAGAGTAACTTAAGCTAGTAAACTAAGCTAGTTGAAATCTTGGCTATAATAAGAAGTATGAGCATCTGAAGCCAGCATGATGCTCTCTCGTGCAATCATGATCGTCAACCATGCTAGCTCAAATGTGAATCTGTTAAATATTGATAATTAAAGATTGGCAGGTATATTAAGTGCAACCACAATTATTCTATTGCATTGTCAGGTAGACCCGTGTGATAATGAACAGCCAGCCTGTTTGTAGAGCCCTTGTTTCCAAGTTTATTTCTAGTGTAAAGCGGGCTTTTTTTCTTAGATTTTAATTGTTGTAGCTAGACATACTGAGGATAAACAGACCAACAAACTAACAAAAACTGAGGTTTTCATACATAGATAGGCTTTTTGGAATTTCTTGAGTATGTATGCTTATACCATACCATTACACAGCATCGGAATCACATTCATATGTGCTAATTACAATAAATCCTAAAACTCACATCAAACTGCAATCTAATCATTCAGTCATAATCAGAGTCACTGAACTCAGAGGTTTACCAATGTTTTGTTTCACTGTCATGTGAAGTCAGAAGTTGACCGACCTCTATCTCGGCCGAGCATCCGAGACACCGGCTATAGCCACAGCCCTATGCGGCTTGACATAAAATGGCCCATCTTTACCATATTGAGAGAAAGACAACTCAGTCCCAACAAACCGGAACAGAGAACAAATTGGCTAAAGGAGCAACAGGCTAGACACCGGCTGACTTAAAAGGGACCACATAGACACCCAATCTGTGTAGGCGGAGCCTACGCTATATAAGGAAAAAGCCAGGCCAAGATAAAAGTTCAAGGAGAAACTCCAAAGAAAACCATACTTATTATTTGAATGCATTATCGGTGCTTTATATATTCAGACACAAATATTATAATTTATTAAGCTGCGTTCACAGCCAATTTGTCAACAGCTACCAATGTTTTGTTTCATTGTTATAGAAATATCTTGATTTAAATCTAAGTGTATGCCTTTGATAGCTTAACGAATAGACAAGACTGTTGAATACATAGAGAGCCAAAACAGAGAGCTGCTAACGGAATATAACTCAAACAGAAAACAAGACATTTGATCTCTACAACGACCCCATGTCCAGCCACCTAGAGCCTATTTATAATAACAACAACCTCAAGTATGTAATCATTTTTCCTATGTTCAACTTAGCGATGAAGAACAACCCTGTATCAATAAACTGCTTGAAGTATTTTCAGTAACTAACCAGTCTTTGATTAGCGGCTAATCGTAAGTCACCAACATATACCTGGTCTACAAATGTAAGTAAAAACTATTGCCAACTCTTTTGTGGATCATCTGATTAAACAGAATCAAACGGTAGAAACACGTCAGATGAGGCTTAAATTTTGGTATATGTTGTAATATAATCTTAGGCTTATAATCTTAGGCTTGCTTCGTTTAGCTCTTAATAAAGATTTGTAGATGTTTAAGTTACACTCCACTGTTAGATAGAAATAAATCATCGTAATTATCATGGCAAGTGAAGCAAAACGAAGTTTGCTAAGGTTGTTACTACGTTAGTAAGTTTTACTAGAGAGATCGTGGATTATTCAGTACAAGATTGAGCTGGGGAGTGTGATACAAAGCAGACCATCAGAATCAACTGAAGTACTGGTATACTTTGGTATACCAACCAGGTCAGTAGAATGCTTAATAACTCTTTTCTTTACCAGTACAGTTTCTATTTAACTTCCTCAGTTATCATATGTCCTTATATATGTTAATACCTACCAAAGATGTTGAAAATTAGACTGTAATAAATATCAATTAGTAGTAATGTTTGAGAATAATTGAAATATTTTTAAAGTGTTAAGTTTCAGGTTTGTTTGGCAGAAATAATAGGTTCTTATTTTGGATGTTTGAGTTCTGATGTTAACAACCATAGCAAGGAAATTAACAGGCTTCTGCTATTTGTCGTTAAACCTGTTGAAACTTTGATAACTCAAATGATTTTTCTAACCTGGAGTGAATGTAAAATAAGTTATCGATGGACGTAGAAAAATCAGATATATTGCCTGCGTATAAACTAACAGAGTGTTTGTGTACAGTTTCACTGATTAAAATGCAGTGTGATATTAGGGTTTCAATACTACAACTAACATACAGGAGCCAGTCGACAAATTAAACTACATGTTTTTTACTTGTGTTTAATTTATGACTCTTCAGGTACTCTTGCGTTTGATAGAGTTAAGTTCTTACACTGAATATTATTCTAAACTCTGTTTTGTATTTCAGGTTGGTGTATTATGATGGATTCAAGTGATGATGATGAGACACAGCTGTTATCTGCTGGTGATCCTGACATGGAAGACAGTCTACCCGATAAAAATTCTAATAAAAAATATGGAATGCTACTATTTTTGGTGTTTCTACAATGTTTATCACGAGGGTCAGATACATTGATTTTTCCATTCTATCCAGAAGTAGCTAAAGTCAAAGGTGTGACTATGGCTTATATTGGAATTGTCTACGCTGCCTATGACTTTGCCAGATTTATCTCCGCTCCGTTTTTTGGCACGATTGTAAGTAATCTTTTATCAAATATTAAATGACTTCATAATATATATATTTACTATACAGCTCTATTTATCAGAATTATTTTAGATACAAAAGAAAAGGTAGATGAAGGGAAGAGTAAAAACATTATTTACGATGAAGCTTCAAGAACTATTGCGCGCTTTCATCTCTTTAGTCCAAACATAGCATAGCTTTCGCTTTCATTTAAGTTTTGAATTACAAAATTAGAGCATACAGTTTATTCTACAAGATAAATTGTAGTAAATTTTAATAAAAGGAGTTTTCACGAAAGTTTTTATGGAAGGCTAAAACGAACATTAGATCATGCATGAAACTGCTTGAGCTTAATAGTTTTCATCATGTTGGCGCAACTCCCATATTTCCATGAGTATTTTTAGATTTCAAGCTAAGATTAACTCATGCTAACTATACATTTTAAACAAAAGACCTTAAGCAGGCCTGCACTCATGTTAAGAACTACTTAGGTCTTAGTTATTCAGATAGTCGAAGGTTATAATAATCGTGTCTACTCAATGCAGTTAGAATATAAATACATTTCCAATAGAGAGAAGGTAAATCTAACTACACATATTGTGTTCCAGCTTATCATATGCACAAAGCAGTAAAGAATCTTATTACTATTTGAGAGCAAATTAAATGAGTCCATTTCTACATTTTATTCGTTAGACTCTAGTATCTGCTTCTTATAAACATAAACTAGTGGTTTGTTACTTTGATAATTTTAAATATACCAAAACACCCATTTTTAGATTGCGCATTGATTACTAAATTATTTAAATTGGTGAATTTTTTTTATTTTCAAATAACTGTAAATAAAATTAATGTAGTAACTGTATACACTTAATCTAAAAATCCACAGAGTAAATTTATCTGTCATTTTAGCTAACAAGATGGCCACCTAAAAGTATGTGTATGGTTGGAACTCTTATATCAGGAATTAGTCCAATATTCTTTGGGTAAGTTCAAATACCTGTAATGAGATTTAAAACAACGCATTATAAAATATAGCAGTTTTGTCATCAAAAGCTTTACCAAGTTATTTATCTTATCTATTCACTTAAATAAGGTGACCATGTTCATAACATTAATGATATATATATATATATATATATATATATATATATATATATATATATATATATATATATCTCGAGCTCTATGAACTCTATTACCTCTATGAAACTCAATGCTGTTTCGTGGTTTCATGAACTTTTATTTTTTTGTAAGGTTTAATTGTTAAATCACGATCCAGGCTAATACTTTTTACACAGACAGTTATACTATCTTGAGTAAGAATAGCCACTACATTCCCTCTTTATTAGGTCAAACAAAGACAGTCCACTATCTCATTTTCACATTTGTACCAGTATCGAGAGGTTCCATTGTCGTCGTATTCAAAGTTTCTGCTGGAACAGTAATCGTTGTTGTACAATCGCACTTCTATGCACGAATTGTTATTATTAATTCAACATATTCAAGATTTTTAATTTGCTTTTTCAGCTCGTATTACATGTAATTGTATCATTACTAAATCATATTTTATTGTAATCGTAGCATAGAATACTTAATTTATCTATTACTTGCTAATTATTTCACGTTTACAGTTTAACCCTTTTATAGTTGTTTTATTGTATTTCTTACTTCCTTTGACCTGCATAACACATTCTCCTCATAATATAAAGTTTGAAAGTGAAAGTTGTTTGTCAACGTTTGAAAACCTTTACAGTTGTTTATTTTTTCTTTTAGTTTATTTAAACGGCACAAAACACCTTTCTCATGATATGAAGTCATGTTATGTATGTAAATAACTCTGCTGTGATCAGTCGCCATTCTCACTTTAGGTTTCTGTGAAATCTATAAAAACAGCTCAGATAAATTTCACCTCAAATTTTGTTGCATGCAATTCAAAATGCATTTAAATTAGAATTCTTGGAGAGTTTTCACATCTTGGTTAAAAAATTTTAATATCTGTGCTGTACGGCAGAAAATTAAAAAAAAAGTTGTTTTAGATATGTTGGAATCATATCAAGTGGATGGTGCTTCCTAGCCTTATGTACCATACTGCGAGTCTTTGCAGGAGTGGGCTCTGCAATGGTAACCATTTCAAGTACTAGCATACTGCTAAAAGCTTCAGGATTCCAGTCTACCAATGTCATAGTATGTATATTACTAACAGAGCACGACTTTTATACATTTCTGTATCTCTATATGTTATGTAGGTGTGTTTCAAAGTCTTTCATTTTCTATTTATCAAGATAGCCATATAACAATACATATGTCAACCTTGATAGCCCATTTCTACACTTTTCAGCTGGAACCATGTCACTTATTTATTATATTCAATTATAATGCATCAGATAATGTTTAGTGAGAGAAATTATCACACAAAAAACATTGCTTCGAACTTATTTACCCTGAAAATACCTGTGTATTAGTTTGTTTAAATATACTGATTATTGACGTTACACTTGTTTTAGTACATCTCCTTAGATTTGAGTAAATTAAATCATGCCATGTGTAGTGAAATAACGCTAAGAACTTCTATAAACTTGTATATTCTTCTTATATCTTGCTTCCGTTTAACAAATTTGTTAACGCTATAAAATGTTTTGAAACTCTACTTCCTGTTTACAGGCTATAGTAGAAGTAGGGAATGGGATGTCTTTTGCCTTTGGTACAGCACTAGGAGGCATACTATATGAGGTAAAATTTAATTTCTTAACAATCCATTGCTTAAAACTAAACCTCTGCAAGGCAGGTAAAAATATTAAACATTGTGGCTACTTTCAACAATAATTTGGAGATCTTATATTCATAGACATAACCAGAGTTCATAGACATAGACATACCGATTAACAATCTTGATATTCTCTTTATTCAAAGATATAAGACCTCTACAGCTTGATTGAAACTTGCCTTATTTCCTCTGTCTGAGTACCAGCAATTTGAATTGTTAAGATGTGTAGTAGTTAATTTAGCTTTAGAAAATTCAAACTTTGTGCTTTTTTCACACACCGCTGATGAAATTCTAGAATGCCATGTAACTTTTGAATGCAGCTTCTTTATAGCGTTATGGCTATTACTTAGTAATTGTAACTTTACACTGTAAATCATCTAATTACACTGCTTTAAACACTCCTAGTGTTCAATCATTTCAATCTTGTTGTCAAATTCTACCTGGCTCAGTTTGTAGGCTATGTTACAACTTTTTGGATCTCTGGTGGAGCTTTGGTCATTTCAACTCTGCTCGTTGCAGTTTTCATTCCAGCTGTTGGTAAGTCTGTGAAAGAGGCAATATTACTAGAGAGAAATGATACAACTATAGAATTGGCTAATACTTATTGCGTAACAGTAAAGTAAAATACCTACATGCTTATTCTTACAGTATATATTTTGTCATATAATAATTGGTGCATATTCTTAAAACATTACATATTTACTACAATTATTTACTACGTAGTTTTTTCCATTCAATTTCTATATAAGCATATAAATGGTATTCTTACATTCTCTGTTTTATTTTCTTCAATAACTATCTACCTGCTTAAACTAAACGTGTCATCAATAAAAGCATTTAGCTACTTGACACTATTCTCCTAGAATGATGAATTCTCTTACCTATACTGACAATAGAACGGGATGCTGGATTTTTTGAGAGTTATCAGTCATTAGGACAACCATTATTGTAAAAGGAATAAATCTTTCGAATACATTTTAATTGCAAGTTATTTCAAAGTATAATTAAATATTTTATGAGGCTTTTTGTCTAAGCGCATTAGGCTCTACTGTGTGTAGTAAACTCTAATTATCTGTAGTGTAATGGTTTAAAGTCACACGTCACTGGAAAAAACTGTAAGATCAAAGAGTTAATTACTGACAGGTACAAACTGTTACAACAAGTTTTAACAGGTAATGGCGGAGGCTAACATTACCTAGCCAACTAGTTCCTTAAGGTGCTGGCAAGTACTATCAGGTGCTACCTACACTAGTATTCACTAAAAAAACCATGAGCTAACCAAGTACTATTAAAGACTAACTAGCGCTAACAGGTAGCAATAAGTACTAACAGGTGCTAACAAGTAATAACAGATGAAATTCCGTAAATCTTGATTTCTATTTCAGTGGAAGAAGAAAAGAAATCTCAGCAAGGGTTTTTCCAACTACTGACCATACCAGGATGCGTGCTATTATGTTTGACTTATGTTTTGGCAAGAATGCAAGCCACGTGTCGAAACATTGGTCTGACAGGGCTGTACATAGATGAGGTGAGTATTTCACTGGATGTTAAAAGTGACCTAGCTATTCATATAATAGTCTTAAAGTATTGTAAAATATAGAAGCCATATTATGAGCAATTTGTCAACACTACTGCAATATTTGGAATTTTATAGAAGAGAAAAGGAATTTTAAAGTTTTTTAAAAGCTCATGAATACAACTGTTCAAAGAAATTATAATATCATAATATAATAATATATAATATACATAATATATCAAAATAAGTAAAAGATATCAAAAATGTTGCGCTGAATGATTGGATGGAAACATGGTTCACAGCAGCCAATCATGAAGCTCTTCACATACCGACAGGAAATAGAAGTCTGTCATGACTAAACACTCAATGCATCTAGACTAGTGAGTTCATTGAAGCTGGTTTGTTAGGTAAATACCAACTCAGCGTTATCTTCATATTTCAAGGCATTCTTCCAAGCCTGTGAATCCTCCGAGGCTTATAAAATATATATTTACATATTTACCTAGTATGCTGATAATGAGCACCTATAACTATGTTTCTACTAAACTTTTATAATTTTAACTACCTACTTGGCTCACATAACGCTTTGTCTTTTTAAGTACTTTACTTTTGTCCCAACAAGCCTGTATAATTTGATCAAATTTTGAATAACTCTATTTTTAAGCTCGGAAGTAATCCAGCTATTCTTGGACTCCTCTGTGCCGTCTGGTCAGCTGTTTACATTGCTTCTTGCGCCGTAGCTACAAGGTTACTAAATAAGGTAAGATCTGCGCCTTCCGTAAATAATGGAGCATATAGAGTAACAGTTTTTAGTCTAACAATAATATATTTTGCCGACGATTTGTTTTTATAGAGAGAAGTTGTAGATAACAGCATATAATCAATAAGCTAAAAATTACAGACTATAGTATATAGATTATAAAATATAAACTATAGTCTTGAAACAAAAGGTTATAGATTATAGATTGTAGGCCTCAAATTAAAAACTAGAAAACAGGCTATGAACCCTAAACTATAACTATAGTCTATCGGCTGTCATATATAAACTATTGACTGTCAACTGTTGACATGACTTAAATTAAAGACTATAGGTATTTAAACTGTTAACTACACCCTCAACTACCACACAAAAAACTAAACTGGTAGAGTACTGATAGACTGGTAGAGTACTGATAAACTGGTAGAGTCTGTTACCTGTTGTTCAGGTGAAATAACAAGTGACAGGCTACCGACTCCAGACTGTTGATTGCAGATGAAAAACTATGAACTATAGATTACCAGATGTTAACCAGCGTTATAATGCTGACTAGAAAAGTTTTGTACAAAAAATTATAATTTTATTTAACACATATAAGATTTAGTATTTTACCTTCTATATGAGGCTGTTTATTTATAGATTTGAATATTTGTAGACATATGTCATTGCCACACCCCCAAGCGCTGAACGATTGCAGGTTTTGTCCTTCGGAGGCAAAAGATTATGTGTAACTTTTTAGAATGCATGTATTTCATTGAACAATTTAAAATAAAAACTTCAACTGAATATGGAAGTATTTTGTAATTAAAATTTTGCTAGAACATTGTCTGAAAAAAATCGTTGGCTGGTAAATTAATATTAATACTAAAGAAAGACTGAATAACAATTAAGGGATAATAACAGTAGGCTAAGAGAAAAATTAACAATGTTTAAATTTGAAACACTGTATTCAAATTATGTTTAAAAACACAACTCTAAAATACTATTAAAACAAACTTTACAAACGTATACTATAGACTTTTAATTTCATAAAAAACTTTATAAGCGTAATAATAAATTATTGAATATAAAAAGTGAGGAATAACTAATACTTATAAACTTACACAAAAGTACCTACAGTAAAATAGTTCTGTAACTTTGTTTGTTCTAGAATGTGAAATTAAATACAAATCAGCAAATCATTGGGTTTAAAAGAAAAATGTGTAAACTAATACACAAATCACGCAATGTAATGAACTTTTGTAAAACACATACAGATATATAACAAACTCAGTATTCGCCTGTTGAGGAAAAGAAATTGTGCAAATTAATATACTATTTACATATTGAAATAAACATTTCGTTGAAAAATCAGTATTTATACAAATTAAGATGTTTTAAATAGTTGTGATTGAATATTTAACTTCAATAAAAAGAATTAACATAAAACTCGCAAAGAAAGAAAAGAAACAGCTTTTGTTTGTATTCATGGTTGTGGAACGCAAAGTGAAAGCCAATAACTCTCTATAAATTAATGTGTTATAATCAGAATCAAGGAAAACATAGTGTAGTTAAAAAATGCTTTTGAGCAGTTTAAATAAATTAAGAGAACAAATAAAACGAAATGCGAAATAAATAGCAATTATGTAAACTACAGTGCTACGGTGAAAACCTTTTTATTGTAATTGAAGCAAAACAAATAATTTGGTAATGGTACAATTAATAAACTGAGAAAGCCACATAAAAATCATGAATTTGATAAATTAATAATAACAATTAGATCATAGAAGTGTGTCTATAAAAGGTTCACTGTACAGTAACTTTAGTGTATTTTATGGTTGTGATCTGTAAGAAAACGTAACACTACAATGTACTACGGGCAGTCCTATACACCACAGAGCGCTCTTAGCTTTGAGACAAACTTATAACATAAAATTGAATTTTACCCAAGTGGATTTAGCTTACAAAACACATGCTTAAAGCTAAGTTTAGCACACATTTTCTGAAACTAAACTTCAAATTTGCCATCGAATAAAATTTTATCAACTGCCTGTATCTGTTTCCAATTTTATTTTCACTGTAAATTACACAGACTAATGCTGAAAATCTCTTTAAGCGTTGTGTGAGGGATTGTGACGAATAGCACATCGGCAAACTCATCTTAATCAGTACAACCACTGGTCATTTTTAACTTTAAAAAAATGTTATTAATACCATATAGTAAAAAACAAATTCACCCTTGGACGGTAATGAGGAAAAAGCATTGTATTTCATAGAGCTAGGGAAAAACTGTTTTATAACAGGAGAATCGTAGATTGTGGGCATACTGTAATATTTAATACGTAATCTAGCTTGTGCAGTCGGGTACGAGTGTATAGTATACAGTAATAGCAATTGAGTAGTAAGAACTGTGTAGCTTTGTGGTTAGATGCGAGTGTATAGTACACAGTGAAAGTGCGAGTAGTTTACAAACCTTTCGTTTGGTTTGCAATCCTCGGAAGTGCAAATCAAACGTTAAACGAATTTTTCATTCCTAAATTTTAATAACCATATATAGACAGACAAGGAATGACAGACAACAAACTTTATGATATGTATATGTATATGTATATATATATATATATATATATATATATATATATATATATATATATATATATATAGGACAGATAGCGCAGTTGGTAAGGTGTTGGGACAGTGATCATTAGGTCCTAGGTTCAAACCCCAACAACTGCACCCTTCTGGTGGTCCTTAGACAAGACCCTTGCTTGTATAATGTCTACAACCTCTATGATGAGTGCAATAACCAAAGCTATGCCAGCTCGTCCGTCGCCCGGTCAGACAAGGTCCGCACTGCCTGTAGCTGAATCAGGACAAAGCAGTGAAAAATGGGCTACTGGTTCAAAACAGATGAAATGGACTTGGACTGATAACACGGACTTCATGCAGTGCTACTTTATGAGTGAGCCTCAAAAGTGGGGCTATATGGGAAGGATGCGTCAACTGTGGATAAACATGCGCCCTGAATTGCCACTAACCGCTAAGCAACTTGTAGCTCAGATGAGTAACATAATCAAGCGGCACTTCACTTCATATCAGAACTTGAGGTAGATGAAATTAGTGAACAGTTCACCCAAGTAACCTCAACCAACGAGGAGTGCATATCATCACACACCGTTGCACATACACGATCTTGTGTTGACTCATAAGTTGAAGAAGACATGCACTTTGACCTTGACCCAAGGGTGAAGGAGCTTGCGGAAAATATCATCAACAAGATGCCAGCTGCTAATGATTATGGAAGCAGGGTACCACTATGGAGAGTTAGCAAAACTATACCCAAGAAGCTGTTAGAAGACATTAACTTGGCACTGGAGTCGATTTCAACTGGATCGATTAGTGATACTATTGCCTTAATCTACAGTACGGCAACCGCCATCTTGGAGGAGATGGGTATCAAGCCACTGTCAAAAAGGCTTCATTCCATCTTGGCAGCTGAAGCTACAAAATGAGATCAAAGACTTGCGCAAGAAAGTTAGTAGGCTCAGTGAGAGATCTAACCACAGTTTGGAGTGTCCAAAATGGGAAGCCACAATAGAAGCTCTAGAATCTGCCAAACAGCAGCCAGTAGCACTCTCGGCACGACTGAAGCGGTACACCAAAGAGCGGGATAACAAGAGAATGAACAAACTGTTCATTAATAATCCATCTAAAGTGTATTCTCAGTTCAAAGGTGAACTGCGGAGGCCAATGTCAGATCCTCCCTGATTCAGCACCTCAAAGTTCTGGAAGGACATCTGGGAGAAAGAGACTACTCACAACACCACTGCAAGGTGGCTGAAGAAGCTTAAAGAGAGCCACCAACACACTGTGGCTCAGCAAGGAATCACCATCAGCGAAGTGGACATCAAGTGCAGAGTGCAGCGTATGAAGAACTGGGCAGCACCTGGCCATGACATGATTCAAGCCTTCTGGTTGAAGAAATTGACATCACTTCACACTAGAATGGCTAAGCAGATGGAATGCCTAATAGAAGAAGGCGACCATCTAGAATGGCTGATCGAAGGACGAACTGTGCATCTGATAAAAGATGCAAAGCAGGGGCTGATTCCCAAGAATTATCGACCAATAACGTGCTTGCCCACCACCTGGAAACTGCTCTCAGGATTAGTTGCAGACATACTGAAAGAGCACATGAGTCACTATATGACCAGTGCTCAGAAAAGAATTGGGCGCAACACCCGAGGAGCCAAACATCAGTTACTGGTGGATCAGACAATCTGTCAAGACAGCAGGAGAAAACATACCAATCTTGCCATGGCTGGGATCGACTACAAAAAGGCCTATGACTCAATTCTCCATAGTTGGATACTTGAGTGCCTCAGTATGTACAATGTTCACCCTGCTCTTGTGGCATTCATCAAGATGTCAATGACCAAATGGAAGACGGAACTGGAGGCTAATGGCAAAAAGCTGGCGAGTGTAAAAATTAAGCGAGGCATCTATCAAGGTGACTCCTTATCACCGCTGCTCATCGGCATATGCCTAAACCTTCTAAGCAATATGCTGAAGAAGACTCAATATGGGTACCAGTTTAAGAGTGGCACCAAAATAAACCACCTCTTCTACATGAATGACATAAAGCTGTACGCTAACAAAGAAAGGGACATTGATTCACTAATACACCTCACTCAGATATACAGCAAGGACATCGGAATGACCTTCGGTATTGAGAAATGTGGCAGGCTAATTCTTAAGAAAGACCATTCTATGCTCACAGATGGCCTAAGAATGCCAAATGGTATCATCAAAGATATCGAAGAAGGGTACAAGTACTTGGGGATCATGCAAAGCAACATCAACCACAAAGCCAAGGTATATCACAAAGCCATTACTGAATACAAGAAACGCCTTCGGCAGGTCCTACGGAGCCAGCTCAATGCCAAGAACCAAGTCATGGCAATAAATACCTACGCACTGTCAGAATTAAGATATACAGCAGGCATAATAAAGTGGACTGAGGAAGCCATCAAGGAAACAAATATAGCAACTCGTAAACTGCTGACCATGTATGGAGCACTCCACCCAAAATCTGATACTACTAGATTGTATCTCGATAGGAAAGATGGTAGTAGGGGACTCAAAAGTGTACAGCAGACAGTGAAAGCGGAAGAGCAAAGCATCAAAGCCTATGCAGCCTCCATGGCCACTTCAGAGGAGTTGCTAGCTGAATTTCAGTCGGCTGCTCTTCCAATGGACCTTCGCCCTGATGATGAGAAAATTGACTGGCACAGGAAACCTTTTCATGGCGCTTACCACCAAAAAATATCTAAGGTTGGCAATCTTCGCCAGACATATATGTGGCTGAACAAAGGAAACCTAACGGCCAATACAGAGTCGCTAATCATGGCAGCCCAGGAGCAAGTGCTCCCAACAAGGCAACTCCAAACAAAAATCTATCACACTAGAGACGATCCTAGATGCAGACTGTGCAAAGAAGCACCTGAGTCCATCCATCACATCTTCAGTGGATGCAAGCAGCTAGCAGGAAACGCATACACTGAGCGGCATAATCATGTTGCAGGTGTTGTGTATAGAAGTCTATGTGACGAGTATGGCCTTAATGAACCACAACACTGGTGGAAAGCTCCTGGTAAGGTCAATGAATATGACTGCGCTAAGATTCTCTGGGACTTCTACATTCGGACTGACAAGCATGTCCTGGCAAACCAACCAGATATAATGGTGGTGGACAAGGAGAACAAGAGAGCTACTATAATATATATAGCAGTACCCAATAACTACAATATAGCCAGCAAGGAAAAAGAAAAGGTAGAGAAATATCTCCCTCATGGAGAAAAGATTGAAACACGCTGGGATGTAAGAACAACTGTAATCCCAGTAGTCATTGAGGCACTGGGCGCAATAACACCGGCGCATAAAATGTGGCTTGCCCAGATACCAACAGCAGTCAACTCAGGTGAGTTGCAGAAAAGTGCGCTACTGGGAACAGCTAAGATCTTGAGGCGAGTGCCCAAACTCCCAGGTCTCTGGTAAGAGACCCGAGTTAGAGCAAAAACTACCACCCATGCGGGTAACCGGGGTGAAGAAACAATTTTTTCTTATATATATATAGATAGACTATGAACTGCATGAATCTTAGACCCAGCATGACACTTGACAGCTTATGGATAACAGATAAGATTTGGCAGACTCCAGATTATGTACACTGGTTGGTGCACAATCAAGTTACTTGCTTACAGTAACTACTTTTAGTCATTTTTGTATTTGTTTATCCTTCGAAGATCTCATCACTGTACAAGTTTGTTCAAAAAAACAATAGATAAAACTATTGTATTTCAAGTAAGTATTGTGTATGACAGTGTGAAACATTGCCAAAAACAAAAACTTCCTTTTTAGCTGTTTAACTCAATAAGCTTAATTTTATTTAGTTTTAACAGGTTACAAAAAAGTTGTGCAATATTTTTTTGGATAGGTATTCCTATATACACTGCTGGTTTGTTATACAGTTTCCTCAGAATAACTACCGTGCTTTGGTAATTTCCTGGATTTTGTCTGGTGCCACAGTTCTACTAATATGTCCTTCACCTTTGTTAGACTTCATATTTCATGGAAAAAAGTAAGTAAACATCATATTTACTTAAATCATTTCAAGATTAACTTTTGAAAATTTTCAAAAAAGGTGCTAGTATAGTAATGTTTTTAAATTTTTATATATATCGTAAAACCTCTAATTGAACGCCGCCTCTATTTGAATGCCACCTCCAATTGACCGCCACCCTGAGACAACGGTTGAAAAATAGACTACCACTCTTCAATTGAGCGCCACCTCCATTTGATCGCCAATTTGAGATTATTTGATCTTTACGAGCCCATAATATCAACTGATTAGTAGAAAAGTGTCTACAAAGTCGTATTAATGATAAATTGTTTATGTCAATAACAATTAATTCTCTAATTGTCCAATTCCAAAGCTTTTCATTTTTTGTTGTTAAATTTTTGAAAGCACCATCATAGCAATAATCAATAACGGTCTCAGGCTAGTAATAGTTCTCTGTTTAACGTGGTATTTTTACTCCAAAGTAGCTTACATCTGAAAAATGGATTAAATTTACGATGGTAGATGAACTTTCAAAGCAACGCTATAAAAATAATTACTGTCTCAGACTAATAGTGGTTCCTTGTTTGACGTGGTTCTCATATTGCAAAGTACATGTACATACATGTAGGTATATTAAAATCTGATTTAAATTTATGATGGTAGATGGAATTTGAAAGCAAAGCCATAGAAATAATTACTAACATATCAGGCTAATAGTAGTTTCTTGTTTAACTCGGTCCTAATACTCTGAAGGACACACATATAAAAACTGGTTCGCAAGTTTTGGACCAAAGGTTACGTTTACTAAGCAAACTTTTTTGCGTTGCATTAGTGCTGAATGCAGCGCGTGAAAGTTTTGCTCTGCTTAAAAATTGTTTGAATGCTAATATCAACTAGTTCAGCACTGCAGAAAAAAAGTTGGGTCCAGAAGATATTGTGGAGGTATTGGACAATTAGAATATGTTCATTCCATTGATAGCAGCAATTTAAACACAGCTATCCGAGCAAACGATGGAAATATTTTTGTTTTGAAAAAGGTTAATTTCTGTTTTTGCATGTAATATAACTATGATTCGTTTGTGTCACTTGTTCATAAATATATATTTGTATCATTTGATAGATTATTATTGTATTACTTACAAGTATGCAGATTTGTAGCATGTAATTTAATAGCATTCTTGCTGCTATCTTAACACAGCTCACAATGGATTGATGCTCATAACTTCACTTCTATTGCACTATAAGAAGCTAGTTTTAGCTGAAAACTGTAGCAAACATATCAAATAGTGCAATGAACTTTTATTCAACAATGTTAAATATAACGTAAAAATATGTCTTCAAATTTAGAATGACGTATAAGTTAAAAATTCCAACAAATTGCACAGAAGGAGACAAGTGGTAACATCATCGCCAACCAATTGCAAGCAAGAGATATAAACTTGTAGATATAATTATATCTCGGTTTCTCGATGCGCATTCATTAGGAGATCTTTGAGAAGTTAGAGGAAAGTTAGCAGATTTATTGCATCCGAATGGTTTAATATCACTCCACTGAAAAAATAAGGCAAAATATAGCTGAAATTCGCTTCACCCGTAATGGGCTAAATTTATCTTCCAAAAATTCTGACAAACAATTTGAAAAATACACCGCCAGCATCTATTTGAATGCCGCCTCTAATTGACTGCCATCATAGAAGAAAGGTTGAAAAATAGAGCGCCATGGCGTTCAATTAGAGGTTTTATGGTATGTTACTCTGTAAGATTGCATTGTGGCGCATACATGCATGTCCTATAGTACATCCAAGTAAAGTATGTAACTTTTGATGTTTCGGTTGCCTGTACACCTATATCTGTTTCATTGCAGGTACTTTTGGCTAACCACAATTGATATGGTATTTGTGTACATGCCATTATCTGTTACCTACATAACACCTTTTCAGGCAGCTCTAAATCTTGCTGAGTAAGTATAGTCTATCTCTGTCAGAATAGAGATATTTGTAGAGGTCGCGTAGAGGCTGCTAGATATAGAAGTGACACAATTGGCTGCAATGTAGACAACTGTCTTGCAACAATTAGAAAACTGTAGTTCTATATGGTGTTACAGCAGTTTTAGATGAATCCTCAACAATGTGGAACCAATCATAGATGCCATTGTCAAATTACTTACATAGGTTCCTCCCTCCTACTACAATTTTATATTTAAATGACACCCAAGCAATACCGCTAGTTTTGCACAGATATTAAGTTACCAGTTATTATAAGTATCATTCACAAAATAACTACATCTGCCCATAATTCTAAGACATTCTAGTAGTACAATGTTAACACAATAAATTAGCTCAAGGCATGATCTTGATGTTCCTTTCTATTCTGATGCCAGACACTTAGGTTGATCTACTCTATAGTGCGTATTGATAATGATCATCTTTTTAAAGCTATATAGAAAATATAGTCAATGACTTTTCTACATAAGATTTACCATACTTACACCTAACTACTTACTTATTTGTTCTAAAATTGTCCACTAACCAACTGTTGTTTTTAAAATACATGTATATTACCTTGATTGCCACATTCAACTATATTCAAATGCCTCACTCATAGCATTCATATGTAATCAGAACCTAATTGGATGTGAGATGCTTTTTCAGTAATAAGTAAGCCACATGCAACATACTATCATAATCTTTATCAAATGTTTCAGGGTAAATGGATATAAAAAAGACAATCTGCATACCTATGGAATGGTAACAGGTCTTGTGAATGGTGCATTGTCACTTGGTTCTACAATTGGGCCTGTTATGTCAGGAGTTATCATTGAGGAGTCAGGTTTTGGATGGACCACAACTTATCTAGCGCTTTCCAACTTTATAATGGTTAGTTGTGTATATGTTTACAGCTAGTTTTGCTAACAGAATATACTTTTGGTGTTTTGATGGAGAGATTCTACAAAACCATTTTCTTTTCTCTTATATTCAACCATGTTTGTTTCCATTCTCATGGCTATAGTGATCCTAAGCTGGGTTTCAACTTATTCAGAATTCTCTACGCAGACTGTGTTATTCCTTTAAAGTGACACACAACATTATTTTGTCTAGTAATCCCTGTAACTTACATTACATCGTGCTGTAACTTACCATAGAAACATATACTGTGAGTCCATTTGCATTATCTTCATGTAAACTCTACAGCATAAAGAGTAAAAATTATTCAAATTTGTAAAACTTGGTTATAAAAGGCTAAATAGTTTGTATCATATAATAAAAAGTTTATATTCTTTAACCCAGTTAGCTTGTGATCCATCAGGTGAACAGATGTACATTATTGAGTCTGATCAAAATTATGATAGTCTGTAGCAGATAACTGATTGCCTTTAGTCTACACCTATGATACTTTTACTTGTCGTGTTCAACATGTCTTTGTCTTGTATTGTTCTATTGCAATGTCTGTTGGTGAGTTTGGTTATTCTACACATGGAAAATGCAAAAAATGAGTATACGTAAATAATAAAATTTCTGCTTGAATTAGCCTACTGACTGATGATGAATATTAATTATTTGCTATATTCTTGTAAAGATAGAAGTATCGCAATATTTTTAAGCCTTTGCTGTAGATTACATACTTTTATAAAAATAGTATTATGAACAGTAAACTTCATCAATTATATGTAAAGCTTCAAATTGCTGCTTGGTATTTGTGTGCAAATATGCTAAACCACAAGAGGAACATTCTAATACTCAAATTTACTACATTCAAATGTAGTTTTCAGTATCTATTAACAACTTCTACATTAAAAATTTATTGAGCATAGTTATTACCACTCGATGCAAACAAGAAGCATATCAAAGGTTTTTATTTATTATGTGTTAGTTTAGTTTGTTTTAGTTACACTGTGCTGAAATCGGTTAAAGGTTGACTTGCAGCAAAATTCACATTACAGTTATTTGGTATCAAAAGATTCACCACGTCTTACTCTGTTGTGTTGTAAGTGTCAAATATGTAGAAATGTGATTAAAAGCTTATAAAAGTTCGAAAATGAAAAGCCGCCATAGATTGGAATCTCACTATTTCGATGACGTAACCACGAAATTTGGTTATCATCTTGTCACATATGTTCTCACGTGAATTGAAAGGCCAATACAAAGCTCAATATAAAACTTATCGTAGTACTAGTTTATGACAAACACTTCGGGTTTTACCGAAGACCCCGTATCAAATATAGATTCTCGCTACTTTACAGTTTTGTTTCGGCCTGGTCTAATCGGCAAGTCGTAATCTGATCATGTGACCCAATACTTCGCAAATAATTTTTGCAACACTTTTCGATTATCACAAGTGACCAATAGGCTCGTCATGATTATCAGACAATGATATATACTCCTTCAAGCTAAGGCTAAAAAATTATACAAATTTTTACGGTAAGTTATAAGATATCACTGTTAAAACTGACAGCATTACGATGACGATAAAACAGACACATAAGAACAATAGACATAGTTTTATTGGATGCGTGAAGTATATTTGTAAAAATATTTTGATGAATAAGGTTGCAAGAAAGTGTAAACAGAAACCATCTCTTACAACTACATCACGTTAAAGCTGTTTTGGAAAGGAATCCAAACTACGGTGGTCTCGTGTGAGCTTTTAGGAGCTTGTAATCACCTTTCCACATATTTTGCACCTACAACACAACAGAGTAAGACATGGTGAATCTTGTCATATCAAATAACGGTAATGTGAATTTTGTTGCAAGTCAACCTGTAAGCTTTTGTTTTCAATTTTTGTTTGCAGGCACTATTTATTGGATGCTACGCTATTTATATGAGAATCACGGGTCAGCCAACAGAAGTAGTAAAGTCTCAAGATAATGAAGAAGTCCCGGAAGAAGCTGTGTACGATACAGAGAAAGTAGACAATGTGAGAGAAGTTAATGAGAAGATAATAGAAAAATACTTGAAACATGAAGACTGGACTAAAGTTTATCTTCAACAACCAGTCTCTGACTCTAGTACTAAATGATGTAGGGTTGACTTGGTGTAGCTAATTTTTTAATGTTTTACAAGCATATATAGGAACCAGAGATCTCTCACTCTTCTCTGAAATTATTAATGTAGTTATCATTATGTTCTATTAAAAAATATACTTCATTTATGCCCAGTCTGTCAGTCACTTTCTATTTCTAGTCATTTGTTTAGATTCGCGGCCAAATCAATGTGTAAGTTATTGATATGTACCCAGCAACTCAATTAGTAAACCCTTACAATTTAGGAACATTATAAAAGTAAGAAAATGAACAGTTTTGAATCTTTTAAACTACAATCTACTTTAAATGCGTAAAAAAATTTTGGTTTTCTTCTTGTCAATGCTCATCATACTATGCTAAAACTTAAATAGTTTTAAATTGTTATACTGAATGCTTCATTTTGATTTGTCTGTAATATTTTATTAAGTATATTAGTTAAAACAAGTACAGCTCCATCAAACGCAGTCAAATGTATAGCTAATAACTTAAATTTTTTGTTTAACATAAAACTGTTTCACTTTTTGATACTCTAATGGCTGTGGTTTGTTGACAGCATTCTTTGGCTGTCAGCCGTTCTATTTGGTTCACCACAGAATATAGTTTTCTCTATATGATATTACTATTCGGTATGTGCCTGTTTTTAAAGTCTTCGGATCTGTACAGTAAGGAGGGCTTCTATTTAAAGTTACCTTTTATTACAGTGCCAATGTAATATAGTTATTGGGTGGCAGGGTAGCTTAGGGGTAGCGCCTTTAGTTATCAACCATGAAGTTGGTAGTTCGAGTCTTGCTTAACACTGATCTGACAACAAACTCTCAGCAAGTTTTTAACCTCAGCTGGGTTTTAACCATAACTGGAGGTCCTATGTACCACATTGTGTTAAATATACACCTCTGTCCTTTGCACATTGGGCAATTGAAATGGTTACCTGGCTCTGTCAGACTGGATGTGTTGTATCCCTTCAGGTTCATCTGACACTTCCGGAAGCGGTAGATACTGAGAGCTGGGTCCCTTTCTCTCTACCGTACTGCTCGACCCAAGTATGCATCGCTAGGATGGCAAGTCATTGTCAATTTTCTCCAGAAAACCATATAGATTACAGAGTGTAATTTGATACATCATTTTACTAGCAGCTATATATTTATTATAATGAAATTACTATTATCTAAAACCACAATAAATCAGAGTTAATCGATATGACTTGAGCTAAGAAAAGTCATATTGATTAACTATTGATCATATTGACTTGTAGGCAATGTAATAATATTACGTTAAAGGTTGACTTGCAACAAAATTCACATTACAGTTATTTGGTACCAAAAGATTCACCATATTTTACTTTGTTGTGCTGTAAGTGCCAAATATGTAGAAATATGATTAACAGCTCTTAAAAGCTCAAAAACGAAAACCCGCCGTAGATTGAAATCTCTTTATTTCGATGATGTAACCACGAAATTTGGTTATCGTCTTGTCACGTATGTTCTCACATGAATTGAAAAGCAAATACAAAGCTCAATATTAAACTTATCATAGTACTAGTTTATGACAAACACTTCGGGTCTTACCGAAGACCCGGTATCAAATATAGATGCTCGCTACTTTACAGTTTTGTTTCGGCATTATTCAATTGTCAAGTCGTTCTCTGATCATGTGACCCAATACTTCGCAAATAATTTTTGCAGCACCTTTCCATTATCACAGGTGACCAACAGGCTCGTCATGATTATCAGACAATGATATGTACTCCTTCGAGCTAAGGTTAAAAAGTTTAACGATTTTTTACGGTAAGTTATAAGATATCTGTGCTAAAAGTTATAGCATTACAATGACGATAAAACAGACGCGTATGAACAATAGACATAGTTTTATTGAATGTGTGAAGTATATTTGTAAAAATATTTCGACGAATAAGGTTGCAGGAAAGTGTAAACAGAAACCATCCTTCACAACTACATCGCATTTGAGCCGTTTTGGAAAGGGAATCCAAACTACGGCGGTCTCGTGTGGCTGCGATTTTCTGTTCGTTTTTGAGCCTTTAAGAGCTTTTAATCACCTTTCCACATATTTTGCACCTACAACACAACAGAGTAAGACATGATGAATCTTTTCATATCAAATAACTGTAATGTGAATTTTGTTGCAAGTCAACCTGCAAGAACCAGATTGTTCTGACCTTTTTAATTAATACATTACATTGCCTATGGCTGTAGGAGCTACTCTACTAAAACATGAATTCTTTAAGATATTTCTCAAAAGTTTATAAGAAATAAACGATGAGATTTCTCAAAAGTTTGTAAAAAAAAAAGATCACCCATCTGTGTTCCATCACCTATCTTTGTTACAAACACTTGAGAAATGTTTTGAAGCATTTAGACTCCGCTAAAAACAGACCATTATAGATTGTCTTTATGTCTACGGTATTCAAAAATACAATTTGGTAAAAGTTTCAAAGTTCGGCTGACGATGTTGTACATGCAGGTACCATTTTCTCAAGTAATTATTTTAGTGCTATGAGTGTTAGGATTTGGTCTTTGTAAAAAAAACTTTTTATGCATAGTAATTTCATACATTATATTATATTATTATTTTTAATACATGATTTGATAATATATTGAATATACTGTAGATACAAGCTGTTCATCAAAGCATAAAATATTGCTGTTGGAAATAGCACAGAATCTATCACATTCTCCTTATAAGGAAAGAGGTCAACTAAATAATAGATCAAATTAACAAGAGATGGTAACTCTCTAATATATATAATTTTGGTAATTGAAACTGATATGAATTTTACAAAAAGGAGACTCGTTTCCACCATTGTTATTCTTTTCAAGCTGAGCTGCCTTTGTAGATTGTCAAGAATGATCGGGCATTCATTTTATGGACTGTCAAGGATGAGCAGTTGCTCTATTTGTAGATATTCAACTAAATTAAAAATATATTTAGTATTATTAGTTATTATTGTTAACTATTAGTATTTCAGATTTATTTTCCCTTACTCTATTACTTAGCTCTTTAAGATCTGTATAACTTTGACCTTATTCAGTTTGATAAAGACCCATACAAGAAAATGTCTCAGCTAAAATTCTGTGAAGTTTCGGATTCAAATGATCTGGTCTTTTTGTAAGTATGAGAAACGCAAAATGAATATCACTCTTGAAATATTAAAACCATTGGTGTTTATTGTTATATTTTCTCTTTTCTGCAGTCATCATTAGATTTTGGCTATTAAAACGCTCATGATGGCGTTCCTCATTATCAATGCTTGGAGCTTTGGCTAAAACTTTATTATTGACCTCTCATAACCCCGTTGTCAATAGCAGCCATTTCTACAATTGTAGTTTTAACATTGAAGATTGAGCAAAAGGTGATGACTTATCCGAGCTCAATTAATCAATAGCAGTTGTAACTGGTAGCTCATTACATCATGCTCCCTCCAGAAGCCTTCCAGGAGTTGAGAAAAGTAGTTTAAGATGATTCACCCTTATCAGATAAGTCATTGAGTGAGTGACTTAAGTTTTAAGTGTTAGTAAATTAAAGCTGTCTGGGGAAACTTTATAAAACATGGCTGCTACTCCTATTTTTCTGCAGTCAGTCATCTACTCAAATTCTTGACTGTCAAGAAGTGTGGTATATGAACTTGACCTGATTAGTGGTTTTCAGTCTGATACGTAACCAGAGACTCACAAGCCTTCTACATTAATATGTAGAAATTAATGTAAATATAAACATGTAGTTAATTAGCTATATAGGCCCTAATTTCACTTTCCTGTCTCATCTTATAAATGTATCTCAGAGAGGGTTGAACAGTCTATTCTCAATCTGTTAAGATATGCATGACTGACTCATGGTTCAACATTTACAGTGTCTGTTCCACACAGCCTTTCACGATGGAAAGTTCTACCCTGTCTGGCTGGCCTCACAATTAATGAAGATATTTAGATAATTTATGCTGTATTTATGTGATTTATAATATAATTTATGTATGTGTGATCCGAGTGATATGAGTGGTCTTAAATAGTTTTTAATTTATGTGTTTGATTAATTTTAAATGAGTATTTTTCATTAGATAGATTCAATTTTTTGTATGTAATTCCTTCTATCTAAAATCTGTTTCATGTGAGAATCATCTAATAGATCTCATGAATTTATTATTAATAAAAGCTGACTTTTAAATCTATATGAAATTGCTAAAAATGATAAAGTGCAGTATGGATACTGCAAAATCCTTTTATTTTTGTGTTCCATGGCGGACGTTTTAAACGTACCAGCTTCACAAACCCCAAAATATGACAAATCAATGAATTCTTAGATCTAAAAATGTTTTCCTCACTGATATGTGAACAAGCTTGTTGGGTATCAAGTTGATAAGTTTGTTGACAATATATATTTTGTAAATCAAAACTTGCCTTTTGTTGCATGTTACCTTGTGAGATTGACCGTTTCTTATTAATGTTATTAATAAGTTTACCAACTATCTTGAGCTGCCCAGTTTATCACTAAATATGCAAAAAAGAATCTTTAAAATTTGAGATAAAATGTAGCCATAAGTAGAACGATCTTTTGCTAACAACAACAGGTTTAATAATTATCGCTTCCCGCCATTTTTCTTGGTGAAGTAAATTGTCTAGGTGACTTGATTCCCATAACTAAACCATAATTTGGATAGTTTAACAAATTGGAGTATAGCCAAGGTAGCTGAGCTGACTCCTTTGCCTATAACATCTGAGGCAGCACTGACCGACTTGATTTTGATAGTCTGGCTATTACTCAATATTGGGCTTATGATGGTGTCACTACTTGGTGACCTTGCATCCCATATGCTCAGTGTGTGTGTCTGAGTGACTGCCACTACAATACTCCATAGAGTAGGTAGCAAGAGCTTCGCTTCGCTAATAGTACATGTATATAATCTAAGTTGAAAACAAGAAATACACTACATGTTTTACAGTAGCTATGTATGTCTAGCCAACATTGACATTACCAACAACCTCAGATATGTAATCATTCCACTGTATGGTCAACTTAAGGATCAGTACAACCCTTATATTCTGCTTGAAGTAGTTAGGGTTGTACGCACTAACTTATCAGTCTAACATCAGCAGATAACAGTAAGTCACCAATCTATACCCGGGTTAGATACTTTAGTAAAAACTGTTGCCTTCTCTCTTGCATCCTCATCTTAGTACACTCAGTAAATCAATAGAAACATACTAGATGAGGCTTAAATTATGGTATATATTTGTTAATTGGCGAATAGTTCAGACTAGCATATCCAAAGCTAAAATAAGTAGATTTGGAGGTCGACTCCCGCCGTCTCCTCCTTATGACCCCGACACTCCCTCAACTTTCCTCGACAGTAATATGTAATCATTCCACTGTATAGTCAACATAAAGATATAGTACACACTTATATTGTTATTTTGCTTGAAGTATTCTCACTCATTTATTAATCTAACATCAGCAGCTAACCATAAGCAATGTGATATACAGCCCCCAAGGATAGGTAACGGCTATCATATGGGTGGGGCTTAATGATCGAGCTTTGTTGACACGAACCCAAACACGGCACCCGAACATACAAATATGCTGAATAAAGCCCTTTGTAAATTTACAAATATTATGAACTGTAGTGGCTATTTTGCTGATCTATTGAATTCATTTTGTTGCCAAATAAATAAAGTATCTCAATATTGTCACCGTTGTGATCAGTCAGTTGCCATTCACAAGCATTCGTGATACTGTATTAATAGTCGCAATTGTAAAATAGCCCAAAATCGGCTTTATATTTAGATTTTGAGGTTGAAAACTAAGCTGCACAGCTTTGCCTGCTGCCCCATCTTATTGGCCAGTTAAAACAATGTGACAACGATGAAAGACTTTGCCATTTTATTAGGGGTGGCAAAATATTAATCAAAAACTAGGGAAAAAAGGCCGTTGCTCGGGTGATTTCGGGTATATTATATTCAACTTTAAGCATATACTACGACCCCTACCAATTTCAAAACTAGTAAAAGTAGGTAATTTAAAATGTTTTATTTTCCATGGATCCATTATTTTGGTGGGGTGTTTATCCCTACATTGTAGAAATTCAAGGTTTGCTATTGTGACCTGTGGGGTCTACTGACTGAATGAGCTAATGAAACGATAACAACGAGTGGTGTTTTCCAAAACCTAACAAGGTAACGCGACCGCCTGCTAGAATTGTGTTAGCTCAGAAAATCAGGCTAGCACAATCTCAACAGAGCTAAATCATTAAACCCTGTCCATATGATAGCCATTGCTTATCCTTGGGCGGCTGTATATCATTGGTGTAAGTCACCAATCTATACCTGACTTGGAAACTTAAGTAAAAGCTGTTGTCATCCCTCTTGTATTCTCATCTTAATCTGATGTGGTTTGAAATGACACCTGCTAAACCTAATATAGGCTGGCTTTCCTTAAGCCCCTAATAGTGATTTGTGAATGACCTATGATGCACTACACCTCTGTAGTGAATTTTTGCTCTTGCCTCTCTATATGCCAAATATAGCGACTTGCAATAACCACCAAGTAGGTTCTGGTTACAAGTTGTCTTATACTGAATTAGTATTAGCTCTCATGCACAACTATAATTGTTGCAAGCAAGAATACTGGAATAATGAGTATAGTGAAGAATAGTGAGCTAAAGCTGCACAGAGATGAGTTATGTTCAAATAATCCACAAATGTCCATATATAGTTTCGTCGTTTGTAGACAGTATCTGGTCCTCTGTGCTCTCTGTTCTTCTGTCTTACTAGCGTATTTTCCTTCGCGACTTATTCTTACCCATCCTGTTCTACACTGCTTTACATATCCTTATATTTAGTGTTATGTGATAGTCCATTGGCTTTCCGTGAAAGCTGACTTGCATATTACTATGCTAATACCTGAAAAGCCTGATGCATAATATGCCATTAGAAATAGTCGAGTTTAGCAAATCCATCACGCCTCTTCATGGAAATAAATCATTTTATTTATTACAGCGATTTAAGCAAGACACGGTGAACATTAGTTCCACAGGAGTGATCTTGCATTAATAAGCCCAACATTGAGCAGGGGAGAGGTGAATAAAGAAGGCCATCAATTTCAACTATACTTTGGTATACTTTGGTATACAAACCAGGTTAGTAGAATGTTTAATAACTCTTTTCTTCAAAAGTTCTCTTTCTGTCCTGTTTAACTTCCTCTGTTATTATTGGCCTTATGTATCCTTATTTTATTGGTCTTTATGTATGTAAATACCCACTAAAGATGTTGAAAATTAGATTATAATGAATGTCAGTTAGTATTAATGTTTGGGAATATTTGAAATATGTGCAGAGAGTTAAGTTTCAGGTTTGTTCGCCAAAAAAGAATATAGGTTTTTATGTTTTGTTTCTGGTGTTAACAAAGATAATTGTAAAACACACTTTTGCTATTTGCAATTGAACCTGTTGAAACATCAAAAACTCAATTGATTTTTTTTTCTTGAATTAATTGTACAATAAGCTGCGATGGAAGTAAAGAGAGACGATATATGTATAAACTAAAGTGTATAAACTAACACAATGTTTATGTTCAGTTTTACTGATTGATATGTAGGCTACTTTTAGTACTGCAACTAAGCCAAAAGAACTAGACAAGTTAAATTACATGTCTCTCACCAGTGTTCAAATTTGGGACTTTTCAGTTTCCCGTGGAGTTTGATGTTGTTATTTTAGGTTGATTAACTATGAAAGAATCAAGTGATGATGATGGGACGGAGCCGTTATTTGCCAATGAGCCTGACATGAAAAACAGTCTACCTGATACAAATTCTAATAAAAAATATGGAATGCTCCTGTTTTTGATGTTTCTACAATGTTTATCACGAGGGTCGGATACATTGCTCTACCCATTCTATCCAGAGGTAGCAAGGGCTGAAGGTGTCACTATGGCTTACATTGGACTGATCTACTCTGCCTATGACCTTGCTAGATTTATCTTCTCCCCATTTTTCGGCACAATTGTAAGCCAACCTTTATTAACTATTAAGGGACTTTGTAGTACATATTTGCTATACAAATATATTTATCGGAATTATTTTAGATACAAAAAATAACATAAGGTGAAGAGTAAGAGATGTATTTACAAAACAGCTGCCATAACTATTACGAACTTAACTTGGGTCTCTTTAGTCCAAGCATAGCCTTAGGTTTCATTTAAGTTTTGAATAACAAAGTTTGAGTACATAGCCATTCATTTTGAAAGCTATATTGTAGTAGATCTTAATGAAAAGGTTTTCACTAGAGGCTAAAACTAACATTAGATCATGGATGGAACTGCTTGAGTTAAACATTTTTCATCATGTTGGCACAACTCCCATATTTCCATGGGTATCATTAAATTTCAAGCTAAGATTTACGAATGCATACTATACCTTTTAAACAAAAGACCTGATTGCAGACCTGCACTCATGTTAAGAACACTTACTTAGGTCTTAGTTATTCAGAGAGTTGAAGGTTATAATTATCATGTCTACTTACCAATGTTAGAATATAAATATTCTCAATAGAGAGGAGGCAACTCCAACTATCGTGCCGCTGCTTATTATATGCACAAAACAGTAAGAATGTTATAACTGTTCAGAAGTAAATAATCGAGTCCATTTGTAAATTTTATTGGTTTGACTTGAATAGATATTTTTTTTATGATTTTTTTTATATTTATGAGTTCCTATGATCTTAGTTTTATTAATTATTCCCATTAGAATTAATGTATGTAAATTTCAACCTGGTCCAAGCAGAGAAAACAACTTCGGTAAAGTATTTGGTAAACATTTTAAACCATAAGCTGTACTGTATACTACATACCATAAATAAAAATGGGTAGATATAGATGTTTATTTTTAATAAAAGCTCTTTTCACTACGATGATGAAAACAGAAAACAGAAAGTAAACATTTCGTATATTTGGCTCTTTAAACATCAAAAACATTCTAGGTTAGGATACAATACCAAAAAGTGCAGAAATTGATCATGTGACAGCATAGAATGCATCAGATCAGTTACATGTACATCAAAAATGGTGTGAAAAAGTAAACATAAACAGTAATGGCTCGTTTACTTGACATATTTGAATAAGAATCCTCCTCCAAAGCGATTTAGAGTTACTCAACTAGAGGAGTTGTCTCCCTAGCAAATATCTTCGGTAGAGGGACGCCGTCTCCGATGGTTCCTTTCTTTTTGTAAAGAATTTATGTAGCGTAACTTGCTTCTTCGTTTGTTTCTATGCTGTTTCCGGAGCCGTTCCAATTGTTTAGTTCTAATACGCATGCTCCGGTTTGGACGAAAACCGAATTTATGTTCAAATTGCAATTTTGTTGGTCGAAAACCGAAGCGTTCGAGAACCAAGGCTCCACTGTATACCAAAACATTATTTTTTACATGTAGATTGAGCATCATTTACTAAATTATTTGACTTATTGAACTTATTTTTATTTTTAAATATCTACAAACAAAATTAATGGAATTTTTTGATACAATTGATCTCAAAATTACCAGAGTAAATTTATTTGTTGTTTTAGCTAACAAAATGGCCACCTAAAAGTATGTGTATGGTTGGAACTCTTATATCAGGAAGTAGCCTAATACTCTTTGGGTAAGTTCAAATACATGTAATAAGATTTAAAAGAAAGAATTATGAAAAATATATGTTTTATCATCAAAACAGGTATTTTCAAAAGCTTCCTCAAGTTATCACCCTTATCTGTTCACTTAAATAAAGCAATCATGTTACATATGTTTTTAACTCTGCTGTGATCAGCTGCCACTGTCACTTGAGGTTTCTGTGAAATGTATAATAATGACTCAGATAAACTTTACTTCAAATTTTGCTGCAAACAGTTAATCTTGCATTTAAATTGGAATTCTTGGGAGTCATTTCATCTTGCTTGAAAAATGGCAATTTCTGTGCTGTCCAATAAAAAATGAAAAAGCTAATTATTTTAGATATGTCAGAGTCATATCAAGTGGATGGTGCTTCCTAGCCTTATGTACTACACTGCGAGTCTTTACAGGAGTAGGCTCTGCAATGGTAACCATTTCAAGTACTAGCATACTACTGAAAGCTTCAGGATTCCAGTCTAGCAATGTCATAGTATGTATATTGCTAATACAGCAAGACTTTTAAACATTTTTGTATCTCTATACTTTATGTAAGAGTGTTCAACGCCTACTTAATGTGTTTATGTGTATAAACTATCATTGTAGTGATCCATGTCGCTATTTTTATAACATACTTCTATATCTTTCAGCTTGTAACCATATCAGCTATTTATGTTCAATTATGCAGCGTGTAGTTTAGAGTGACAGAAAAGTCCTTGTTTAAATTTTAAACCTTGTTTAAATTTATTTAGCCTGAAAACACTGTATTAGTTAAAGAAAATATACTGACTATTGATGTTACACCTGTTTTAGTAAGTCTCATTAGACTTGATTAAGTTAGATAACAAAATTTGTAATTAATAAACACCAAGGGCTTCTATCTTTATATATTATTTTTGTATCTAAATTGAGTTTATAACCCAATTTTTAACAAAATGAAATATTTTTAAACTCTACTTCCTGTTTTCAGGCTATAATAGAAATAGGGACTGGGATGGCTTTTGCTTTTGGTACAGCATTAGGAGGCACATTATATGAGGTAAAATTTAATTTATTTTTTATCATCGCATTGTTTGAGACTAAACCTCTGCAAGGCAGGTTACAGTATTAAACAATGTAGCAGCTCTCAACACTAACTTCAAAGTCTTATATTTATAGACACAACCAGAAAGTTAATCGTAAACAACCTTGACATTTTTGTATGCAAGGAAAAGGGACTTTTTCAACTTGATAGAAATTTGCCTGATTTTCTCTGGCTGAGATTCGTTGATTAGAATTGTTAAGATGTGTAGTAGCTAATATAGCCTTAGGGAATTCAAACTCTATTGTTTTTTAGACACCACTGATGAAGTTTCAAAATGCCATGTAACTTTTGAGCATTGCTTCTTTTTAGTGTTATGGTTATAGGTTAACTATTAACCGTAAAGGTAACTGTATGATTGTAACTTTACATTATAAATGTTCTGATTACACTGGTTTACACAATCCTAGTATTCTATAATTAATCTTTTGGTCTTTTAGCCGGGCCGACGGCGACTAAACCGTCAACATCCTGTACAAATTGTGAGGGAAAACTAGACACTTTTAGAGAACTCGAAATATGTGTGTGTAAAAGCACTGTGTTCTACATCAGTGATGCACCCGAACAGCATCTAGAAGGCCGAGAATAAACAAACCTATTCATCAGCCACTTCAAAAGGATTTAAATACTAGCATGTCTCGACTGTTCTTGCCCACGAATACCATTTCCTTCCTGTTGAGATAGTGACTTTGGTCAAGAAAATACCATAAATCATTTAAACTATCACACACAGTTCTTTGGAAATTGGCAAATGCCTTCAAAAGCCTATTTAAATGCACTTCAGATTAGCTATTTGATCATACCTTGTTGTCAACTTTTATCCGTCTCAGTTTGTAGGATACGTTACAACATTTTGGGTCTATGGTGGAGCTTTGGTCATCTCAACTCTGTTCATTGTAGTCTTCATTCCAGCTGTTGGTAAGTCTTGGAGGAAGGCAATATTACCAAAGTAAATACCAAAGAAATAGTAAAACTGTAAAATCGGTTAATATTCATTGTGTGACAATAAAGAAAACACTACCTACGTACTTATTGTGGCAGTAAATTTTGAGTGTTAAATACTTGGTGCGTATTTTGAAAACGTTAAATACATACTACGGAAAATTTTCTGTTCAATTTCTATTTAAGCATCTAAAAGATATTTTTACAATTTTTGTTTAACATTTTTGGCAATGATTCACCTTCTTTAACGTGTCACCAATAAATGTGATTAGCTATTTGACAGTAATTTACTACAGTAGAATCATGGGATGGATTATCTCACCTATAGTGACAATATAAGCAGGTGCTTGATCTATTGAGAGTTGCAAACTATTAGTGCAACAATTATGGGTACAGCAATAAATCTTTGAATTAAATTTTATTCACAATTTATTCTCAAAGCATAGTTAATTATTTTATGGGGCTTTTTGTTCAAGCGCATTGGGCTTTACTGTAACAATCCTCAAAGGGAATGTATCACAATTTGCGGTAATGGTTTTAAAATAGTGTAATGGTTTAAAATCGCAAGTCACCCAAAACGATTGTATAGTAAAATAGTTTATTACTGACATTTACAAGCTGTTATAACAAGTTTCAACAGGTACTGAAGAATTCTAACATCAACTAGCCAACTAGTTACCTAAGCTACTGACAAGTACTAGCAAGTGCTAACCCATACTAATATCCACTAAGAAGAATAATCATGAATTAATTAAGTACTATCAGGGACTAGCAAATAGGTAACAAGTACTAACAGGTGCTAACAAGTAATAACATATGAAATTCTATAATTCTTAATTTCTATTTCAGTGGAAGAAGAAAAGAAATCACAGCAAGGATTGTTCCAACTACTGACCATACCAGGATGTGGGTTGTTATGTTTGACTTATGTTCTGGCAAGAATGCAAACCGCGAATCGCACCATTGGTCTTGCAGCGCTGTATATAGAAGAGGTAAGTATTCCACTGCATGCTAAAACTCCCTTAGCCATTTATTCCATAGTCTTAAAGTCTTAAATTGGGAGTTAGAAGGAATTCGAATAACTAACGAAAGTTTTTGGAAAGCTATTAATTTTTTAAACATTAGCAGATACCCTAAGATGTGAAGGCAATTATAACGAGATGGTATTTATACTCTACAGACTAGCTGAAAGTTCTGGGAGTTCTATAAATCACTGCCTATCGACAGGTTTGCCATTGTTATGTATACAACTCAGAGGTGATCTCGATTGGTGGGCACCACTGAGACTGTAACATAATAAGAACTGTTCATTATAAGGTTTTTTGAGATCCAGCAGCCATCTGGAGCACACAATGTTTAACCAAAGCGTTTGTATGCTGTCGCTATTTGCTTTATGTAGTAGCGTATTGGATAACTGTATGTACATGTAATTTTGGTTCCTAATCGTGATTGGAAGAAAATAATTTCTGTAATCGATAAAAATAGCAAAATTATTGGTATTTACATCATCATGTTGTTATTCACATGGTTCACTTATAATTTAGTAGTGGCTCAACATGGAGTCTGCTAGTTGGTACAATTCCAAATACTCCATATGGCATTCATATTTAAATGTAGACAATTAGAACTATTGGGTGAGAGAGCGACTACAAGTTTCAGAAAAACAATAAAGTTTATTGTTTAGATATATTTTGCTCGGTCTAACAAAACAACCGCGTTTATTTTAATAGTCACATATACATTTCATGCCATGATAAGTGGTTCTGTCCCTCCAACCAATCTGAGCTGTACTCATCTGCAAATTTTGGCTATAGCAGTGTCTCATCTTTAACTGTAAGAAGTCTTTCTGAGGCTAAACCAAGTATAGAAGCCATATTATGAGCATTTGTCAACACTACTGTGATATTTGGATGATTATAGAAAACAAAGAGTATTTTAAAGGTGTATAATAACTTATAAGTAAAATTGAGAAAGAATTTATAAATCCTGGAAACCACTAAGAAGTGTCAAAAATGTTTCACTGAAAAGTTAAGATGAAAAATGTTCACAGCAGCCAATCATGAAGCTCTTACATAGCGGCGGGTAAGAAAATGAGTGTTACAACTAAGCACTCAATATATTTAGGGTAGCTGCTTCAGTGTAGAAAGTTTATCACATAAATGCTCAATATATCCAATATATTTAGTTCAGTGGAGATGTTCTAACAACAAACTCAAAATATCTAAGGTACGCAATTGGTTCAGTGTAGCAGGTTTATCACCTAAATATCAACTCATTGTTACCTTCATATTTCAAGACAACCTTTCAAGCCTGTGAACCATCCAAGGGTAGTAATATTGGTATTTACTTATTTATCTAGTATGTTGGTAATAAGGAACTATGAATCCGTTTCTGCTAACATTCTATAGCTCTAAGTTCTCACTTGGCTCACATAACTCTATTTTCTCTTCAAATACTTTAATTTTGTCCCACTAAGCCTGTATAATCTGATCAAGTTTACATAACTCTATTTTCAAGCTCGGAAGTAATCCAGCTGTTCTTGGACTCCTCTTTGCCGTCTGGTCAGCCTTTTACGTTGGCTCTTGTGCCGTAGCTACAAGGTTACTGATTAAGGTGAGATCTGTACTTTTTGTAAATAATTGAACATATATAGTAATAGTTTACCATCCAACTATTGCATATGTAGCCAATAACTTGTTCTTATAGCGAGAAGTCATAGGTAACAGCGTATATACAATAAACTACAAACTACACACTATAGAGTATAGATTATAGAATATAAACTATAGTCTTTAAACTAAAGATCATAGACTATAGACTGTAGGCATCAGACTAAAAACTATAGATGAAGGAATATGAACCCTAAACTAGAACTATAGGCTATCGGGTATCCCATATAAACTATTGACTGTCAACTGTTGACTAGACATAAATTAAAGACTATAGATATTTAAACTAGGATTGTAGATAGTTGACTATAGACTCAACTAACACTCAAAGAGAACAGACTAGAAGAGTGCTTTAATAGATTATATATGATAGACTATCGACTCTAAACTGTAGACTAAAGTTAGTAAACTATGAAGTGCGAACTATAAACTATAGACTATGAGCCGTACAGATCTCAGACAACACATGACCATTGACAGTTTAGGGGTAGCAGATGAAAGATGGAACATACCAGATTATGGAAACTGAATGAAAATGGTCAAGTTGCTCATTTACACTAATCATTTCAAGTCTTTTTTGTATGTGTTTATTCTCAAAGATCTAATCACTGTAAAAATTTGTTAAAAAACAATAGATGAAACCGTTTTATCTCAAGTAAGTATTGCGTATGACAGAGTGAAATATTGCAAAACACAAAAACTTCTCTTCTAGCTATTTAACTCAAGTAGCTTACTCTAATTTTATTTAGTTTTAATATTTCATAAAAAAGTTATGCATTAGGTTTTTTGATAAATCTTTCTAATTATACTAATGGTCTGTTATACAGTTCCCACAGAGTAATTACCGTGCTTTGGTAATTTGCTGGATTTGGTCTGGTGTCACAGTTCTACTAATGTGTCCTTCACCTTTGCTAGACTTTATATTTCATGGCAAAAAGTAAGTAAACATAATATATGCTTAAATCATTTTAAGATTAACTTTCAAGAAGTCTGATCACAAAAGTTACTAGTATAGTGAGATTTCTAGGTTTTGATGTAGCCGTAACAACTATATAAAACCTAGCAATCTCACCATACTAGCAACTTTTTTGATAAAGTTGCTAGTACCTTTTTGATACTGGCACCTTATTTGGATGAATTGTTGCTCATACGTACTATCGTACATCTCAATAAAGTCTCTAACTTTAGATGTTTCTGTTGCCTGAGCATTTATTTCCGTTTCATTGCAGGTACTTTTGGCTCACCACTATTGATACGGTATTTGTGGTGATTCCGACCTCTGTTATCTACATAACACCTTTCCAAGCGGCTTTAAATCTTGTTGAGTAAGTATTATCTACCTCTGTTAGAGAAGTAAGTATTATCTACCTCTGGTAGAGAATTAAGTATTATCTACCTCTGGTAAAGAAGTGATAAAGTTGTGACACATATGGCTGCAATGCAGGCCACTGTTTTGGAACAATTAGAGAACTGTAGTTTTATACTGTGTTACAGCAGTTGTGGGTGAGTCATCAACGATGCGAAATCAGTTATATACGACATATATGGCTCGTTGACATATATGGCTCAGTTATATACATCATATATGGCTCGTATGCCATTGTAAAATTATTTATATAGGTCCCTACCTACTGATACTGGTATATATGTTACCTTAGGTATCACATTCAGCTATAATCAAATAGTCAGTTGCAACATTCATATGCGACCAGAACACAGTTGGGTTTTAGATTTTTTCTGAGCCTTTAGTAAGCCAGATACAACATACATCTATATTTTTTGTTATACATTTCAGGGTAAATGGATATAAAAGAGACAGTCTGCATACCTATGGAATGGTAGCAGGTCTTGTAAATGGTGCAATGTCACTTGGTTCTACTATCGGGCCTGTTATATCAGGAGCTATCATTGAGAGCTCGGGTTTCGGATGGACCACAACTTACCTAGCATTCGCCAACTTTATTATGGTTAGTTATGTATGGGTCTACAGCTAGTTTTGTTAAAAGGATACACATTTGGTGTTTTTATACAGGAAATCTAAAGAAACCATCTTTTATCTCACATATTCAACCATGTTTGTTTTCCCTCTCATGGCTATAGTGCTTATAAGTTGGGTTTTCAACTCATTAAGAACTCTCAACTCAGACTGTGTTATTCCTTTAAAGTGACACATTGTATTATTCTGTCTAGTGATCTCTGTCCCTGATCAGCTTTCAAAAAATCTGTAACTCTTATTGCATTCTGAAGTAATTTTACAAAGACAAATAATGCGAGTTCATTTGTTTTATCTTCAAATAAACTCTGCAGTCAGCATAAAAAAATTATTCAAACTTGTAAAATATGGATAAAAAAGGCTAAACGGTTTTTACTATAGAATAACAAGTTTATATTCTTAGTATATACCTAGTTATCTGGTGATGAAATAACCTACTGACTGACTGACTATGAATACCAAATAATATGCTGTATCCTTGTGAACAGGTTTTTATAGATTTTATGTTTATAGCAGTATTTTTAAGTTTTTGTTGTAGATTACATACTTCTAAAGAAATAGTGATTTCGACGGTAAAGTTCACCAATTCCCTGTGAAGCTTCAACATAGTGCTTTGTCTTGATTCATAAATGTGTTTTACCACAAAATTATTCCACAACAGAAAATATTGTTTATCAACTTTCAATGTAGTTTATAGTATTTATTACCAACTTTTACATCAAATTTTATTTAACATACTTAGTACCATCCATTGTTAGCATATACCATATCAAAGGTTTTCAGTTATACTGTGTTGAAATTTGTTTAAGCTTTTTGTTTTATCATTTCCATTTGCAGGCCCTATTAATTGGATGCTACTCTATTTATATGAGAGTCACGGGTCAGCCAACAGAAGTAGTAGAGTCTCAAGATAATGAACAGATAACGGAAGAAGCTGTGTACAATACAGAGAAAGTAGACAATGTGAGAGAGGTTAATGAGAAGATAATAGAAAAATACTTGAAGCATGAAGACTTGACTAAAGTTTATCTTCAACAACCAGCCTCTGACTCTAGTAATAAATGATGTAGCTTAATTTGATGAAGTTTAGTTTGTTATGTTTACAAACATAAGATTAGAGATATCTCACCCATCTCTGAATTTATTCTACAGTATGTAGTTATCATGTTCTATTAATCGATATACTTCATTTATGCCCATTCTGTCAGTCATTCTCTATCTCTAGGCATATGTTTACATTAGAGACTACTTCAAGATGTAAGTTAATGAGCTGTACACAGCAATTAAATAAGCAGACAGTTTTCAATTAAAAAACTATAAGAAAGCAAAAAAATGAACAATTTTGAAATTGTTGAAACCACAATATACTTTATTTGTTTAAAACTAAATTTCAGCTTTCTTTTGTTTAGTGTTTGTTATGCTATGCTAAAATTTATATAGTCTCAAGTTGTTGTACAGAATGCTTCATTTTCATTGGTCTGTAATATTTTATTAATTATATTAGTTAAAAGAAGTACAGTCTACCAAACGCAGTTAAATGTATAGCTAATAACTTAAATTTTTTGTTTAACATAAAACTGTTTCACTTTTTGATACTCTATTGGCTGAGGTTTGTTGACAGCATTATTTGGCTGTCAGCCGTTTTTTTGTTCACTACAGAATATAGTTTTCTCTGTATGATTTTATTCTTTGATATGTTGCTGTATTTTAGAGTTTCAAGTCTGTACAGTATGGAGGGTTTGTGTTGGTGGTTGGCTCTTATTACACTGCTAATACAATATAGTTATCAATTAACTCAACACATTTTTCATTAGATTTTGCAACTGTTGCGAGTTTAATAAAACCGCAATGTAAGTTTGTTATTGTTAAGATTTAATCGCTATAACAGGGCGCAGCAAATATCAACAAAAACACAAACAAAAATACAAACAAAAACAAACTTTGAGATGTAATGTATCTTGTATCGACATTAAATCAAATACTGCTTCAAGAAATAGCAAAGACTCTATCACACTCCGCTTGAAAAAAGAGAGATCAACTAGATAGTACTGTAAAGGAATTGGCCTAGGGATCTAGACTATTTCATGAAGAGATAAAATGCGCGTGATTTCGTTCCAGTTTTTATTATAGAAGGAAGTCCCACTAGCCGAGGAGCGTACGGCTATCTGCTCTGCTCAACTAAGTGAGCGTGCTCATTTACTGTATATATAATATCACCCAATCCGGCTAACGGCTAACGGTAAGAATACCGGCTAACAAGGTGAATAAGTAGGATTGTTAGTGCGTTGGTATGATAACAATTTAAGTGACGATAAGTGGTAGCGTAACGAGTAAAACAAGGATATAATAAAAAGGACAACACATACAATAAAATAAGACAACAATATGAGTGACGATAAGTGATAGCATAACGAGTGCAACAATGATATAATAAAAAGGACAACACATACTATAAAATAAGAAATTTTATGCAACGCCATGGCCCGGTGTCTACCACAATACACAAGATTAAAAAGAGATGGTAATTCTCTCACATATACTTTTTTTAATTGCTTTAATTTTAATTAAAAATTTCTTTATTTCAATTCTAACAATAATTCCTTAGATTTTGGCCATTAGAGCTATTATGATAACATGCCCATTTATCAATGCCTAGACATTTGGCTGAAACTCTATTATTGACCTCACATAACCCCACTGTCTATAGTGGCCTTTTCTATCATAGTAGTTCCAACAATGAAACATTGAGTAAAAGGCTATGGCTTATCGGACCTCAATTAATAATAGTGGTTTTAACAAACAGCTCAATACATCATGCTGCTTTTAAAGGCATTCCAGGAGTTAATAAAACTAGTTTAGGTTTGTCCATATTCATCAGATAAGTCATCAAGTGAGTGACTTAAGCTTTAAGTCTTAGTAAATTAAAGCTGTCTGGTAAAACTTTATAAAAATGGCTGCCACTCTTATTCTCCTGCTGTCAGTCAATTACTCAAGTTGTTGCCTGCTAAGCAGCATGACATATAAATAGATGACCTTGCACTAATTGGTGGTTTCCAGTATAATTTGCAACCAGAGACTCACCAGCCTTCTACATTAATATGTAGATAATAATGTAAATATATACATATAGGTACATACATGTAGCTATATAGGCCCTAATTTCACTTTCCTGTCGTATGAATGTCCGTATGAATGTCCCTCAGAGAGGGTTGAACAGTCTATTCTCAATATGTTAAGATATGCATGACTGGCTCATGGTTCAACATTTACAGTGTCTGTTCCACACAGCCTTCCACAGTGAAAACTTCTACCCTGTCTGGCTGGCCTCACATTTAATGAAGGTATTTAGATAATTTATGCTGTATTTATGTTATTTATAATACAATTCATGTATGTGTGATCTATTTGATATGAATGATCTTAGTTAGATAGATTAAAATTTCTTCTGTAATTCCTTCTATTTAAAATTAGCTTCATGTGAGAATCATCTAATAGATCTCATGAATACATTATTAATAAAAGGTGAGTTTTAAATTAATATGAAATTGCTAAAAATGATAAAGTGCAGTGAGGATTGGGCAAACTCCTTTTACTTTTGTGTTCCATGGCGGACGTTTTAAACGTGCCAATTTGAAAAACCAGATAATATGAAAAATCGCTGAATTCGGAGATCTAAAAATGTTTTCCTCACTGTTATATGAAAAAGTTTGTTGAGTATCAAGTTGATAAGTTCGTTAACAATATAGGGGCAGAAGTTGGTTAAACTTTATCTTGGCCGAGCATCCGAAACACAGGCTAGCCGCAGCCTTATCCGGCTTGACAGAAAACCATCATTGCCATATTGAGAGAGACGGTTCGGTCCCACCAAATGGGAAGGAAAAACAAATTGGCTGGAGTGACAGGCTGGACACCGGGTGCCTCAGCAATCACATAAGCCCCCAATCTGCGTAGATAGAGCCTATGCTATATAAAGAGAGATCCAAGCCAAAATAAAAGTTCAAGGAGAGGCGTCAAAGCAAACTATCTTTATTATTTGAATGCATTATCTGTGCTTTATATATTCAGATGAATACTTTAATTTTTTAAGCTGCGCTCACAGCCATTTTGTCAACAGCGTTTTGCACTTTATCTTGGACCAGTTTTATGGCAGTTATCGGGTCTGTACTTCACGTTCACACCAGGGCGAGTTTGGATCAAAAGTGGGTGATTTTGCAACTTTTATTTGCAGGGTCAAATTATTTTAGCTGATATATTTTTGTAAATCAAAACTTGCATTTTGTTGCCTGTTTCCTTGTGAGATTGACTGTTTCTCATGAATATTATTAATAAGTTTACAAATTATCTTGAACTGCTCAGTTTATTACTAAATATGCAAAAAATATACTTTAAATATTGAGATAAAATGTAGCCATAAGTAGAACGATATTTTGCTAACAACAACAGGTTCAATAATTATTATAGCAGCGGCATAATAATTAAAGCAGATATTTTGATTATCATCAGGTTAACATCCACAGATTTATTACTCGTATTATTACTGGCAGAGATGTGCACAAATGTGGAAGAAATATGGTGTTCACTTTAAATCAAAATGTGTGATTCACTGTGAAGAGCGATTTCATTGACTACTGAAATTGTAGATCAGTCTAAAATCATCAACCAATCGTGAGCAGCCTGGTACAATTTATTTCTAGACAAAATCGATCTTGGACTCATTTGTTCTTTTTAGTTGCATGTAATTTTTGGTCATTGACCAAACTGTCCAGACAATCGGCATTAAATTAGCTTATGTAAAGCAACTTTACTTAAAGGGAAACTGAACACAGTTTACTGATGAAAGCCAACTTTTACCCTATTCGTTTTGTGTAATTTACTACGCTTAACAACATATAAATTATTTCTTACAGCAGATAAATACTCAGAATAATATTTTAAAAACAAAAAATGCCTGTGCATTCACATATAATTGAGTACAGAGTCTTTTTTTAACTGCATGTTTTGCAAAAAACATATAGATAACGAAATTGCGAAAATGAATGTGAAACGGACTCGTCACTGGGAACTCTGATTCTCAATCCATCATCCAATCACGAGACACGTAGCGTTTGACTTGATTCGTTATTATCTAATGTAAGGAGACCGCACGTACCCCGCAAATGTGACAGCCCGGAAATAAGTGAACCTATCAAACACATTCTATGATCATCATTGCTAATACGTATCGCTAAAAAATTTCAACTATAATCGATGTCCATCATTCTTCTATTACGCTTACAACACAAAGGCTAAACTACTCACTGCTAAAACAACTAATCCTTAATCCTCTACGGGTGCCTTGAAAGAAAAAACCAAAAATTTATTCCTTCATGCCTTGTTTCCTACATAATGTTGCCTGATCCAAACAGGAGTTATGTAGGCTTCAAAAATGTAGAATCAGAAAATGATCAGAATGACGCAGATGAAGTGGAGCTTTTTGTTATGGATGAAGGAAATTAATGTAAATTCAGTTGTGAGTCAAGGAAAATATAATTTTGAGAAATATTTCAACTGAATTAGACAGCATCTTTACTTAGCTGATGTTAATGTCTTGTACAATGAGTAAGTGATTTTAACAAAATAATAAAATCATAATTTATGGTTTGACAAGTAATTATATTCAAATCATTTGACTTGGGCCATGACATAAAAACATCACATTTTACAGCTTACGTTACATCAATCTAAATAATGTTATACAAAGAACAGCATAATATGTTTGGTATTGCGCATATGTGTCTTTGTACCACTCGTTTCATTCACCAAGTCGTACGTGTTATTGTGGTTTTGTTTCCCATCGCTATCTTTAATAAATAATTTATAATAATTAAAATTTAATGCCAGTTATCAATTGTGTTAATACAACTTCTGCATAAATTTATCTTTAATGTTGTTCAAGATGTAAAATTGGTACCCTTGCTGAAGAGTAGTATAATCCATATATAATTTTATAGTAGATACAGCTTACCAGTCAGAACTTCTCTTCCAACATTTGTGTTGTGATCTATCACTGCTAGTTTGATTCTCATAAAATATTCTGGGGGATCAAAGGCTATTCGCTTTGGAGCATAACTTATTATGAAGCTGTGGAGGTTTTCTAAAGCAACAGTGGGTTGACCATGGTTCAACAGACACAATGTGTTTAGCAGTCTCGCTTGCCCTAACGCATCACAAAGGACTTTGTGCCCTGCACTTCCTGGAATTAGCCATTTCACTTTTCTTTCCATTTCTCTGTATACATCAATTTTTTCGTTGT
This sequence comes from Watersipora subatra, assembly GCF_963576615.1. NCBI lineage: Eukaryota > Metazoa > Bryozoa > Gymnolaemata > Cheilostomatida > Watersiporidae > Watersipora > Watersipora subatra. The sequence continues at coordinate 64,940,720 of NC_088714.1, forward strand.
TATTCTCCAATATATTATAAATCTGCAAAGTTTGTGATTATTCAAATGTTAACCAGCTGCAGAATATATACCATTTGTACAATTTCTGTTTAGTATTATGAAATAGATGACTACATCTTTTTATATCACAAACCAAAGGCATTCTAAGTGATATATAAAATATTATATCACACATTTGCCTGTGCTTTGTTATTTCTGAATATATTATTAGATTCAACATACAGCTTTCATGCCAACATTGGGTGTAAATAATATATTTTTTCATCACTCACCAATTAATTGGTTCATGAGAGCAGTGGATGAACTTGTCGTGTCCTGGAAAGCTCCTATGAATATTAGTGACGTAGTATCTTATGCTAAGCACTATCTCAACCAATATCTCAGCATCGCCTTTACATACACAGAATACTACACATGGTTCTTTATTTCCTTTATCCAAGGGAGCAACTCGTTTTGATCTTTGCGAACACATGTTCTATTCAGATTTTTGGTCAGACTCTTGATCCAATGCCATACATCCTATCAAGAGATTACAAATAAGTAACACTAAAGTTAGCATGTTTAAATTACTTCTAAACCATTACCTACAGTATTACCACCACTACCACAAGCACTATCACCATAACCGCTACCTACCACCATCACCAGCACTATCACCATAACCGCTATCTACCACCATCACCAGCACTATCACCATAACCGCTACCTACCACCATCACCAGCACTATCACCATAACCGCTATCTACCACCATCACCAGCACTATCACCATAACCGCTATCTACCACCACCACCAGCCCTATCACCATAACCGCTATCTACCACCACCACCAGCACTATCACCATAACCGCTATCTACCACCACCACCAGCACTACACAATCAGTTAAAGTAGTTAAAGTCATAGTTAAAGCACATAAATTACATAATTTTTTTATTGTTTATTTCAATACATCAGAGTCTTGGCTTTCGAATGAACTATTGTTTGCCATGGTGAGACAGACATTGGTTGGTGTTTATAGGATTTACCCAGAGTTCTACCTCAGAAATGTTTACTGGCATAGGCTCGGAAATTGTGACGTCGCAATTTTCATATGCGATGTTGTGTGCTCTTACCGCATATCTTATCGCTTATATTTATCCACTATGATAATGACGGTAGTGTCAGGCGAAGATAGGACAACTCCAGAGAATCAATGAAGATGGCAAAGGAATCAGTGTCATTAGTTTTCCATGTACAGATTATTTCTATGATAAATAACTCAGATTTGAAGCACCATACTATGTTTTCCCGATGATATTATGCACTAGCTCTCTCATTCTATTGTGATGTTGAGGGTCACGACTGAGACTATTTAGTTTCAAGCATCGCGTGATCTCGCCGAAAGTGCAATTGACATATAGTCCTAGGGCCACGCAACCGCAGGTCACAATTTAATCAATGTGATTTCAAAACCTTTATCAACGTCAGTACATTTATTGAGGCATAATTAATTAACCCAGAACATGTGTTTGTATTGGTCGGGCGTTAGCACTATACTGGGCATTGTTGATTATCTAGAATCCTGGCTTATATTAGCGCTCTCTGGGTTTAACAGCACCGATTGTCCCAGAAAAGTGCAGTCTCAATGTCAGCGAAAGGTATCAACTACCGAATGCTAAATAATAACTGTGACATCACATATTGAGAATCTGTACCAAGTGGTTTTTTTGCAGGACATACTTTTGACACCCTGTTTTTCATAGTTATAATTTTCTTTGTGTATTGAATATAGGCTCATTCGAAAGCCAAGACTTTGATGTATTGCAATATATAATAAAAACATTATGTAATTTATGTGCTTTAAATGGTTATACCTGATTGTGAGTATAGGCTAATCGCTTCAAGTGATCTGTAAAGCCTATATTAGTAATGGCAGCATGAATATAAAAATAGTAATGCAATCCAAATTTTATCATTATATTAGTCATATATTTAATGAACAATTAGAACATTTCTGACAATCCAGACTGAGCAAAAAACTTAAATTCCCTGACTAACTTTTACTCAGTTAGCCAAGTTAATTCAAGGGAATCAGGTTAAAATCAAACGTATGAAACTCCGCCTGAGTCTCATTGTCACCCAGTTTTATTAAATCATTGCTTTGTACTCATGTACAGTAATAAATATTTCTAATTATTATATTTATTAATTTATATTAAAAAATTACTCTATTTGCTATTAACTATTTATAAATTACTTACAGTTGAGGTTTTCCTGTTTGATGATGCCTTCTTGCTGTATGGTACAACACCATTAGGAAATGGAACTTTTCCCTTTTTCACTCTTAATCTTGTGGTTGTCCCAAATTTCTCTGAATAAACTTGGCTCTCATGGAAATGCCTAATGCGCATGACCGCACTAGCAGATAGTATGCAAAAATTAATATCGGAACGCTTTGCCTTAGACAGCCATAATTTTGCAAAATTTGACGACTGAGATACAGGCACTCTAAAAAATGTTATGCCACGAACTTTAGTGTCAGATTCGCACCTAGCAAAAAGACATCTACCCATTGTAACTAACTGATTGGGGCTAAAAAAAAATTTAAATGCGTCGGACGTTATCTCACTAAGGAATAAGTAAAGAAACAGTTACCGGAAACGGCTGAATTGAGAATCAGTGATGTCCCGAAGAAAAGGCCCCAAAGTATATTTTCAACTTTGAACTTGCTAAACTAGTAGAATTATCGGCTTAAAAATTGTTTTCTCATTCAATTAACCTAGTATCATGTATTAGCAATCCTATATAAGCATTCTTAAAATTATGTGTTTGCTTTCACATTAAAGAAGCAACTGATACTGGTTGAGAGGTGAATACGAAAATCAATATGAAATCGCCAAAAATGATAACGTGCAGTATGGATACTGCAAGTCCTTTTATTTTTGTGTCCCATGGCGGAGGTTTTGAACATGCCAACTTCTCAAACCACAAAATATGAAAAATCGCTGAATTCGGAGATCTAAAAATGTTTTCCTCACTGTTATGTGAACAAGTTTGTTGGGTATCAAGTTGATTAGTTTGTTGACAATATATTTTTGTAAATCAAAACTTGCATTTTGTTGCCTGTTTCCATGAGAGATTGGCCGTTTCTCATGAACGTTATTAATAAGTTTAACAACTGTCTTGAGCTGCCCAGTTTATCACTAAAGATGCAAAAAAAATTCTTTTCAGATTTGAGATAAAATGTAGCCCTAAACAGAACAATCTTTTGTTAACAACAACTGGTTCAATAATTATTGCAGCGGCATAATAACTAAATCAGATAACTTAATTATCATGGTGTTCACTTTAAATGAAAATGTGTGATTCACTGGGAAAAATGATTTCATTGACTACTAAAATTGTAAATCAGTCTAGAATCATCAACCGATTGTGAGCAGCCTGGTACAATTTCTTTCTAGTCAAAATCGATCTTGGCCTACTTGTTCTTTTTGTATGTGGTAATTTTTGGTCATGAGCTAAAACTGTCCAGACAATCGGCATTAAATTAGCTTGTGTAAAGCAACTGTACGTAAAGAAGCGATTGATACTGGTTGAGAGGTGAAGGGTCGCTCGAGATCATTTGCAATCTAATGAATTGAAAATACTGTAAAGGAAACTACCCGTTCTTTTACCCTCTACAAAACAAGCAAGGCAAACAAACCCACCGAGTGTTCAACCACATATATTTAATAATAGATATATAATTGGTTCATAAGTGTCATCACAGTAAACAGACAAGCAGAGAGCCTGTGCGCAGTACAACTCTTTTCTAATGATCTTAACAGGTTCCTTTCACATGATCTTTCTCAAGATAGGCTTCGCCTCATGATTATCACTTCCCGCCATTTTTCTTGGTGAAGTAAATTGTCTAGGTGACTTTATTCTCATAACCAAACCATAATATGGTGGTTTAGCAGAGTGGAGTATAGCCAAGGGAGCTGAGCTGACTTCTTTGCCTATAACAACTGAGGCAGCCCTGACCACTTGATTCTGATAGCCTGGCTAATACTCAATTACTGAGCCTATGATGGTGTCACTATTTTGTGACATTGCATCTGAAATGCTGGTGTTAGTGTCTGGCTGGCCGCCACTACACTACTCCGTAGAGTAGGTAGCAAGAGCTGAGCACTGCTAATGGTATTTAATCCAAGTTGAAAACAAGAAGTAGGCCCACATTACATGTTTTACAGTAGGTATGTCTAGCCAAATTTTACATTAACCACTGTATAGTCAACTTAGCGATGGAGTACAACCCAATATCAATATACTGCTTGAAGTATTCTTACTAACCAATCGGACTGACATCAACAGCTAACTGTAAGTCACCAATCTATACCTAACTTAGAAATTTAAGTAAAAACTATTGTAATCTCCCTTGTACACTCATCTTAATCAGATATGGCTTGAAATCAGACAAATATGGTAATATTAATGGTACAACCGGTAAATCTGGGCTGGCTTTCTTTAAGCCCCAAATAATGATTTGTGAATGACCTAAGATGCACTACATCGCTTCATGGTAATAAATCATTTTATTTATTACCACGATTGAAGCATGAAACGATGTACATTAGTTCCACAAGAGCGGTCTTGCATTAATAAGCGGGAGATTGAACAGGAGAGCCGGGTTACCAAGGCCATCGGAATCAACTCAACTACTGGTATACTTTGGTATATCAACCAGGTTAGTAGAATGTCTAGTAACTCTTTCCTTCATCAGTACTCTTTCTGTCCTGTTTAACTTCCTCTGTTATTATTGGTCCTTATGTATCCTTATGTTATTGGTCTTTATGTATGTAAATACCTACTAAAGATGTTGAAAATTAGATTATAATGAATGTCAGTTAGTATTAATGTTTGAAAATACATGTATTTGAAATATGTGCAGAGTTGTTTTAGGTTTGTTCGCCAAAAATGAATATAGGTTTTTATGTTTTTTTCTGGTGTTAACAAAGATAATTGTAAAACAAAAACACTTTAGCTAGTTGCAATTAAACCTGTTGAAACATTAAAAACTCAATTGATTTTTTTGCCTGAAATAAATGTAAAGTGAGTTACTGATAGATGTAAGAAAAGGCATATCTATAGCCAGTGTATAAACTAACAGAACTTTTATGTACAATTTCATAGGTTGGTATGCAGGTAAATTCTTAGTATCGTAACTAACCTAAAGGAACTAGACAAGTTAGACTATGTGTCTCTCACTAGTGTTCAACTTTGGGACTCTCCACCTAGCCGCGAGTTTGATAGACTTAAGTTCTTAAACTGAATATTATTCTAAACTCTGTTTTTAGTTCAAGTTAATTAACAATGACAGAATCAAATGAAGATGATGAGACGGATCTGTTATCTGCCAAAGACTTGGACATGAAAAACAGTCTACCTGATACAAGTTCTAAAAAAAAGTATGGAATGCTACTATTTTTGATGTTTCTACAATGCTTATCACGAGGGTCAGATACATTGCTCTACCCATTCTATCCAGAAGTAGCAAGGGCCGAAGGTGTCATTATGGCTTACATTGGAATTGTCTACTCAGCCTATGACCTTGCTAGATTTATCTTCTCCCCCTTTTTTGGCACAATTGTAAGTCAACCTTTATTAATTATTAAAGGAGTTTTTAGTATATATTTACTATACAGATTTATTTACCAGAATTATTTTGGATACAAAAGAAAAATAGCATTAAGTGAAGAGTAAGAGATATATTTACAAAGAAACTGCCATAACTATTACAAACTTAACTTGTGTATCTTTAGTCCAAACATAGCATAGCCTTAGGTTTCATTAAGGTTTTGAATTACGCAATTAGAGCTCACAGCCATTCTTTCTAGAAGCTAAATTTTTGTAAATTTTAATAAAAAAGGAGTTTTTATGGAAGGCTAAAACTAACATTAGATCATGCATACAGCTGCTTGAGTTTAACAGTTTTCATCATGTTGGCGCAACTCCTATATTTCCATGAATATCTTTAGATTTCAAGCTAAGATTAACTAATGCTAACTATACCTTTTAAACAAAAGACCTTAAGCAGGCCTGCACTCATGTTAAGAACTACTTAGGTCTCAGTTATTCAGAGAGTTAAAGGTTATAATAATCCTGTCTACTCAGTGCAGTTAGAATATAAATACATTTCCAATAGAGAGAAGGCAACTCCAACTATTGTGTTCCAGCTTATCATATGCACAAAGCAGTAAAGACTGTTAATAATGTTTAAAAGTAGATTAAGCGAGTCCATTTCTAAATTTTACTTGTCAGGCTTTAGGATCTGCTTTTTATGGACACAGGCTACTGAGTTTTTACTTTGATTAGTTCTAAGTATACCAAAACATTAATTTTTATATTGAGCATCATTTACTAAATTATTTGACTTTTGAATTTATTTTTAAATAGCTACAAATAAAATAAATGGCGTTTTATTACACTTGATCTCAAAATAGACAGAGTAAATTTATTTGTTGTTTTAGCTAACAAGATGGCCACCTAAAAGTATGTGCATGGTTGGAACTCTTATATCAGGATGTAATCTAATACTCTTTGGGTGAGTTCGAATGCATGTAATAAGATTTAAAAAAAAGAATTATAAAAACTGACACTTTTATCATCAAAATAGGTATTTTCAAAATCTTCACCAAGTTACTATCCTTATCGATTCACTTAAATAAAGCAATCATGTTATATATGTTTATAAATCTGCTGTGATCAGCTGCCATTGTCACTTAAAGGTTGACTTTCAACAAAATTCACATTACAGTTATTCGATATCAAAAGATTCACCATGTTTTACTCTGTTGTGTTGTAAGTGCAAAATATGTGGGAATGTGATTACAAGCTCTTAAAAGCTCCAAAACGAACAGTTAATGGCAGCCGCACGAGACCACCGTAGTTTGGATTCTCTTTCCAAAATGGCTCAAATGGGACGTAGTTGTTACAAGATGGTTTCTGTTTACACTTTCATGCAACCTCATTCGTCGAAATTTTTTCACAAATATACTTCAGTATTCAATAAAACTATATCTATTGTTCTTACGCGTCTGTTTTATCATCATTGTAATGCTGTCACTTTTAGCACTGATATCTTATAACTCACCGTAAAAAATCGTTAAATTGTTTAACCTTATCTCGAAGGAATACATATCATTGTCTGATAATCATGACGAGCCTGTTGGTCACCTGTGATAATCGAAAAGTGCTGCAGAAATTATTTGCGAAGTATTGGGTCACATGATCAGATTACGACTTGACAATTGAATAATGCCGAAACAAGACTGTAAAGTAGCGAGCATTTATATTTGATACGGGGTCTTCGGTACAACCCGAAGTATTTGTCATAAACTAGTGCTACGATAAGTTTTATATTGAGTTTTTTATTGCCCTTTCACTTCACGTGAGAACATCATGTGACAAGACAATAACCAAACTGTAATGACTACGTCAGAGAAATAAACAGATTCCAATCTACGACGGCTTTTCGTTTTTGAGCTTTTAAAAGCTTGTAATCACATTTCCACATATTTGGTACTTACAACACCACAGAGTAAGACATGGTGAATCTTTTGATACCAAATAACTGTAACATGAATTTTGTTGCAAGTCAACCTTTAAGGTTTCTGTGAAATGTATAATAACAACTCAAATAAATTTTACTTCATGTTTTGCTGCAAACAGGTAGTCGTGCATTTAAATTGGAACTCTTAGGGAGCCGTCTCCTTTTGGTTGCAAAATGGCAACATCTGTGCTGTCTGGTGAAAAATGGAAAAACTAATTATTCTAGATATGTCGGAGTCATATCAAGTGGATGGTACTTTCTAGCCCTATGTACCATACTACGAGTCTTTGCAGGAGTGGGTTCTGCCATGGTAACCATTTCAACTACAAGTATATTACTAAAAGCTTCAGGATTTCAGTCTACCAATGTCATAGTATGTATATTGCTAGTACAACACTACTTTATAATACTCTTCTGTATCTCAATATTTAATGTATTTATGTTTATAAACTATCATTGTAGTAATTTATGTCGCTATCTTGATAATATACTTCTACATATTTCAGCTTGTGACCATGTCAACTATTTATGTTCAATTATGCAGCATGTAATTTAGAGTGAGAACAAATATCATTTACAAACCTTGTTTCAAATTTATTCAGCCTGAAAACACCTGTGTATTAGTTACGGAAAATATTCTGGTTGGTGACGTTTCCCCTGTTTTAATAAATTTCTTTAGACTTGATTAATTTAGATCATAAAATTTGTAATTAATGAACACCAAGGAACTCTATCAACGCATTTGTATATTATTATTGTATCTAACATAAGTTTATACCAAAATGTTTAATGCAATAAAATATTTTTTAACTTCACTTCCTGTTTACAGGCTATAGTGGAAGTAGGGACTGGGATGGCTTTTGCCTTTGGTACAGCACTAGGAGGCACATTATATGAGGTAAAATTTAATTTCTTACCTCGCAATGCATTGCTTGAAACGAAACCTCTGCAAGGCAGGTTACAGTATTAAACAATGTAGCAGCTCTCAACACTATCTAAAAATCTTGTATTTATAGACAACCAGAAAGTTAACCGTAAACAACCTTGACATTCTTTGTATGCAAGGAAAAGGGACTTTTTCAACTTGATAGAATTTTGCCTGATTTTCTCTGGCTGAGATTCGTTGATTTAAATTGTTAAGATGTGTAGTAGCTAATATAGCCTTAGGGAATTCAAACTCTATTGTTTTTTAGACACCACTGATGAAGTTTCAGAATGCCGTGTAACTTTTGAGCATTGCTTCTCTTTAGTGTTATGGTTATAGGTTAACTATTAACCGTAAAGGTAACTGTATAATTGTAACTTGACATTATAAATGTTCTGATCGCACTGGTTTACACACTCCTAGTAATCAATCTTTTGGTCTCTTAGCCGGGCTGACGGCAATTAAACTGTCAACTCCTGTACAAATTGTGTGGGTAAACTAGACACTTTTAAACGACCAAAAGTATGCATGTGTAAAAGCACTGTGTTCTACATCAGTGATGCACCAAAACCGCATCTAGAGAGTAAAAGATAAACAAACCTATTCATCAGTCACTGCAACATGATTTAAATGCTAGCATGTCTTGACTTGTTTTTGTCCATTGACTACCATTTCTTTCCTATCGAGAGAGTGACTCTGGTCTAGCAAATAACATCAACTATTTAAACCCTTGTACGCAGCTCTATGGAAAATATCAAATGTCTTAAATTGCTTATTTAACTCAGATTAGTTGTTTAATCATATCTTGTTGTCAACTTCTACCTGTCTCAGTTTGTAGGATATACTGCAACATTTTGGGTTTCTGGTGGAGCTTTGGTCATCTCAACTCTGTTCGTTGCAGTCTTCATTCCAGCTGTTGGTAAGTCTGTGAGAAAAGGAAAATTATCGAAGAGCGATGATAAAACTGTAAAATTAGATAATATTTATTGTGTGACAGTAAAGACAAAATTATCTGCATATTCTTCTAGCATAAATTTTTAGTGTTAAAATACTTGGTGTGTATTCTTAAAATGTTAAATACTTACTACAGAAAGTTTTCTGTTCACTTTCTATATTTAAGCATATTAACGATATTTTTTACATTTTTGGCTGAACATTCTTTGGCAACTATTTACCTCTATTAACAATTTCTTTAGACATTTCATCAATAAATGTGATTAGCTATTTGACAGTAATCTATACTAAAATCATGGGATAGATTATCTCACCTATAGTGACAATAGAAGCAGGTGCTTGATTTATTGAGAGTTATAAGTCATTAGTACAACAATTATGCTGTAGTATTAAATCTTTGAAATGCATTTTAATCACAATTTTTCTCAAAGTATAGTGAAATGTTTTATAGCGCTTTATTGTCTAAGCTCATTAGGCTCTACATTCCTTAAAGGAAATGTATCATGGTTTGTGGTAAATTCTAGTTCTCTGTAGTTTAATGGTTTAAAATCGCAAGTCACTCAAAACGACTGTATGATCAATGAGTTAATTACTGACAGGTATAAACTGTTATAAAAAGTTTCAACAGGTGCTGGCGGAAGCTAACATCAACTAGCCAACTAGTTACTTAAAGCACTGGCAAGTACTAACAAGTGCCACCAAATACTAATATCCACTAAGAAGTCATTAAGCCACTAAGAAGAGTCATGAATTAATTAAGCACTATCAGGGACTAGCGAGTAGGTAACAGGAAGTAACGAATACTAACAGGTGCTAACAAGTTATAACATATGAAGTTCTACACTTCTTGATTTTTATTTCAGTGGAAGGAGAAAAAAAATCCCAGCAAGGGTTGTTTCGACTACTGACCATACCCGGATGTGTGCTATTATGTTGGACTTATGTTCTGGCAAGAATGCAAACCACGAGCCGCACCATTGGTCTTGCAGAGCTGTACATAGAAGAGGTAACTATTCAACTGCATGTTAAAACTGACCTAGCCATTTATTCAATAGTCTCTGTACAAAAATGTACAAAATTGTACAAAATAGTGAGAACTGTCTATACTGTTGATATTGAGTCCCAACATAAGATTCATCCCTGATCTTACCAATTAATAGGGTTATAAATAAGTATTGTGTTTTTCTATAAAAACTTTCTAGTGCAGTTATTTATTAAGTGCTTCATGTCTTTGCCAGCTGAGAGCAAAATTAAAATTATTTGACAAAAGTTGATAAACTAAATAATACCACCAGACAAAAAGGCTGGTTTAGCTTTTTAGCTAAGGTTTGCCGTTTGTTAAAAATTAACTTTGGGAGATAATTCTGTTTCTGCTAAAATTCTATAACTCTAAGTTCCTACCTGGCTCACATGCCTCTTATTCCCCTTTAGATACTTCACTTCTGTCCCAACAAGCCTGTATAATTTAATCTGAGTTTACACAAATTTATTTTTAGCTCAGAAGTAATCCAGCTGTTCTTGGACTCCTCTATGCCATCTGGTCAGCCTTTTACATTGGTTCTTGTGCCGTAGCTACAAGGTTACTAAATAAAGTAAGATCTGTACTTTCTGTAAATAATGGAACATATAAAGTAACAGTTTTGAGTCCAACAATTACATATTCTGCTGGTAATTTGTTCTTATAGAGCGAAGTGATAAGTAGCAGCATATAAACAATAGACTACAAATTACAGACTATAGAGTATAGATTATAAAATATAAATTATACTCTTTAAACTAAAGAAAATAGACTATAGACTGTTGACTTCAAACTAAAAACTATAGGCAACAGACTATGAACCCTAAACTAGAACTACAGTCTATCGGGTGTCCCATATATATACTATTGACTGTCAACTGTTTCCAAGGCTTAAATTAAAGACTGTAGATATTTAAACTAGGACTGTAGAGAGTTGACTATAGACTCAACTATCACACAAAGTAAACAAACTGGTAGAATAGTGTGATAGATTATAGATGATAGAATATTGACTCTAAACTGTAGATTACAGGTGGTAAACTATAAACTATGGACTGTAAACTATAGACCATAGACTATCAGCTGTACAGATCTTAGACAACACATGACACTTGGCAGTTTATAGATGACAGATGACAGATGGCAGACCTCAGAGTATGGGCACTGGGTAGAGCACGATCTAATTACTTGTTTACAGTAATTACTTTTAGTCATTTTTGTATTTGTTTATTCTTTGAAGAACCCATCACTGTACAAGTTTGTTCAAAAGAACAATAGATAAAACTATTGTATTTCAAGTAAGTATTGTGTATGACAGAGTGTAAATATTTGCAAAATACAAAAAAATTATTCATAGCTGTTCAACCTAAGTATTTCAATTTTATTTAGTTTTAACATGTTACAAAAAAGTTATGCAATAAGCATTTGGATAAATCTTGCTATCTATACATCTCTATATACTAATGATTTGTTATACAGTTTCCACGAAGTAACTACCTTGCTTTGGTAATTTCCTGGATTTGGTCTGGTGTCGCGGTTCTACTAATATGTCCTTCACCTTTATTAGACTTCATATTTCATGGAAAAAAGTAAGTAAACATGATATGTGTTTAAATCATCTCAAGATTAATTTTCAAGAAGTTTTATCAACAATGTGCTAGTATAGTGAGATGTCTAGGTTTTTATGTAGCCGTAACAACTATCTAAAACCTAGCAATCTCACCACACTAGCACATTTTTTGATAAAATTGCTAGTAACTTTTTGATACTAGCACCTTATTTGGATAAATTGTTGCTCATACGTACTATCGTACATCTCAATAATGTCTGTGACTTCAGATGTTTCTGTTGCTTGAACATTTATCTCTGTTTCATTGCAGGTACTTTTGGCTCACCACTATCGATACAGTATTTGTGTTCATTCCAACTTCTATTATCTACATAACACCTTTCCAGGCAGCTTTAAATCTTGCTGAGTAAGTGTTATCTACTTTTGTTAGAGAAGTGATAAAGCAGTGGCACAATTGGCTGCAATGTAGGTCACTGTCTTGCCACAATTAGATAATTGTGGTTCTATACGGTGTTACAGCATTTGTAGATGTAAGTAATCAACAATGTAAAATCAGTCATAGATGCCATTGTCAAATTATTTTACAAGTACAATTTTTTTATTTTAATGGCACCACAGCAATACCACTAGTTTTGCACAGACATAGAGTTATCAGTTATTATAGTTATCAGTCACAATATCACAATATCTGACAATAAATAAAAAACATTCTATTGGTATAATGGCAACACAATAAGTTAGCTGAAGGCATGATTTAAATGTTCATTTTTGTTCTGATGCCAGACACTTTGGCTGATCTACTCGATAGTGCATATTGATTGTGATTCATGTTTTTGAAAGCTGTGTAGAAAATATAGTTGATGACTTCAAGATTTATCATTGCAGATATTTGAACCTAAGGCTATGTTTTTTAAGATATGTTACCTTAGGTATCACATTCAGTCATAATCAAATACCGCCCGTCATAACATTCATCTAGGACCAGAACACAGTGGGATTTTACATGTTTTCTGACCTTTTAGTAAGCCACATATAACATACTTGTATAATTTTTATTAAATCTTTTAGGGTAAATGGATATAAAAGGGACAGTTTGCACACTTATGGAATGGTAGCAGGTCTTGTGAACGGTGCGATGTCACTTGGTTCTACAATCGGGCCTGTAATATCCGGAGTTATCATTGAGAGCACGGGTTTTGGATGGACTACAACTTATCTAGCATTTGCCAACTTTATATTGGTTAGTTGTGTACAAGTCTACAGCTAGTTTTGTCAAAAGGACATGAATTTGATGTTTTGAAAAAGAAAATCTACAAAATCGTTTTTTATCTCACATTCTCAACCATGTTTCTTTCCGTTGTCATGTCTATAGTTCTCATAGGTTGGGTTTTCAACTCATTCAGAATTCTCTACACAGACTGTGTTATTCCTTCAAAGTATCACATTGTTTTATTTTGTCTAGCAATATCTGTCCCTGACTAGCTTTCAAAGAAGTTGTAACTCACATTACATCCTGCTGGAACTTTACATAGACATACCAAAAGATAATTCGCATTATCTTCAAGTATACTCTACATCCAGCATAAAAATTAAAAACTATTCAAACTTGTAAAACTTGATTATAAAATACTAAATGATTTTTATTATACAAGAACAAGTTTATATTCCTTAACTCAGTTAGCTTGTGATCCATCTGGTAAACAGATGCACATTATAAAGTCATATCAAAGTTATGAAAGCCTGTACTAGATGAACCGATCATCTTTAGTCTACTCCTATGATATTTATAGTAATTATGCTGATCTCTCGTTTGCCTAATTAACTTGTACTTGTCTTTTATTGGTCTGTTGCAACGTCTGCTGGTAAGTTTGTTTATTCTGCATATGAACAATGCTAGAAAAGATGAGTTTATTTAAATACATTTAATTATATTTGTATTTGAATTAACCTACTGTCTGTTCATGAATATTGATATGCTATATTTTTGTGAAGAGAGGTGTATTGCATTATTTTTAAACCTTTTTTGAAGGTTAAATATTACTACAGAAATAGTAATATAGACAGTGAAATTTATCAGTGCTATGTAAAGCTTCAAAACCCTGCTTGGTTTCGCTCATATATTTGCTCTAACACAAAAGAAATATTCTTAAAACTTCATTGACTGCGTATTTATGTAGTTTATAGTATTTATTACCAACTTTTACATCAAATTTTATTTAACATACTTAGTACCATCCATTGTTAGCATATACCATATCAAAGGTTTTCAGTTATACTGTGTTGAAATTTGTTGAAGCTTTTTGTTTTATCATTTCCATTTGCAGGCACTATTTATTGGATGCTACTCTATTTATATGAGAGTCACGGGTCAGCCAACAGAAGTAGTAGAGTATCAAGATAATGAAGAAGTCACGGAAGAAGCTGTGTACAATACAGAGAAAGTAGACAATGTGAGAGAGGTTAATGAAAAAATAATAGAGAAATACTTGAAACATGAAGACTTGACTAAAGTTTATCTTCAACAACCAGCCTCTGATTCTAGTAATAAATGATGTAGGGTTGACTTGATGGAGTTGGGTTTGTGATGTTTTACAAACATAAGATTAAAGATTTCTCACTCATTTCTGAATTTTTTCTATGTAGTTATCATGTTGTTCTATTAGCAAATATACTTCTCATTTTTGGCCAGTCTGTTAGTCATTCTTTATCTCTAAGCACATGTTTACATTGGAGGCTAAATCAATGTGTAGGTTATGGAACTGTACACAACAACTAAACGAGCAAACAATTACAAGTGGAAAACAAAAAAGCAAGTAATTAAGGAACTTTAAAATTATTGAAACCACTGTCAGAGTTGAAAACAATGAAAGTTGGAACCACGCAATCACAATCATGAAAGCAACAATCGTGCTAAGATTGGCATTGCAAGAATTGTAATGCCAAAATAAAAGCTTGAAAAACTACGAAGCTGGTAATGCATCAGTGTAGGAAGCATTGAAACATTACCACCCCGCTGCCACTAACAGTGTAGTAAATGATGTACTGACGAAAATATCAAGCATCAGAGCCATCTAACCATTACAGCTGATGAGAGACATTAACAAGCATGGTAGATGCATGACCATATATCATTATCACCACCGCACATGAAGAAGTTGTATGACCATATGCTAATTAATTATGATTGTCCCCACTACATATGAAAGAGAACGATACATCACAAGAACTACCAAAGATTATTCTACAAAGCAAACAACTTTGCAGAGTGACAAGCACAAGCAGAGACGTATGTATATACATCGAACCATCAACCAGTCATAAACAAATTGAGTATTTACAACACTTTTTTAGATAAAGTTTATAACATCATTTATTATAGATAAAATGACTTTGTGAAATCATAGTATGATCATGCATGAGTTTTAATGTTTGGAAAAACAAAAAAGGTTGATTGAATGGCTATAGAATGCATGACATGAAATATGAATTTTTATCTTGTCTTATTTCGGATAGATAATTAGAACTGTCTCAGGATGAGGATTATAGCAAAATCTATTTTTACAAATCAGCTATTGATGGTTTTCAGGTTATGTCCAATCTTGTACAAATTATTGACTTACATGTAGGTTAATTTATTGGGCACATCGCATCGTCATAGAATCCCAAAAAAGATGGCGTCAGATATCAGATGTCAGAAAAGAATGTTGGTTGACATTGAGGGCACTAAAAATAGACATTACAAGAATGTTGTAAGATACGCAAGAATGAACTCAGACAACCAATGACACTTGGCAATGATCTGAAAAATGAGTATATAAAGAAGAGCTGACAGCAAACCAAAGCAGTGAGAAACTGACAGCAAGCCAGAGAGTGATAAACTGGCAGTGAGACAAGCAGCAAAAGAGGGTGCATCGAGACAGGAGCCAAGACAGAGAGAGAAGCTAATATAATCCAAAGGAGCCCGCAGCAAACAGCCTGCAGAGGATCAACTCATCAAGAATGAAACATACAGCAGACACAATATACTCACAGATGCAGGAAGCCAAGAAACAATAAAGCCCTGAGAGAAGAAACTATAAAGCCCTGAGAGAAGAACCTATAAAGCCCTGAGAGAAGAAACTATAAAGCCCTAAGAAAAGAAACTATGGAGCCCTGAGAAAAGAAACTATAAAGCCCTGAGAGAAGAAACTATAAAGCCCTGAGAGAAGAAACTATAAGGCCCTGAGAAAAGAAACTATGAAGCCCTGAGAGAAGAAACTATAAAGCCCTGAGAAAAGAAACTATGAAGCCCTGAGAGAAGAAACTATAAAGCCCTGAGGGAAGAAACTATAAAGCCCTGAGAGAAGAAACTATAAAGCCCTGAGAGAAGAAACTATAAAGCCCTGAGAGAAGAAACTATAAAGCCTCGAGAGAAAAAACATTAAAAGCCCTGTGAAAAAAAACTATAAAGCCCTGAGAGAAGAAACTATAAAGCCCTGAGAGAAGAAACTATAAAGCCTCGAGAGAAAAAACAATAAAAGCCCTGTGAAAAAAAACTATAAAGCCCTGAGAGAAGAAACTATAAAGCCCTGAGAGAAGAAACTATAAAGCCCTAAGAAAAGAAACTATGGAGCCCTGAGAAAAGAAACTATAAAGCCCTGAGAAAAGAAACTATAAAGCCCTGAGAGAAGAAACTATAAAGCCCTGAGAGAAGAAACTATAAAGCCCTGAGAAAAGAAACTATAAAGCACTGAGAGAAGAAACTATAAAGCCCTGAAAAAAGAAACTATAAAGCCCTGAGAGAAGAAACTATAAAGCCCTGAGAGAAGAAACTATAAAGCCTCGAGAGAAAAAACAATAAAAGCCCTGTGAAAAAAAACTATAAAGCCCTGAGAGAAGAAACTATAAAGCCCTAAAAGAAGAAACTATAAAGCCCTAAAAGAAGAAACTATAAAGCCCTGAGAAAAGAAACTATAAAGCCCTGAGAAAAGAAACTATAAAGCCCTGAGAGAAGAAACTATAAAGCCCTAAAAGAAGAAACTATAAAGCCCTGAGAAAAGAAACTATAAAGCCCTGAGAGAAGAAACTATAAAGCCCTGAGAGAAGAAACTATAAAGCCCTAAAAGAAGAAACTATAAAGCCCTGAGAGAAGAAACTATAAAGCCCTGAGAAAAGAAACTATAAAGCCCTGAGAAAAGAAACTATAAAGCCATGTGAAAAAAAACTATAAAGCCCTGAGAGAAGAAACTATAAAGCCCTGAGAGAAGAAACTATAAAGCCCTGAGAAAAGAAACTATAAAGCCCTGAGAAAAGAAACTATGTAGCCCTGAGAAAAGAAACTATAAAGCCCTGAGAAAAGAAACTATAAAGCCCTGAGAGAAGAAACTATAAAGCCCTAAAAGAAGAAACTATAAAGCCCTGAGAAAAGAAACTATAAAGCCCTGAGAAAAGAAACTATAAAGCCCTAAAAGAAGAAACTATAAAGCCCTGAGAAAAGAAACTATAAAGCCCTGAGAGAAGAAACTATAAAGCCCTAAAAGAAGAAACTATAAAGCCCTGAGAGAAGAAACTATAAAGCCCTGAGAAAAGAAACTATAAAGCCCTGAGAAAAGAAACTATAAAGCCCTGAGAAAATAAACTATGAAGCCCTGAGAGAAGAAACTATAAAGCCCTGAGAGAAGAAACTATAAAGCCCTGAGGGAAGAAACTATAAAGCCCTGAGAGAAGAAACTATAAAGCCCTGAAAGAAGAAACTATAAAGCCCTGAGAGAAGAAACTATAAAGCCCTGAGAAAATAAACTATAAAGCCCTGAGAAAAGAAATTTTCTTCAATTTTTCATTATTAGGTTTTAATCGCTATAACTGGACGCAAAAAAACCAACAAAAAAACGATCAAAAAACAAACTTTGAGATATAAGATACATAGAATACTGCTGCAGGAAATAGCAAAGACTTTATCACATTCCCCTTGTAAGAAGAGAGATCAACTAGATAATACAAAAGATTAACAAGAGATGATGACTCTCTCACACATACTTCTGTTAATTGAATGTGATATGAATTTTACAGAAAGAAGACTTGTTTCCACTATTTTTATTCTGTTCAAGTTGAGCTGTTTTCATAGATTGCCAAGAATGAGCATACGCTCTGTTTGTAGCTTGTCAAGAATGAGCAAGTGCTCTGTTTATAGAGTTTCAAGAATAAGCATGCGCTCTGTTTATAGATTGTCAAGAATGAGCAGGTGCTGTTTGTAGATATTCAACTCACTTGAAAACCCATTTAGTATTATGAGCGATTATTGTTAGTTATTAGTGATTCAGGTTTATCTCCCCTTACTTTGTATATCTTCAACCTTAATTAGTTCAATAAAGACCTCATACAAGAGAATTTCTCAGCTCGAATCCTGAAAATGTTTAGAATCAAAATTATCTGAGCTTTCAGCAAGTTTGTATCCATTGGGAAGACAAAATGAATATCACTCTAGAAATATTAAAACCATTTGTGTTGATAGCAAATCCTCTCTTTTTTGAATAGCCTGAAATCTTCTTTAGATTTTGCCCATCAAAACTATTATGATACGGTGCCGCAATATCAATGCCTACAGCTTTGGCTGAGACTTTATTATTGACATCACATAACCCTCATTTTCTATAACAGTCATTTCTATCATAGTAGTTTTAACATTGAAACATGGAGCAAAAGGTGATAGCTTTTCGAGCTCAATTATTAAATACCAGTTGTAATGGACAGCTCATTACATCATGCTGCTTTTAAAGACATTCAAGGAGTTAATAAAACTAGTTTAAGATGATTCACATTCTTCAGAGAAGTCATCAAGTGACTTAGGTTTTAAGTGTTAGTAAAATAAAGCTGTCTGGTGAAACTATAAAAATGGCTGCGACTTCTTCTCTCCTGCAGTCAGTCAATTACTCAAGTTCTTGACTGTTAAGACGCTGTGGCATATAAAGTGGTGAACCTGAACAAATTAGTGGTTTCCATTCCAGTATGTAACCAGAGACTCACTAGCCTTCTACATTAATATATAGATATTAATGTAGATATATTATAGGTACATGGCTATATTAAACCTTAATTCCACTTTTCTGTCTCATCATGTGAAGGTCCCTCAGAGAATGCTAACTAGTCTGTTTTAATCTGTGAAGATATGCATGACTGGCTCACGCTTCAAAGTTTACAGCGTCTGTTCCGCACAGCTGTCTATGGTGAAAATTTCTACACTCGCTAGCTGGTCTTGAATGCGATGAAAGTATTTGGATGATTTATGTGATTTATAAAATAATTTATGTATGCTTGATTCTTTTTGAATAGGCTGTGTTCATAAGACAGATTGAAATTTTCTCTGTAATTCCTATAATCTAAAATCAGCATCATTTGAGATTTGTTTAAAAGGTTTCATGGTTTTAAAAGGTCTCATGAATTTAATTTGGTCTTACGGATTCATAATTAATAAAAACTGACCTTTAAATTCATATTAAATCGTTAAAAATTATAAAATGTATTGTGGATGCTGCCAAAGTCTTTTATTTTTCTGTTACAATGACAGAAGTTTTAGATGTACCAACATCCACGCAAGTAGAAAATTGTGTACAAGCGATTAATGAAATTGCTAAAACATTGATCAATGTGTGATTCAGACTCACAACATTCAACTTATTATACCCGTAATCTAACCATCCGAGATAATTTGCCTTTTAATTGTGGCAATAATTCATTCTCTGCACTTGGTAAGAGAAAAACAATTAGACTCAAAGATGGTGTCCAATAAAATCTATAAACAGATATTTAGTAATTTTAGAGAACAAATTTTCATTCTATGATTTTCATTATGGTAGACGATAACAATTCCTTTTTGTTCATAGACTGATTTTTAGGAACTTCCTTAGTACATTGTGAGTCATTCCTTAATAGATGCTCTACAAATACTGGTGTTGTTTGTTTGACCAGGTTTACTGACTAATTGAAGTTACATATCACTGAATTCAGATGTCTAACAATGTTTTCACCAGTTTCATGTGAATATATCTATTGAATATCAAGTTAATCATTTCTTTAAAAATATAGTGGCGGAAGTCGGCCGACCTCTATCTCGGCCAGGCATCCAAGACATCGGCCAGCCATAGTCCTATCTGGTTTGACAGAAAACGGCCCATCTTTGCCATATTGAGAGAGAGAGACGGTTCAGTCCCACCAAACCGAAAGAAAAAACAAATCCGCTGAAGGAGTGACAGGCTAGACACCGGCTGACTCAAAAAGAACCACATTGTCTACCAACCTGCATAGGTGAAGCCTAAGCTAAATGAGAAAAAGGTTAAGCCAAGATAAGAGTTCAAGGAGAGACTCCAAAGAAAACTGTCTTTATTATTTAAATGCATTTTCTGTGCTTTATATATTCAGACATAAATATTTTAATTTATTAAGCTGGGTTCACAGCCAATTTGTCAACAGTGTTTTTGGATTTGATCTCTGAACAATTTATGGAATTATGGGATCAATTTTTTTTGTTCACACCCAGGGCGAGTTTAAATTGAGAGTGGGTGATTTTACAACTTTTATTCACAGAGTAAAAGTATTTTAGCTGATAAATTTTTGTGAGTCAAAACTTGTATTTTGTTGCCTAATTTGTTAAGAGGTTGACCGTTTCTCATGGATGTTATTAACAAGTTTACCAATTATCTTAAACTACCCAGTTTATCACTAATAATGCAAAGCATGATCATTAAAGTTTGAGCTACTCTGCAAATATAGGTAGGACTACTTTTTGCTAACAACATCTGGTTCAATAATTCTAGCAACCTGATAATAATTGAAGCAGATACTTCAATTCATCTAAGGCTGCTATTCACAGAATTGCTATTCACAGATTTATTACTTGCGTTTGAAGCCCATGGCAAAAATGTGCACAAATGTGAAACAAATATGGTGTTCAATTTGAATGAAAACGTGTGATTTACTGTGAAGAGTGATTTCATTGACCACTCAAATTGTAAATCAGTCTAAAATCAGCAACCAATCACAAGCAGCCTGATACAATTTCTTTCTAGACAGAATCGTTATTGGGCTTATTTGTTCTTTTTGCACGAGACGATTATTGATCCATGGCCAAAATTGTTCAGACAATCGGCACGAAATTGGCTGATGTAAATGCAACTTTACTCAAACAAGCGGCTGATTCTGGGGGAGAGGTATAAGGTCGCTACAAATCCTTTGCAATAAAATGAAGTAAAAATACTGTAAAGGAAACTGCCCGTTCCTTTTCTCTCCACAAAACATGCAAGGCAAACAAACCCACTGAGTGTTCAATCACAAAAAATATATCTATTTAATAATAAATATAGAATGGTACATGAATTTCATCACAGTAAACAAACATACAGAGAGCCCGTGCGCGGACAACTCTTTTCTAACGGTCTTAATGGGCTCCTTTCATATGCTCCTTTTCAAGATAGGCTCCTCAAGATAGGCTCCGTCTCATGGTTATTGCTGCCCATCAACTTCATTTGTGATGTAAATTGTCTAGGTGACTTGATTCGCATAACTAAACCATAATATGGTGGTTTAGCAGAGTGGAGTATAGCCAAGGTAGTTGAACCAATTCCTTTGTCCCTGACAACTAAGAATAGCCCTAGCTATGCCGACTTGATTCTGATAGCCTGGTTATTACTCAACTACTGGGTTTATGATGGTGTCACTATTTTGTGACATTGCATCCGGACTGCTCGGTGTTAGTGTCTGACTGGCTGTTACTGATATACTCTATAGAGCAAGAGAAGAGCTTTACTAATAGTATATAATTCCAAGTTGAAAACAAAAAATGTCATACATGTTTTACAGTTGCTATGTCTAGCCAACATTGATATTAACAACAAACTCAGATATGTAATCGTTTCACTGTATGGTCAACTTTATGGAGGATTACAGCCCTATATTATTATATCGCTTGAAGTATTCTCATTAACCAATTGATCTGACTGCAGAAGCTAACCGTAAGTCACCAATATATACCTGACTTACAAATTTCAGTAAAAACTATTTTCATCTCTCTTCTACTCTCATCTTAATCTGATGTGGCTTAAAATAGGTTAAATACGGTAATATTAATGTTTAACCTGCTGAATCTTAGGCTGGGTTTGCTTCAGCTCTCAATAAAGATTTTTACAAGACCTAAGATACACTCCACCACTTCATGGTGATAAATCATCATAATTATTATGGCGAGTGAAGCAAGACACGATGCACATTAGTTCTACTAGAGAGATTTGGCATTGATAATCGCTACATTGAGCAGGATAGAGGGGGTTACCAAGGTCGTCAGATTCAACTGACATGCTAGTATACTTTGGAATACAAACCAGGTTAGTAGAATGTTTAATAACTCTTTTCTTCATCAGTCCGGTTTCTGTTTGGTTGACCTTCTTCAGTTTTTGATGATCTTTATGTATTTAAATACCTATTAAAGATTTTGAAAATTAGATTGTAATAAATGTCAGTTAGTATTAGTGTTTGGAAACATTTGAAATCTTTTTGAAATGTTAAGTTTCAGGTTTGTTTGGCAAAAAAATATGTTTCTTGTTTTTTTGGATATTAACCAAAGTAATTTTAAAACAAACACACATGTGCTATTTGCCACTAAACCTGTTGAACATCAAAAACTCAATTGATTCTTTTTGCCTATATAAAATGCAAAATAAGTTACTAATGGAAGTAAAAAACACAGATATATAGCAAGTGTATAAACTAACAGAATGTTTATGTAGTTTTACTGATTGATATGCAGGCTAATGTTAAAGTTTTGGTGTTTAAAAACTACATGTCTGTCACTAGTTTTCAAATTTGGGATTCTTCAGCTACTCGTAAGTTTGATAGAGTCAAGTTCTAAAACTGAATATCATTCTAAACTATGTTTTAAGTTTAGGTTAATTAACTATGGTGGAATCAAGTGAAGATGATGAGACGGAGCTCTTATCTGCCAAAGACTCAGACACGAAAAACAGTCTACCTGAAACAAATTCTAAAAAAAAGTATGGAATGCTACTATTTTTGGCGTTTCTACAATGTTTATCACGAGGGTCGGATACATTGATCTACCCATTCTATCCAGAGGTAGCAAGGGCTAAAGGTGTCACTATGGAATATATTGGAATTGTCTACTCTGCCTATGACTTTGCTAGATTTATCTTCTCTCCATTTTTTGGCACAATTGTAAGTCAACTTTTATTAACTATTAAAGGATTTTATAGTACACATTTAGTATACAAATTTATTTAGATACAGAAGAAAAATTACATTAAGTGAAAAGTAAGAGATGTATTTACAAAGAAGCTGTAGTAATTATTACAGAGTTAACTTGCATCTCTTTGGTTCAAACATAGCCTTAGGTTTAATTTAGGTTCTGAATTCCAAAATTAGAGTACACAGACGTTTTTCTGGAAGCTAAATTATAGTTAAGTCTAATAATAAAGAGTTTTTATGAAACTAAACTAACATTAGCTCACGCGAAAAACTTTTGAAGTTTTCATCATGTTGACACAACTCCCATATTTCCATGGGTATCTCTAGATTTCAAACTAAGATTAACTAATGTTAACTATACCTTTTAAACAAAAGACCTTAATCAGGCCTGCACTCATGTTAAGAACTACTTAGGTCTTAGTTATTCAGAGAGTTAAAGGTTATAATAATCCTGTCTACTCAATGCAGTTAGAATACAAATACATTCTCAATAGAGAGAAGGTAAATCCATATATTGTGCTCCTGATTGTCATAATTATAAGCAAAGCGGTAAAGATTATTATTAATGTTTAATAGTAAACTAAAGGAGTCCATTTCTACATTCTATTTGTCAGACTTTAGTATCTGCTTTTTATGAACATAAACTGCTGAGTTGCTACTTTGATTAATTTTAAATATTAAATTTAAATTTTAAGTATACCAAAATGTTAATTTTTAGATTAAGCATCATTTACTAAATCATTGGACTTTTGAATTTATTTTTATTTACAAATAGCTACACACTAAATGAATGGCGTTTTTTAATAAACTTAAATTCTAAATACACAGAGTAAATTTATTTGTTGTTTTAGCTATCAAGATGGCCACCTAAAAGTATGTGTATAGTTGGAACTCTTATATCAGGATGTAGTGTGATATTCTTTGGGTAAGTTCCAATACCTGTAATGATATTTAAAACAAATAATTATGCATATAACTGTTGTATCATCACAATTTATATTTCAAAAGCTTCACTGAGTTATCACCTTTATCTATTACCTTACATAAGGCAATCATGTTGTATATGTTTATAACTCTACTGTGATAAGCTACCATTTTTACTTAAGGTTTCTATGAAGTCTATTATAACAGCTTGGATAAATTTTATTTCACAGGCTGCAAACAATCATTCATGCATTTAAATTGGAATTCTTAAGGGGTTGTCTCATATTGGTTAAAAAATGGCAATAACCGTGCTATCCCGTGAAACCTGAAAAAATAATTGTTTTAGATATGTCGGAGTCATATCAAGTGGACGGTGCTTCTTAGCCTTATGTACCGCATTGCGGGTCTTCACAGGAGTGGGCTCTTCAATGGTAACAATTTCCACTACTAGTATACTACTAAAAGCTTCAGGATTTCAGTCTACCAATGTCATAGTATGTATATTGCTAATACAACACTACTCTTATACTCTTCTGTATATTCTGTATTCAATTTATTTATGTTTATAAACTATCATTGTAGTGATTCATGTCGCAATCCTGATAACATAGTTCTACATATTTCAGCTTGTAACCACATCAGCTATTTATGTTCAATTATGCAGTATTTAATTTAGAGTGAGAGAAAATATCGTTTACAAACCTTGCTTCAAATTTATTTGTCCTGAAATTACCTGTGTATTAGTTAGGAAATATTATACTGATTATTGAGGTTTCACCTGTTTTAGTAAATCTCATTGGATTTGAGTAGGTTAGATTATACAATTTGTAATTAATGAACGCCGAGGGCTTCTATCAATGCATTGGTGCATTATTCTTATATCTAACTTGAATTTGCGAATAGTATTTTTATGCTATAAAATGTCTTTAAACTCTACTTCCTGTTTACAGGGTATAGTAGAAATAGGGACTGGGATGGCTTTTGCCTTTGGTACAGCACTAGGAGGCACCTTATATGAGGTAAAATTTAATTTTTACCTATCAATACATTGCTTGACACTAAACCTCTGCAAGGCAGGTTACAGTATTAAACAATACAGCAGCTTTCAAGGTTGAACTTGAAAATCTTATATTTATAAATACAGGCAAAAAGTTAGACATTACTAACCTTGAAGTTCTGTCTATGTAAAGAAATGGTACCTTTTCAACTTGATAAAAAATTTCCGATTTCTTCTGACTGAGGACTGAGAACTGTCAATTGGAATGTTTAAGATGTGTAGTAGATAATATAGTCTTGGAGAAATCTAGCTCTATTGTTTTTTAGACATCACTCATAAAGTTTCAGAATGTCGTGTAACTTTGGAGCATTGCTTCTCATTAGTGTTATGGTTATAGGTTAACTAATAACCATAAAGGTAACTGTATGATTGTAACTTTACATTATAAATGTTCCGATTACACTGGTTTACACACTCCTAGTTCTCAATCCTCAATCTTTTAGTTTTTTAGCTGCTAGAAACTAGAAAACTGGAAACTAGACCCTTTTACATAACTAAAAATACGCATGTGTAAAAGCACTGATTTCTACATCAGTGATGCTCCTTGGCAGCATTTATGAATAAACAAGGCTAGTCATCGACCAGCCACTGCCACAGGATTTAAATGCTAGCATCTCTCAACCTGCTTTTGCCTGCTGATACTACATGTATCTCCTTTTGATCGAGGGAGTGAATCTGGTCTAGCAAAAGCCAGAAATCATTTAATCATTTGCATGCAGCTCTATGGCAAATGTCTTCAATTGCCTATTTAATTCAGATTGGCTATTTGATCATATCTAGTTTTCAACTTCTACCTGTCTCAGTTTGTAGGATATACTGCAACATTTTGGGTCTCTGGTGGAGCTTTGGTCATCTCAACTCTGTTTATTGCAGTCTTTATTCCAGCTGTTGGTAAGTCTGTGAGAAAGGGAAAGTTACCAAGAAAAATAAAACTGTAAAATTGGTTAATATTTATTGTGTGACAGTAAAGACATCATTACCTACATACTTATTCTAGCCGTATATATTTGGTCATAGAATATTTGGTGCGTATTCTTAAAACATTACATATTTACTACAAAAGTTTTTCTATTTGATTTCTAATTAAGCGTATGAAAGATGTTTATACATTCTCTGTTTAACATTCATCAGTAACTATCCACCTCCTTTAAGTAGACGTGTCATCAATAAATGCAATTAGCTACTTGACAATAATCTACTAGAGTCATGGAATGGATTTTCTTACCAATAGTGACAACAAAAGCAGGTGTCTAATATGGTGAGACTTATCAGTTATAATTAAATTTTTCAAATACATTTTAATCGCAATTTATTTAAAAGTATAATTAAATATTGTTTGTGTCTTATTTTTTAAGCACATTAGGCTCTACATTCCTTAAGGGAATGTAGAGCCTAATGTGCAGGGACTAGCAAGTGCTAACAGGTAGTAACAAGTACTCACAGGTGCTAACGAGTAATAAAAAACAAAATTTTACAATTCTTGGTTTTTATTTCAGTGGAAGAGGAAAATAAATCCCAGCAAGGATTTTTCCAACTACTGACTATACCAGGATGTGTGCTGCTATGTTTGACTTATGTTCTGGCAAGATTGCAAACCACGTGTCGCACCATTGGTCTTGAAGAGCTGTACATAGAAAAGGTGAGTATCCCGCCACATGATAAAACTGACTTAGCTATTCAGTCAATAGTCTTTAAGTCTCTGTACAAAAATATACAAAATAGTGATAGCTTTCCAGACTGTTGATATTGAGTACCAACATAAGATTCATCTTTTATTTTACCAACTAACAGCGCAATCAATGAATATTGTGTTTTTTTGTAAAAAATTATTAGTTTAGTTAATTATTGAAGAGTTTCATATTTTTTCAAGCTTAGAGCAAAGTTAAAATAATTTGACAAAGGGTGATAAACTAGGTTATACCACAAAATACAATGGCTGGTCTAGCTTTTTAGCGAAGGTCTGCTGTTTGTTGAACATTACCTTTAAAAGATACAAGGAATTTGAATGACTAATGACAGCAGTTTGAAAAGTTATTTGTAAATGTTACCAGATACCCTAAAATGTGAAGGCAATAGGTATCTATATTCTACAGGCGAGCTGAGGATTCTAGGAGTTCTATAAATCATTTCCTATCGGCACATTTGCCATTGTTATGTAAACAAATCGAAAGCGATCCCGGTCAGTGGGCACCATTCAGAGTGTAACATAATAGAAACTGTTCACTGAGAGGCTTTTGAGATGCAGCAGCCATCTAGGGCAAACTACCTGAAACTGTTGCTGCTTGCTTTATCGTGATTGAAAAAAAATAACTCCTGTAATCAATAAAAATAGCAAAAGTATTGATACTTACATCATCGTGCTGATATTCATATGGGTCACTTAAAATTTAATAGTGGCTCAACATAGAGTCTTCTAGTTGGTACAACTCCAAACACTCCATATGGCATTCATATTTGAATGTGTTAATTGAAACTATTGGGTGAGAGAGTGTTAAAGGGAATTTTAAAAAAAAACATTCATTATGTAGATATTTTTGTTCTGTCAAACAAAACAACAGCCGTCTATACCAGTGACTATACCAGTGAAAGTGTCTATATATATACTATACCAGTGTATCATCATTAACTTTAAGAAAACTTTCTAAGCCTAAACCAAGAGAGGAAACCATATTATGAGCATTTGTCAACACCACTGCATTTTCTAAGCCTAAACCAAGAGAGGAAACCATATTATGAGCATTTGTCAACACTACTGCATTTTCTAAGCCTAAACCAAGAGAGGAAACCATATTATGAGCATTTGTCAACACTACTGCATTTTCTAAGCCTAAACCAAGAGAGGAAACCATATTATGAGCATTTGTCAACACTACTGCATTTTCTAAGCCTAAACCAAGAGAGGAAACCATATTATGAGCATTTGTCAACACTACTGCATTTTCTAAGCCTAAACCAAGAGAGGAAACCATATTATGAGCATTTGTCAACACTACTGCATTTTCTAAGCCTAAACCAAGAGAGGAAACCATATTATGAGCATTTGTCAACACTACTGCATTTTCTAAGCCTAAACCAAGAGAGGAAACCATATTATGAGCATTTGTCAACACTACTGCATTTTCTAAGCCTAAACCAAGAGAGGAAACCATATTATGAGCATTTGTCAACACTACTGCATTTTCTAAGCCTAAACCAAGAGAGGAAACCATATTATGAGCATTTGTCAACACTACTGCATTTTCTAAGCCTAAACCAAGAGAGGAAACCATATTATGAGCATTTGTCAACACTACTGCATTTTCTAAGCCTAAACCAAGAGAGGAAACCATATTATGAGCATTTGTCAACACTACTGCATTTTCTAAGCCTAAACCAAGAGAGGAAACCATATTATGAGCATTTGTCAACACTACTGCATTTTCTAAGCCTAAACCAAGAGAGGAAACCATATTATGAGCATTTGTCAACACTACTGCATTTTCTAAGCCTAAACCAAGAGAGGAAACCATATTATGAGCATTTGTCAACACTACTGCATTTTCTAAGCCTAAACCAAGAGAGGAAACCATATTATGAGCATTTGTCAACACTACTGCATTTTCTAAGCCTAAACCAAGAGAGGAAACCATATTATGAGCATTTGTCAACACTACTGCATTTTCTAAGCCTAAACCAAGAGAGGAAACCATATTATGAGCATTTGTCAACACTACTGCATTTTCTAAGCCTAAACCAAGAGAGGAAACCATATTATGAGCATTTGTCAACACTACTGCATTTTCTAAGCCTAAACCAAGAGAGGAAACCATATTATGAGCATTTGTTAACACTACTGCATTTTCTAAGCCTAAACCAAGAGAGGAAACCATATTATGAGCATTTGTCAACACTACTGCATTTTCTAAGCCTAAACCAAGAGAGGAAACCATATTATGAGCATTTGTCAACACTACTGCATTTTCTAAGCCTAAACCAAGAGAGGAAACCATATTATGAGCATTTGTCAACACTACTGCATTTTCTAAGCCTAAACCAAGAGAGGAAACCATATTATGAGCATTTGTCAACACTACTGCATTTTCTAAGCCTAAACCAAGAGAGGAAACCATATTATGAGCATTTGTCAACACTACTGCATTTTCTAAGCCTAAACCAAGAGAGGAAACCATATTATGAGCATTTGTCAACACTACTGCATTTTCTAAGCCTAAACCAAGAGAGGAAACCATATTATGAGCATTTGTCAACACTACTGCATTTTCTAAGCCTAAACCAAGAGAGGAAACCATATTATGAGCATTTGTCAACACTACTGCATTTTCTAAGCCTAAACCAAGAGAGGAAACCATATTATGAGCATTTGTCAACACTACTGCATTTTCTAAGCCTAAACCAAGAGAGGAAACCATATTATGAGCATTTGTCAACACTACTGCATTTTCTAAGCCTAAACCAAGAGAGGAAACCATATTATGAGCATTTGTCAACACTACTGCATTTTCTAAGCCTAAACCAAGAGAGGAAACCATATTATGAGCATTTGTCAACACTACTGCATTTTCTAAGCCTAAACCAAGAGAGGAAACCATATTATGAGCATTTGTCAACACTACTGCATTTTCTAAGCCTAAACCAAGAGAGGAAACCATATTATGAGCATTTGTCAACACTACTGCATTTTCTAAGCCTAAACCAAGAGAGGAAACCATATTATGAGCATTTGTCAACACTACTGCATTTTCTAAGCCTAAACCAAGAGAGGAAACCATATTATGAGCATTTGTCAACACTACTGCATTTTCTAAGCCTAAACCAAGAGAGGAAACCATATTATGAGCATTTGTCAACACTACTGCATTTTCTAAGCCTAAACCAAGAGAGGAAACCATATTATGAGCATTTGTCAACACTACTGCATTTTCTAAGCCTAAACCAAGAGAGGAAACCATATTATGAGCATTTGTCAACACTACTGCATTTTCTAAGCCTAAACCAAGAGAGGAAACCATATTATGAGCATTTGTCAACACTATCGCAATATTGGAAATGTTATAAAGTAGCAAAGACATTTTCAAGTTTTATAAAAACTTAAAAGTACAACTAGTAAAGAAATGATAGCCATTGAAACCACTAAAAAGTTCAAAAATGTTACATTGAAAAGTTAAAAGGATAAGTGTTTACAGCAGCCAATCGTGAAGCTCTTACATAGCGGAAAGAAATAGAATGAGTGTTACAACTAAACACTCAAAATACCCGGAATATTTATTTCACTAGAAAAGTTTTAATACCTAGACACTTAATATATCCAGGATAATTGTTTTGGTCTGTTTGTCACCTAAATATCAACTCATCAATGCTTCTATACTTCAAGGCATTTTTCTAAGCCTGTGAATCATCCAATGCTTGTAATACGGGCATTTACTTATTTATTTATATCTAAGCACCTATAAATCTGTTTCTGCTAAAATTCTATAACTCTAAGTTCTCACTTGGCTCACATAACTCTCTTTTCTCTTCAAATACTTTAATTCTGTCCCAACAAGCCTGTATAAGCTGATCAAGTTTACATAACTCTATTTTCAAGCTTGGAAGTAATCCAGCTGTTCTTGGACTCCTCTATGCCGTCTGGTCAGCCATTTACATCGCTTCTTGCGCCGTAGCTACAAGGTTACTAAATAAGGTAAGATCTGTACCTTCTGTTAGGAATGGAACACGTAGAGTAACAGTTTTCAGTCCAACAATTGCATATTCTGCTGGTAATTTGTTCTCATAGAGAGAAGTTGTAGATAACAGCATAAATACAATAGACTACAAATTACACACTATACAGTGTATATTATAAAATATAAACTATCGTCTTTAAATTAAAGATTATAGACTATAGACTGTAGGCTGTAGGCTTCAAACTAAAAACTATAGACAACAGGCTACGAACCCTAAACTAGAACTATAGGCTATCGGGTGTCCCATATATATACTATTGACTGTCAACTGTTGACTAGACTTAAATTAAAGACTATAGATATTTAAACTAGGGCTGTAGATAGTTGACTATAAACTCAACTAACACACAAAGTAAACAAACTGGTAGAATAATGTGATAGATTATAGATGATAGAATATTGACTCTAAACCGTAAATTAAAGGTGGTAAACTATGAACTATGGACTGTAAACTATAGACCATAGACTATGAGCTGTACAGATCTTAGACAACACACGTTGCTTGGCAGTTTATGGATGACAGATTACATAGGGCGCACTCCAGATTATGGACACTGGATGGCGCATGATCTAGTTACTTGTTTACAGTAATTACTTCAAGTCAATTTTGTATTTGTTTATTCTTTGAAGATCCCATTGCTGTACAATTTTTTAAAAGAACAAGAGATTGAACCATTGCATCTCAAGTAGGTAATGTCTATGACAGAGTGCCAATAGTGCAAAATACAAAAAATTCCATCTTAGCTGTTTATCGCTGAATAGTTTAATTTTATTTAGTTTTAATATGTTACAAAAATTTGTGCACTCTAAGTTTTTTTATAAATTTTTCTATATACGTGTACACTAAATATTTGTTATACAGTTTCCACAGAGTAACTACCTTGCTTTGGTAATTTCCTGGATTTGGTCTGGCGTCACAGCTCTACTAATATGTCCTTCACCTTTGTTGGACTTCATATTTCATGGCAAAAAGTAAGTAAACATTGTATCTGCTTAAACCATTTTAAGATTAACTTTCAAGAAACTTTATTAACAAGTTTTGATTCCTTTTATCGGAATTATTATGGTAAGAGTTTTAGGTTTTTATATAGTCGTAAAATTATATAAAACCCTAAAAATCTTACCATACTAGCAAGTTTTGAGAAAGGTGCTAGTACCTTTTTGATACAAGCACTTTATTTGGATAAATGGTTGCTCATACATACTATAATACATCTCAATAAAGTCTGTATCGTTTGATTTTTGAGCATTTATCTCTGTTTCATTACAGGTATTTCTGGCTTACCACTATCGATATGGTATTTGTACACATTCCGACTTCTGTTATCTACATAACACTTTTTCGGGCAACTTTAAATCTTGCCGAGTAAGTATTATCTACCTCTGTTAGAAGAGATATAAAGCAGTGACACAATTGGTTGCAATGTAGGTCAGGGTCTTGCCACAATTAGAGAATTGTAGCTTTAAATGGCGTTACAGCAGTTGTAGATGAGTCATCGACAATGTGAAATCAGTCAGAGATGCCATTATCAAATTATTTATATAGGTCCCCCACCTACTGGTACAACTTTTTATTTAAACGGCACCACAGCAATACCACAATACCACAATACCGCAATATCACAGCAATTTTGCACAGACATAGTTACCAATTATTATAAGTATCAGTCACCACATCATTATGTTTGACATTGAATCTAAGACATTTTAGTGGTACAATTGTAACTCAATAAATAAGCTCAAGGCATGGTCTTGGTGTTCCTCTATACTCTGATACCAGACACCTTAGCTGATCCACTTTATAGTGCATAATGATGATAATCCACCTTTTTGAAAGCTGTGTAGAAAATATAGTCGATGACTTCAACATTTATCAATGCAGATACACCTAACTATATACTTGTTCTTTAAATATATTACCTTGAGTGTCACGTTCAACTATAGTCAAATGCTTTACTCATAGCATTCATATGCAATCAGAACCTGATTGGCTTTTACATGTTTTCTGAGTGATTAGTAAGTGATTGGTAAGCCACATACACAATATTTGCTTATATTTTATTAAATGTTTCAGGATAAATGGATATAAAAAAGACAATCTGCACACCTATGGAATGGTAACAGGTCTTGTGAGCGGTGCAATGTCCCTTGGTTCTACAATTGGGCCTGTTATATCGGGACTTATTATTGAGAGCATAGGTTTTGGATGGACCACAACTTATCTAGCTTTTACCAACTTTATATTGGTCAGTTGTGTATATGTTTACAGCTATTTTTGCCAACAGGATATGCATTTGGTGTTTTGATAGAGAAAATCTACAAAACCATCATTTTTTGTTATAGTGCTCCTAAGCTGGGTTTTCAACTCATTCAGACTTCTCTACACAGACTGCGTTATGCCTTCAAAGTATCAGCTAGTAATATTTTGTTTAGTAATAGATGTCCCTGACTAGCTTTCAATGAAGCGTTAACTCACATTACATCCTGCTGTAACTGTACATAGACACATGCTGTAAGTTTATTTTTATTATCGCCAAGTTAACTCTACAACTAGCACAAAGATTGAAAACTATTAAAACTTGTAAAACTTAATAATAAAATGCTAAATAGATTGTATTATACAATAATAAGTTTATATTTTTTAAACCAGTCAGCTTGTGATCCATCCTGTTAATCTCAATCTTAACACTTCTCAAAGTTTGTGTGTATGTCTGTGTATATGTTTGTATGCGTGTCTAGCTATAGCTATTATTTTAGCTTTGAGCCCAAGCATTACGATGCCTCTGTCAAAAAATAGTTTAGGAACTAAATAAGTTCATATAAGTTAGGTTCAGCGTTTATGTTAATTTTATCACAACCAAGCGTTGTTGTCGAGCTTTTTTGCGCTCATTTTTCTTGGGGTTCAGCCTATTAAACATCCTTTCACAAACTACAGGCCGTGTTAAATAGCTTATCTACCTTTCAGAAAAGACATTATTTTGAAGGCTGAATTTAGAGAATAATGGGTTTTAAAACACCTATCTCCATAATCCTAGATTGAACTAAGCATCCCCAACTTCCGTCTTTAAAAAGCTAGGTTACGTCACATATTTATGGGCAAGACTTGTATCGATTGTGTCATTTGAGACACCGATATTGAATCAATGTAAAAAAGCCTTCAAAAACAAAAAATGACTGAAAGTTAATGAACAAATCTTTATTTGAGTACAAAATTAGACTCAGCATGTTTGTTTATCATCAGCAAATAATGAAAACTGTTTGTGGCAGTTATGGTTTAATACGGACAGTAAAACCTTTTAATACTAAGTGAAGTATCAAGTGAAGCTCTAAAATACTGCTTAGTCTTTGTTCATAGATTTGCTATACCACAAGAGAGATACTCTTAAAATCTTGTTTTCTGCCTTTCAAGGTAGATTCTAATATTTATTAACTAACAGCTTTTACATTTATTAACTACAGCTTCAATGTAGTTTATAGTATTCATTACCAGATTTTACATTAACTCTTTTCTAATATACTAAGTACCACCCAGTGTCATAAACATATCAAAGGTTTTTGTTATTCTGTGTTGAGATCTGTTTAAGCTTTTTATTTTATCTTTTCTATTTGCAGGCACTATTTATTGGATGCTACTCTATTTATATGAGAGTCACGGGTCAGCCAACAGAAGTAGTAGAATCTCAAGGTAATGAAGAAGTCAAGGAAGAAGCTGTATACAATACAGAGAAAGTAGACAATGTGAGAGAGGTTAATGAGAAGATAATAGAGAAATACTTGAAACCTCAAAACTTGATTAAAGTTTATCTTCAACAACCAGCCTCTGACTCTAGTACTAAATGATGTAGAGTTGACTTGATGTAGTTGAGTTTGTGATGTTTTACAAACATAGATCTCTCATTTGTCTCTGAATTCATTCTATTTAATTATCATTGTTTAATTAACAAATATACTTTTATTTTTTGTCCAATCTGTCAATCATTCGTTATCTCTAGGCATATTTTTACATTGGAGACTATATCAATGTGTAAATTACTGAGCTGTGCACAGCAACTAATTGTACAGACAATTTACATATGCAAAACAATAAAAAGTCAGAAAATAGGCCATTTTTAAATTTCTGAAACCACCATATGCTTTAATTGCGTAAAAATAAATTTTAGCTTTTTTCGTTTAGTGTTTGTTATGCTATGCTAAAATTTATATAGTCTCAAATTGTTGTACGAATGCTTCATTTTCAATTGTCTGTATTCTTTTATAAAGAACAGTAGTTAAAAGAAATACAATTATATTAAAGACAGTCAACTGTATAGCAAATAATTTAAATATTTTATTTAACATAAAGCTGTACCACTTTCTGATATTCTATTGGCTGAGCTTCTTTGACAGCATTCTTTGGTTGTCAGCCATTCCTTTTGGTTCATCAACAGCCAATTTTGCTCAATGTAATTTTATTGTTTGATATGTTGCCGTATTTTAGAGTTTCAAGTCTGTACAGTAAATAGGACTTCTGTTGGTGGTTGGTTCTTATTACACTGTCAATATAATTTAGCTATCGGGTATAATTTGACCCATTTTTACTGGTGTGTACAAACCTCGCTAATGAAACTAGTTTAAGATGATTCCCATCCATCAGATAAGTCATCAAGTGAGTGATTTAAGTTTTAAGCATTAGTAAATTAAATTAAATCAATTACTCAAGTTTTATACTACTAAAAGGGGTGGCATATAAAAAGTGACCTTGAACTGAGCATTGGTTTCCAGTCTAATAAGTAACCAGAGATTCACCTACCACATTAATATGGAGACAAACAAGAGCGAATTTCATCTATTTGGCTTCTCTTACTAATGTCCTTCCAAAAATGATTAATCCATGTAATTTCAATCTGTCAAGATATGCATGACTGACTCATGCTTGACATCTACAGTCTCTGCTTAGTGCAAAATTCTGTAGTAAAGAGTCTTCTATACTTGGTGGTTAGCCTCAGATTTAATCCACCAAGATAGTTAGTTGATTTATGGTGCTTTAGAATGTCATCTGCTAGTTGCACAGAAATTCAGTCTATATCATAGCAAAAAATGCAGGTTTTAAGGTCTTTTACAGGTTTTACTTTAGCCTGCCACTAACTTTTCATTCTCACCCAAATTTAAATAAGTTTCCATGATACCTCTTACCATTAAAATAAACAAGGAAATCATGTTTAATAAGATTTTTATAGTAACTATCGTGTTATTGATGCAATACACATTATTTTTAATCTTTTGTGGCTATGATACCAAGCAGTAATTATACTTTTACGAGTAAACACTTTTCTTGTCAAATACTAACAAACTAAATCAGTTTCTCTTGGAATTTTTTTAAGAGGACACATATTTACTGTTAATAACAAGTGACTTTTAAATCAATAATTAATCATAAGAAGTGATCAATAGCAGGATGACAGTCAGAGCCATTTATTTTTCGGTTAAAATAGCAGTTGCTTTAAATGTGCCAAATGTTCTGCTATCACAAATTTCTGTATAAGCTTTTAATGAGATGACTAGAAGGTTTCTCAATACATGCATAGAACCAATGACATTTAGCTTGCTGGACTGGCACTCTAACCAGCTTGGCTCACCATCAACATTCCAAAACCTCGCAACAATTTTGCCAATATTTTTAGCAAGTTGTGGCTAGAAAAGTCAAGAGACTTAAAAATAAATAAATAGTCAATAAATAGTGGTTTTAAGGTAAAGCTCATTACATCATGCTGTTCATTATATCATGCTCCCTCCAGAAGCATTTCAGGAGTTAATAAAACTAGTTTAAGATGATTCAGATTCATCAGAGAAGTCAGCAAGTGAGTGACTTAAGTTTTAAGTGTTAGCAAATTAAAGCTGTCTCGGGAAACTTTATTAAAATGGCTGCATTTCTTTTTCTCCAGCAGTCATTCAAATACTTAAATTCTTGACTTTTAAACCCTATGACCTTTAAAAAAACATGGCATACTAGGAAGTGGCCTGGAACTAAATGGTAATTTTCAGTCTATCATGTAATCAGAGATTCTCCAACCTTCTACGTTAATATATAGATATCAATGTAAATATATAATTATATAGGCCTTAATTGCCCCTCGTTGTCACATCATATAAATGTTCTCCGAGAGGGTTGAGCAGTCTATTATCAATCTGTTAAGATATGCATGACTGACTTGTGTTTCACAATCACAGCCTCTGTTGAATACAAACTGAAGGATGAGAATTTTTCTACATTTTGTGGCTTCCCTCTGATGTAACCACCCAAGACAATTAGATGATTTATTGGGTCTTAGTAACTCATTGACTAGTTGCAAAACAATTTAGTTTCAACTATTTGGAAAGTTGCAGGTGCCATTGCTTTTAACAGTTTCCATCTTAGCCTGCCACCAACTTTTAATTCTTGCCTAACCTTACAAAGGTTTTCATGGTAAACGGTGTCATGAAGATAAGCTAAAAAAGTGTGTTCAATAAGATTGTTATATTAATAATCATGTAACTGGTACAATACTTGTCATTTTATTACTTTGTACTTTATAATGCTAAACAGTAATTATACTTTTACAAGCGAATACTTTTATTGTCAAATACTACCATACTAAATCAGCTTTATTTAAAAACTATTTAAGATAACTCATACACTTGCCATTAATAAAAGGTGACTTGTGAATCAACGTATCATCAAAAATGATAAAGCGCATTGGAAAGCCAAATAATTTTTTAGTTGAAATAGCTGTTACTTTGAATGGGCCAATTTTTCTGCTATCACAAAGCATGGTATACACAATTAATAAAATGACTAGGAAATTGACCAACATGGGCTAGAACCTGTGATGTCTAGCTTGTTTTAGAAAACTCTTTTAAGCTGAGGTAATTGGTGACATTACAAGGCCTCAAAATAATTTTGCCATTATTTGTTAGCTGCACCTCTGGCAGAAGAAGTGAACAGACAGATGGAAAACTGTCCAAAGCTATATAAACCAAATTCATCAACTCAACTTCAGCGATACCATAAAGTTATTTCTTATTCTATGATTTTAATAATTATATGCTATGACAATCTCTTTTTATACATTGATTAGCTAAATACCTGGCATCGTGCGGGTGTTAAAACTAGTTTTGGCATAGCAAACTTATCTTAAACAACATTCTTCCTTCTTTGCTAACACTTGTTCAAGATTTAAACAACCTATAAGCAGTGGCAGGTTGTTTAGTTGCCAATGGATAAGTCTCTGTACTCAATGAACTTAAGTAACTTAAGATAGTAACTTAAGCTAGTAAAAATCTTTGCTATAATAAGAAGTATGAAGATCTGAAGCCAGCTTTAGGAAAATATATTACACCATGATTTTTCATGCAATCATAATCTTAAGCCGTGCTAGCTAAAATGTGATGTGTCAATGATTGGGAATTAAAGATTGTCAGGTATAATAAATATGACCACAATTATTCTATATCATTGCCAGGTAGACGGTTAGCATAATAGATAGCTAGCTTGTCTGCCACACCATTTTTTCAGAGTTTATTTCTAGTGCAAAACCGGTTTTTGTTCCTAAATTTTACTCATTCTAACTGGACATACTGACGGTAAACAAACCAACCAACAAACTAACAAAAACTTAGATTTTTATACATAGATAGGCTTTTTGGAATTGCTTGAGTATATATGCTGTTGCCATACCATTACATAGCATCAGACTATCACATTCATACAATATGTGTCAATTACAAGAATTCTTATATCTCACATCAAAACTGCAATCTGATCATTTAATCATTATCTAATCTCATGACTCTCACTAATCAACCACAGCTCGCTTTGAATTGCTTCTATCATTGAATTCTTGTTGAACACTTTTCAATATTCAATTTTCACTAATATTAGAAAAGATTTAATAGGAAACATGGCTCAATTGTTAATTACCTGCTAATTGCACTGGAAGCTTGGCTCCCGCCAACTTTCTCCGACTCCCCCGATTCTCTTCTACCATTCCCAATTATCCCCGACTATCCCCAATTATCCCCGACGATCTCCGACTATCCCCGACTTTCTTTCGACTTCCTTCCGACTCTCCTGACTTTCCAAATTCCATAACTTTCCCAACGTTCCCTGACTCCCCCATTCTTGCTGAAATTTAAAAAAAAAAGAACTCCTGTCATAAATTGTATTTTTTCGTAAACTTAGCATATGTGATTGTAGATGATCTTGGTTCATTTCAGGACACTACTGGCTACATGTTCTACACATACAGTACCATAGTTATGTGTTTGACTCAGATCTATTGATTGATTGATGTTACATATCACTGAATTCAGAGGCATAACAATGTTTTGCTTCACCATTATAGAAATACATTAATTTAAACTTAGGTGTATGTCTTTGGTAACATAAGGAATAGACAAGTCTCTGTATTGAGTAGGTAGAGAGCCAAAACAGAGAGCTGCTCACGGAATATAACCCAAATTTAACACAAGACATTTGAACTCTGCAGTGACTCCATGTCTAGCCACCTATAGCCTATTTATAATAAGAGCAGCCTCAAATATGGAATCATTTTACCTTTGTTCAACTTAGTGATGAAGTAAAACCTTGTATCAATAAACTGCTTGAAGTATTTTCCCTAGCTAACCAAACTTTGATCAGCAGCTAATCATAAGTCACCAACATATACAAGATCTACAAATTCAAGTAAAAGCTATTGTCAATTCTCCTATAGCTTATTTGATTACTCAGAGTCAATGAGTATAAACACGCCAGATGAGGTTTCAAATATGGTAATACTATTGATACACCTGCTAATCCTTAGGCTTTCTTTGCTCAAGGTTCTAATAAATATATTTAAATGTTCAAGATACACTCAATTGCTATATAGAAATAATTCATCTTATTTATTATTGCAAGTGAAGCGAGACGATTTGTTGGTTAGTTCTACTGGATACGTAGATCTTGGATTGATATGTGTAAGCAGAAGATCGAACTGGTAAGTGTGGGACAAAGCAGGCCTCTAGAGTCAACTAAACTGCTGGTATAATTAGGAATACAAACCAGGTGAGTAGAATGTTTAATAACTCTTTTCTTTATCAGTACTGATTGAGTTTAGATCATGTCTCATTGTAGCTTTTTTTGTTTTCATTGCCATTAGTGCTTGTCCTTTTGTATGTAAATACCTGATAATTATGCTGAAAATCAAATTATTCGACTTTAAAAATTTGTTAGCTTCAAGCTTCAGCTTTGTTTAGTGAAAAGAATAGATTTGCCCTCTGAATGTTCAGGTTCTGTTAGAAACAAACTAGAAAGTTATTTAGACAGACCTTTGCCATTTGATTTTCAGTTTTAATAAACCTCTCTAAACTACGACTCACGGACATCAAATTATTTTCTAGCAATAAGTAATCATAAAGAGGCATAAAATTAGAACAAGCAAATACACTGTCAGTCTAGCAGCTAACAAAATATTCATGTTCAGTTTTATTGGTATTTAGTGACATGCAGTGCAAGGTTAGGAGTTTCAAGTTTCAGGCCTATTTGTTAAAGAGAACAGGTTCAAATTTCAAATTGTTGTGTTCCTATATAAACAAACTAGAGTTTTACAATAAACAGAATGTCGCTATTTCTTTTTCTATTTTACTAAACCTGTCAGTACTACAAAATGTCAATTAACTTTGAAAAAGCTATAAGAAATATGTGCTGACAGAAATAAAACAAACTGCAGGTATATTATCACTGCATAATCTAACCAAATGTTCATGTTCAGTTTTGCCAACTTTAACGACATGAAGTTTAGTGTTAACATTTTAGCAGTATAGCTAACATAAAGGATCTGGACAACAAATGTCTGCGAGCTTGTGAGCGTATGTATGTATGTGTGTGTGCGTGTGTGTGTGTGCATGCGTGTGTGTGTGTGTGTGCGTTTGTGCCTGCGCGCATGCGTGCAAATGTGTGCGTGCGTGTGTGTGCATGCATGCGTGCGTGCGTGCGTGTGTGTGTGTGCGTGTGTGAGCCTGGGTATGTGTGCGTGTGCATGCATGCGTATATGTGCACCTGTGCGCATATGTGCGCATTTGTAGTACCAATAGTTTAGGTAACGCCAATTTCTAGCAACAAATAATTATAAAAAATTGTGAAAGTAAAAGTACAGGTACACTGTCAGTCTATAAGCTAAAAAAATATTTATGTTCAGCTTTACTGATTTTTAGTGACACGCAATTTCATGTTAAGAGTTTCAAGTTTTAGGCTTATTTTACAAGCTCTTCGAGTTTTAAAATATACAGACTCTAGAAGTTTCTCACTATTCATTCTACAAAACCTGTCCAAACCACTGTGGTCAAGTCAACAAAAGTTATACGCAGCACCGAGCTGCAATCCTGGCACACCAACTTTCCCTTCACCACCAACCTTCATCACCATGGTATTACACACCACAGCAGAATACCTTCAGCAATCTCATAGCAGTCCTTACTGCCTTCCCATTTGTGCATGTACATACTAACATTTATATACATGTACATATGTGTACATAAATGAACATACATGTACATACACCCACATGCATGTACATGCACATATATGTTTTTCACATTCATTTACATACATTTACATACATTTACATGCATTTACATGCATTTACATGCATTTACATACATTTACATACATTTACATACATTTACATGCATTTACATGCATTTACATGCATTTACATGCATTTACGTACATTTGCGTACATTTGCGTACATTTGCGTACATTTGCGTACATTTGCGTACATTTGCGTACGTTTGCGTACGTTTGCGTACGTTTGCGTACGTTTGCGTACGTTTGCGTACGTTTGCGTACGTTTGCGTACGTTTGCGTACGTTTGCGTACGTTTGCGTACGTTTGCGTACATGCATGTACATGCATGTACATGCATGTACATGCATGTACATGCATTTATATGCATTTATATGCATTTACATGCATTTACATGCATTTACATGCATTTACATGCATTTACATGCATTTACATGCATTTACATGCATTTACATGCATTTACATGCATTTACATGCATTTACATGCATTTACATGCATTTACATGCATTTACATGCATTTACATGCATTTACATGCATTTACATGCATTTACATGCATTTACATGCATTTACATGCATTTACATGCATTTACATGCATTTACATGCATTTACATGCATTTACATGCATTTACATGCATTTACATGCATTTACATGCATTTACATGCATTTACATGCATTTACATGCATTTACATGCATTTACATGCATTTACATGCATTTACATGCATTTACATGCATTTACATGCATTTACATGCATTTACATGCATTTACATGCATTTACATGCATTTACATGCATTTACATGCATTTACATGCATTTACATGCATTTACATGCATTTATATGCATTTATATGCATTTATATGCATTTATATGCATTTACATGCATGTACATGCATTTACATGCATGTACATGCATTTACATGCATTTACATGCATTTACATGCATTTACATGCATTTACATGCATTTACATGCATTTACATGCATTTACATGCATTTACATGCATTTACATGCATTTACATGCATGTATATGCATGTATATGCATGTACATGCATGTACATGCATTTACATGCATGTACATGCATTTACATGCATTTACATGCATTTACATGCATGTACATGCATGTACATGCATTTACATGCATTTACATGTGTGTAAATACTTGTACATGCATGTACATGCATTTACATGCATTTACATGTGTGTAAATACTTGTACATTCATGTACATACATGTACATTCATGTATGTTTATGTACATTCACATACGTTTATGTACATGCATGTACATGTGCATTAAAGCTTTTATGTTACTAACATGTACTAACATTTATATACATGTACATACGTGTACATACACCAACATGCATTTACATGCACATATATGTTTTTCACATTCATTTACATTTATGTACAGAATTGTACATACATGTAAATACATTTACATACATTTTCATGCGTGTAAATACTTGTACATTCATGTACGTTTGTGTACGCGCATGTACATGTGTGTTAAAGCTTTTACGTTCATGTACATACATGTGCCTGCATGTACGTACATCATCATACATGTACATGCATGCACAAACATGTACATACGAGTACATGGATGTACATACACGTACATGCATGTACATACAAATACATGTTTTTCACATCTTTAAAAACACACAGTTCAGAAACTATTATGTTGCAATGAATATCAAAAACAGCTTTTTCAAAAGTAGATTGTGAAATTGATGACAATTTGCTATGCACACAGCCATTGATGAAATGGGTGAGCATGTTAGCCACATATTGTCAAGTGTCAGTTCCTATCAACGAATCTGAATCAGCCAGTCAGGCTGCTCGTAACTACACGTTAAAGATTCTGTAAGCTTAGTTGATCTAAATAAAAAAGGCCTTCCTAGTTTCGGCCGACGTTTGCATTAACTGCAGTACAATGACCAGTTCTGGCGCACAACGCTAATAAGCATGACCTTTGTCGCATGTCATCCCCATACGCAAGCCAAATCGGTAGCATCGCTGCTATTTGATAGTCTCTTATGCCAAGACTACTACAAGCAGATTTCCTGTCAGCAAAAGCATGACAACTCAGTAGTTCAGCTTACTTGCTCTCCTCACTGAGGCTTCTCATTCTAAAAATCGGAAAAACACCCGTTTATATAGCGAGACCTGTTAGACGGTTCCTCGGCTTTCCTCTGAAAAGCCAGCTTTTCAAAAATTATTGCCTTCCATGAAAACCAGCCTCTGCATTACTAGCTAATCACAAAAAACCTCAGGATATTTACATAATATCCCACAACTACAAAGAGTTAATTAACTTTGAAAAATTTATAAAAAGTGTATGCTAACAAAGATTTTAAAATGCAGATACATTGTCAGTGCACAAAACTAAAATTTTCATGTTTATTTATACTGATTTTCAATGACACGCAGTTTAACGTTAGGATGTTAGTACTACACTATAACTAACTATGATAGCTATAATAAACCTAAAGGAGCTAGCCAACGAGTTAAGCTACATGTTTCTTATTAGTGTTCTATTTCGGGACTCGACAGGTACTCGTAAAGCTTGATACACTTGAATTCTTTTTCTGAATTTCATTTTAAATTCTGCTTGTTATTTTAGGTTGATTAACGATGATGGAATCAAGTGATGATGATGAGACAAAGCTGTTATCTGCTAATAACCCTGACACAAAAGACAACGTATCGGATACAAATTCTACAAAAAACTATGGAATGCTGATATTTTTGGTGTTTCTACAATGTTTGTCAAGAGGGTCAGATACAATGATCTACCCATTCTATCCGGAGGTAGCAAGGGTCGAAGGAGTCACTATGGCTTATATTGGAATCGTCTACTCCGCCTATGACCTTGCAAGATTTATCTCCTCTCCAATCTTTGGTACAATTGTAAGTAAACCTGCTCAAACATGGGACTATATAGTGTGTATTTACTATACAGTAATCAACACATTTTATGAGGGTTG
Source organism: Watersipora subatra (assembly GCF_963576615.1). NCBI lineage: Eukaryota > Metazoa > Bryozoa > Gymnolaemata > Cheilostomatida > Watersiporidae > Watersipora > Watersipora subatra. Next base: position 64,985,273 of record NC_088714.1, read on the forward strand.
AAAAGAAGATAGTTATCAGGAGAATTACTACTGACAGTATGAAGTGTGTTTTATACTGATTTTGTTGAAATTAACATGTTCCAAGCTTTCAAATTGCGTGTTTAAGATTATAAAAAACTTCATCAATCAATATCATCAATTTCCTATGAGCAAAACAGAAACACGCGTGCAGATGAGAACATAGACTTATGACATACCTAGCTTGGTAGCATTTTAATAAATTTAATTAAGTGAAAAACAAGAGTTATTTACAAAAAATAAAACCGCGGTAACTATTGCTGACTTACCTTGCATGTGTTAAGTTCAGTCTTGGCAAAGCTTTGGGTTGCAATTAGGTTGCAAACTATAAAATAAGAACCTGCAGCCATTTTTTCTACCGACTAGCTTGTAGTAGACCTTAATAACAAAAAGTGGTTTCATGGATGGAAAGAGCTAAGATCAACTTATCTATATAACTGTTTAAGTTTAAGTTTTTATCATGATGACACAACTCTCACATTTTGCTATTTTTTGGACTATTTCTAGATTTCAAGCTAAGGTTAACTTTTTCTGATCATACCTTCCTCGAATGAGGCCATTACAAGACACGCACTCATGTTAAGAATTATCTGTTTTTGTCAAAGTTATTTAGTGAGTTGAAAGTTTCAATAATCATGTTTAATCACCACAGATAGAATATAAATACATTTCTAATAAAGAGAAGGTGAATCCAACAATTGTGCTCCAGCTTATTATATGCCAGTATATCTTGTCACAAATTGTCCGACCATGGCGTAATTAGGTCTTTGTCTAGATTTGAGGTATTTTGTTCTGCCTGGTCTACAAGTTTTTAGTCAAATGTTGTTAGTCATTTTTATTACTTTTTTGTAAGGGAGAAGAATTTGGTGGTGACTAAAAATCTCGTAACCATTTAAGTGTGACTTTCAAAAACATTACGGTAAAAACTTAAGGATCTCAAATCACTTGGGAGATAGCTCAAATCTGAGCGTATTACATTATACCTAGATTTGAGGTCTTCCTATGCATGATGCACTGCATATGCGTAAAGCAGTGAGGAATGCTGTTACTATTTAAGAGTAAATTAAATGAAGTCATTTCTACATTTTATTTGTTGGAGTAAGGTACCTGCCTTTAATGAATGTGAGCTAGCAAGTTGTTAGTTTGATAAATTTTGAATAAACATTAATAATTAAATTTATCACTTTTTAGTAAATTATTTGACCTGTTCATTTTTTGAACTTCAATTAAATACAGACAAAATAAGTGTGGTTTCCACATATACTTGATTCAAAAACTCACTGAGTAAACTCATTTGTTGTTTTAGCTAACAAAATGGCCACCTAAAAGTATGTGTATGGTTGGAACTCTTATATCAGGAAGTAGTCTAATAACCTTTGGGTAAGTTCAAATGCCTGTAAAAACGTTTAAAACCAAACGTTAAAAAAAAAAAGATTTTATCTTTAAAATTTATATTTCCAAAAGCTTCATAAACCTGCAAGTGTTTTGTTACAGGTTGAGTGATTTTTATATGCTTACAGAACATACTTCTTTATACATTTGCGTGTATGTGTAGGTGCACTGAGTGTATATGTGTGAGTGGACTGAGTGTATATGTGTGAGTGTACTGAGTGTATATGTGTGAGTGTACTGAGTGTATATGTGTGAGTGCACTGAGTGTATATGTGTGAGTGCACTGAGTGTATATACATGTATGTGAGTGCACTGAGTGTATATGTGTGAGTGCACTGAGTGTATATGTGTGAATGCACTGAGTGTGTATCTGTGAGTGTACTGAGTGTATATGTGTGAGTGCACTGAGTGTATATGTGAGTGCGCTGAGTGTATATGTGTGAATGCACTGAGTGTGTATCTGTGAGTGTACTGAGTGTATATGTGTGAGTACACTGAGTGTATATGTGAGTGCACTGAGTGTGTATGCGTGTGAGCGCACCGAGTGTATGCGCGTGAGCGCACCGAGTGTATGCGCGTGAGCGCACCGAGTGTATGCGCGTGAGCGCACCGAGTGTATGCGCGTGAGCGCACCGAGTGTATGCGCGTGAGCGCACCGAGTGTATGCGCGTGAGCGCACCGAGTGTATGCGCGTGAGCGCACCGAGTGTATGCGCTTGAGCGCACCGAGTGTATGCGCGTGAGCGCACCGAGTGTATGCGCGTGAGCGCACCGAGTGTATGCGCGTGAGCGCACCGAGTGTATGCGCGTGAGCGCACCGAGTGTATGCGCGTGAGCGCACCGAGTGTATGCGCGTGAGCGCACCGAGTGTATGCGCGTGAGCGCACCGAGTGTATGCGCGTGAGCGCACCGAGTGTATGCGCGTGAGCGCACCGAGTGTATGCGCGTGAGCGCACCGAGTGTATGCGCGTGAGCGCACCGAGTGTATGCGCGTGAGCGCACCGAGTGAATGCGCGTGAGCGCACCGAGTGAATGCGCGTGAGCGCACCGAGTGAATGCGCGTGAGCGCACCGAGTGAATGCGCGTGAGCGCACCGAGTGTATGCGCGTGAGCGCACCGAGTGAATGCGCGTGAGCGCACCGAGTGAATGCGCGTGAGCGCACCGAGTGAATGCGCGTGAGCGCACCGAGTGTATGCGCGTGAGCGCACCGAGTGTATGCGCGTGAGCGCACCGAGTGTATGCGCGTGAGCGCACCGAGTGTATGCGCGTGAGCGCACCGAGTGTATGCGCGTGAGCGCACCGAGTGTATGCGCGTGAGCGCACCGAGTGTATGCGCGTGAGCGCACCGAGTGTATGCGCGTGAGCGCACCGAGTGTATGCGCGTGAGCGCACCGAGTGTATGCGCGTGAGCGTTGTTTCTATTTGATTGTTTGACTTTTATGAATCCGCATGTTTAGCTGATGCATATGGCTGCGATTACTGTTACGGTATACATAAATTTGTCAGTGTAAGTATTTGCAAGGTGAAAGTTTAAGACTATGTGTGTAAAAGTGTAAGAGTGTAAAAACGTAAGTGTTATCAAAAAAATGTGTGATTATTGGTGATTTATTTACACTGTTATGTTTGACCTTTGCTGCAAATAAGCGTCACTCACTTGGCTATTTCCCTATCTGTTCGCTTAAATAAGTTAACCATGCTACATAGATGAATAACTCTGCAGTGATCACCTGTTATTCCAAGTGTGGGCTTCTATAAAGTCCGTAATAACAGCTGAGACAAATTTTACTTCAAATTTGGTTGCAAGCAGTTTTTCAAGCAATAAAACTGGAATCTTTAGGAGTGTTCACATTTTGGTTGAAAGGTTTGGCAATACCTGTGCCATTTGTTAAAAATTGGAAACCATCATTGTTTTAGATATATCGAAGTAATATCAAGTGGTTGGTGCTTCCTTGCCTTATGTACCATACTACGAGTCTTTGCAGGAGCGGGCTCAGCCATGGTAACCATTTCAACTACTAGTATACTACTAAAAGCTTCAGGATTTCAGTCTACCAATATCATAGTATGTATATTGCTAACGCAGCACTTATTTTATACACTTCTGTAACTCAACAATTGATGTAACATAATAGTACAGTAGGCTATCTTGATAATATACTTCTACACTTTTCAGCTTTTAACCATATCAGTGATTCATGTTCAGCAATACATCATGTAGTTTAAAGTGAGATATATAATCAATTACAAGCAATGTTTCTCCTTCGGTTAGCTTGAAAATAGATGCATATTAGATTGGTCAAATACACTTGTTATCCATGTTTTACCTGTTTTAGTTTAGCTCATTAGACTTGATTATTTCAGACAATTTTTAATTAATGAGCATTAAAGACTCTGACAACACCAAAAGAGACTTTTAAGCATTTGTACATCATTCCTGTATATGAGTTAACATTAAAAACAAACTTTTGAATGCTATAACATTTGATTAAATTTTACTTCCTGTTAACAGGGTATAGTAGAAGTAGGGAATGGTTTTGCTTTTGCCTTCGGTACTGCAATAGGTGGCACATTATATGAGGTAAGGCTTATATTCTTATTTGGTAATGTATTGCTTGATATTAAACCTATGAAAGACACATGTAGGTTACAGTATCAAATATTGTAGCAGCTTTCAACACTAGCCAAGTGATCTTGTATTTATAAACACAACTAGAATGTTAACTAGTAACGACCTTGGCATTCTGTGTTTGCAAAGAAATGGACATGTTTATCTTGATAGAAATTTGTCCGTTTTCTTCTGGCAGAGAACTGTCAATTTGAATGGTTAAGATTTCGCGAGGCTAATAAAGCCTTAGATAATCGAGCTCTAATGTTCTTCTACACCCTGTGCTGGTAAACTTTCAGAAAGCCTTGTAAACTTTGAGAATGTCTTTTATGTGATGTTAAGTTGGTTATTAATATAGATAGTAACTTTATATCACATTTCATTATACTGGTTTACACACTCCCAGACTTTAATCATTTATTTAGTATTGATTAGCTATTTGATCATATATTGTTGTCAACTTTCACCTGTCTCAGTTCGTAGGATACGTTACAACATTTTGGATCTCTGGTGGAGCTTTGGTCATCTCAACTCTGTTCACTGCAGTCTTCATTCCAGCGGTTGGTAAGTCTGTGAGGAAGGCAATATTACCAAAGAGAAATGATAAAACTGATAAACTGGTTATATACATTGTGTAACAGTAAAGACAGCATTACCTACATGTACATACTTATTCTAGCAGTATTTATTTTGTCACAAAATACTCGGTGTGTTTTTTTAAAACATTAAAAATCTATTAAGTAAATGTTTTACTTAATTTCTATTTAAGCATATGAACAGTATTTTACATCCTCTTTTTAAGATTTTTTGTTCACTATCTACTTCGTCTAAATAGACCTTTCATCAATTATACATGTAAATGTATACTTGACACTAAACTGCTAGCATCAGAGATGTTATCTGACTTATAGTGACAATAGAAGCAGGTGCTTGATATGCCGAGAGTTATCAATTATTAGCACAAACATGATAGTTACATGTATAGCAACAAATGTTTAAAATATAATTAAATTTTTCATAACATAATTTTGTCCAAGCACTTTAGTCTCTACATTCATTAAGCATGCATTGCAATTCATTCCATGCATCACATTTTGTAGCAAACTCTAGTTCTCTGCTTTGTACAATTTTAAAATTATACACCACTATAAACAGACTGCTTAGTGAAGTGTTTAATTCCCGATAGGTATAAACTGTAACAACAGGTTTCAACAGGTATCACACACTGACAGATGCTATCACACACTAACAGGTAATAGCTGGCACTTAGGCTACTGACAAGTACTAGCAGGTGCTAAAACATACTAATGTGGACTAAAGAAATAACAGGTATTACCCAAGTACTATCAGGGACTGACTAGTGCTAACAGGTAGTAGCAAATACATGTAGTAACAGGTGCTAACAAGTACCAACATATAAACTTCCATAAATCCCAATGCTTATTTCAGTGGAAGAAGAAAAAAGATCCCAGCAAGGATTTTTCCAACTACTGATCATACCAGGATGTGTACTTTTAAGTTTGACTTTGGTCATATCGAGAATGCAGGACACGTGTCGAAACATTGGTCTTACAGAGCTGTACATAGAAGAGGTGAGTATTCCACTGCATGTTAAGACTGACTTAGCTATTTGTTCAATAGTCTTAAAGTCTCTGTACAAAAATGTAGAAAATAGTGAGAACTATCAAGATAGTTGATATTGAGTTCTAGTATATAGGATTACCGCTATATATTACCAATTTAGTGAGTAATAAAAAATTTTGTATTTCTCTGCAAAAATTATTGGTAGAGTTACTTATTAAATGCTTTACATCTCTTTGAGCAAGAGTTAATAAACCTAGGTACAAGTGAAGCTCTACCTTTTTAGCTAAGGTGCAAGTTGTTAACATAGCTTTCTTGAAAATTAATTGCGGCAGATACTAAGAATTTGCAAAATACACAAGTAATTTTAAACTAGCGGTAGTATTTTGACAAGTTATTTTTGAGTTTTTTTGCAGATATGTTAAGATTTAAAGGCAATAGCGAGATAGTATTTATATCTGACTGATTAGCTAAGAATTCTGGAAGTTTTAAAAACCATTTCCTGGTGACATGTTTGTCATTGTTATATAGACAACTCAGAGATGACCTTGATTGATGAACACCACTGATAGTGCCACATGACAGGAACTGTTTATTGAAATAGTTGTGGGGTGCTTTTTGAGCTCACAGGTTAACAGAGTATGTTGTATGCTGTTTCCCTTTGCTTTAGTTTGCCATTTATCTTTACTTTAGTTTGCGGTTTCTCTTTACTTTAGTTTGCCGTTTCTCTTTACTTTAGTTTGCTGTTTCTCTTTACTTTAGCTTGCTGTTTCTCTTTACTTTAGTTTGCCGTTTCTCTTTACTTTAGTTTGCTGTTTCTCTTTACTTTAGTTTGCTGTTTCTCTTTACTTTAGTTTCCTGTTTCTCTTTGCTTTAGTTTGCAGTTTCTCTTTACTTTAGTTAGCTGTTTCTCTTTACTTTAGTTTGCTGTTTCTCTTTACTTTAGTTTGTCGTTTCTCTTTACTTTAGTTTGCCGTTTTTCTTTATTTTAGTATGTTTCCCTTTGCTTTAGTTTGCCATTTCTCTTTACTTAAGTTTGTCGTTTCTCTTTACTTTAGTTTGCTGTTTTTCTTTACTTAAGTTTGTCGTTTCTCTTTACTTTAGTTTGCTGTTTTTCTTTACTTTAGTTTGCTGTTTCTCTTTGCTTTAGTTTGTCGTTTCTCTTTAATTTAGTTTGCTGTTTCTCTCTGCTTTAGTTTGCTGTTTCTCTTTAGTTAATGAAGCAGCTTTTTAGATACCTGTATGCCATTTTAGTTACTAATCATGCTGGAAAGACTAATTCCCGTTACTAAAAGATATAGCAAAAGTATTGAGACATACTTCATAATTATGTTATTCATATGCTTCACTTAAAATTTAATAGTTGCTCAGCAAGGGATCAGCTAGATCGTACAACTCTGAACAATTGAATATAGCAACTATAACTGAATGCTGTCAATTGCAGTGATTTGGTGAGTGGGCGATTACGATTTTGAGGATGACATTCTAGTTCACTATGTAAATATTTTTTTCTGTCAAAACAAACAAAATTACATAGAATGGTTAAGATTTATGCCATAATTATTGGTTTTATTCCTTCATCCAATCTGAACCACGTTTGCCTGCAAATTTCGCCTATACCACTGTCTCATCAATTACTCTAGGAAATCTTTCTAAGCATAAGGCAAGAACAATTGCCGGAATACTACTACTGCAATGTTTGGAATTTTGTAAATGCGAAAAGACACCTGGAAATTTTATACAAACTTACATGTATTAGTACAGCTGATCAAAGAAATTATTAGTCATCGAAATTACTACAATGTTTCCAAAATGTTGTACTGAATGGTTGAGGTGGAAGAATGGCTCACAGCAGCCAATCATTTTTCTCCTTATATAGCGGTGAACAAATGAATGAGCTTTACAATTAAAAGTCAATATATCCGGAGTTGTTGGTTTGATGTAACAGGTTTATTGCCTAAACACTCAAAATACTCAAATTAATTGGTTCAGTGTAGGTATATTACCTACACACATTTTACCTACACACAAAGCCTTAATATTTAAATGCATCAGTCAAAACCTATGAATCACGCAAAGCTTGCAATTAGGGTCTCTTCACATTTATCTTATATGTTTTTAGTAATAGTTATATTAATACTAAACATGTCTAAATATGACTCTATTATTGATGTTTCTATTTGGCTCACATAATTTTATTTTTTCTTAAATAGAATTTCATTAATCATAATAAGTCTGTATATTCTGATCCAAGTTTATCTAATTTTGTCAGCTCGGAAGTAATCCAGATGTACTTGGACTCCTCTACATCTTCTGGTCAGCCTTTTACATCAGTTCTTGTGTCGTAGCCACAAGGCTACTAAATAAGGTGAGACATTTACCTGTTGTAAAGTGTGAAACATATAGAATAACAGTTTACCATCTAACTATTGTATGTGCAGCCAATAATTTGGTCTTATAGAGAGAAATCATAGGAAAGGTATATATACAACTAGCTGTACCACCCGGCGTTGCTCCTGTAATAAAAAAGTATTTGAACAGAAAATCTATTTGTATTTTACATATAACGACATTTGCCATTCTAACTTTCAAACTACATATCATGAGAAAAGTGTTTTGGGTAATTGAAATAAATTAACAGAGAAAATTAAAAAAAGCACCTGTAAAGGTTTTCAAACTTTGTCAAATAACTGTAACTTTCAAACTTCATATCATGAAGAAAATGTTTTGTGCAGGTCAAATAAATTACAAAAAATAAAACAACTATAAAAGAGTTCAGATATAAATGTGAAATAATTAGCAAGTACATGTATCAGCTAAATTAAGTTGGTTTTGCTACGATTACAATAAAGGATTATTCGGCAATAATACAATTAACACGAACTGTGAAACAAAATAAAAATTCTAAACATGTTGAATTAATAATAATAATTCTTGCATAGAACTGTTTGTTTAACCCTTTCATTACCATCCATGTACAAACATACCTATCGGCATACAGCCAGCCATTTTACCGCAAATGGCCGATTTTGCTTCACGATACGTATACAAGTTTTTTCAACTTCAAACTCTATCTAGAACACTTTTGTTATATATTTTATTTTTCTAACATATTAACAAATAGTCTTATGCCAAAAATTCAATGCATCTAAACTTTGTGCAATGCTAAAGCTATGTGAAACTACGATTGCTACGAAGCTAGAACGATCCTCTACAATGATCCTTACTCTTACAAAACTATTACTTTCATCACCATCAGAGTCAGTGTTGCTACTTTGATTATCTGTGTAATCACAAAAATCTGAATTGGCTGTAATGTCATCAATGTAAGCAATTATCTGTTTTGTAACTCAAAAAGTACTTACAAAATTTACACAAAAAATGTTCGTTTTTAATTTGAAAATTCCCAAACAAAAATTTAAAACTGCTTTCTTATTTTAGGCTAATTTTATAGGGAAACCTTCGGACAACACTGTCAATACTATAAATGTCCTAAATATCATTGGTTATACTGTAAACGATTAATAAAATTAAGTTATTATGCAACTACTGGGAAAGTCGCAAAAATGCATCTACGGCAGTTGACCATAGAAAACGCATGAATGCAGCTATGGCAGTGAAAGGATTAAAAATAGTTACTGTTCCACCAGAAGATGTCTATCCAAACTTTGAATATGGCGATACAATTGCCTCTCGATACCGGTACAGATGCAAAAATGATATATCATACTTTGTCTGACCGAAAGGAGAGAGAATGTTGAGGCTTTCTACAGAGACGATATAATTGTCCGCGGGAAAAGAATTGGCCTTGACCCTTAAGAAAAATATTCTATATAATCTACGGTCTATAATAGACCCTAGATTATAGAATACAGACTTTAGAATTAAAACTAAAACTTATAAGCTATAAACTGTAGACTGTAGAATTTGAACTAAAAACTATAGACAACAGAGCATAAACCCTAAACTAAAACTATAGAATATCAAGTGTCCCATATAGACTATTGACTATCACCTGCCAACTGTCGGCTAAACATATAAATTAAGAACTTTAGGAGTTCAAATAGAGCTACAGATAAATAAGTGTAGATTCAACTATCACACAAAGAAAACCAACTACAGCTTGGAGAATACTGGTGGTAGATTATAGATGATAGACTACCCACTTGAGACTGTATATAGCAGATGGTGAACTATAGACTATAGACTACAAATTACAAATGATAAACAATAGATTATGAATTGTATAAACCTTAAACAACATCTGGCGGGTGAGAGATGACGAATGGTGGATGACAGATGGCCGACCCCAGACTATGGACACTGCATGGCACATGGTCTAGTTACTTGTATGAAGTGGTTATTTTAAATCATTTTGTTTTTGTTGATATTTTGAAGATTTTATCATTGTACAATACAAGTTTTTCAAACTAAACAATAGATTAGGCTATTGCGTTACATAAAGGTATTTTGTATAACAGAGTGTAAATATTGCGAAAAACAAAAAACTTGTCTTAACTGTCTATTGCTGGGTAGTTTCATCTTATCTATGTAGAACATATTACAAAAATATGTACCTTAATTTTTAACATGAATCTTTTTATATGTGTACACTATTGGTTTGTTATACAGTTTTCACAGAGCAACTATCTTGCTTTGATCATTGGCTGGATTTGGTCTGCTGTCACTGCTCTACTAGTGTGTCCTTCACCTTTGTTTGACTTCATATTTCGCGGCAAAAAGTAAGTGAACATGATATCTACTTGAACCATTTCTAGATTAATTTTTAAAAAGTTTGCTCAAAAGAATTTGCTAATGTAATAATATTTTTGGATTTTTAAACATTGACCATTATATTTAAAAAAATTTATATATAAATTACTATTTGTCACTCTTGCTTCTCATAGATACTATAGTACACTTTAATGGAGCATATAATTGTCGATTCCTGTGTTGCCTGTGCGCTTATCTTTGTTTCATTACAGGTACTTTTGGCTCACCACTATTGATATGGCATTTGCGTACATTCCATCTTCTATTATCTACATAACACCTTTTCAGGCAGCTTTAAATCTTGCTGAGTAAGTACATGCATTATCTATCTCTGTTACAGTAAAGATGTTTATAGTGGTCACTAAATAAAGAAGCGACGCGATTGGCGGCAAATGTAGAGCACTATTTTGCCACAGTTAGGAAATTTAGTGCAACATAGTGTTGCAGCTGTTGTAGATGCAAGTCATCACAGAAGTGAAATCAGTTATAGATGCTAAATTATTTATTTTGGGTTGACATCGACTGGGAAATTACTTTTTTTGATGAGACATCACTGCAACACAACTAGTCCCGCACCAACACATTGTTACCTCTTATTATAAGTATGAGCCACAGCAGTCATACATCTGACTATAAATGTAAGACAGTCTAGTGTTACAATGTTAATACAGTAAGATACTTGTAAGGTATGATCTTGATGTTCATCTCTATTCTGATGTTTGGCACTTTGTCTGATCTACTGTATAGCATATACTGGTTGTTATGACCTTATGAAAAGTTGATAAAGTGATAGCTAACTTGATAAAACTGAGTATTACTTTTAGAACTAAATATATTGTTTATAATAATATGGAAAATATAGTTTGCAACTTAATTTTCAAAGTTTACTAATGGAAATATTTACACTTGACTGTTTGCTCATTTTTATTTGTTTTAAAGTTGTTTACTAACCTTGAGTGTCATATTCAACTATAATCAGAAACATCTCTCATGGCATTCATATGTGACAAAAGGGCAGTTGTATTTGAGATGTTTTCTGAGCTTCTGGTTATTATATATTTTTATTATATGTTTCAGAGTAAATGGATATAAAAGGAATAGCCTGCACACCTATGGAATGGTAACAGGTCTCGTAAACAGTGCAATGTCGCTTGGTTCCACAGTTGGACCTGTTGTATCAGGAATTATTATCGAGGATAAAGGCTTTGGATGGACCACAACTTATCTAGCTTTTGCCAACTTCATATTGGTTAGTCGCTTACAGCTCTATGGCTAGTTTTGTTCGCAGGATATGTATTTGGTGTTTTGACAGTGAAAACATAAAATATAATTTTTTCTTATATATTCAGTCATAGGTTTGTTTTTGCTCTCATAGGTATAGTTGGATTTTCAGCTCATTCAAAATTTCTACTCAGACTGCGTTATTTCATCAAAGTGCCTTTTTGAACTATCTTGACCACTAGTCTATGTGTTTTACTAGCTTTCTAAAAGGTTGTAACTCATGTCTCAAATTGGCGTAATGTTAAAGAGAGACATCCTGTAAGCTTATGAGCATCCCTTTCAAGTTCACATTAAATAGCAAGTAATAATTCTGATGTAAAGATATTAAACCGTTAAAATCATTAAATATTATTACTTATCTTCAAGTAAATATGATTATTATATAAATTGTATCCTGCATTAGAGGGTTTTAATTATTTTAGTTCAGCTGTTTCTGTTTCGTTCGTTGCATACATAAATATTATAAAATCAAATAAAAGTTATGATAGTCTGTACTAAATGAACTGACTGTCTTTAGTCTATCTTTACGCTATTTAATTATGCTGATTTATAATTTGTCTAATTAACATGTAGCCGTCTTTTATTAGTCTATTGCGATGTTAAATTTGTTCCTGCATAAAAACCTTGTTAGAAAAGATGAGTTTAAGCAAGTGCATTTATGCTACAACTAACCTAATGTGTTATCATGAATATCAATCATATGATATATTCATGTGGAGAATATAAAGGTTCATAACAGTATATTTCAAGTATGCAGTCTTTAATTGTAGATTACTTTTTACTATAAAAGTAATGATATAAGCAGTAAAGATTGCAAACTTTATGTAAAATTTTAAAATACTGCTTTGTCTTTGAATATATATTTGCTTTACCACAAAAGAAATATTCTTAAAATCTCATTTACAACCTTTCAAGGTAGTTTATAGTATTTACTAACAGCTTTTACATTAACTCTGATTTAACATACTTAGTACCATCCAGTGTCATAAACATATCAAAGGTTTTTAGTTATACTGCTTTGGAATCTGTTCAAGCTTTTTGTTTTATCTTTTCTATTTGCAGGCACTATTAATTGGATGCTACTCTATTTATATGAGAGTCACGGGTCAGCCAACAGAAGTAGTAGAGTATCAAGATAATGAAGAAGTCAAGGAAGAAGCTGTGTACGATACAGAGAAAGTAGACAATGTAAGAGAGGTTAATGAGAAGATAATAGAGAAATACTTGAAACATGAAGACTTGACTAAAGTTTATCTTCAGCAACCAGCCTCAGACTCTAGTACTAAATGATGTAGAGTTGACTTGATGGAGTTGAGTTTGTGATGTCTTACACACATAAAATTAGAGATATACCACTCATCTCTGAATTTATTCTATTTAGTTGAGTCTGGGTTGAATACTTATTTTGGTTACTTGTGTTAGACAGATTTTATTTTTATGCATTTGTTTACATCGGAGACCATCTTTTTCTATGTAGTTATCAATATGTTCTAATAATAGCTATACTTCATTTTTAGCAAGTCTGTCAGCATTTCATGTTGAATAGTTACTGGTCACACATGTCATACATGCCATGTCATATGTGCCCATGTTTAAATTGGAAACCATATCAATGTGTAAGTTAGTAAGCTGTGCACAGCAACTAAATAAGCAGACAACAATAAAAATAGTTTATGGAAAACAAAAAATTATTATTATTACCATAATTACTATAATAATGAAAAAAGAGTAAAAATAATTTTGGCTTTCTTTTAACTATGCTAAAATTTATGTAGTCCTAAATTTTTAAAAAGAAAGCTTCATTTTCGTTACCCGTAATTTTCATAAAGTTCAAAAGCGGTAGTTCAAAAAAATTTACAATTCTATCAAAGGCAGTCTAATGTACAGCAACTAATTTTGCATAAATTGCATGTCTAATTTTAAATTGTTCTACTTTTTTGCGACTTTTTTGGATTTTGGTTTGTTGACTGCATTCTTTGGCTGTCAAGAGTTCTTTTTAGTTCTTTTGACATTCCAAGAGTTAATAAAACTAGTTTAGGGTTATCCACATTTATCAGATAAGTCATCAAGTGAGTTGTACTTAAGTTTCAAGTATTAGTAAATTAAAACTGTCTGGGAAAACTTTATAAAATGGCCACAACTCCTTTTCTCCTGCAGTCAAACATGTACCAAAATTTTTCGCTAATAAGAAGCGCGGCATATAAAAAAGTGGCTTTGAACTGAGTAGTGATTTCCAGTCGAGTATGTTACCAGAGATTTACCAACCTTTTATGATAATATATAGATATCAATGTAGATATATAATTATACAGAATTTAAGTTCACTTTCCTGCGTCATCATTTAATTGTTCTTCCAGAGTGGGTTGAGCAGTCTATTTTTAATCTGTGAAGATATGCATGACTGGTTATGTTTTACAATCCACAGCTTATGCTGAACACAAACTGAATGATGAGAAATGTCCTACACTTAGTGGCCTCCCTCTGATTTAACCAGCCAAGACATTTAGATGATTTATTGTGCCTATCTATTGATGATCTATTGATCTTATTAGATGATCTTTAGTATTTCATTGACTGGTTGCAAAACAATTTAGTTCAAATCATTTGGAGAGTTGCAGGTGTCCAAGGTGTCACTGCCTTTAACAGTTTTCATCTTAGCCTGCCATCAACTTTCAATTTTTGCCCAACCTTACAAAGGTTTTTATATTAACCGGTTTCATGGAGATAAACTAAAAAAGTGTGTTCAATGAGATCGTTACACTATTAATTATGTAACTGGTGCAATACACATCATTTTAGCATTTTGTATCCTATAATACCAAGCAGTAATTATACTTTTACAAGCGAATACTTTTATTGTCAAATACTATCATACTAAATCAGATTTATTTGAAAATCATTTAAGAGAACTCACACACTCGTCATTAATAAAAGGTGACTTGTGAATCCATGTTTACTCATCAGAAACGATAAAGCGCATTACGAAAGCCAAAAACTTTTTGGGTTGAAATAGCAGTTACTTTGAATGTGCAAACTTTCCTGCTATCACAAAGCACTGTATACACAATTAATGAAATGACTATGAAATTGACCAAGATGGGCTAGAACCTGTGATGTTTAGCTTGTTTTAGAAAACTCTTTTATGGGGAGCTAATTAGTGACATTCCAAGGCCTCAAAATAAATTTGCCATTATTTGTTTGCTGCACTTCTGGCAGAAGAAGCGAACAGACAGATGGGCAACCGTCAAAAGATACATAGACCAAATTCATCAACTCAATTTCAGTAATACCATAAAATTATTTCTTATTCTATGATTTTTATAATGATATGCCATGACACTTTCTTTTATATATTGACTAGCTGCATTACCCGCCTATGAAAACAGATTGACGTTCAGCATAAGGTTTTTTGAGAGTTGTCTTTCATACTGTAAAACAACTCCAAATATGCAGTCTACTGAAATTTTTTGCCCTGATCAGACTATGCATACACATATGCAGTCATACATGTCAATAATGTTGGGGAGGTCAATGGAAATCTTCAATATGTTTTAGAGCTAGTCTGCAATGCATAAGTATCAAACCACTCAAATCGGAGTTGTCCTGTTTGTGTACAGAGAACTGATAATGAAATTGACATTGCTAGGCAAACTAAAGTTCTTCAAACTAGCAGTATTAAAAAATTTTGCATTTTTCAAAAAATTCTACAAAACATTTTGCTATCGCCAGCATTTATTGAATGGAGACTTCTACATGCTTAAAAAACTAATCATAGCTCACCAGTTCTTCGTCTATAGCCTGTGTTTTGACATGGTATAAACAAACAGTAATGTGGTTGTGTCGATAAAATTTATATGTATAACAGCACAGACAGTATAATGTCAAGACAGATACAGCATTAGCAACTTACAATAGTAAAACATAACACCAACATGATAGCCCTTTTTATGAGATACAATAAGGAAAACGAATGCATGAAAATATACATATAATGAAAAATATGTTAGAAAATGCTGAGTGTGGATAATATGTAGGTATAGCAGAACATCAAGAACATAGCATAACATAACAATAACATAATGTTAATTTAATGCAAGCATTACATAACAATAACACAATGTTAGTTCAACGCAACACTTGCAGATAGACAACATTTTTTGTTTTTCTGCCGGGTGTATGAACAAACAGTTTTCAGCTTGTGCCTACTTTTGAGCAGGTGAGGTACAGCTGGTCATGGCTAAAGCAAGGTAACAGTAAGTCGACACCAGCTGCTCTCTTTCTTCTCACCATCGTCTATCGCAGTGCTTAGAGTACCTGTGCATGTTCTGTAGTAGTAAGTTTCAACACTCGTAGCTAGAAAAAAAGTTAGTAACTCAGCTGATGAAGGAAATGAACATGTTTACTATCACGAACAGTGGCAAATCCAACGTTTTTAAGTAGTGGAGATGTGGCAATTCATAGTTGGGCACTGTTCCATATTAACCTACGTTTTTTAACCTAGTGCTTAACGGAACAGTACCGGTAGGCATTGTTTTGTTTTTTCTTTCACCGCTAGAGGCGCACTAACCGGGATTTCGGTTAATGCGTCCTAGCGGTGAAAGGAAAACCGCAGAACAGCCGCACCCTTATGTAAGCCGCATAGCTCAAATCATCAGAAAAAACTAGTGGCTAATAGTCTGAAAATATGGCGTTTACTACTGATATTAATTCAGTTCGCTTCGTACAACCGAAATTTGTACGATGAAAAAAAGAAAGACCGCTCTATAAGGTGGACTAACACACACACGCACGCACGCACACACACACGCAAATACACACACACACAAACAAACACACACACACAAACACACAAGCTTATTCTAAACAACATTTTTACTTCTTCGATACACATTTGTTCAAGCTTCAAAACAGCTTATAAACAGTGGCAGGTAATGTAGTTGTCAATGGCCGAGTTTCATTTTTCAAAAAATTTGAGTAACCTAAGCTAGTAACTTAAGCTAGTAAAAATCTTTACTGCATTACCAAGTATAAACATCTGAAGCCAGCATTACAAAAAAATATCGCACCACAATTTTTCATACAATCATGATCTTCAATCGTGCTAGCTAAAACGTGAAGCGTTAAAGATTTAGAATTAAAGATTGGCAAGTATAATAAATATAACCACTATTATTTTATAGCATTGCCAGGTAGAGAGTTAACGTAATGGATAGCCAGGCCGTCTGCAAAATCCTTGTTTCCAAGTTTATTGCTAGTGCAAAACGGGATTTTTTCTTAAATTTTACTCATTGTAACTGGACATACTGACGGTAAACAGACCAACCAACAAACTAACAAAAACTGAGATTTTTATACATAGATAGGCTTTTTGGAATTTCTTGAGTATATATGCTTATGCCATACCATTACATAGCATCGGACTATCACATCCATATGTGTCAATTACAAGAAATCTTAAATCTCACATCAAAACTACAATCTAATCATTCAATCATAATCTAATCTCACGACTCTCACTAATCAACTACAGCTAGCTTTGAAATGAATCAAAGCTAGCTGTAGTTGATTAGAAAGCTATCATTGAATCTTTGTTAAATGCTTTTCAATGTTCAATTTCCACTAATGGTAGAAAAGATTGAACAAAAAACATGACTCAATTGTTAATTGCCTGCTAGTTGAGACTACCATATTGGAACTAAAACTAAATACACTTGAAGCTGGGCACCCGCGGACTTTCTCTGACTCCCCCGACTCTCTTCTACCATTCCCAATTATCCTCGACTATCCCCGACGATCCCCGACTATCCTCAACTTCCTTCCAACTCCCCAAGCTCCCTTAATTCTTCCGACTCTTTCTGACTCCTCTATTCTTGCTGAAATTTCTTATAAAAAGAATTACTGCCATAAATTGTATTTTGTCATAAACTTAGCATATGCGATTGTATATGGTTTTGGCTCATTTCAGGACACCACTGGTTAGATGTTTGCACATACCTTAGTTGTGTGTTTGACTTAGATCTATTGAATGATCGATGTTAAATATCACTGAATTCGGAAGTCTACCCATGTTTTGTTTCACTGTTATCGAAGTCTATAATGTCTTTAGTAACATACTGAATAGACAAGACTGTATTGAGTAGGTAGAGAGCCAAAACAAAGATCTGCTAACGGAATATAATCCAAATTGAAAACAAGACATTTGAACTCTACAGTGACTCCATGTCTAGCCACCTAGAGCCTATTTATAATAACAACAACCTCAAATATGTAATCATTTTACCTATGTTCAACTTAGTGATGAAGTACAACCTTGTATCAATAAACTGTTTGAAGTATTCTCACTAACTAACCAGTCTTTGATCAGCAGCTAATGTAAGTCACCGACATATAGCTGATCTACAAATGTAAGTAAAAACTATTGTCAACACCCTTATAGCTTATTTGGTTACACAGAGTCAATAAGTATAAACGCATCTGATGAGGCTTAAAATTGGGCATATATGGTAAAATAAATGTTAAGCTTGCTAAACCTTACGCTTGTTTTGTTTAAGCTTGTAATAAAGATTTGTTGATGCTTAGAATACACTCCACTGCTGAACAAAAATAAATCATCTTGATTATTATGGCAAGTGAAGCGGAACGCCATGTAAGTTAGTTTTACTAGAGCGATCGTGGATTGATAAATGCCTGATTTACTTGTAGCTGGGAAGTGTGAGACAAAGCAGGCCTTTAGAGTCAACTAAAGTGTTGGTATACTTTGGAATACAAACCAGGTTAGTAAAATGTTTAATAACTCTTTTCTTCATCAGTACTGATTGAGTTTAGGTCATATCTCATTGTAGCTTTTTTGTTTTAATTGCCATTATTAGTTTTCCTTGTGTATGTAAATACCAACTAATTATGTTGCAAAGCAAATCAAAGCGTTGGACTTCGAATTTTTTTAGCTTTAAGCTTCAGGCTTGTTTGGTGAAAATAATAGATTTGCACTCTGAGTGTTCGGGTTCTGTTGGAAACAAACTAGAAAGTTGTTAAACAAACAGACTTTTGCCATTTGGTTTTTAATTTTGTGCTGACAGAAATAAAAAACTGCAGGTATATTATCACTGCATAAACTAACAAAATGTTCATGTTCAGTTTTGCCAATTTTAACGACATGCAGTTTAGTGTTAACATTTTAGTACTATAGCTAACATAAAGGATCTGGAAAACAAATGTGTGCGAGCTTGTGAGCGTATGTATGTGTACATATGTGTGTGAGTGTGCGTGTGTGTGCGTGTGCGTGTGTGTGTGTACTTGTAAATGCATGCAATTGGGGACTCACACCAGAATTTAACAAACAAATTGGGGACGTTCGGAAATTGGGGATGACCCCAATCTTTTAAACCCTTTTTTCTTATAGAAAACTAAAAAGTAAATAGTTTAATCTAACTCCCGACAAAATCTGAGCATTGTCCCCAATTGCCTGCATTTGTACGAGAACATCTGTAAGTGTGGGTGTGTGAAAAAATATGTAAGTCCCCAAAAAGTTTGGTAAATTCTCACACACATTTGACCTGTGTCCATTAGTTAATAGGCAGCTATTTGCAGAGTTTTCTTCTCATAGAAACCTTTTGTCTCCTAACAATTGGGGACATATGTTTTATTGGGGAGCTAATTTCTATCTTGTAAAAACTCACAGTATTTGTGAGTTTCTACAAGAATGAAATTACAAGAGATGAAAACTCACAATATTTGTGAGTGAAAACTCACATTATTTGTGAGTTTTTACATGTATCTATACTGTAGCTTCGAAAGCAAATTGAGAGTTTACACTATTTTGAACTTATGTTTAGCTAATGGAGATATCTGCTCTTCTGCATTACAAATGTATTTAGTAGTTTAGCATTTTCAAAGGTTTTTACAACATAATGTTTTTGGTCAGCAGTTATACAAGCTCAGCAGACATTTGAAAGTGTGTCTCGTTTGCTTCCTTCAATAGTTCAGGCTTTTAATAATCCTTGAGAGCTCTTGTACTTTTTCAAATATTCTCACATATGCATCCTTCTTTATTTACTGGCTTTTATTTTTAGTATGGTTGCAGTTTGTACGTAATTAAAAAAAATTGCGCTTTATTATTTAAATTTCTTTGAATTCATTATGTACATTTTTTACATAAGTTATAGCTGCATAAAGTTTCAGGTTAATTTTACATAGTCTTAAGCATAAGATCTCGGTACATGTACTTTATTTACTTCCAATCTCGATCCATTAGATGTCTTTGCAAGAACTTTACTACATCATCCTTCCTTGATATTTTCAGACGGAATAAAATATAAAAATAAAACATGCAGCCTCCAATGCTCTCTCTAACTCGTCTACATTTTTCCTATATCTCTGAATAATAATGGTTGAAAATCTGATTTAAAATATATTTTAAAAGTCAACTTGAATTTTTGATAATTTTGGTTCAAAACATTTAAAACAAACATTATTAAACCAATTTTAAGTGTCTCTGCCAATTTTTAATCTGAGATTTGTATATTGTTAGAATTCAATCAAATCTTCTGTTTTTTTTCTCAGACCAACTGTCCATCATTGAACTTTGTTACTATGTAGTATTATTTCATAAGCTCCACTAAAAAACTTTAATTACTACTAAAAGATCAGATTCAATTGCAAAGATTGACAAGGTAGTATATCTTTAGAGGATGAAATAGCTAGATGGAAAATTCTGGCTTACATTTATTGCTCCTCATTGAAAATAGTTATAGTTTTTTAGAAAATATATATATTTCATCAAGTTTATAGTGAGTATGTTGACAATACCAATTTTTTTTATCTAAAGCTTGATCGTAATTTATCTCCTATGTACCTATGCTTGCTTTTCATGTATGGCTTGAAAACAATGGCATTATACAAGTTGCAAGTTTAATCAATTGTGGTTATCAATGTGTAAAACTAAGCAGCAATGTCAACATATAATGAATATATTTAATTCTTTTGGCTTTTGGATTTTTTGACAAGTGCTTGTCATCACCTCACTTGTTCTTTTTACTTTTGTTTATAATAGTTAACTCATGCTTACGCAATGTAAATATGCTGATGACTGGCTTTGCTAGCGGTATAAAATAAGATATGGCAACAAAATAAATTCAGTAGCGTAATTAAATTGTTGTCGGTTAATGCCAATCGCTTGGCATAAGTGTAAAACTTCCTTGCATTCAGCTGTCTTTTCAGCTCTGCAAAGTGGAAGGACTTGAGAGTTAATAGAAAACTCTGTAGAAATTTTTACCTTGATGTTAAAAGCATTAATGGTTGTAAAATCAAAAATGCAGATAAGACATCAGTTTGCCACTCCTGCTGTTTACAACTTACAAACTAAACTCGCAAAAGATCAGTATTGATCCTGCTGGAAGCAATTGGTTCTATTGAATTTATATCCGAATATAATGGCCTAACGCCGAGTTATCTTTTGTACATCGTACATGTGTAGAATTAATAGTTCCTAAAAGTAAATTAAAAAAATGTCATAATAATTATGATTGTTTATTACTCAACAGAGATTTTATAGACAACTATGGAACTTTTGAATTGAGTTTGAAGTAGAAATTAAGTCATGCATAATTTTTACTAGCATAATTATGAAAATGTGCACATGAGATTGCACATGAAATTGTCCACCGAGCACATGAAATTGGCAAAAAATTAGGTATACAGAAAAGCAAAGTGTTCTTGCATACTCGCAAACAATAAAAAGAGTATTTGGGGTTAAAATGGGTGTGAAATACTGAACGTAAATAATCGCCAACATGAATGATTTTTTTAATGTTTATTCCTACTTGGTTCATGGGAGTGCAATAGATTAAAAAATTTTTAATTTTATTGTAGTATTCATCATATTTAATTTTAGCTGGATTTCAGGTATATATATATCTAAGAGCCTAATACGCTTCAATGAATGCATGAAACTTCGTTAGTTATACAATACAAAGCCAAATTCACTTAGCTAACGTGTCAGCAAATAAACAATGCATAATGAAAATCTATATATCTAAATATAAATCTCAGTGTCTTTTTGTCTTCTACTGTATGTCCATTTATAGCAAGTATGCATTGTTTTAACATAACAATGCATAACTTACATGACTCTCGCATAGGCTTCATTGATATGCTAAGCAAAACTATTGCAATCAGTAAGCTGTAGTAGGACTGAAACAGGCACAGTATGAATTACACAAATATATAAACAGTACACAGAAATAAATGCAGTACACAAAAACAAAAAGACACCTTCATTTAAAACCTTCATTTGTATTACCCGTGCAAAATTGGGCAATCTGTTAATTTTATATAGAGCAGGAAAGGTTGCTACCTATTGGTAAAAATTCACAACAATAAAAAATCTAAAGAAGTTGAACCAATTTTTAAAAAAACACTTTTTATAATTAAATCACAAAATGAAACTAAATCTTCGGATGATTACCGAAAAATACCAAATAGTAGATCCTTGGTCAAAGATTTTCAAAATCACACTGGCAAAATTGCTAGCGATTTCTTGTTAACTGTTTTTTTAATTATTCTTGACAAAGTTATTACTGGCGCTGTTTTAATTAAAAAAGTTCACAGACAAATGTTGGTTTTTTTGCTATTTTTAATTTTGTCCAAAAAACTTTGCAAATATTTTTTATAGATTGCATTGTAACAAACTAATTTTAGTTATCAATAGCGATAGTGCATAAATTTACTTTTGGTGCTATTGTTATTGCGATTGCTAATTTGAAGTAAACAGTTTTATGAGAATTATTCTATAGCTGTTCATTGACTACTTCTGTTGGAAAGCTTACCTACAGTTTTAATGTTTGGAAAACCGACTCATTTTACTTTTTGTTGCTCATAGTTGCTCGTTTTTTTTTAATAATTATTTTGAAAAACTCTCACAGCATTAGTAAAATTTTGGTGCTGTTTGAGATTTGTTTGAGCCAATGTGTTATTGCTTCTCAATCTTTGCCTGTCATACATTTAGCCTGTAGTGTCTTGCTTATGATTATGTAATATCGAAGAACCAGCAGTTAAATATGGAGAACAAAGAAACTTATTCAGTACTGCTTGTCATCTGCAATAACAAGATGATAACATTTGATTCTGTATACACCAAATCAAAGACAAATAAGATGTTTACTTCCATAAAATGTGTGCTCAATAGCATATACAATTTACAAATATTCAATGAGTTTATTATTTTTCATTTAATCCATTCTATAATATTCTATTGGGCACAAGGCTTTATGGTTAACTAAGAACCAAGCAGATGCAGTGAGTGAGATGTGTTTTTAATAAAATGGTAGCTTGTAAATTTCACAGACACTGCAAATAATTTGTCAAGAATCTACCTAGGCGCGAGATTTTAAACTTCATTTGCAATATCACCCAGTTAGTCTCAAACAGGAAAAATTATATTTGTTTTGCATTAATGATACTCATGCTCACGTTCATTTTAAATCATATGGTTTTTACTATGCCAATCTTTTTAAGAAAATGCGTACTTATTTGCCAATATAAATAGCTTTCAAAATGCATCAAATTACTGCTCAGTCGCCAAAGAGTAATGTCATATGTCTTAAATGGAGAAAATAAAGTGAACCACCTGTAATGATCATGACGGATCATATTTTCAAAAGATTACATCTGAATTGACGTTGCACACAAAGATCACTGTTATCATAAACTATACAGACGTAGAACAAAATTTTCAAATATTTCACATGGAAACATCCTATTTGACATTCGCAAGTATTTTTTATAGACTGCATTGTAGCAAATTAATTTTAGATATCAACAACGATAGTGCAAATAGTTTACTTATTGTTCTATTGTTATTGTGATTGCTAATTTGAACTAAACAGTTTTATGACAATTATTCTATAACTAGCCATTGACAACTTCTGTTGTAAATCTTATCTACAGTTTCAATGTTTGGCAAACCCATCTAATTATATTTTTTGTACTCATAGTTGGTGAAATTTTGAAGCTGTTTGCGATTTGTTTGAGCCAATGTGTTATCGCTTCTCAATCTTTGCCTGTCATACATTTAGCCTGTAATGTCTTGCTTACGATTATGTAATATCGCAGAAGCAGGAGTTAAATATAGACAACAAAGAAAGTTATTCAGTCCTGCTGGTCATCTGCAATAACAAGATTATAACATTTGATGCTTTATACACCAAATCATAGTAAAATCAGAAGTTTACTCCCATAAAGTTTGTGCACGGTAGCACATACAATTTACAAATATTCGATGAATTTATTATTTTCTGTCTACTTCGCTCTACAGTATTCTATTCTGCGCAAAGCTTTATGGTTAGCTAAAATGCAAGCAGATTCAGCGAGTTAGACATGTTGTAAATACCATGGTGGCTTCAAAATCCCTCAGACACTGCAAATACTTTTCAAGAATTTACCCATGTGCCAGGTTTTAAACTTTATTTGCAACATCATCTAGTTAGCCTCAAACAGGAACTATTACATTTGTTTTGGATTAATTATAGTCATGCTCACGTTCATTTCAGATTACATGAGTTCTACTATGCCCATTTTTTTAAGGAAATGCATACATATTTCCCTATCTAAACAGCTTTCACAATGCATCAAATCACTGCACAGTTGCAAAGAGTTATCACATGCATTTCAAATAGAAAAAATAAAATGAACAAAAGCTAATGATCAAGAAAAATCATATTTTTAAAATATTTCATCTAAATTGATGTTGTTCCCATAGAGTACTATTATCATGCACTATACTGACATAGGGCAATATTGTCAAATATTTTATTTAAAAAATTTATGAAAACAACACGTAATATGGAACACAAATTAATTCTTTAACCAGACTATTGAATTTACAAAGAGTTGAACAGTTATATTTTAAAACAAATATGAAGGGTTTTTCTTATGAAATTTTTTTCAATTTCTCAAGAGAGATTTAGTATTTTGACAGTTTATATGTAATTCAACCATGAGCAACTTATACCAAAAGGAAATTATGATAGAAAATAGAATTATATTACCCCTAACCATGGAAGGTTTGAAGACATGTATTTACTGATTTGCTTTAGTTTTTAATTTAAATTGCAATTGGAAAAATCTTTTAAACCCAAAATGCATGATTCTCAAAGTTGATTGTTGGAATATCACACTCACAAAGTTTTTTTCTTTTGCATCACATTAGATAGTTCGGTTGATGTACCGGCTTGCACAGCAAGAACTCTAATAGTGAGTGATTATTGCAAAGTTGTTTTCTAGTGCCGTTGTTTTTCTAATAATTTTTGTTTAATATCCGTCGTTTTGGTATACTTTCAGTGTTGGTAGAGAATCTCCTGAACCAAGTAAATATTATTACTTTCTACTTATTTTCTGCTAAACATTAAGCAGCAAGGGTCCAGGTAATCATGATGCAACATCAAACAGCAACAAGATCAATTAATAGAACAAAGGAAATTATGCAATACGGTTACTTGCAGGCAATAATAAGATTATATGGTTTGCGTCTTTTACACAGTCCATCATACAGAGAAGAAATTTGTTCTCTTAAGATGTGCACTTCATAACATACAAAATTGAAAAATATTTAATGATTTTAATTACAGTGCTAATTTTATATGAAGCAGGAGAGGCTGATAATTGTTTATAAAATTCACAATAATAAAAAGTCTGATGGAATGATACCAATTTGAAAAATTATTCCTGATAATTTAGACACAAAATTAAAAAAAAACTTCTGTTGAGCACCAATAATTACCAACTGGTAGATCCATTGTTGAAAATTCGCAAAAGCACACTTGCAAAATTGCCAGCAGATCCTTGTTAACTGTTTTTATTACTGCTGACAAAGTTATTACTTTTGCTCTTTTAATTAAAGAAGGTCACGAGCCAAAATATCTGTTTTGTAAATTTTTAATTCTGTTTAAAAAACTACACAAGTATTTTTAAAAATTCCATTGTAACAAAATAATTTTAGATATCAATAGCAATAGTGCAATAACTTACTTATCGTTCTATTGTGATCGCTAATTTGAACTAAACATTTTTTTTGAGAATTACTCTATAGCTGGCGTTGACTACTTTTGTTGGAAATTTACCTATAGTTTTAGTGATTGGAAAACTCATCTCCCTTTACTTTGTGTAACTCAATTTGATTAATAATTGCTTTGAAAGTCTCACAGCATTGGTAAACCTTCGGCGCTGTTTGATATTTTTCTGAGCCAACGTGTTTATCATTGTTGACACTGCCTGTCATACATTGAGCATGTCCCATTCTGCTTATGATTATGTAATATTGAAGAAGCACCAATTAAACTTAGAGAACAAAGACACTTATTCAATACTGCAATCAGTAAAATTCAGCGCTGCTCATGCACAATGACAAGATTATAACATGTTCTGCTTGAAAACTAAATCAAAGACAAATAAGATCCTAAGCTCTCATAAAGTTTGTGCTCAATAGCGTATACACTTTACAAATATTCAATGAATTTATTATTTTCTGTCCACTCCGTTCTATAATATTTTAGAGCAAGGCTTTATGGTTAGCTAAAAACCAAGCATATTCAGTGAGTGAGACATGGTGTTAATAAAATGGTAGCTTGTAAATCTCACAGACACTGCAAATAATTTGTCAATAATCTACCTAGGCACAAGATTTTAAACTTTATTTGCAACATCACCCGGTTAGCCTCACACAGCAAGTATTATAATTGTTTTGCATTAATGATAGTTTTGCTCACTTTCAGTTTAGATCACATGGTTTTCACTATGCCCATTTTTTTTTAAAAATGCGTACATATTTGCCTATCTAAACAGCTTTCACAGTGCGTCAAATTAATGCACAGTTTCCAAAGAGTTATGCCATATGTCTTAAATCGAAAACATAAAGTGAACCACAGTTAACGATCAAGACGAATCACCTTTTCAAAATATTTCACATTATTTGATGTTGTTCACAAAAATTACTGTTATTATAAACTATACAGACGTAGTAAAATATTGTCGAAGGTTTCACATTGAAACGTTATGCTTAAAGTTTAATCAAATATTAACATAATTTAATAGTTACTGTTTGTTCTATTTTTAAAAACTTCAAGATGAGTTAAAAGCCAAACAGGCATAGCAAGTAAAATGTGTTTGAAATCGTAGGTTGTATTCTGTCTCCAGATTCTGCAGATAATCTGGCAAATACCTATTTAGCGGAAAGCAAATCACCTTTAGTTGCAATATTGTCTTTTAGGTGTACACAAATTATATTATATTTGTATTGTATTAGTGTTGTTGTCTTGTGTATGTGTGCTAAGTATAGGCTCAATAATTTCTATCATGCTAATATTTGAAAGAAAATAAATATATATTAATACACCTATTATTATACGTACATGAATAGGTAAAAATCCCAAACTAATGGGTTAAAGCTCATACACACCCATGATAATAATCCCGAAAGTGAAATGAGGATATATTATAACAATGCTGTTTTTATTATTTGGTTAAACTTAATAGTTGCAAAATTAATCGTTGAAATAACAAACACACCTCTGATTTCTCAATGTTCGATGAATGGTTTATGGATGAAAGTACATGTATACTTAATTAATTATTTCATTAATATTCTATAAGTAATAGTTGCAATTTAATGAACGGTTTTGATAGTATTCGTAGTTTTAAAAAGCTTTGAGAAATTTTATGACTGTATGTACAGTTATGATATTTGCTTTTTGTTTTCCAACCTTTGGCAATACAAACAAATGTTCATGCACTGATATTTTATCATCAATTTGGAAACATCTTATTACAAATGCTTTAAGATTGGTGGCGACTAATTGTGCTCTTATAATCATTGTGTAATGTTCCAAACTCATAGTTCTTATATAATAAGCATTTGTTGGGGTGTTTGTGTTTCTAAATTAGATATATTTTATTCTTTGTAACCAAATGTAACAACAAATTGAACGAAACCTTTTATAACATCCTTGATATGAATTAATACTATGTATGCACCAGTAAAATTGGTCAAATATTTCAAACCAATGGTTAAAAGATCATGCAAACTCGTGTTTATATTTGAACACTCAAATTAGCAACAACATATCTTAATGGCATTGAGATGCTATATCACTCAGACTGCTTTTGTAATAATTGCTCAATATCCCCAAGCTAATGGTTAGAACATCATACACATTTTGTGTAGATAATGGAGCGAGCATTGGGGACATTTTGTTACAGATACTTTGAGCTGCTGTATGACTGCGAGCGGAGTTGCATCAATTGGCCAACTTCCCAGAATGGTTACATAATTATAAATACTGATGATGGTATTTAGAGCATCTATATGGGACATCTTGTTACAATAGCTATGAGATGCTTGATCATTGTGTGTAGATTGGTAATAATTGGTCAATGTTTTAAACTAATGGAAGCAATATCATTCACAGTTGCAATAATAGTTTTGCCAACAAATTGGTGAAATCTTGACGAATAAGTGTGCACTTACAATAATTGATCAATTTTTTAAGCTAATGGTTCAAATATAACAGAAACTCGCTTTGATATTTGTGCCATCAAATTAGAGAGATTTTACCGCAGCCCAGATGCTTTGAAAGCCACTAAATGATTAGTGACTTTAAATGAACCTACAATAATTTGTAATGTCATATGGGCATCTGATAATAGTTTTGTCATCAAATTGAGACATCTTGGCACGATGGCTTTTACATGGCTTAAAACTGCACATTCTTTTACAATAATTGGTTAATGTGACCATACAAATGTTTAAAATAGCGTAAACATGTCTGAGATATTTGGCTGTCAAATAACGGCCATCTTATAGCAACGGATTTTAGATTGTTCATGACTGTGAGTTCACATATAATAATTGTTCTATGTCCCCAAATGAATGGTTAAAATATCATACACACCTTTGAGAATAATTTTACCATCAAAATGGGTACACATTGTTGCAATGGTGTTGACATCTTTTATGAATGACTATGTTCTTTTGTTATAATTGTTCAATGTGCTCAGGAAACTGCTTATGAAGCATATTCATCGGGGGCAATATTTTGGCATTAAATTTGGAACATCTTGCAGCAATGGTATTACGAATGAGGATGACTGTGAACTCAAATAAAATTATCAGTCAATGTCTCCAAATCAATGGTTAAAATATCATACACACCTGTGAGAATAATTTTACTATCAAATTGGGGACATATTGTTGCAATGGTGTTGACATATTCTATGACTGACTGCGTTATTTTGTTATAATTGGTCAATGTGCTCAGAAAACTGCTTAAGAAGCATATTTATTGGGGTTGTTGTTTTGGCATTAAATTTGGAACATCTTGCATAAATGGTATTAGGAATGATCATGACTGTGATCTCAAATAAAATAATCAGTCAATGTCCCCAAATCAATGGTTAAAATATCATACACACCTGTGAGAATAATTTTACCATCAAAGTGAGGACATATTGTTGCAATGGTGTTGACATATTCTATGACTGACTGCGTTATTTTGTTATAATTGGTCAATGTGCTCAGAAAACTGCTTAAGAAGCATATTTATTGGGGTTGTTGTTTTGGCATTAAATTTGGAACATCTTGCATAAATGGTATTAGGAATGATCATGAATGTGATCTCAAATAAGATAATCAGTCAATGTCCCCAATTCAATGGTTAAAATATCATACACACCTGTGAGAATAATTTTACCATCAAATTGAGGACATATTGTTGCAATGGTGTTGACATTGTCTATGACTGTCTGTGTTTTTTTGTTATAATTAGTCAATGTGCTCGGGAAACTACTTAAGAAGCATATTCATTAGTGTTGATATTTTGACATTAAATTTGGAACATTTTTCAGCAATGGTATTAGGAATGATGATGACTGTGAACTCAAATAAAATAATCAGTAAATGTCCCCAAATCAATGGTTAAAATACCATACACACTTGTGATAATTTTTCTGCAACCAATATGGGAATAACTTTTCACAATAATATTTCTAATAATTGGTTAAACTAATGGTTACAAACTTGCTGATTAAAATCCCAAACACTCATTTGTCTTCATATTGGCCTATAATAGATAGTTGATGGTGTCAAGTGCAGACTCCTTATTAGACTAGCATTGAGAGAATTTATGAGTGCGGGCGCACTTGTAATAATTGGTCAATTGTACCTAAATAATGAATATACTTGTATACTAATACAAACACACTTTTCTTTTATGTTTATATCATACATCAGGAAAATTGTATGACACTGTTTGAGACTGTTTTTGACGGTTTGCAGTTCCAATAACTGGCCAATTACTTCAAAAAATATTGACTGTAGAATCATACATAATTTTGATGACATAGGCGCCTTTAAATTAAACAAAGCTTATTTCAATGGTACCGATATATCTCTAATCAGTGTGTGCAGTGATAGTAATTATTTTACATTCCCAAGCTAATGGTTAAAATATTTTGCATACTTTTGGTCATATCTGCAATAAAAATTGAGTCAAAATTGTTATAAAACAATTGAATAGATTACAATTAAATGTATGGTTGTTGCAAAGATGGGCAACTCGATATATATTTCAGAAAATGTAATAGAAGGCATATTTTTTGGTACGGGTAGCACGTTTTATTAAACATGTTGATATTTTTTATAAGGTAAATGTTTTTGGGCTTACATTAGGCATATTAGAAATACCAATATTTAATTTCCAAAGCTTGATTCTAATAATTATGTCTCTGCCTATGCTTGGCTTTTCATGCATGGCTTACAAACAAAGGAATTGCGCAAAAATTTAAATCAAAAGATGTAATCATTGTGTGCAACCAAACAAAAAAGTACAACTAAAGTTGACTATATTCAAGTTTATTTGGCTTCCGGATTTAAAAAAAAGTTACTCACAATGGCTGGCCTGGTTCTTTTTACTTTTGTTTACAAAAGTTAACATGATTACGCAATGTAAATTTTTTGATGGCTGCCCTTGGTAGTGATAAAAATGAGATATAGCAAAATACTTAATCAATTATAGTAATTAAATTTGTTGCCTATTCAGGGCTTAAGAGTTCTATTTAAACTATGTTAAAATGTTTACCTTGAAGATAATCGCATTAAATGTTAAAAAGTCGGAAATCTAGATAAGACATCAGCCTGCAACCCTGGCCTGGCTGTTTGCAATTCAAAACCTTAACTTGAACGGATCATCGTAAATTTTGTGAAGCAATTGGTTACACTGCATTTATTACCAAACATAAATGTCTAAGGTCGATTTAACCTTTGCGCATCATACATGTGTAGAATTAGTACTCTACATAGGTTTAATATAGAACTATTAAACTTTTAAGTTGATATATGCGGAAAAATGAAGTCATGGATAACTTTTATAACACATTTACGAAAGTGTGGGAAAATATCAGATAACGACAACTCCAAAATGGTTGAAAAAAACAAAAATAAGCCAGAGTTATCGTCTCCATGTTTATTAGATAGAAAATTCATACATGTGCGTCAGGTGAAGTCCCCAAAGTTAGTGTTAAATCCTCATGAGCTATAACTGAAAAACGAATAACGTGACAGCTCTCAAAATCAGTGCATTTGTAAACCCAACAAAAAATCTTTCAATATGTTATTTTTTAAAGCTCTTAATGACAGATGAAAACTGTCCTCAAAGTGATGGTAAAAATATCGCATCTCCAATTGCATGCGTTTACAAGACTGTGTGTGTGCGCGCGCACATGTGTGTAAGCGTGTGTGCGTGTGTGCGTGGATGCGTGTGTGCGTATGTGCGTGTGCGGGTGCGTGTGTGTGTGTGTGTGCGTGCGTGCGTGCGTGCGTGCGTGCGTGCGTGCGTGCGTGTGTGTGTGTGCACACATTTGTAACACTAATAGTGCCGGTAGCGCCAGTAACGCCATCGTCAATGGTCACCCACCCACAAGCACTCCATTAGTTTCATATAATACCACTAGAAGTCATGAGAATCAAATACGTATTTATTAAATCATTTAGCAGCATTTAGCTTTAGAAGTTAAACTACGTGTACATGTCTATTACTGGTGTTTTAATTTGGTGAATGATAAACTTGAGTTCTTACACTAAATATCATTCTAAACTCTGTTTGAGTTTAGGTTACTTAACTATGGTGGAATCAAGTGATGATGATGAGACAAAGCAGTTATTTACTAAAGATCCAGACATGAAAGACAGTTTACCCGATACAAATTCCAATAAAAGATATGGAATGCTCCTATTTTTGGTGTTTCTACAATGTTTATCACGAGGGTCAGATACATTGATCTACCCATTCTATCCAGAGGTAGCAAGGGTCAAAGGTGTCGCAATGGCTTACATTGGAATTGTCTACTCGGCCTATGACCTTGCAAGATTTATCTCCGCTCCAATCTTTGGTACAATTGTAAGTAAACCTGCTCGAGTAAGGGATTATATAATGCGTATTTATTATACAAAGATCAACACACTTTATAAGCCATTGAAAAAAAGATAGTTATCAGGAAAATTACTACTGACTGTGTGAAAAGTGTTTTAATACCGATTTTAATAAAATTAGGATATCCAAACTTTTATATTGCATTTATAAGTTTATAAAAAACTTCATAAGTCAATATCATTAATTTCCTATGAGTAAAACAGAAACACGCGTGCAGATTTGAACATAGATTCCTAACAAACCTATAGAAAATGTATTTAGCCTGGTGGCTTTTCATTAAGTTTACATATAAGTCTACTTACATGTATCAGCATTACTTTAGCGATAAAACTGAAAAATTGAATTGTGTGAAACATAAACAAGCTATTTTTTAAAACTGCAGTGACTATTGCTACCTCCCCTTGCACGTCTTTTGTCTAGTCTTAGAAAAGCTTTGGGTTGTATTTAGGTTCTAAACTACAAAATTAGAACATGCAGCAATTTTTTCTACGGACTAGGTTGCAGTAAATCCGAATAACCAAAAAGAGTTTTCAAGGATGGAAAAACTAAGATCATCTTGTCTATAAAACTGTTTAAGTTTAACCCTTTTTATCAGGTTGAAACAACTCTCACAACTCGTTAATTCTATGACCATCTCTAGATTTCAAGTTAAGATTACCTTATGAGGACCGCACCTTTTTCGAATAAGACCTTAACCAGGCCTGCACTTATGTTAAGAACTACTTGATTAGGTCTTAGTTATTCAATAAGTTGAAGGTTATAATAATCATGTCTACTCATTGCAGTTAGAATATACATGTAAATACATTTCCAATAGAGAGAAGATAAGTCTAACTACACGTGTTGTGCTCCAGCTTATCATATGCACGAAGCAGCAAAAAATATTATTATTATTTAAGAATGAATTAGATGATTCCATTTCTACATTTTATTTTTTGGACTTGAGTATCTCCTTTTTATGAACATAAACTAGTGAGTTGTCGCTTTGATAAATTTTAACCATACTCAAACATTAATTATTAAATTGATCATTGTTTAGTAAACTATTTGACTGGCTGACAGTTTTTAATTTTAATCAAATACAGGCAATGCAAGTATGGTTTCCGCATACATTTGATCCCAAAGCTCACTGAGCAAACTCATTTGTTGTTTTAGCTAACAAGATGGCCGCCTAAAAGTATGTGTATAGTTGGAACTCTTATATCAGGAAGTGGTCTAATACTCTTTGGGTAAGTTCAAATATCTGTAAAAACATTTAAAACCAAGAAATTTAAAAGCAATGATTTAATCTTTAAAATTTACAGTTTTAAAAACTTCATAAACCTGCAAATATTTTGTTACATAGTGAGTGATTTTTATCTGCTTATGGAACATACTTCTTTATTCATATGTATATATATGAGTGAGTGTACTGAGTGTATATGTGTGAGTTTCCTGTGTGTATGTGCGTGAGTTTCCTGTGTGTATATGTGTGAGTGCACAGAATGTATATGTGTGAGTGTCCTGAGTGTATATGTGTGAGTGCACTGAGTGTATATGTGTGAGTGTACTGAATGTATATGTGTGGGTGCACAGAGTGTATATGTGTGAGTGCACAGAGTGTATACGTGAGTGCGTTGAGTGTATATGTGTGAGTGCACTGAGTGTATATGTGTGAGTGTCCTGAGTGTGTACGTGT
The DNA here is from genome assembly GCF_963576615.1 of Watersipora subatra. Lineage (NCBI taxonomy): Eukaryota > Metazoa > Bryozoa > Gymnolaemata > Cheilostomatida > Watersiporidae > Watersipora > Watersipora subatra. The sequence goes on from NC_088714.1 coordinate 65,019,075, forward strand.
GAGTGTCCTGAGTGTATATGTGTGAGTGCAATGAGTGTATATGTGTGAGTGTACTGAGTGTATATGTGTGGGTGCACAGAGTGTATATGTGTGAGTGCACAGAGTGTATATGTGAGTGCGTTGAGTGTATATGTGTGAGTGCACTGATTGTATATGTGTGAGTGTCCTGAGTGTATATGTGTGAGTGCAATGAGTGTATATGTGTGAGTGCACAGAGGGTATATGTGTGAGTGCACAGAGGGTATATGTGTGAGTGCACAGAGTGTGTATGTGTGAGTGCACTGAGTGTGTATGTGTGAGTACACTGAGTGTATATGTGTGTGAGTACTGAGTGTTTATGTGTGTGTGCGTGCGTGCGTGCGTGCGTGCGTGCGTGCGTGTGTGTGTGTACTGAGTTTATATGTGTGAGTTCACTGAGTGTGTATGTGTGAGTGCACTGAGTGTATATGTGTGAGTGCACTGAGTGTATATGTGTGAGTGCACTGAGTGTATATGTGTGAGTACACTGAGTGTGTATGTGTGAGTACACTGAGTGTGAACGTGTGAGTGCACTGAGTGTATATGTGTGAGTGTACTGAGTGTATATCTGTGAGTGCATTGAGTGTATATGTGTGAGTGCACCGAGGGCATATGTGTGAGTGCACTGAGTGTATATGTGGTAGTGTACTGAGTGTATATGGGTGAGTGCACTGAGTGTGTATGTGTGAGTGCACTGATAGTGTATTTGTGAGTGTACTGAGTGTGTATGTGTGAGTGCACTGAGTGTATATGTGTGAGTGTATTGAGTGTATACGTGTGAGTACACTGAGTGTATATGTGTGAGTACACTGAGTGTATATGTGTGAGTGTCCTGAGTGTATATGTGTGAGTGCACTGAGTGTATATGTTTGAGTGCACTGAGTGTATATGTGTGAGTGCACAGAGTGTATATGTGTGAGTGCACAGAGTGTATATGTGTGAGTGCACCGAGGGTATATGTGTGAGTGCACCGAGGGCATATGTGTTAGTGCACTGAGTGCATGTGTGTGAGTGCACTGAGTGTATATATGTTAGTGCACTGAGTGTATATATGTTAGTACACTGAGTGTATACGTGTGAGCGCACTGAGTGTATATGTGTGAGTACGCTGAGTGTATATGTGTGAGTGCCTGGGTGTATCCCTATTATTTCTATTTAATTGCTTGACTCATCATGACTCTGCATGTTTTCTCTGATGCATATGGCTGCGTTTATTGTTGTGGTACAAATAACTGTGTCAGTGTAAATATATGCAAAGTGAGAGTGTGAGATTATGTGTTTAAAGTTGTAAGTGTGAAAGTGTAAGTGGTGTTACAAAGGTGTGTAATTAGTGGTGATTTATTTACAGTGTTATGTTTGCAATTTGCTGAAAATAAGCATCGCCTGTGCATAAACTCACTTGACTACCATCCTTATTTATTCACTCAAATAAGTTAATCATGCAACATATATCATAGCTCTACCGTGATCAGCTGCCATTTCAAGTTTAGGTTTTTATGAAATCTATAATAACAGCTCAGACAAATTTTACTTCAAACCTTGCTTCATGCAATAAAACTAAAATATTTGGCGAGTTGTCACATCTTGGTAGAAAAGTTTGGCAATACCTGCATGAAAAAGGAAAAAAATTAATGTTTTAGATATGTCGGAGTAATATCAAGTGGTTGGTGCTTCTTAGCATTATGTACCATATTACGAGGCTTTGCAGGAGCGGGCTCTGCCATGGTAACCATTTCAACTACTAGTATACTACTAAAAGCTTCAGGATTTCAGTCTACCAATATCATAGTATGTATATTGCTAACACAGCACTTTTTTTACACTTTTATAACTCAACAATTGATGTAACATAATAATACATTGGGCTATCTTGGTAACATATTTCTACACTTTCCAGCTTGTAACCATATCAGTGATTCATGTTCAGCAATACATAATATAGTTTAAAGTGAGAAGTATAATCAATTACAAGCAATGTTTTTCCTTTGGTTAGCCTGAAAATACCTGCATATTAGATTGGTCAAATACACTTGTTATTCCTGTTTTACCTGTTTTAGTTTAGCTCATTAGACTTGATTATTTCAAACTATATCTAATTAAGGAGCTTTAAAGTTTTTGAGAGCATTAGAGAGACTTTAAAGTATTTGTACATTATTCCTGTATCTGAGTTAGCATTAAAAACAAACTTTTGAATGCTGTGGAATCTGTTTAAACTCCACTTCCTCTTTACAGGGTATAGTAGAAATGGCCAGAAATAGGGAATAGTTTGGCTTTTGCCTTTGGTACTGCACTAGGAGGCACATTATATGAGGTAAGACTGAATTTCTTATTAATTTATTTTGGTAATGTATTGCTTGACAGTAAACCTCTGAAAGGCAGGTTACAGTATCAAATATTGTAGCAGCTTTCAACACTAGCCAAGTGATCTTGTATTTATAAACACAACTAGAATGTTAACTACTAACGACCTTGGCATTATGTGTTTGCAAAGAAATGGAAGTGTTTACCTTGATAGAATTTTGTCTGTTTTCCTCCGGCTGAGAACTGTCAATTTGAATGGTTAAGATATAGAGTAGCTAACAGAGCCTTAGGTAATTTAGGCTTATATATATTTAGGTAATATTTTTCCAGAAGTTGTGCTGATGAACTTCAGAAGGCCTTGTAACTTTTGAGCATGGCTTTTATTTGATGTTACGTTTATTATTAATATAAATAGTAGCTTTACATTATAGGTAGTCTGATTACACTGGTTTACCCACTCCCAGTCTTCAATAGCTTTTTTAATTCATATTGTTTACTTGATCATATCCTGTTGTCAACTTCTATCTGTCGCAGTTTGTAGGCTATGTTACAACATTTTGGGTCTCTGGTGGAGCTTTGGTTATTTCAATTGTGCTCGTTGCAGTCTTCATTCCAGCGGTTGGTAAGTCTGTGAGGAAGGCAATATTACCAAAGAGAAATGATACAACTGATAAACTGGTTATATACATTGTGTAACAGTAAAGACAGCATTACCTACATGTACATACTTATTCTAGCAGTATTTATTTTGTCACAAAATACTCAGTGTGTTTTTTTAAAACATTCGATGTGTATTTTTAAAACATTAAAGATCTATTGAGTAAATGTTTTATTTAATTTCTTTTTAAGCATGTAAACAATATTTTACACATTTTTTTATGATTTTTTGTTCACTATCTACCTCTTCTAAATAGACATTTTATCAATACATGTAAATGAATACTTGACATTAAGCTGCTAGCATCAGAGAGTGGGTTACCTGACCTATAGTGACAATAGAAGCAGGTGCTTGATATGCTGAGGGTTATCAGTTATAAGCACAAACATGATAGTTATAGTGATAAATATTTATAATACATTTTAACTACAATGTAGACCTATTATATAAATAAATATTTCAAAACACAATTTTGTGCAGGCGCATTAAACTCTACATTCATTAAGGGTAATGTATAACATTTTGTAGTGAACTCTAGTTACCTGCAATGTACAAGTTTAAAATTAAACATCACTCTAAACAGACTGCTTAGTGAAGTGTTTAATAACTGACAGGTATAAACTGTAACACCAGGTTTCAACAGGTACTGACAGATGCTAACATACATTAATAGATAATAGCTGGCACTTAGGCTTCTGACAAGTACTAGCAGGTGCTAAACCATACTAATGTGGACTAAAAATATAACAGGTATTAACCAAGTACTATCAAGGACTGACTAGTGCTGACAAGTAGTAGCAAGTACTAAAAGATGCTAACAAGTACCAACATATAAACTTCCATAAATCCTGATCTTTATTTCAGTGGAAGACGAAAATAAATCTCAGCAAGGGTTTTTCCAACTCCTGACCATACCAGGATGTGGGCTTTTATGTTTGACTTATGTTCTGGCAAGAATACAAGCCACGTGTCGAAACATTGGTCTTACAGAGCTGTACATAGAAGAGGTAAGTATTCCACTGCATGTTAAAGTCTCTGTACAAAAATGTAAAAAATGGTGAGAACTCAATATCAAGGTAATTGATATTGAGTGCAAGTATATAAGATTAGCACTACGTATTACCAGCTTACAGAGCAATAAAAGAATATTGTATTTTTCTGCAAAAATTAATAGTGCAGCTATTTATTAAATCCTTTGATCTCTTTGACCTGACAGCAAAATTAGAATAATTTTGTGAGAGTTTATAAACCGAGGTAGCAATGCTGCTCTACCTTTTTAGCTATGGTGCAAGTGGTCAACATAGCTTTCTTGAAAATTAAATGTGGCAAATACTAGGAACTTGTAAAATACAAAAGTACTTTTAAACAAGTGGTAGTATTTTAACAAGTTATTTTTAAGTTTTACCAAATACCCTAACACGTAAATGCAATAGCACGATGGTATTTATATTCTAATGACTAGATGAGAACTCTGGGAGTTCTAAAAACCATTTCTTGGTGACACGTTTGCCATTGTTATATAGACAACTCAGAGATGCCTTGATTGATGAACACCCTGAGAGTGTAACATAATGAGAACTGTTTACTAGAAGGTTTCTGAGTTGTAGCCATCTGGAGCACACTATGTTAATAGAAAGTTTTGTATGCTGCTGCCCTTTGCTTTGGTTTGCTGTTTCTCTTTGCTTTAGTTTGCCGTTTCTCTTGACTGTAGTTTGCCGTTTCTCTTTACTTTAGTTTGCTGTTTCCCTTTACTTTAGTTTGCTGTTTCTCTTTACTTTAGTTTGCTGTTTCCCTTTACTTTAGTTTGCTGTTTTCCTTTGCTTTAGTTTGCTGTTTCTCTTTATTTTAGTTTGCCGTTTCTCTTTACTTTAGTTTGCCGATTCTCTTTACTTCAGTTTGTCGTTTTTCTTCACTTTAGTTTGCTGGTTCTCTTTACTTTAGTTTGCTGTTTCTCTTTACTTTAGTTTGCCGTTTTTCTTTACTTTAGTTTGCCGTTTCTCTTTATATTATGAAGCAGCTTTTTAGATACCTGTATGCCATTTAAGTTTCTGATCGTGATTGAAAGACTAATTCCTGTTGCCAACAGATATAGCAAAAGTATTGAGACATACTTCATGGTGTTGTTATTCCCATGGCTCCTTTAAAATTTAAGGGTTTCCCAGCAAGGGATCAGCTAGATCGTACAACTCTGAATACTTGAATATATCAACTATAACTAAATGCTATCAATTGCAGTGATTTGGCTAGTAAACGAATATGATGTAGAGGATGACATTTTAGTTCATTATGGAAACAATCTTTTCTGTCAAAACAAACAGCATTTCATAGAATGGTTCAACTTGCAGGTGAATGCGGTTCATATCGGTTTAAGGAATAAAATCTCTACACTATACTAAGCATTTACTGCTATGGTGTTTCTAATATGTTTATAGCAAGATTTATATTAATACTAAACATGTTTAAACGTTTCTCTATAAATCTATATTTTTATTTGGCTCACATATTTATGTTTTCTTAAAGAGAATTCCATTAATCGTACTAAGTCTGTATATTCTGATCAAAGTTCATTTAATTTTGTCAGCTGAGAATTAATCCAGATGTACTTGGACTCCTCTATGTCATCTGGGCAACTTTATACATTGGTTCTTGTGCCATAGCTACAAGGTTACTAAATAAGGTAAGATCTGTACCTTCCATAAATAATGGAACATGTAGAGTAACAGTTTTCAGTCTGACAATAATCAATTTTGCTGATAATTTGTTCTCATAGAGAGAAGTTGTAGATAACAGCATAAATACAATAGACTACAAATTACACACTATAGAGTATAGATTATAGAATATAAACTGTAGTCCATAAACTAAAAATTATAGACTATAAACTGTAAGGTCTGAACTAAAATCTATATGCTATAAACTGTACTGTAAATTTTGAACTAATTTATAGACAACAGAGGATTAACCCTTGTCTAAAACTATAGTCTATCAAGTGTCCCATATAGACTATTGACTATCACCTGCCAACTGTTGGCTAAACATATAAATTAAAAACTGTAGGAGTTTAAAAAGAGCTGCAAATAGTTAGCTATAGACTCAACTACCCCCACAAAAAGCTGCAGCCTGTAGAATACTGGTGGTACATTATAGATGATAGACGATCGACTCCATTCTGTAGATAGCAGATGAGGAACTATAGACTATAGACTACAAACTACCAATGATAAACAGTAGACTATGAATTGTATAGACCTTAGACAACACTTGGCGCGTAAAAAATGGCGGATGATGGATGACAAATGGCCGACCCCAGACTATGGACACAGCATGGCACATGGTCTAGTTTTTTGTATGAGGTGGTTATTTTAAATCATTTTGTTTTTCTTGATATTTTGAAGATTTTATCATTGTACAATTCAAATTTTTCAATTTGAGCAATGGATTAAGCCATGGCATTACATTAGGTATTGTGTAGGACAGAGTGTAGATATTTTAACACACCAAAGAATGTGTCTTAGCCGTTTATTGCTGGGTAGTTTTATTTTATTCATGTTGAATATATTACAAAATATGTACTCTAATTTTTACTATAAATCTTCTTATATATGTACACTATTGGTCTGTTTTGCAGTTTCCACGGAGTAACTATCATGCTTTGGTCATTAGCTGGATTTGGTCTGCTGTCACAGCTCTACTAGTATGTCCTTCACCTTTGTTTGACTTCATATTTCGCGGCAAAAAGTAAGTGAACATGATATCTGCTTGAACCATTTCAAGATTAATTTTTGAAAAGTTTGCTCAAGAAAAGGTGCTATAGTGTGTTATTATTTTTAGCTTTTTAAAAATTAACCATCATATTTAAAACATTTTATATATAAATTACTATTTGTAGCTCTTGTTTCTCATAGATATTATAGCACACTTTAATGGAGCATATACTTGTCAATTCTTTTGTTGCCTAAGCATTCATCTCCGTTTCATTGCAGGTACTTCTGGCTTACCACCATTGATATGATATTTGTGTACATTCCATCTTCTGTTATTTACATAACACCTTTCCAAGCAGCTTTAAATCTTGCTGAGCAAGTATTATCTACCTATGTTAGAGAAGAGATGTTTATCGTGGTCACTAGATAAAGAAGTGACCCGATTGGCTGCAACTGTAAAGCACTACTTAGGCACAGTTAGAAAAATTTTGTTCAACATAGTGTTGCAGCTGTTGTAGATACAAGTCATCACAGAGGTGAAATCAGGTATAGTTGCTAAATTATTTATATAGGTCACCGTCTACTGGTAAATTGTTTTATTGATGTGACACCACTGCAACACAACTAGTCCTGTACTGACACATTGTTACCTTTTATTATAAGTATGAGCCACAGCAGTTATACATCTGACTATAAAATACTATAAGACAGTTTAGTGTTACAATGATAATACAGTAGGATATTTTAAAGTATGATCTTGATGTTCATCTCTATTCTGATGTTTGACACTTTGTCTGATCTACTATATAGCATATATTGGTTGTTATCATCTTATGGAAAGTTGATCAAGTGATAGCTAACTTGATAGAACTGAGTATTACTTGTAGAACTAAATATATCGTTTATAAAAATATGGAACATATAATTTGCAACTTTCATTTCCAAGTTTACCAATGAAAGTACTTACACTTAACTGCTTGCTCACTTGTATTGTATTTAAAAGCTTTTCTACTAACCTTAATTGTCATATTCAACTATAATCAAACACCTCACTCATAGCATTCATATGTAATGAAAGCGCGGTTGGATTTGAGATGTTTTCTGAGCCTTTAGTAAGTATATATTTTTATTATATGCTTCAGGGTAAATGGGTATAAAAGAGACAATCTGCACACCTACGGTATGGTAACAGGTCTTGTGCACAGTGCAATGTCACTCGGTTCTACAGTTGGACCTGTTATATCAGGAGTTCTCATTGAGGAAAAAGGCTTTGGATGAACCACAACTTATCTAGCTTTTGCCAACTTTATATTGGTTAGTTGTGTATATGTCTACAGCTAGTTTTGATAACAGAATATGCGTTTGGTGTTTTGGTAAAAAAAAACATGAAATATCTTTTTTTCCTCACATACTCAAAACTGTTTGTTTCTGTTATCAATGGCTCTAGTAGCTAGTAGCTAGTAGCTAGTAGCTATAGTGCTCATAAGATGGGTTTTGAGTTCATTCAAAGTTTCTACTCGGACTGCGCCATTTCATCAAAGTGCCTCATTGAACTATCTTGTCTACTAGTCTCTGTCTCTGACTTGCTTTCTAAAAGATTGTAACTCATGTCACGCATTGGAGTGATTTTAGAAAACACAAACATTCTGTAAGTTCATCTGCATTGCTTGCAAGTTCATATTAAATAGCAAGTAGTAATATTGATAATAGTAATATTGATGTAGCGATATTAAAATCATTAAATATTATTACTTATCTGCAAGCAAATATGATTATTATATGAATATTTGAATGTATTATATTGCTATTATCATTTAGATGTATTATATTAAATGAATATAATATTATATTCATTTAATATTTATATATATTAAATGAATATAATATTATATTCATTTAGTATAGTACATTTAATACATTATATTCATATTAATATATATATGAATATATATATGTATGTATATATGATATATATATATGATATATAATATATGATATATATATATATATATATTATATGATATATATATGTTATACATGTATGATATATATATATTATATGATATATATATTATATAATATATATTAACTAAAAGCAAGTGCAAAAGCATATAAAAAGAGAACTCTACACTAAAAACCTAAAAGATTATTAGTGGAGTATGAAATATTTGAAAAATTATTGCGAAAAAAGTAAACTTTTAGTATTGGCGTTACAAATTTGTTTCGTGCGAAGCACTCCTCAGACGCAATTGTACTAAAAACTTTTTTAGTACAATTGCGTCTGAGGAGTGCTTCGCACGAAACAAATTTGTAACGCAAATACTAAAAGTTTACTTTTTTCGCAATAATTTTTCAAATATTATATAATATATATATTATATGATACATATATATTATATGATATATATATGATATATATAATATATATATAAATATTAAGTCATACAATAAAAGGTTTAGGTTATCTTAGTTAAGTCGTTTCTGTTCCATCAGTTAAATACATAAATATTATAAAATCATATAAAAGTTATGATGGTCTGTACAAAATGAACTGATTGTCTATAGTCAATCTTTACGATATTTAATTTTACTGATTTATAATTTGTCTAATTAACATGTACCTGTCCTTTATTGGTATATTGCGATGTTAAGCTCCTTATTCTGCATACAAACATTGTTAGAAAATATGAGTTTAAGCAAGTGTATTTATGATACAACTAACCTACTGTGTTATCATGAATATCAATTATATGATACATTCATGTGGAGATTATAGAGATGCATAAGGGTATATTTCAAGTATGTAGTCTTTAGTTGTAGATCACTTTTTACTATAAAAGTACTGATATAAACAGTGAAGATTGCAAACTATATGTAAAATTTTAAAATATTGCTTAGTCTTTGGATATATATTTGCTTTACCACAAAAGAAATATTCTTAAAATCTCATTTACAACCTTTCAAAGTAATTTATAGTATTTATTATCAACTTTTACATTAACTCTGATCTAATATACTAAGTACCATCCAGTGTCATAAACATATCAAAGGTTTTTAGTTATCTTGCTTTGGAATCTGTCCATATTTGTTTTACCTTTTCTATTTGCAGGCACTTTTAATTGGATGCTACTCTATTTATATGAGAATCACGGGTCAGCCAACAAAAGTAATAGAGTCTCAAGATAATGAAGAAGTCACGGAAGAAGCTGTGTACGATACAGAGAAAGTAGACAATTTGAGAGAGGTTAATGAGAAGATAATAGAGAAATATTTGAAATCTGAAGACTTGACTAAAGTTTATCTTCAACAGCCAGCCTCTGACTCTAGTACTAAATAGTGTAGGGTTGACTTGATGGAGTTGAGTTTGTGATGTCTTACACACATAAGATTAGAGATTTATCACTCATTTCTGAATTTATTCTATGTAGTTATCAATATGTATTATTAATAGCTATACTTCATTTTGGCAAGTCTGTCAGCATTTCATGTTGAATACTTACTGGTCACACATGTCATACATGCCATGTCATATGTGCCCATGTTTAAATTGGAGACCATACCAATGTGTAAATTAGTAAGCTGTGCACAGCGACTAGATAAGCAGACAACAATAAAAGTAAATTATGAAAATGAAAAATAATTATTATTACTATTATTACTATATTAAGGAAAAAAGAGTAAAAATAATTTAGCTATTTATTCACTATGCTAAAATTTATGTAGTTTCAAATTGTTGTACTGAATGCTTCATTTTCAATTACCTGTAATTTTTATCAAGTTCAAAAACGGTAGTTCAGTAAAAGTACAAATCTATCAAACTCAGTCAAATGTACAGTGACTAATTTAGCGTAAATTGCATGCCTAACTTGAAACTGTTCTACTTGTTGCAGCTCTATTGGTCTGATGACTGAATTGTTTGGATGTCGAGGGATCGTTTTTGTTCTTTTGATGCGGTAACAATAAAATTCTTTTTAGGCGGCAGCAATAAAACTCTTTCAAAATGTGTCTAATGTGATTGGTCAATTTAGAAATACTTGTCAGGGAATCATCTAAATTCTGTTCATTATTCCGGTACATCTAAGAACTTTTAGTTAGAAGTTCAGAGTTATGGTGGTCTCTTTCGGTACATCTAAGAACTGAGAGTTAGAAGTTCAGAGTCATGGTGGTCTCTTTCGGTACATCAAAAACTGATAGTTAGAAGTTCAGAGTCATGGTGGTCTCTTTCGGTGCATCTAAGAACTGATAGTTAGAAGTTCAGAGTCATGGTGGTTTCTTTCGGTACATCTAAAACTGATAGTTAGAAGTTCAGAGTCATGGTGGTCTCTTTCGGTACATCTAAAACTGATAGTTAGAAGTTCAGAGTCATGGTGGTCTCTTTCGGTGCATCTAAGAACTGAGAGTTAGAAGTTCAGAGTCATGGTGGTCTCTTTCGGTACATCTAAAACTGATAGTTAGAAGTTCAGAGTCATGGTGGTCTCTTTCGGTGCATCTAAGAACTGATAGTTAGAAGTTCAGAGTCATGGTGGTTTCTTTCGGTACATCTAAAACTGATAGTTAGAAGTTCAGAGTCATGGTGGTCTGGGTTTCAAAAAAATTTTCAATCAAGGAGACAAAGTGAATGTCACGCTGAAAATACTGAAACCAATTGTGTCAACTGTATTTTTTTTTTTAATAGCCTGAAATCTTACATTCTTGCCATTAAAATTATGATAGCGAGCCCTACTATCACTGGCCAGAGTTTTGACTAGACCATTACGATTGATTTAACATGACTATTTTGTTCATAGCAGCCATTTAAGTCATCATGGTAGTTTGACCTTGAAAATCAAGCCAAAGGTGATGACTTATCTGAGCTCAATTAATAAATAGCAGTTGTAACCGGTAGCTCATTACAGCATGCTGCCTCCAAAGACATTCCAGTAGTTAAGGAAACTAGCCTAAGATGATTTATGCTCATCAGAGAAATCATCAAGTGAGTGACTTAAGTTTTAAGTATTAGTAAATTAAGGCTGTCTGAGGAAACTTTATAAAATGGCTGCAACCCCTTCTTTCTTGCAGTCAGTCAATTATTCAAGCTCTTGACTGTTAAGACACGTGGCATATAAAGAGATGACCTTGAACTGATTAGCGGTTCCCAGTCTAATATGTAACCAGATACTCACCAGCCTTCTACGTTAATGTATTATTAATGTAAATATATAGGTACTTAGCTATATAGGCCTTAATTCCACTTTCGTGTCTCATAATATAAATTTCCTTCAGAGAGGGTTGAGCGGTCTACTTTTAATCTGTGAAGATATGCATGACTGGTTATGTTTTGCAATCACAGCTTCTGCTGAACACAAACTTAATGATGAGAAATGTCCTACACTTAGTGGCCTCTCTCTGATTTAACCAGCCAAGACATTTAGATGATTTATTGTGCCTTAGTATTTCATTGACTGGTTGCAAAACAATTTAGTTCAAATCATTTGGAGAATTGCAGGTGTCAAAGGTGTCACTGCCTTTAACAGTTTTTATCTTAGCCTGCCATCAACTTTCAATTCTTGCCCAACCTTACAAAGGTTTTTATGTTAACTGGTTTCATGGAGATGAACTAAAGAAGTTTGTTCAATGAGATTGTTACACTATTAATTAGGTAACTGGTGCAATACACATTGTTTTAGCATTTTGTATGCTATAATACTAAACAGCAATTATACTTTTACAAGCGAATAATTTAATTGTCAAATACTACTATACTAAATCAGCTTTATTTGAAAATTATTTAAGAGAACTCACACACTCGTCATTAATAAAAGGTGACTTGTGAATCCATATTTAATCACCAGAAATGATAAAGCTCATTATGAAAGCCAAAGACTTTTTGGGTTGAAATAGCAGTCACTTTGAATGTGCCAACTTTTCTGCTATCACAAAACACTGTATACACAATTAATGAAATGATTAGGAAATTGACAAATATGGCCTAGAACCTGTGATGTCTAGCTTGTTAGATTAAAGGTACGGCCACACATGCCAATTTCTTTACTATTTTTGACCAAAATCACATAATGAACGAAAAACACAGAATTTTTAGATCAAAATTCACAGGATGGTCAAGGTTGTGCATACACACCGAAATCATCAACGAAACGCTTTAAATTGGCTAAACCAATTGTTAGCGCGCGCGATTTTAGCAGCTTTCGCAGTTGGCATAGTCTAAGACACGGATTACGACACACAATAAAAGTACCAGTGCAATTCAACATAGTAGATATGATGCAACTGCTTAGATTGCACTATTTTTGGTTTTCTATCGTTTGAACACCATGTCTACAAATCGTTTCATTTCTGATAATAACAATTTCTTTTTAACAGCAAAAGTTCTGTTGTAAAAAGAGTTGCCATCTTTAGGCAACTTTAGGATCTCAATTCAGTCAGTTGCATCGCATTTACTGGCGAATTGCGTTAGTATTTTTATTTCGTGTCATGTTACGTGCCTCAAACTATAATAAATCACAAAAGCTGCTACAATCTTGCTCGCTAATAATTTGCTTAGGCAATTAAAAGCGTTTTGTCGACAATTTCGATGAGCATGCCCAGCTTTGCCAATTCTGTGAATTTCAGCCAAATAAATCTGTGTTTTTCATTCATTTTAGGATTTTGGTTGAAACCAACCAAAAATTGGCACGTGTGGCCGTACTTTAACACTCTATCCAGCTGAGCTAATTGGCTACATTCTATAGCCACAAAATAATTTTTCCATTATTTATTTGCTGCACTTATGGCAGAAGAAGCGAACAGAAAGGTGGAAAACCGCCAAAAATTACATTAGATATATAAAATTCATGAGTCCAATTTCAGTGATTGTCTAAATAAACCTTTTATTCTATGATTTATAAAACGATATGCAATGGTCTTTCTATACACCGATAGACTTTTTGAAATTTCTTTAATATGGGAGTTATGCTATGTCATTGCATTGGCATCGCATTGTTGTGCAATAGATTACAACAAATCTGAAAACTTACATGAAATTAGCAATCTAATCATTTTATTAACAAATCAGAAATGTTGATAGTTGAAATTAAAGAAGAGCCAATTAATATTGATATTATTAAATTGCCAGCTCTTAAATTCAGTCATGAATACAACCGAGGTGAGCAGAATTATGAACCTTTTGAGTGCTTTCAACTCATATTAGGTCCTGTTGGCTTCCTCTAACTTTCCTAGACATCTCTTTCAACTCTCAACAATCAACCACAACCAGCTTCGGATTGCTTCTATCACTTTACACTTGGTGAGCACTTTATTAAGATTCTATTTTCACTGAGCTGTAGAAGATATTTAACAAGGAGCAGGGCATATTTGTTAATTGCCTACTAGTTCAGACTACTATATCTGAAGCTAAAATAAATAGATTTGGAGAGTGGATGAAAACCCTAATAAATATTTTTAGATGACCTAAGATACACTCCCGCCATCTCATGGTAATAAATCATCTTAATTATTATGGCGAGTGAAGCAAGACACTATGTACATTAGTTCCACTAGAGAGATCTTGAATTGATAAGCGCTAGATATAGCTGGGGAGTGTGAGATAGAGCAGGACATAAGAAACAACTCAAGCACGTGTATACTTTGGAATACAAATCAGGTTAGTAGAATGTCTAGTAACTCTTTTTTTCATCAGTCGGTTACTGTTTAGGTTTGGGGGTAATGAATGTCTCATTGTAGCGTTTTCTGTCTTCATTACCTTTCTTACTTGTCTTTATGCATGTAAATCTTTACTAATGTTGTTGAAATTCAAATTTTTTGATTTTAATTTTTTTAAGCGTTAGGCTTCAGGCTTGTTTTGTGAAACAAATAGGTTCTCACTCTAGAGGTTCAGGCTCTTTTGAAACCGAACTAGTTGAGAACCGAGAGTTGTAGAATAAATAGACTTTCACTATTTGTTTTTTCAATTTTACTAAACCTGTTGAAACTACACATTAGATATAGAAGTATTTTCTAGCAACAAGTAATTATAAAAAAGTGTGAAAGTAAAATAACAGGTATGCTGTCAGTCTATAAGCTGACAATATATTTATGTTTAGTTTTACTGATTTTAAATGACACACAGTCTCATGTTAAGAGTTTCAAGTTTTAGGCTTATTTCATAGAACAAGCTCTAATTCTAAATTCGAGTTTTTATGGAAGCGAGCTATAGAGTTTTAAAATATACAGACTGTCGCAATTTCTTACTACCCATTCTACACAACCTGTCCAAACCACTGTAGTCAAATCAACAGAAGTTATACGCAGCACCGAGCTGCAATCCTAACACACCAACCTTGCCTTTACCCCCGGGCCTTTACCACAATGGTGATACACGCCACAGCAGAATGCCGGCAAAGCGATCCCATAGCTGCTCTTACTGCCTCCCCGTATGCCTCCCCCATATGCAAGTCGAATCAGCAGCATCGCTGCTATTTGATGGTTTCTTATGCCTAGACCACCACAAACAGATTTCCTGTCAGCAAAGGCACAACAACTCAGTAGCTCAGCTTACTCGCTCTCCCCACTGAGGCTTCTCATTCTAAAAATCTGAAAAACATGACCTGCTAGACGGTTCCTCGGCTTTCCTCTGAAAAGCCAGCTTTTCGAAAATCCTTGCCTTCCATGAAAACCAGCCTCTGCATTACTAGCTAATCACAAAAAAACCTTGGGATATTTACATAATATCCAACTACAAAGAGTTAATTAACTTTGAAAAATTTATAAAAAATATATGCTAACAGATATATAAAATGCAGATACATTGTCAGTGCACAAAACTAAAATAAATGTTTATGTTTATTTATACTGATTTTTAATGACACGCAGTTTAACGTTAGGATGTTAGTACTATAGTTAACTATGTCAACTATAATTAACCTAAAGGAGCTAGCCAACAAGTTAAGCTACATGTTTCTTATTAGTGTTCTAATTCGGGACTCACCAGGTACTCGTAAAGTTTGATAGACTTAAGTTCTTACTCTGAATTTCATTTAAGTTCTGCTTGTTATTTTAGGTTGATTAACGGTGATGGAATCGAGTGATGATGATGAGACAAAGCTGTTATCTGCTAATAACACTGACACAAAAGACAACGTATCGGATACAAATTCTACAAAAAAATATGGAATGCTGATATTTTTGGTGTTTCTACAATGTTTGTCAAGAGGGTCAGATACAATGATCTACCCATTCTATCCGGAGGTAGCAAGGGTCGAAGGCGTCAATATGGCTTATATTGGAATTGTCTACTCCGCCTATGACCTTGCAAGATTTATCTCCTCTCCAATCTTTGGTACAATTGTAAGTAAACCATCATCAAATATTAAAGGATTTACTATATATAATAGGACTTACTATACTTATATAGATTTTTTATATTTACTATATAAAGGTCAAGGTCAAGGTACATAATGATCATTCTAAAGAAGTTATTAAAGGGATAACTACTGACAGTATATTACTTCTTTATAAATTTAGGAAGTGTGTCTTTATAGTGATTTTGGTGAAATGAAAAGATCATAAACTTATATTTTGTGTTTATAAGTTTTTAAATAACTTCATCAATCGATATCATCAGCTTTTTATGAGTAAAACAGAAATATGTTCACAGATGATAGCAAAGACTTATAAAGGAAATATATGTGGTCTAGAGTCTTTTACATAGAGTTTGCACATAGTCTATTTACCAGAATTATTTTATGGCTGCAAAGTAAAAATTAACTTGAGAAGAAAGAAAAACAATTATTTACAAAAAAGTTGCAGTAACTAATACAGATTTAACTGCCATCTCTTTGATCCAGTCATAGGAAAACTTTGAGCTCCATTTAGGTTATGAATAATAATATTAGAGCATGTCGCATCAGCTAAATTGTAAAAAATTTTAATAAAAAAAAGTTTTCATGAAAGAAAAGACTAATTTTAGATCATGATGAAACTGTTTGAGAGTAAGTTTTTTTCATGTTGACACAACTCCCATATTTCCATGAGTATTTCTAGATTTCAAGCTAAGGTTAACTTATGCTAGATATACCCTCTTCAACAAAGACCTTTACCACGCCTGCACTCATGTTAAGAACCACCTGCTTAGGTCTTAGTTATTCAGAGATTCGAAGGTTATAATAATCCTGTCTACTTCCCAATGTTAGAATATAAATACATTTCCAACAGAGAGGAGGCAACTCCAACTATCGTGCCGCTGCTTATTATATGCACAAAACAGTAAAAATGTTATAACTGTTCAAAAGTAAATAATCGAGTCCATTTGTAAATTTTATTGGTTTGACTTTAATATATATTTTTTATGATTTTTCTATATTTATGAGTTCCTATGATCTTAGTTTAATTAATTTCCAATATAATCAAACATTGATTTTAAATTGAGCATTTTTTAATACACTATTTGTCTTTTGAATTTCTTTTTAGTTTTAGATAAATACGGAAAAATTAATGTGGTTTTAAAATGTGTTCGATCTCAAAACACGCTGAGTAAGTTTGTTTGTTGTTTTAGCTAACAAGATGGCCACCTAAAAGTATGTGTATGGTCGGAACTCTTATAGTCGGAGTTACTCCAATACTCTTTGGGTAAGCTGAAATACCTGTAAAGATACCTAAAAACATATTTAAATTTAAAAAAAGTTTTTATAAAATGACAATTTTGTCAACAGAATTTATATTTCCAAAAGCTTGCTTACTTGTATACTCTCTATACAATTGTGTGCATGTGTGAGTGTACTGGGTATGTGCCTATTATGTCTATTTAATTGTGGGGCTTTTCACAAATCTGCATATGGCTGCGCTTATTGTGATGGTACGCATAACTGTGTCAGTGTACATACATGCAAAGTGACACACTTTTAACAGTATTTGCAGAAATATGTAATTAATGACTTTTGGTTTATTCCTAAGGTCATAGCTGCACTTACTACCAAAACGTATTTTTTGTGCAACAAACCACTGTTATTACCCTTTTTTATCATGCAAATAAAATAATCATACTATGCTATTAGTATTAATCAAGCGAGTAATAATTATGATACTATAAAGGGAACTGCTGGTCCACAAGACAGTCAAGCAATAATCCCGATTGTTAAACTCCAACGATGTACTGTATGTATTCATTATAATAAACATCAGTGTACATGTAAGATTGGCACTAAACCATATGCAAACATGCAGAGAGTGTGCGCGTTCAACTCTTCCTTAATGATCTTTTTGTTCTTTTATATTTTTTTCTTTTTAGGCTTCACCCCTTTTTTTTGCATTCAGTTTTCTATTACAGTATTCTTGGTTCTCTTGGTAGTCCAATAGATCCTTATGGTGACCGAGCCTTTTCCAGTGATTGGACGGCTCAGCCTAGTAACTGGGGTGACCAGGGACTCGGTCCCCACGGCCTTGGTGCCTGGCGGGCTGCTACTACAATATTGTTCTATATCATATTATATCTATTAATAACACTATTTTGGTCAGCTGCCATTTCTAGTTTCGATTTCTTTTGATTCTGCAATTACAGCTCAAATCGATCTTATCTCAAGTTTTTTGCATGTAGCTAATTACGAAGCAGAAGTAAAATGTTTGTTGAGTTTAGTACAGTGAAACATCCTATGATGATATTCTGAATAATTTTACAGAATAGATAAAGATGAACTTGCTTATCGGAAACTTGTTGAATCAACCTGAAAGTATGTCAAAGCTTTAAATTCACCTCATTTTTATCAGCGATCCCTTTTCAGACAAAATTTAAAAGCATTATTAAAAGCTTTCAAGTTTTGTGAATCAAATTCCATTCCTTATTAATATATTACTTAATAATACTTAATAGCAAGAATCTTCAAGCTTCTGAAGTAAAACAAGTATTTTGTATACTGTAACTAACTGAAAGCCCTGTGTTTCACTGGTAATAAAAAAACAGCTTATAAATATTGCATTACCTTTGCAGTACATTACCTGCAGTACATTACCTGCAGTACGTTACCTGCAGTACGTTACCTGCAGTATGTTACCTGCAGTACATTACCTGCAGTACGTTACCTGCAGTACATTACCTGCAGTACGTTACCTGCAGTACATTACCTGCAGTACATTACCTGCAGTACATTACCTGCAGCTATTTATAAGGTGTTTTTATTATCCTCGCAATAAAAAAAATCATCAAAATCATTCTTATTGAAACATAGCAGCAAAACAATATGTTAACCTTAGTAATTATAGTCACCTACAATAACTTTAGTGCCTTTTGTGGTTATAATCTGCAAGAAACTGTAACATCACAATTTACTACGTGCAGAGTTCTTACCTTCAAGACAGACGTGTAATATAAACGCTGAATCTAACTTATATGAATTTAGCTTACTAAAAACATACCTGAAGGAAGTTTTAGTAAACTTTTAACCAAAGTTTAATCACTTATCTGTTTGAGAACTTGTTTTTACCATAATGGATGACCCTGAACTGAGATAAAATCGCCAAATTTTAATTTTGAGAGGAATTATTGTTGATATCGTTTTGCAGAAAACAAATTAGCCCTAGTACGGCGAGGACAGAAAAGTGTTGTGTTTCATAGAGTTCATAGAGTTTCAATTAGTATGTCATTTAGCATTTGAAATAGGAAAAGAGTGTATACAGTATATATATATATACTGTATACACTCTTTTCCTATTTCAAATGCTAAATGACATACTAATTTACAATTTATAGCTCTCACTATAGTGAGAGTTATAAATTGTAAGAGCCTTTGTAGATTCGCGGTTCAACAATTGGATTACAAACCTGCGGTTGCAATCTTTGTGAGTTCAAATCCAGCATGATGTAAGATTTTAATTCTAAGATTTTAATAGCTATAGCTGGACATACTAAAATACAAACAGACAGGCACGCACAAACAGACATGCACGAACAGACACACACAAGCAGGAACACGAACAGACACACACACACACAAATAGACACACAAACACAAACACACGCACACGCACACACACACACAAACGAACAGACACACACAAGCGAACGGACACACACAAACGAACGGACTCACACAAACTAACGGACACACACAAACGAATGGACACACACAAACAAACGGACACACACAAACGAACAGACACACACAAACGAACAGACACACACAAACGAACAGACACACACAAACGAACAGACACACACAAACGAATGGACACACACAAACAAACGGACACACACAAACGAACAGACACACACAAACGAACAGACACACACAAACGAACAGACACACACAAACGAACAGACACACACAAACGAACAGACACAGACACACACAAACGAACAGACACACACAAATGAACAGACACACACAAACGAACAGACACACACAAACGAACAGACACACACAAACGAATAGACACACACAAACGAACAGACACACACAAACGAACAGACGCACACAAACGAACAGACACACAAACGAACAGACACACACAAACGAACAGACACACACAAACGAACAGACACACACAAACGAACAGACACACATAAACGAACAGACACACACAAACGAACAGACACACACAAACGAAAAGACACACACAAACGAACAGACACACACAAACGAACAGACACACACAAACGAACAGACAGACACACACACACACAAACAGACAGACAAACTTTGACATTTAAATGGATATGATCATCATCTTAGATCAAATATTACATTATCAAACCTTACAGTATAGACAGTATTATTTTAGATATGTTGGAGTAATATCAAGTGGATGGTGCTTCCTAGCCTTATGTACTATACTGCGAGTCTTTGCAGGAGCGGGCTCTGCAATGGTAACCATTTCAACTACAAGTATACTACTAAAAGCTTCAGGATTTCAGTCTACCAATGTCATAGTATGTGCATCGTTAATACAGCACTATTTTTATACTCTTCTGTATCTCTACATTTGATGCAACTGACAGCTTGTTAAAGCTCTCATTATTGCTATTTTACCTGTTTCAGTACGCCTCCTTGGGTTAAAGTAATTTAGATTGTACAATCTCTAATTCATGAACACTAAGGAACTTGATCAAGGCATTCGCTAGTAATTATTTTCTGTTGATTAGATTTAAAAATCTCTTTGAATCTTTAAAATGTTTTTAAACTTTACTTTTTTTCACAGGGCATAATAGAAATAGGGAATAGCCTGGCTTTTGCTTTTGGTACAGCGCTAGGAGGATCATTGTATGAGGTAAAATTTTTAACTTACAAATACATAAGCTGAGCATGAACTTTGAGTATCGGTTTCAACTTTTGAGCATGACTTCATTTTAGTGGTGCAGTTATCACTATATAATTGTAAATTTACATTATAGTATTCTGATTATACTTTTTACGCACCCTTAGTCTTCAATTACTTATTTACATGTAGTATTGATTGGCTATGTGATCATACCTTGTGGTCAACTTCTACCTGTTTTAGTTTGTAGGGTATACTGCAACATTTTGGGTCTCTGGTGGAGCTTTGATCATCTCAACCCTGTTCATTGCAGTCTTTATTCCAGCTGTTGGTAAGTCTGTGAGGAAGGCAATATTACCAGAGAGAAATGATAAAACTGTATAATTGGTTAATAATCATTGTGTGACAGAAAGGACAACATTACTTATATCCTTATTATAGCAGTAATTATTTTTGTAATGAAATACTCGGTTTATATTTTTAAAATATTAAATATCTATTACGTAAATTTTGTCCTTTGGTTTCTAATTCAGCATACAAACAATACGTTGCGTCATCTGATTAACGTTTTTTGGTAACTATCCATCTCCTCTAATTAGACATGTCATCAAAAATGCAAATGGATACTTGACACTAATCACACTGAACACTAAACACTAAATGACACTAAACTGTCATGAAAAGATTAATTATTTTACCTGTAGTGGCAATAAAAGCAAGTGCTTGATAAGCTGAGGGTGGTCAGTTTTTAGTTCAAACATGATAATTATAGCAATAAATATTTAAAATGAACTTTAAACGCAATATATTCTTCAAGTATAATTAAATATTTCATAAAGGACTTGTTTTCATGCTCTAAATGTAAGGGGGAATGTATGGGGAATGTACCAACTGGTATGGTAAATACAGTATGTCAGTTCGAGGTTGCTTTTTCTAGACACAAAGGCTACTTCAGGGCATTTTCTGCAAAATCCTTCCTAAAATTCTGCGTATTTTTTATCTCAAAAAGCCAAAACAAAATGACCAGCCCAATTGATAGCACCCTTTTCTCACACTCGCTCCAAACGTTTAACATGATGCAATGGAGCATTAGGTGTGACACAGGACTTGACATCTGTCTTACAAGTTGATCAATCCTGAATTGCCAGTTCAATTTTTCCATCCTTTGATTTCTGCAGGCACTTTGATCTGATAGATTTCTTACACTCGGTGATGCCTGGTGAGCCTCACTCCTATTTTTAATAACTTGAGTCTGCCTAGATTTTGGCACTACCATTTTTCCATCATGAAGAACCAAAGCACCTTTAGTGGCAAACTCATTTTTAATATTATAAAAGACTTTTCAACAGTTTCAGACTTAAACTTTCAGCTACTTAAAACACCGCTCTACACCACTGAAAAAGGTGCTCAAAGCTAATGAATGCAATCAAATCTCTGCTTCTATCTATGAGGGAAATCTGGTTGTGAGCAGATTTGAGATTCAAAGTCTAAAACACATTTTGACGGCACATGGAATGTACTAGCTCTTTCATATTAGGCAAAAAGTGACAGTCTACCACTATATTTCAGTTCAAGGCTGACAAGTCAGTACAAACTTAGACTTGATTTAAAAATGTTTTACCAACAATCACAGGAGGTGAAACCTATTCAGAAAAATCAACAGGCTCTATCACACCCTCATCAACCATTCGCTTCAGCTCATTCTAAATTTTGTCCCTCACAGCAAAAAGTACTTTTGAACACATAATTTAGCATTGAGTTACAGTTTTATCTGATGCATGAACCAGGATTTTTGTCTTTTTCTCCACAACGTTTGTTTTGACACTAAGAACTTGATTCAACACCAACTGCATCAAACATCCTCAAAACCTATCAAAGCGCTTCCACATTTTGCTACGTACAAACAAACGCTTCATGACTTGTTTTGCATATCAACATTAGCCTTTAAACAGTCCTTAACAGGTATTACATTATTGGAACTATCAATCAGAGTTTTTGGTGCTTTCACTGGCGAATCAGAAACCGTGAATTGAAAAGTCCATATGATAATATTGAAATATCAATACTACTATCCACTTGAAAAGTAAAAACACTTGGCTCATCAGTTTTCGCTACACTTTGAACTCTAGCACTCGTCATAAGCTCACTGGATCTACTATTACCTACAGCAAATATTTGCACTGGATCTGCTACTACCTACAGCAAAGATTTGCACTAAATCTGCTACTGCCTACAGCAAAGATTTGCACCGGCTCTGCTACTACCTACAGCAAAGATTTGCACTGGAGCTGCGACTACCTACAGCAAAGATTTCCCCCTGCTCTGCTACTACCTACGGCAAAGTTTTGCACCGGATCTGCTACTACCTACAGCAAAGATTTGCACTGAATCTGCGACTACCTACAGCAAATATTTGCACTACTTCATCATCACTCTTAGTATAACATCTATCAACAACTTTACACTCTATCCTGCCCCTGCAGTACTTGGCATCCAAGAAATGATTCCAGCAATGACAAATGTTGCACTGTTTTTCATTAGCTAGACATGATGGATCACCAGATCGATGTCAAACTTTTGTTAAGTTAAGAAAAAGTTAAGCTTACCACGCTGCTGCTTATACCTAACTTTATTCACTATTGGAAGTTTGGCATTAACGCGTTTTAGCAAATTCAATGGCTGTTTCACAGTTTCAGGTGCGCTCACTACATTCAGGGCATTCCATAACGTCTTACATCGAGACCGTCTGCTTTGTCCATCAGCCTTCAATAACAGCTTTTCCCAAAATTTTCTATCGCATACCTTCTTTGCAATCTGGTCTCAAATCATGTCTTTTTTGCAATCATCACTATATCTACAGTAGCTATGTCTTAGAACAAGTCTTCTGAGTCTCTAAGTCATCAACAGATTCATTTTTACTTTGAGCTCTATAGATTTGATCTGTGAAGTGCAGTTTCTTGCCAAGTTTCAGCTTCGTAGAGCTCAAGCTGCATCTTTAACCGATTAAATCCTATCAATGGTCAAGTTTAAATTTAAAAAAATCATGTTTTTTTTCAAAATAAGTTACAAATTGGGCTTTTTTATTTAACTCATCCAGCTGCGCTAAATCTTCCACAAGTTGCAATAGATTCTGATCTCTCTGATCTATGGCTCATAAGGTATGTTTGGATCTGCTGGATTTTGTTAGAAAGGTGGTAGCGGTTGAGTTACTACTCGCATAAAATCAGTTTGAGCCAGCATGTTAGTAGATGTAGATAGTTTACTCCCCCAGTTGTAGACATCTTACGTACTATGAATTATCCTTGCTGCCAGTTGCAGTTTTTCTACTCAAAGTTTAACGTCTCTGAGACATTGTTAGTATTTATTATTTTCATATACAAAGAACTCCATGAGGAAAACATCATAGCAAAATCTTTAAACTGCCTAAGCTGATGCTAATAGCTCTCCACTCACAAAGATAGTGTAAAATATCACGTAACGGAAGTGTGAAAAATTGAAGTACCATGACACTAAAAGTTTACAATAATATCTAGTTCTATGCAGTGTCAGGGTTTGAAATTGCAAGACACTCTGAACCTGCTACAATGTCTAATATTTTATTACTGGCATCTATAAGCTGTAATAACAGTTTTCAACAGGTAGTGACAGATGCTAACACACACTAACAGATAAGAGCAGATACATAAGCTAATGACAAGTATGAACAAGTGCTAACACATACTAATATTGCTAAAAGGAAAAAGCAGTTACTACTAACTTATTAAGTAACAATAATCACTGACAAACAATAGCAGGTACTAACAAAGTATTTTAGGTAAGATTCCACACACCCCAATTTTTATTTCAGTGGAGGAAGAAAGAAAATCTCACCGAGGTTTTTTTCAACTATTGGCCATACCAGGATGTGTGCTTTTGTGTTTCTCTTGCATCTTGGTGAGAATGCAGTCGACATGTCGCACCATTGGTCTTACAGAACTGTACATAGAAGTGGTATGTATTCCACTACATGTTAAAACGTACTTAGCTATTTATTCCACTGTATTAAAGTCTCTGTACAAAGATTTACAAAATACAAAAGTAAAAAAGTGCTTTACTACTGACCTACTAAATCTGTATATTTTGATAAAGATGTACATATCTTTATTTTTTCAGCTCAGAAGTAATCCAGCTGTACTTGGACTCCTTTATGTTATCTGGTCAGCCTTTTACATCAGTTCTTGTGCCGTAGCTACAAGGTTATTGAATAAGGTAAGATCTGTACCTTCCGTAAGGAGTGAAACATGTAGAGTAACAGTTTGTATTCCAACAATTACACATCTAGCTGATAATTTTTTCTCATAGAGAGAAGCCATTCGAAAGGTACCATAAAACCTTTTATTGAACGCCACCTCTATTTGATCACCGCCTCTATTTGATCGCAACTATGAAAGAAGGGTTGAAAAATAGAGCGCCACCCTGTGTTTGAACGCCACCTCCATTTGACCGCCACTTTGACAATCTTTGATCTTTATGAACCCATAATATCAAGGGATCAGTAAAAAGGTGTCCACAAAATTAATGTAATGAATTGTTTACGTCAATAACAATTAATTATCTTGTTGTCCAACTCCTAAGCTTTGCGCTTTTTTTGTTAACTTTGAAATCAACACCATAGAAATAATTAATAGCTGTATCAGACAGATAGTAATTTCTAATTTAACGCAGTTTTGATTCTTCGAAGTACATGTATATAAAAACGGTTTACACTTGCAATGGTAAATAAACGATTAGTTCTAGGCAAAAGGCTACGTTTAGAAAGCAAAACTTTTACGCATCGCACTTGTGCTAAATGCAACGCGCAAAGGTTCTGCCCTGCCAAAAATTGTTTGGCGCTAATATCAATTAGTTCAGCAGTTTAGAAGAAGAGTTAAGGCCTAATGACATTGTGGAAGGTATTGGACACTTGGTAATGGTATGGTATGGTATTGGCCATTCGAGCAAACGATGCAAACATTTTTGTTTCAAAAACATTAATTTTTGTTTCTGCATGTAATATAAGTAGGGTTCATTTATGTCACTTGTTCATGAATATATATCTGCAGAATTGTATAGATTATTATTCTATAAAGTTCTTATAAACTTGCAGATTTATAGCATATTATTTAATAGCGTCATTGCGGTAATCGGACCTTACAATGAATCGACCCTCATAACTCCTTTTCTATTGCACATAAAAAGATAGTGTTGGCTGCAAACTGTAGCAAACATACCAATGAATGCAAAAAGCTTTTATGAAATTTTGGTAAATGTAGATATATGCCTTAAATTGTAGAATAAGATAAAAATTGAAAGCTCCAAAAAATTACAAAGCGGCTCACAAGCTATAATATCATCGCAGGTTAATTACAAACAATCTATATCAACTGTTATATAAACTATATTAAGAACTGAAAACTTTTAAAACATTTTACAACTTAGTTTCATGGTTGTTACCATTCATCAGGTAAAATTAAAATGATCTAAAGCTCATATGACTGTACGTAAAAACACATCGAGTAGCTTAACGGTAAAGGCCAGCTACATATAATACAACAATTTAATTGGTTCATGTCACAGCATTGCAAATTAAGTGCTTATTTGAATGTTTGCACTTTGACACAAGCTCGTTTCTTGAGTTTAAGCTTGCAAGCTCAGGTTTGTATAGAATGAAGTACTTCTCCCAAATACACAAAATACAGCGTTTACTGGTCTCATTGTAACTACTCACTTTTTTCAATACTCTCCACTTGATGTCATACTGGATGGATCGTTCTTTAAGCTGCCATATATAATTACTTAGTTCTGTTGAAGTTTGTTTTGATGGATTGTTGAAGCTGCTACGATGGTTGTAATATCTTTTCTTGAATGAGCCCTCTGTCAAGCCAACATATGTCTGTTTGGTAGCATTATATTCGTTGGTCATAACTGTAGCCTGATAGATGACAGAACTGGACAAACATGCATTTGGCAGTGGACATGTACTTTTATCTCGACAGTTGCACGTTGCTGTTGGCTTTTCGTTTGATAGCTGCGCTTTGTTGTTATTTGTAATAATCTGTCCAATATTCTTCATGCAGCTATAGCTAAGTTTTAAATTGTTTCTATTAAATATCGAATAAAGTTTGTGATCTTTGGGAAATTCTTCACTCATAGCTCTGAAAAAAAGCTTTCCTACATTGGTGGCAACATTTTAAGAGAAAGGGAGGTTATACCAAAGTATATTTCTCCTGCGTTTGTTTCTGGTGTTATGCGATGTTGTATTCTCACTAAATGTCAGTTTATGATGGTATCCACTTCTATTAAGGGCTTCTTGGTGTTCTTTCGTATTTTGTCTAAATATATCTTGATTTGATGATATTGCGGAGAGGCGCAGGTTGACTGATGCTGGAATGTCTTTGATGATGGAAGGTGGATGGTTAGATCTTGTGTGCACGTATCTAGGCATATTATTGAGCTTGCTGAAGGGTCTATATAATTCATTCTGTAGATCTAACGATATATCCAAAAAGTCAATGGTGCTTTTATTTGCATCTACAGATATTTTCAGCCCATATCAATGGAATAATGTGCACAGATTTTTCTTTGCTATTGGAGCTATTCTTAGCTTGTGTTAAAGTGCAAACATTCAAATAAGCACTTAATTTGCAATGCTGTGACATGAACCAATTAAATTGTTCTATTATATGTAGCTGGCCTTTATCGTTAAGCTACTCGATGTGTTTTACGTACAGTCATATGAGCTTCAGATCATTTTAATTTTACCTGATGAATGGTAACAACCATGAAACTTTAAGTTGTAAAATGTTTTAAAAGTTTTCAGCTCTTAATATAGTTTATATAAATGCTCTATTTTAATATTGAGCACTCTCTTCTAGTGAACTGCAACCTTCTTTTTCATCAGTCTATCAACTGTTATGTTATTTATCAGTTTCTCAATGCATATTTATTAAGAGATATTTGACAAGTTGGAGGTAAATTAGCAGACTTTTTGCATCCAAAAGGTTTAATGTCGCTCCACCGGAAGAAGAGGGCAAAATATAGGCGACATCTGCGTCGCCTGCAAAAGGGCTAAATTTATCTTCCCAAAATTCTGACGAGCCATTTGAAAAATACAATGCTAATCTTTATTTGAACACCATCTTCAATTGACCGCCACTATTATAGAGAAAGGGTGGAAAAATAGAGTGCCATGGCGTTCAATTGGAGGTTTTACAGTATATGATATCGTATATACAATGGCATACACATTACGAGCTTTAGATTATTGACTATAGATTAGACTATAAGCTATAGATTATAGACAATAGACTATAGATATAGCTAAATACTGCAGATTATAGACTCTAGATTTTAAATTAAAAACTATATAGACTGCAGTTGACAAACTATAAACCTCAAACTGTAAAAGTTAAAACTGTAAGCTATCTGCTGCAGTCTGTAATCTATTGACTATCAACTAATGGCTAGAATGATGGATTATAGATTTTAGACTATGGGCTATAAATATTTTAATTGACAAGCCGAGTACTGAAAGTGCCTCAGTCACACATAATAGCATAGGAGCAAACCAGCAATTATAATTTACTTCAATCATTAAAATCAGCGCGATTAATATTTTCGTGAAAATGACATCAGTGTATGTTTGTGCTGGTTTCAGAAGTATACAAACTTTTGAACAAATTTCTTTATTCGTAAGTGAAAAATATTCAAGTTTTTTACCGTTGCACTTTTAGCCGCAAAAGTGGACTTAGGTATTTTCAGCACAACAGCATTAATGGATTTAGTCACCTTTACCTCAAAATACTGATTTTGTCTCGGGTTCTGAAATTATTATATAACATTATCTTCCTAACTGCTGTTAGTTTACTGGTACACTTCCCTTTACATCAGTGGAAATCATGTGCTGATTCTGCTGGTTGAATTTCCTTTCCATTGTAACACACATGGGTTTTACCTATGAAAATAGGACATCAATATGGTCAACACAAACTGAATGGTTCACATTCATGCTGCGATGAGTGAGTCAAGAAGAGGCGGAAAGAAAGGCAAAACAACAACACACTGTTATGTTCCTGTATGAATAATAACACAAGATGTGGTTTATTCAATCTCATAGTATGTATTGCCTTAACATGTAGAGACAACAAGAAAAGTATAACAGTAATAAATGTTACCTGTATGAATAATAAGACAAGATGTGGTTTATTCACTCTCGTAGTATGTATTGCACTGTTGCCTTCCAGAGCCTAGTTTATATAACCATTAGCTATGGCTATTTAATAAATAGCTAAACAAAAGCATAACTTGTATTAAAGTATTTAGCTATAGTAGAATAGATAGCACAAAGTTAGCTTGATTTAAGCTTTATGATGGCAATCTAACAACACATTGCATTGTTTTCTACTTTAAGAAAACATTTGGGAAGTCCAAAAGCATGACTACTCTCACAAAGGGTCAGTCACTTCAAATCATCACAGCTGTGAGCCAGTACACGTAAACCTATACTGTAACTGCTCTCATAAGACAAAACACACTCTCTCAAAACAATTATGTAACTCACCGCTTTATGAATGTAACTAAACATCAATATCTGCAACTAGACCAAACTAAAACTTCCATAAACTCACCCTTCACTTTGTTAGTTTTGATTGGGTTTCTCTTCCAATCACCGAGAGTTCTTCTTATTTTTGGAATACTAATTTCATGGTTGTGAGCAGCATTCTCTACTTTGTTCACCTCTCGATTATCAGTTATGATTGTTCCAATGATCACGTTTCAAAATTGAATGATTTCATTGGCTCTAAAGGGTTAAGGTGAGATTGTTGCATGAAAGTCAAGGACTTGGCTACTTTTATCGCATAAAATAAGACAACTTCCATTTTAATGAGCCTGTCCAATAAAATTTAGGAACTTCTAAGACGAAAAATCAATGCAGTCACATTGTACCAAGGTAACATAGTTCCTTATCCTATGTCAAGCTCTAATTTTTTTATAACGTGACTAAGGCACTTTTAGCACTAGGCCCTTCAATTAGGACTGCAAATAGTTAGCTATAGACTCAACTATCACACACAAAAAAAAACTATAGCTTTGTAGAATACTCATGTTAGACTATAGATGATAGACTAGCGACATGAGACGGGAGGTTGAAGACTGTAAACTATGGACTATAGACTGTAAAGTATGGACTAGAGACTGTAAACTATGGACTATAGGCTGTAAACTGTAGACTATAGGCTGTAAACTATGTACTATAGACTGTAAGCAATAGAGAATAGACTGTAAACTATGAACTAGAGACTGTAAACTGTAAACGGGAAACTATATAGACTGCTGACAACACACGAAGCATTACGGATGCCACATTGCAAAACTGGATGATGAACACTGGATGACAAATGGCCCATTTGCCAATTCACTGTAATTACTTAACTCTTTTTTTGTTTATTTTCTGAAAACTTTATCGCTGTACTTAACAATAATTTAAATCACTGCAGCAAATATAGGTAATGTGTATGACAACGTGAGAACATTGCAGGAGTTAAAAAATTCCTTAAACATGTTATAACAAGAAATTGTGCATTTTGTTTTTGCACAACTCTTCCTATAAATACTAATGGTTTGTTATACAGTTTCCACAAAGTAACTACCTTGCTTTGGTCACTAGTTGGATTTGGTCCGGTGTCACAATTCTACTAATTTGTCCTTCACCTCTGTTGGACTTCATCTTTCATGGCAAAAAGTAAGTAAACACTAAATTTTGTTAAACCATCTCAAGATTGACTTTTAAAAATTTTGCCGAACAGGCGGGCTGGCATGGAAATTTTTTTAGATTTTTTATACCGTAAAACCTCTAATTGAACTCCATGGAAATCTATTGTTTAACCCTTTCTCTATAGTAATTGGATTAGTAATTAGTAAGTGATCAATTGGAGGTGGCGATCAAATAGAAGCTGGCGTAGTATTTTTCAAATGGTTGGTTGGTTTCAAATAGTTTACGAAAATAAATTTAGCCCTTTTACGGGCGGAGCGAATGTCTCCTATCTTGTGCTCTCTTTTTTCCTGTGAAATGATATTAAACCTTTTAGGATGCAATAAATCTGCTAACTCAACTCCAACTTGTCAAAGATCTTTCAATCTCAACTCGTCGATATCTATTGCTTGAAATTATCCTGCGATGATATGATAGCCTGTGTCCTGCTTTGCAATTTGTTGGAATTTTTATTTTATCATAAATTTGAAGACATCCTTTTATTTTATGTCTAAATTTAAGTAAATGTAAACCGTTTTTATATACTGCACCTCGGAGTATCAAGACCGCGTTAAACAAGGAACTACTATTAGCTTGAGACGGTTATTAATTATTTCTATGGCAGTGCTTTCCAAGTTGCAACAAAAAAACGAAAAGCTTTGGAGTTAGTCAACGAGAGAATTTATTGTTATTGATTTGATGTAAACGATTCATTATTTATATGATTTTGTGGACACTTTTCTACTGAACATTTGATATTATGAGTTCGTCATGATCAAAGATTGTCAAAGTGGCGGTCAAATGGAAGTGACATTTAATTATAGGGTGGTAAATAAAGTTTCAACCATATACATAATTATATGGTTGAAACTCTATGTTTCAACCATTCTCTCACAGTGAGGATCTAATAGCAGTGGTGTTCAAATAGAGCTGGCATTCAATTAGAGGTTTTACTGTAATTATTTTTTACTCTCTGTACATGTAGCTATTGTAAATTTCAATGTATCTGTTTCCTGTATTCTTATCTCTATTGTTGCAGGTACTTCTGGCTCACCACTATTGATGTAGCATTTGTCTACATCCCTTGTTCTATTCTCTACATAACACCTTTCCAAGCAGCTTTAAATCTTGCTGAGTAAGTATTATCTACCTATGTTATTGTCAACTTTTGGCAGAGTAAAGATATACAGTATTTTCAATAGTTACTAACAAAACCAGTTACGTGATTGGCTGCTAATTTTGGTCAATATATTGCAGTAGTTAGAAAGATATACTTTTATATAGTGTTGCAGCCGTTGTAGATAGAGGTCATCGCAGATTTCAAATCAGTCACAAATACCATTGCCAAACTGTTTATACTAAGTGAATGCTCATGGGTTGCACAGGTAATAAACATTTTTTGCACAAAAAACTTTATTGTAAAGCAACATAGGCGACATTTACCATTCTAACTTTTAAATGAATGTGGTTATTTAGTTCTATGTAGTGTGTTTATTTCTCTGTACTGTGTTTATTTCTGTGTACTTTTTAATTCTGCGTAAAATGCTGTACTGGCTGCAGTGTCTACTACAGCTCTGTACTGATTGTCTTGTTGGCCCTGTAAGTTTAAGCATTCTTTTCCTGTATTGGCCCAGTTGTTTCTTCTAGTATGGCTTCGTGCATGACACTAGCCAAAGTGTCAAGCGTGAATCCATAAATAATTTCCAGGTGTAACAAACATGTGCAAAATTTGTTTCATATTGAACAGTGTAGCGTATTGGATCAATGCCTGTTAGCAAAACGGGATGTTACGAGTTCAAATTTAGTGCGCAGCTAATTTTTCATTCCTAAACCTTTATTGCTATAACTGAACACCCAAACAGAATGCAGGCAAACACACATTTATATAGATAGATCTCCTTTTATTAGTATGAATTGTTATCAGTGTACATTTACAGCAATAAAACGATTTCTGCATAGCCACAATGTTACCAGTCATTATAAGTATGAGTATAGATATAGATATAAGACTATTTAGTGGTATAATGGTAACACAATAGGGTAGATCAATGTATGCTCTTGATGTTTATCGCTGTTCTGATGCCTGACACATCGGCTTATCTACTCTACAGTGTATGTTGATTGCGATCACCTTTTACGTAAAGCTGAGCAAGAGATAACTAACTAAATGGAACTGTGTATTATTTGTGGAACTAAATGTATTGTTGATAATTATACAAGTATAGCTGGTGACCTTTTATTCAAGGTTTACCATTTAATATACAAACACTTGACTATTCACTTATTTTTATTTGTTCCAATGTTCATCCAATAACAAGGCTTTGGTTTTCAAGATATCCTACCTTAGATGTCATAATTAACTATAATCAAATACCTCGCTCATGGCATTCATATGTAATCAAAGCACAGTTAAATTTTACATATTTTCCGAATTTTTAGTAAGTAGTATACAATAAACTCGGATATATTTTTACTATATATTTCAGAATAAATGGATATAAAAGAGACAGTTTGCACACCTATGGAATGATAACAGGTCTTTTGAATGGTGCAATGTCGCTTGGTTCTACAGTTGGTCCAGTTATATCAGGAGCTATCATCGATGCTCAGGGCTTTGGATGGACCACAACTTATTTAGCATTCGCCAACTTTATATTGGTTAGTCGTTTATATCTCTACAGCTAGTTCTATCAACAGAATTAGCACTCTTCAATTAACATTCTGAAAAAGAAATCTAACAAATCATTTTGTTTTTCACATACTCAGCCATGTTTGTTTTTGTTCTTATGGCTTTACTTTTCATAAGTTGAGTTTGCAACTCATTCAGAATTCTCTCCTCAGACTGTGTTATTCCTTCAAGCTGTCACATTGTATTATCTTGTATAGCAGTTTTCATCCCCTAACTAGCCAGTAGTCTCTGTCTCTGACTAGCTTTCTAAGAGTATGTAACACATGTTACATACTGCTGTAACTTTAGAGAGACACCTACTCTAAATTCATATGCGGCATTTTCAAGAAGAAACTAATGCACATAAATTTAGAGTAAATATCTAAATTCATGTGCATCATCTATGAATGTCTATTCTACAGCCAGTATCAAGGTTGAAAGTCATTTTAAACTTGTAAAACTTGGAGATAAAAGGCTAGATAGTTTGTATCTTACAATAACATGTTTATAACATTCTGACTAGTCAAACAAATATGTATATATTATTTTAAGTTATAAGTTGTTATAAGTTTTATAAAAAGAATTACAACAGCCCATACTAGATGAACTGATTGTTTTTAGTTTACCATTACAATAGTTAATGATGCTGATTTTTCAATCGCCTAATTAACATATACCAGTATTTTATTGGTCTCTCACGATGTTCTTTATTCTGCATATGAACAAATATTAGTGAAGAAGTTTGTTTGCAACTTTTTGGTTTGCAGGCACTTTTAATTGGATGCTACTCTTTTTATATGAGAGTCACGGGTCAGCCAACAGAAGTAGTAGAGTCTCAAGATAATGAAGAAGCCACAGAAGAAGATGTGTACAATACAGAGAAAGTAGATAATGTGAGAGAAGTTAATGAGAAGATAATAAAGAAATACTTGAAACCTGAAGACTTGACTAAAGTTTATCTTCAACAACCAGCCTCAGACTCTAGTACTAAATGATGTAGGGTTGACTTGAAGGATTTGAGTTTGTAGTGTTTTACAAATATAAAAATCAGAGATATCTCACTCTTCTATGAATTTATTCTATGTAGTTATCATTATGTTCTATTAAGAAATAAACTTCAATTGCGGTCTCTTCGGCAGAGTTTGAGTTAAATACTTCTTTTGGTTACTTTTTTAGGCAATCTTTATATCTAAGCATGCGTTTACATCGTAGACCATCCAAATGTGTAAGGTGAAATAACATTACATTGTCAACCAGATAAATCGGATCTTGTAATATGCTACAATGGCTGTGATTGGCTGCTGCATGGCTATAAGAGCTACCGTACTAAACCACAAATGTTTTAAGAGATCTATCAGACATCTTCAAAAGTAGGCCACCATTACTTCAATTACGTTTATAATATTTAAAATTAGAACTTAGCAAAAGTCTATCACAATATTTTAGTTCCTACCTCTTCAAATTGAATACTTGAGTTTAAATTATATGTAAAACTTATAGTAGATGATATGAATGTGTTATCAGATGAAGATACAGCGTTTCATCTCATTACATTCCCTAGCTTATTTTGGTTCATCCATGCACAAACCACATGTGCTCTTTTAGCATGTGCAGTAGATGTATTTGCTGTTGGTAACATTTATACGTATATGCTAGTAGTAACTAAGCTAGTAGTAACTGTTGAGTTGTGATGCAAGTTTTATCACTTTGTCTAGCTGCAGTATTAGTATTGCTACATTACGCTTAGTATTAGTGTAAGTATTGTTACTTTATGTCTAGTTGTAGGGTAAGTATTATTACTCTGTGTCTAGTTGTAGTGTAAGTATTGTTATTCTACGCCAAATTGCAGTGTAGGTTTTGTGATTCTGTCTACACACCAACTTAGTGCTTGTCGTTGAGCATGCTAAGTAAAAAAAAATGGTTGATAGACGTTCATAGTTTTAGTGTCGTGTATGTCTGATAAAAATTAACTTTTTTCCGGCAAGCAATCTTTGCAAAACAAATATATCATGGAAATATTTAATGAGTGCCATGAATGTTGAGATTTTGTTTCTGTGTATCAAAATTAGTAGGCAGAATGGTAGTACATAATACATTATATTATAGGCTACCTACCGTATATTATTATATTTTATTATATTATAATATGATGTATTGCATCATGCTGTATTATGTTGCTGCTAATTACTCTATAGTAATATATTATGTCGTGTCATTTTATATTATGATGTCGTAAAATAAAAGGTTGTGGCAAAATAAAAATGTTGACTTGAAAACATTAAAACAACAGTAAATATAGACTTATATAACATATTGGAAGACTTACTATATCTACCGATATGAAAGCATTGATTTACCAATCTACATGTATGCTAGATGAATGAGATAATAAAGATGTGAAAGAAAAATTTCTTTTCAAGAGAAGCAAACTGTTTCAAGAGAAGTAACTCCTTAAGGAGTTACTTCTGTGCTGTAAAAGTTCTGCGGATAGTCAAAAGCATGAAGCCTGAGAGGTTTTCCACTGATTTGTCTGTCCATGTATATTGCTCTGGGAACATGTACACTCTCGCTGTATAGTTCTGGCTTGTGATTCTTTCTTTTGTAAATTAACACTGTTATGGTGACAAAGATTCCAGCCAAAATAAGGAATAAGACAGCACCTATCACTCCAAACATCCAGTCTCCACACACTTTTCCTTCTACAGCGGTAGCATGGCAACACGTGAACAATAATTACAACTAAAAAGTCACTCTCTAAAAGTTCAACAGCGTGAGAGTAAAGGAACAATACAGGGAGCCCTGTTGAGTAATTCAGAGACAGCATTTGAAACTTCATCCTGTATCTTAATAAAAAGAAAACTGTTTACTTGTCTGACATAATTTATTAAGGCATTTGCAATAGCCAGTATCCAAATACCTTGTATGCAGCCTTCAAATGAAATGCTTTCTTGCTACAAACAGAATGAGACAGATATTTTACCTGCGCAAATACATTCCGGTTCATCTTCAGCTTTTTCAAAGCACTGCTGTCCACCAGAACACAGTTTGTTGCTGCAGGACATAGCACAGACTCTACCATGCTCCCCTTCTTTAGGAGACAGATCAACTGGATATTCTGCACGATTCAAAAGAGATGATAACTCTTTTATATACTTCAGATAATTTTAAGATAGTAGACATCTTTACAAATAGAGGATTTGTTTTCAGTAATGTTATTTTCTAATAGTTTATCCATTGTAGCAGCCACTCACTTGTATTGCAGGTGCAGTTGTAAGACCTGGCCATATGGGAGCAGACTGCATTTGGACTACAATCATTTAGTGAGCTGTCCTTACACTTGTCGTGGCCACACAAGGTCTCATCTACAAGATAATTTATATACTGGCATGTACGCAACAGCTTTTCATTGCGAAAGACTTTCAGCTTTCAGTGAAACGCCACTTCATTGGCTAAGTGGTCATGGGACTAGGCCTTGATTACAGTTCTATTGTTAAATGTTGCTGGCACTTAGGCAAGGCTTCGCTAACAATGTTTGGAATACTAGCTTTTTGTTTCAGGAAAACAATTTAGAGCATGGTTTTGTGTCACGGATACATTGCAGAGCTTAGTCGATGCTGTGGGGGGAAGTTTATATTAGCGATTTGAATCATTTCAGTATTTACGTGTAGATCTCCTTGTGTTTGGGACGAGTGAGAGTTCAAAAAACAACTAGCACTGAGACTATTCATCACGCTCATAGAGAAACAAGGATCAAAGTGAATTGTTAATGTACGTCGGTTGAGAAACCTACAGATCATCTTTTCATATGCCGATAATCCGAGGATGCAAAATAAGCCAACATTGCGGGAATTTTGAAATTGTTTTGTATATCATTTATATGTCTGTTATTGGAAGATAATGACTATGGTAGTTATTTAACTATCAGATATATAGATATAGATACTGGTGTAGCTCTAAAGGTTTAGATGCTAGTGTAGCTCTAAAGATATAAATACTAGTGTAGCTCTAAAGATATAGATACTAGTGTAGCTCTAAATATATAGATGCTAGTGTAGCTCTATAGATATAAATACTAGTGTAGCTTTAAAGATATAGATACTAGTGTAGCTCTATAGATATAGATACTAGTGTAGCTCTAAAGATATAGATACTAGTGTAGCTTTAAAGATATAGATACTAGTGTAGCTCTAAAGATATAGATACTAGTGTAGCTCTATAGATATAGATACTAGTGTAGCTCTATAGATATAGATACTAGTGTAGCTCTAAAGATATAGATACTAGTGTAGCTCTATAGATATAGATACTAGTGTAGCTCTAAAGATATAGATACTAGTGTAGCTCTAAAAATATAGATACTAGTGTAGCTCTATAGATATAGATACTAGCGTAGCTCTAAAGATATAGATACTAGTGTAGCTCTATAGATATAGATACTACTGTAGCTCTAAAGATATAGATACTAGTGTTGCTCTATAGATATAGATACTAGTGTAGCTCTAAAGATATAGATACTAGTGTTGCTCTAAAGGTATAGATACTAGTATAGCTCTAAATATATAGATACTAGTGTAGCTCTAAAGATACAGATACTAGTGTAGCTCTATAGATATAGGCACTAGTGTAGCTCTATAGATATAGATACTGGTGTAGCTCTAAAGATACAGATACTAGTGTAGTTCTAAAGATATAGTTACTAGTGTAGCTCTAAAGATATAGATACTAGTGTAGCTCTAAATTTATAGATACTAGTGTAGCTCAATTATAATAGATATAGACACTAGTAAAGCTCTAAAGATATAGATGCTAGTGTAGCTTTAAAGATATAGGTACTAGTGTAGCTCTAAAGATATATAGATACTAGCACAGTTTTAAGTATATAGATACTAGTGTAGCTTTAAAGATATAAATACTAGTGCAGCTCTAAAGGCATATATACTAGCGTAGCCCTTTTGAATAAATATCTAAGAGTGTATTTCTCTCTTGCTTGTTAAAGACTTTTTATAACAGTCCATAGCAGTTTGGCGTGGTAATATCAGCACAACAAGCAATAGCAGCTGATTTTACCATTTTTGAACACCCATGTAGATAGCTTACCTAGGCATATGCACGTAGGCTCAGAGTTTGCCTTCGGAAAACACCGCTCTCCTTGTCTAGGACAGACAACTCCATCGCATGATTTGGCGCACACAAGACCAGGCATGATTGATGAAGGTGACAAATCGATAGGATAGTCTATAAAAGATTGGCGGCCGATGTAGGACAGTATAGATTAAGGTGAAAGACAATCGATGAACAATGGTTAGTTTGATTATGCGTGCTTACCTTGTGTACAAGTACAGTTGTATCCACCAATAGTATTAGTACATTCTGCATTTGGGCTGCACAGGTTGTCACCCTCACACTCATCAATGTCATAAGCTATAGGTTCCTCAAGTAGCTCTACAACCAGAAACCAATTTCAAACCCACATTTTGTTGTGACATCATTGATTTTGGTTTGTGTGTACCTTTAATAAAAATAGCAAAAGCAGCCTATAAGAAGTCATTAATTTGGTCACTTCATCATTTATGATTTGAAAGGTTTTAGTCGTAATTGAAGTTACTGTCTAGCAAGTTAAACAGTACTCAAGTTATGTGATCTGTCTAACCTTTTTCAGTATTCACTTTGCTGCTACAATGGCTTGGCCCTCTTTGAGCAGCTGAAAACTGCATGACCATGTCAAGCCAATTTTCTTTGTTTAAAGTGTGCACACTTGCTTGACACTAAGACTACCTTGCATGCACAACAGCACACCACACACAGAGCACACTACACCATCACAACACACTGGGCACCCACTTACACTTTCATTTGCACTTGCACCCTCACCGGTATACGCCATCTACTTACACACAAATTACACACAAACTACAACACATATTTGCTTTGCTCTGACCTTTAGCACATTTATACATTGCTGACAGATACTTTCTTTTGAAGCCATTAGCTTTAGAGATATGCCAAGTTTAATCAAGCAATGGCTTCTTTCTTTATCATAAGCTCTAGCTAACTGACACTCCATAAGTCTACTACCCTAGGACACTTATATTTTGCTAGCATTTAGTTTCGTGAGTATCATACAGAGTAAATTTTTGCTGCAACTTAATTTCGCAGTTCTGATGAGTGCAAAAATACAGTGATGTGAAAATAAATGCAGTGGAACAAACAATTCGATTCTTCAGGTTCGGTTCACCGGTAAGAAAATTCTTTTTCAATTTGGGACTAGTTTGTAATTGTGAACCGCAGGTAGAATTGTGTGGCCGAGATCGATAATGCAATTTGATCGCTTGCCGCCATTTGTTTCTTGGACTATCAATGAACAAAGCTATTTAATTCCGCATTTTCGCTCGTTCGTTATGATAGTTTAGTTTCGCTCATGAAATTGTCGCGAGAGGATGACTCCGCGATAACGCGAAAGTTAGATGAGGCGAATACATAAGTGTCCTAGGGTAGATTGTCAAGCACTAACTAACAGGTGTTCTGCCTACCTATCTCTGAGCTGTTGATCCTAGCGATTTGTGCCAAAAACTCATCTGCGCTTAAAGGTGCTAGGTCCTGCGGGTCAGTCGGATCATGTCTCACTGATATGGCTGTGTTTATGACAATGCTTCCGCATGACACTTCAAATTCAGCGCAGTTCTCTACATTTCCTACATTGCTCATGATGGCAGTGCAAATACGCACCTGCAATTCCCAAGTAAGTTTTGTTTGCCATTCTTTATTCTGTTTAGAAATTCACTAGGTTTGAGCTGAGGAAGTTGTTAATCATTACAAATCTGCATGTATAATAAAGGGATGTTTCCATTTAGCATGCTACCATGCTTTAGATTATAAGATTACCTGGTAAATATTAGTGAAGATTAGGAAGCAATTGAAGCTTTGGTTACAAAGTTGTATGTTTTATGATAGAACAAACTATTTTGAATGGAATCTTAACTAGCATTTTACAGTAACTGTAGTAACAGACTTACATGTAGCAAAACATGTTGTTCACTATGAGGGTCCTGCAGAGCTGGATCAGAGCAGTTAAATAGGTTGGCATCAAAGTTTATCCGTAGAATCACACCAAATGTTAGTAGTATGTTTATTGGATGTGAGCCATTTTGACTTGCAGTTGCAGTTGATGTAGAAAGCGAGTTATTGAAAGTTGATGTTGGTTCATGCATTGTAGTAGTGGTTGTTGGTTTAGTTGTAGTGGTTGTTATTTCAGGTGTTGGAGTTGTGGTAGGTTCAGGTGTTGTTGTAGAGGTTGTTGGTTCCGGTGTTGTTGTAGAGGTTGTTAGTTCAGGTGTTGTTGTAGAAGTGGTTGGTTCTCGTGTGGTAGTAGTGGTTGTATGTTCTCGTGTTGAAGCAGAAGTTGTTGGTTCAGGTGTTGTTGTAGTTGTGGGTGGTTCAGGTGTTGTTTTAGAGGTTGTTGGTTCAGGTGTTGTTGTAGAAGTTGTTGGTTCCGGTGTTGTTGTAGAAGTTGTTGGTTCCGGTGTTGTTGTAGAGGTTGTTGGTTCAGGTGTTGTTGTAGAGGTTGTTGGCTCTGGTATTGATGTAGAGGTTGTTGGTTCAGGTGTTGTTGTAGAAGTTGTTGGTTCCGGTGTTGTTGTAAAGGTTGTTGGCTCTGGTAGTGATGTAGAGGTTGTTGGTTCAGGTGTTGTTGTAGAGGTTGTTGGTTCAGGTGTTGTTGTAGAAGTTGTTGGTTCCAGTGTTGTTGTAGAGGTTGTTGGTTCAGGTTTTGTTGTAGAGTTTGTTGGCTCAGGTGTTGTTGTAGAGGTTGTTGGTTCAAGTGTTGTTGTAGAAGTTGTTGGTTCCAGTGTTGTTGTAGGGGTTGTTGGTTCTGGTATTGTTGTAGAGGTTGTTGGCTCAGGTGTTGTTGTAGAGGTTGTTGGTTCAGGTGTTGTTGTAGAAGTTGTTGGTTCCAGTGTTGTTGTAGAGGTTGTTTGTTCCGGTGTTGTTGTAGAGGTTGTTGGTTCTGGTATTGTTGTAAAGGTTGTTGGCTCAGATGTTGTTGTAGAGGTTGTTGGTTCAGGTGTTGTTGTAGAAGTTGTGGGTCCAAGTGTTGTTGTAGAAGTTGTTGGTTCCGGTGTTGTTGTAAAGGTTTTTGGTTCAGGTTTTGTTGTAGAGGTTGTTGGCTCAGGTGTTGTTGTAGAGGTTGTTGGTTCAAGTGTTGTTGTAGAAGTTGTTGGTTCCAGTGTTGTTGTAGGGGTTGTTGGTTCTGGTATTGTTGTAGAGGTTGTTGGCTCAGGTGTTGTTGTAGAGGTTGTTGGTTCAGGTGTTGTTGTAGAAGTTGTTGGTTCCAGTGTTGTTGTAGAGGTTGTTTGTTCCGGTGTTGTTGTAGAGGTTGTTGGTTCTAGTATTGTTGTAAAGGTTGTTGGCTCAGGTGTTGTTGTAGAGGTTGTTGGTTCAGGTGTTGTTGTAGAAGTTGTGGGTTCAAGTGTTGTTGTAGAAGTTGTTGGTTCAGGTGTTGTTGTGGAGGTTGTTGGATCTGGTGTTGTTGTAGAGGTTGTTGGTTCAGGTGTTGTTGTAGAAGTGGTTGGTTCTCGTGTGGTAGTAGTGGTTGTATGTTCTCGTGTTGATGTAGAGGTTGTTGGTTCTGGTGTTGTAGTAGAAGTTGTTGGTTCAAGTGTTGTAGTAGAACTTGTTGGTTCGAGTGTTGTAGTAGAAATTGTTGGTTCATGTGTTGTCGTAGAAGTTGTACGCTCAGGTGTCATTGTAGAGGTTGTTGATACAATAGCAGCTGTCAATTATAGAGGTTAGTAGTCACCCATATGTAATCAATGGGCAATTCTCAACACTTACTATTTAGGTCTATAGAATTAAAGTTTTAAAATTAGTAAAAGACTAGCCCAGCTGAGTGGAAAATGTTTGCATCATAAGATCAATAGTATATTGCCTTTTCAATAATACTTGATCCATCCATAATTAAATTAAATTGAATTAAATTTTAGATGACAAGACTTAGTATGATTTAAAACGCATTTTAAAGATAAAGGTGTGAAGATCATGCCCTTTTGATGTTTACTGCATGAGGCTTTTTTTCTTCCAAATTTGTACACTTGGGCACACTTTAGAAGTAATCGAATAAGATGCTTGCATGATCTGGTGTAACATTATTTAGGGCAAGCACTGTTTAATAATAATATTATTATTAAACAGTGTTTGCAATAAACAATAATAATATTATTATTGTTCCTTTTATGATCACCTCTAATAAGATTTTTATGCAGTTATAGTTATCATTACCTTCAAATGTGATGACAAATGCACTACCAATCACTGAAGAATCACTTTCAAATGCTACTCCTGCTTGGAATGCTTCAACAATGACAACAGTTCCTTGTGCAATAGAGCCACACTTAGTGGCTACCAAGTCTCCATCAGCATAAAACTGGAAATATAATTTGAACGGTTAGGAGAAATCGGTTGAAAATATCATGGCAAATTTTGATCAAAAATTGGGAGAAAAGTTGGAAATGTGAGTGGCAGTTTTTACTGCTTGTGAATTTCTTATTTTTTCCATTTGATAAGAAAAGCAAAAGTTAATCATTGTAGACCACTCTGCCCATGAAATGGGAGTCGTCCTTTACATAACTTTTTCCATGATAAGCGATTGGTTCATGACTAGTCTCCAAATTAGTTGATGGCTGGCAGAGACATCCAATAACAACCTGCTTCATCATTTGCCACATATACATGTTCTTGTACGTATATTATGGCAAGCGCACACTTAATATAACATTCCCTAGGCAAGTGTGAGCAATCCATCACAGGACAAGTACATCTGCTTTGCTTACTACAAGCAGAAGTTGTGCGTGTTTTTAAGAGCTTTATTACACAAACAATGGCTCTGTGATCTTGGCTGGACTTGTCTGAGTCCAGTCGTAAGGGAACCTCGACGACAGGAGACGTGACAAGTTGCAGAGAGCAAGTTAAGTTTGAATGGCATTCCTCTTACCGGTGGAGAGAGGAAGTCAACCCACCCTGTTGTTTGCAGATAAGGCATTCTAGACCACTAGGCTACAGCTCCTCCTTATACGTGTACATATTAAGTTAATAGGCTCCTTTAATGTGAACAGAATTCAGAATTGGCCAGTTTCATACATTACGTACTTTTTTACTTATCTTGAAAACTTATTCCAATCAGCTGCAAACCTATTGCTCAGCCTGCGCAATGCCAAAAGGTTGTGTCATGCACTTGTAACTACTACTGATAGAGATATATGTAGCTGTGAAAAACAGTTGACTTTCATGAGTACAGTACATGTATCTGGTTTGGTAAGGATCTACCAACAAGTCTCACTGCATGAATCTAACCATTGTCTGATTTGAGCAGAAAGGATATCCTAGAGGTAATGTGGGGAGTCAAATCTGGTAATTAACCTTGAGAAACTATTGTGCAGGCATGTTCATAGAGTGCTTTTACATGGCAGTTTTAAAATGCCTTTTGTACATAGCAACTTATATATGTTTCTTGTACATAGCAGCTGATATATGTTTCTTGTGCATAGCAACTTATAGATGTCTTTTGTATATAGCAACTTATATAGGACCCTTGTACATAGCAGCTGGTATATGTCTTTTGTACATAGCAACTTATATATGTATTTTGTACATAGCAGCTTATATAGGTCCCTTGTGCATAGAAAATGATGTATGTTCAAATCTTAAAAATAATAACTTATGTACATGTATGTACCTTTAAATAATAACTTATGTATGTACTTTGTAGATAACAACTTATGTACGTACCTTCAAACTATCAAATCTACAGCTGCTGTGACTCTCAATGTCTGTGTCCTCTATAAATGTAAAGATTACTCTTTGCAGGTAGTCATATCTGATTAGCCACATACAATTAGCATTGTTTGGATATGCTCCCGGGTAGCCTGGTGAGTAAAGTGTCCCATCGACTTCATTCACAAAGGTGTGGTTGCCATTGCATTCTATTGAGATTGGGCTGGTGGTAGTAGTGGTAGTAGTGGTAGTAGTGGGAGTAGTTGTAATCGTTGTTGATGTTGTTGATGGTATTACAGAGATAGCTACAAATAAGATCATAAAATGTATCTTTTTAATATTTGGAATCAAACTAAATCTATTAAAAACTATAACAGCTTTTACATAAATTTCAATAAATATTTTCGCCATTTTTTGTCTAGGAATTAATGTTTATGTAAAACACTTTTTAAAATTATCACTCTGCGCACAATTCATCTGTCCATAGGTTTACTTTTTCCTTTCTTGTAGCTTTCTCATTTTTAAGATAACTTATTCTTTTGGA
Organism: Watersipora subatra; assembly: GCF_963576615.1. NCBI lineage: Eukaryota > Metazoa > Bryozoa > Gymnolaemata > Cheilostomatida > Watersiporidae > Watersipora > Watersipora subatra. The sequence goes on from NC_088714.1 coordinate 65,063,721, forward strand.
GAAGGTCATGTCCTTTTATGTCATTTTGCTTTTATTTATAAACTAGCGGAATGCTTGGCATTGCACGCGTATTAAAAATCAGCTTATGAACAGTGACGGGTAACGTAGTTGCCTGCCACTTGTCATTAGCCTGGTATATTTCTAATGTCTAATTTGAGTAAGCTAGAATTGCTAAACTTACTAATAAGAGCCATGAGAGCAAGCATCAAATGACGTTGCGCCATAATGGAGAGCGGTATGCGTATTTTCACCCATATAGCAACATATATCGTCCAATGAATCTATCAATCTTGTGTAGCTCAATGGTTTAGTATATTGTCTCAGATTCGAACGGTTCCAAGATCAAATCTTTTGCAATACGGATTATTCATTCCAAGATACTAAAAGCTATAGCTGGACAAACCAAATCACACATACACAAACACACTTTAAGCTTCATATATATAGATGGTCACCAACACTCGCGTTTAACAAACATTTTGTTATTTGCTTGCTGGTTGTTGCTTTGGCCAATTGTGAAAATTTGTTTCTCAATAGAAAAAGGTATTCCATATTAACAAATATTCTAACTATTCATATGTATGAAAGACAATTTTATTAAAATCCCGATAAATTTATATAAATTCAATAAATTCAATAGTGTGAAATAAATTTTTTTAAAAGACATGAGGTGCATGATAGTTAATAACAACTTGAATCAAAGCTGGATAAAAATACCAACACTGTAATGGAAGCATGCACCAGCATGATGACCTTGACACAAAAATTGTCTGCAACACTTTATGAGGTTTTGTCTTAATTACATAAAACATTATTCTGCATCATAACTCTTTTTAAGCCATATTTTAGGGTAATTTCAAAACTGTTCAATAAACCTTGACCGTAAAAACAAGCTAAAATCACTTGCAGTCGTCAAAATCGGCTGTAGCATAAATGAGTGGCGTTTTGGAAAGAGGTTTATTCAAAGTAAAAATGCTTTATGCCAAAGTATAAGTTCTGTGTCTTTTGTTATCTACTCAGTAAGTTAGCATCGTTGTGGTAGAAGTTGTATGCTCAGGTGTCATTGTGGAGGTTGTTGATACAATAGCAGCTGTCAATAGAGGTTAGTAGTCACTCATATGTAATCGATGGGCAATACTCAACACTTACTATTTAGGTCTTAAAAGTTAAAGTTTTAAAATTGGTACCAGCCCAGCTGAGTTGAAAATGCTTGCATTTTGAGATCAATAGTTTATTGCCTTTTCAATCATACTCGATCCAATCATAATTAAATTAAATTGAATTAAATTCTAGATTACCAGACTTGGTATGATTTAAAACGCATTGTAAAAATATAGGTATGAAGATCATGCCTCTTTGATGTTCACTGCATAAGGCTTTTGTTCGTGCAAATTTATACCCTTGGGCATACATTAGAAGAAACTGAATAAGATGCTTGCATGATCTGGTGCAACATTATTTAGGGCAAGCACTGTTAATAATAATATTATTACTAAACAGTGCTTGCAACAAACAATAATAATATTATTATTGTTTCCTCTATAATCACATCTAATAAGATTTTTATGCAGGTAGTTACCCTTACCTTCAAATGTGATGGCAAATGCACTACCAATCACTGAAGAATCACTTTCAAATGCTACTCCTGCTTGGAATGCTTCAACAATGACAACAGTTCCTTGTGCAACAGAGCCACACTTAGTGGCTACCAAGTCTCCTTCAGCATAAAACTGGAAATATAATTTGAACAGTTACGATAAAATCGGTTAAAAATATCATGCCAAATTTAGACTGACAGTTGCGAGAAAAATTGGATATGTGGGTGGCAGTTTTTATTCCTTTTGATATTTCTATTTATCCCATTCAATAAGAAAAGCAAAAGTTAATCATTGTAGACCACTCTGCTCATGAAATGGGAGTCGTCCTCTACAGAACGCTTTCCATGATAAGCGATTGGTTCATGACTAGCCTCCCCATTAGGAGATGGCTAGCAGAGACATCCAATAACAACCTGCTTGATCATTTGCCACATATACGTATATCATGGCAAGCGCACACTTAATGCAACATTTCCTACACGTGCGTGAGCAATCCATCACAGAACAAGTATGTCTGCGTTGCTTTGCTTACTACAAGCAGAAGTGAGTGTTATTAAAAGCCTTGTTACACACACAATGGCTCTGGGATCTAGTCTGGACTTGTCTGGACTTGTCTGAATTCGTCTGAGTCCAGTGCCAAGGCAACCTCGACGACAGGAGATATGACAAGTTGCAAAGAGCAAGTTAAGTTTCAATGACATTCCTTTCACCACCAGGGGCCTATTATAGGAAGTCATCCCACCCTGTTGTTTACAGATAAGTCATTCTAGATCACTAGGCTACAGCTCCTCCTTATATGTGTACATATAAAGTTAATAAGCTCCTTTAATATGACCAGAATTCAGAATTGGCCAGATTCATATGTTACGTACATTTTTACTTATCTTGAAAACTTATTCCAACCAGCTGCAAACCTTTTGCTCATCCTAGCAATGCCAAAAGGTTGCGTCATACACTAGTAACTACCTCTGATAGAGTTATATGTACTGTAGCTATGAAACAATTGATTTTCATGAGCACAGTACATGTATCTGGTTAGGTGAAGATCTACCAACAAGTCTCAATGCATGAATCTAACCATTGTCTGATTTGAGCAGAAAGGATATCCTACGGGTAATGTGGGAGTCAAATCTATTAATTAACCTAGAGAAACTTACACGTGTTAACTTGGCAGCTTATATATGTCCCTTCTACATAGCAGCTTATATATGTATCTTATACCTAGCAACTTATATATGTCTCTTGTACATAGCAACTTATATATGTCCCTTCTACATAGCAGCTTATATATGTATCTTATACCTAGCAACTTATATATGTCTCTTGTACATAGCAACTTATATATGTCTCTTGTACATAGCAACTTATATATGTCTCTTGTACATAGCAGCTTATATATGTCTCTTGTACATAGCAACTTATATATGTCCCTTCTACATAGCAGCTTATATATGTATCTTATACCTAGCAACTTATATATGTCCCTTGTACATAGCAACCTATATATGTCTTTTGTACATAGCAACTTATATATGTCTCTTGTACATAGCAACTTATATATGTCTCTTGTACATAGCAACTTATATATGTCTCTTGTACATAGCAACTTATATATGTCCCTTCTACATAGCAGCTTATATATGTATATTATACCTAGCAACTTATATATGTCCCTTGTACATAGCAACTTATATATGTCTCTTGTACATAGCAACTTATATATGTCTCTTGTACATAGCAACTTATATATGTCTCTTGTACATAGCAACTTATATATGTCCCTTCTACATAGCAGCTTATATATGTATCTTATACCTAGCAACTTATATATGTCTCTTGTACATAGCAACTTATATATGTCTCTTGTACATAGCAGCTTATATATGTCTCTTGTACATAGCAACTTATATATGTCCCTTCTACATAGCAGCTTATATATGTATCTTATACCTAGCAACTTATATATGTCCCTTGTACATAGCAACTTATATATGTCTCTTGTACATAGCAACTTATATATGTCTCTTGTACATAGCAACTTATATATGTCTCTTGTACATAGCAACTTATATATGTCCCTTCTACATAGCAGCTTATATATGTATCTTATACCTAGCAACTTATATATGTCCCTTGTACATAGCAACTTATATATGTCTCTTGTACATAGCAACTTATATATGTCTCTTGTACATAGCAGCTTATATATGTCTCTTGTACATAGCAACTTATATATGTCCCTTCTACATAGCAGCTTATATATGTATCTTATACCTAGCAACTTATATATGTCCCTTGTACATAGCAACTTATATATGTCTCTTGTACATAGCAACTTATATATGTCTCTTGTACATAGCAACTTATATATGTCTCTTGTACATAGCAACTTATATATGTCCCTTCTACATAGCAGCTTATATATGTATCTTATACCTAGCAACTTATATATGTCCCTTGTACATAGCAACTTATATATGTCTCTTGTACATAGCAACTTATATATGTCTCTTGTACATAGCAACTTATATATGTCTCTTGTACATAGCAACTTATATATGTCCCTTCTACATAGCAGCTTATATATGTATCTTATACCTAGCAACTTATATATGTCTCTTGTACATAGCAACTTATATATGTCTCTTGTACATAGCAGCTTATATATGTCTCTTGTACATAGCAACTTATATATGTCCCTTCTGCATAGCAGCTTATATATGTATCTTATACCTAGCAACTTATATTAGTCTCTTGTACATAGCAACTTATATATGTCCCTTGTACATAGCAGCTGATATATTTCTCTTGTGCATAGAAAATGATGTATGTTCATATCTTAAAAATAATAACTTATGTACATGTATGTACCTTTTAAATAATAACTTATGTATGTACTTTGTAGATAATAACTTATGTACGTACCTTCAAACTATCAAATCTACAGCTGCTGTGACTCTCAATGTCTGTGTCCTCCATAAATGTAAAGATTATTCTTTGCAGGTAGTCATATCTGATTAGCCACATACAATTAGCATTGTTTGGATATGCTCCCGGGTAGCCTGGTGAGTAAAGTGTCCCATCGACTTCATTCACAAAGGTGTGGTTGCCATTGCATTCTATTGAGATTGGGCTGGTGGTAGTAGTGGTAGTAGTGGTAGTAGTGGGAGTAGTTGTAATCGTTGTTGATGATGTTGATGGTATTACAGAGATAGCTACAAATAAGATCATAAAATGTATCTTTTTAATATTTGGAATTAAACTAAATCTATTAAAAACTATAAGAGCTTTTACATAAATTTCAATACATATTTTTGTCACTTTTCTGTCTAGGAATTAATGTTTATGTAAAACACTTTTTAAATTTATCACTCTGCGCACAATTCATCTGTCCATAGGTTTACATTTTCCGTTCTTGTAGCTTTCTCATTTTTAAGATAACTTATTCTTTTGGAGAAGGTCATGTCCTTTTATGTCATTTTGCTTTTATTTATAAACTAGCGGAATGCTTGGCGTTGCACGCGTATTAAAAATTAGCTTATGAACAGTGACGGGTAACGTAGTTGCCTGCCACTTGCCATTAGCCTGGTATATTTCTAATGCCTAATTTGAGTAAGCTAGAATTGCTAAACTTACTAATAAGAGCCATGAGAGCAAGCAAAAAATGACGTTGTGCCATAACGGAGAGCGGAATGCATATTTTCACCCATATAGCAATATATATCGTCCAATGAATCTATCAATCTTGTGTAGCTCAATGGTTTAGCATATTGTCTCAGATTCGAACGGTTCCAAGATCAAATCTTTTGCAATATGGATTATTCATTCCAAGATACTAAAAGCTATAGCTGGACAAACCAAATCACACATACGGTACACAAACAAACTTTAAGCTTCATATATATAGATAGTCACCAACACTCGCGTTTAACAAACATTTTGTTATTTGCTTGCTTGTTGTTGTTTTGGCCATTTGTGGAAGCTACGATTTGTTTCTCAATAGAAAAAGGTAATCTAAATTAAAAAATATTCTGACTATTCACGTATATGAAAGACAATTTTATTCAAATCCCAATAGATTTATATAGATTTAATAAATTCAGCAATGTAAAATAAAATCTTGACAAAGACGTGAAGGGCATGATAGTTAATAATAACGTGAATCAAAGCTGGATAAAAATACCAACACTGTAATGGAAGCTTACATCAGCATGATGACCTTGACACAAAAATTGCCTGCAAAACCTTTTGAGATTTTGTTTTAATTACATAAAACATTATTCTGCATCATTAACCTTTTTAAACCATGTTTTAGGGTAATTTCCAAGCTGCTCAAGAAATCTTGACTTTGAAAACAACTTAAAATCGCCTGAATTTGTCAAAAATAGCTGTAGCATAAATTAGTGGCGTTTTGAAAAGAGGTTCATTCAAAGTAAAATACTTTATAACAAAAATAAGCTCTGTATTTTTTGTTATTCGCTCAGTAAGTTTCCATCGTTTAATATACATTTGTGGCTTACCATCTCTAATCACATCAAAACCTTACAATTATCGCAATGCTGAGATATTAGACTCTACCTTAACAGTTGTTGATTATTTACCGGTATGTTAGACTAAGACTATATACTTAATTAGAGTTAATGTTTAGAAAGGTCAGTCAGTTTTAGACTAATAATAAACCATTTCATAACTTGAAAGTTCTGGTAACTGTATACAGAGTTATCTTCTCTTACCTTCAAATGTGACAATGAATGCAGGTTTAGTTACCGAGCCATCACTGGTAAAGGTCACTCTAGCTGTGCTTGTCGGAATGTATATAGTTGTTCCTTGTGCGATTGTTCCACATTTAGTCTCCACTAGGGTACCACTTCCATCAAAGAACTGCGGTAACAGTCAAAGGGATAAAGACGTTAGATCAGATAAATTCTTACTTTATGATATGGTCTGTAGAGTTTGATTAATTTGTATAGAAATGCTCTAATTAACTTAAAATACTGTTTAATCTATTAAAATGTAAAAACTTGACTTCCAATCGATTTGTAAAACTCATAAAAGCTAGAAAGGGACTTTGGAGTTGCCCTTTCACTTTAGTTGTTCTTGATAAAAAGGAATTGCAAAGAATGGTTTTGTATTTTTTCCAATACATTCAAAATATGACCCCCAAAAAATTTAAAGCTGACATTACAATCACTAGTAGTATACAAATAACTTAGACAACTTACTAGAAGTTTAAAACGCGTGCAGTGTAAATCAATATTATTTGACACTACCCTGAGTGTATCTTTAAAAAACTCGGTAGACGTCTGGAAGTAAAACCCAACCACTTCTGATTCCTATTGTCTAATTTTAAAGCTGATCAGTTTAAAGTGTCAAGATATGCAAAAGTAAAAAGAGAATATAAAGGTAATTTTTTCTGAGCCAAACTGGCAGTGAGGTATATATGTATAATGCAATTTTATTTTTTATCAAGGCTGCCAAAAACCAAATCAGAAGTTGAAGAATGTGTTTCCAATTAGTATTCTGTCTTTATCAGGCGCTTTTGCTAGCAAGAAACAACCGGGTCTCACCTAATACCACAGCAGATCTCAATCAAAATTTTATGTTTATAAAGCCTTTATTCAAACGTAACTTTAAATGACATGCTTCGGGTTCTTTACATTTTCTGAAACTTTCCTTAGCTCGTGAGTCAGAGTTGAGAACAATATTATTATAACCTTAGGCCCCTTTTAAAAAACATTTCTAAAAATATTTCTACACCTGCTAGAAGGTTAATGCACAAGGGCATAGAAGCTGTAGTACAATCTATAAATTGCACATTGAATTTTATGAATTAAGCAAGCTTTGTAAACGTTTATGTCAGTAAACAGTATAGATGGACTTGACTCTCATGAGACAGTGATTGAGAATTTTGCGCGCTACCAACTTTACTGCTCTGACATGCTAAACCACCTGCACTGGCATACCATACCAGCTATTCTGACATGCCATACCAACTGTACTGCTCTGACATGCCAGACCTACTGGACTGCTCTTACACGTCATACCAATTGCACTGCTCTGACATGTCATACCTACTGCACTGCTCTGACATGCTATATCAACTGTACTGTTCTGACATGCCATACCAACTGCTCTGCTCTGACACGCCATACCATCTGCACTGCTCTGACATGCCACACCAAATGTTTTGACATGCCACACCAACTGCTCTGACATGCCACTTTCATTTTGTATCAACCTGAAACTACAAAATCTATGGGTGACTAGCATTAAGCTCGGTGTAGCCTAGAATTTCGCTAGCCTAGGAAGCTCTGTAATCAATAAAAAAGGGGCTCAAAAAAACTGCTCTTGCCTAATGCCTTTGTGTAGCTAAAAGAAATTCAGAACGTCTTCCAGCAGTTTCTTTCAAGAAACAGCAAGAGCAGCAATTCTTTGTTACTTACATGTACCAGCTAGATATATGTGCTACTGGAATAATACTGTTAGCCACCTTGATGGCTAAATCTTACCTTCAAACTATCAAAACTACAACTGTATTGATTCTCAATGTTGGTATCATTTGGGAAGGTAAAGGATATGGCCATCCCAGAGTCAACAGCTATGAACCACTGACAATTTGCGTTGTTATCGTAGTTGTCAGGGTAGCTAGGTGAATAGAGGTTACCATGGCTTTTGTACCAGATGTTGTGAGATCCGTAACAGCCTCTAGGAGGTGGAGCTGCAAACCATCATAATGGATAATGATTGGAATGAAAAATAGCTTGCGTCTGTTGATTGTAGCAGTTTCATTCTAATAAAATTACACATTGTTCATAATATATATTAATAAATCCTACTTTGTGATTGCGCACACAAGCATGGGCATATACTCGCATATACTCGCATATACTCGCATATACTCGCATATACTCGCATATACTCGCATATACTCGCATATACTCGCATATACTCGCATATACTCGCATATACTAGTGTACATGTACATCCGTGCATGTATGCGTGCACGTAAGTGAGTGTGTGCGCGTGTGCGTGTGTGCGTGTGTGCGTAGTCTCTAGCAGTGTCTGTCTGGGCCTGTCTGTGCGCTTCAGTTTGTGTGTCTGTCTGTGCGACTGTCTGTATATCTGTCTGTTAGTCCATGTGAATACTATACATTTTAGCCTATTTCATCCAAACTTCACACGCATGTTTTTGTGCCTTTAGCCAAGACGCTAAATATATTTTGTCTCAAAAAATTTCATCAGGTTTCTCAGAACCAACCCCTTAAACACTCACATTCGGGCTATCTGTTGAAGAATAAAAGAACTCCTGTGTATCAACAGGCTTACTGCTAATGCTATAATACATAATAATATAAACAGTTATATCTGCGAATGTGTGTTTGAATAGCTCCTTTGCATAATCTTACCTACACAAATTTTTCCAATCGGAGCTCATTTATTCGAAGCTTACTTCAAGTACTTACTGCTGACTATTAGGTAGATGAACTTTGTTTAATAAGTATTTAGAACACGCTGTTGGCATCAGAGCCAACTTATCTGCTTATTCTCTAGTCAGTCATATCTTGGTTACAACCACAAATTTCTTGCATGTAAATCATGTACAGCTAGTACCCTTGCAGTCTAGTGTACAAGAGGAGACCATCGGGTGTGCCGCGGAAAATTATCAGTGAATGCGTTTTTGAGACTTCATCAATAAGGGTATGCCGGCAGCCCCGTGTGCCATAAAAAATAATTATATGTAATCACTAAGTTGAGTGTCATACAAATGGCACACAAAGCAATATTCTATACTAAGTTCTATACCTAATATTGGACAGACAGACAGACACTTATTACAATAAATATTGCCTATGAAGGCATTTCTAAACTGCTGCAACATCTTTACAGCTTTATGATAGTTTTCATTAAAATTAATATGTATGAATGCTCTGCATATAATCTGTTAAGTAGGTGTGAAAATGTTAAATGTAAATTGAAAATCTTAAATGCAGCATTTACCTGCAAATGTGACAAAAAATCCTTCATCTGTAACTGAGCCATCACTGGTAAAGACCACCTGTGCGCTGCTTGTAGGAACGACCACGATTGCGCCTTGTGGAATCAACCCACATTTGGTGGCTATGAGCCCTCCACTTTCATCATAAAACTGGAATAATGTTTCAAAAATCCAAATAGATAAAAATAACTAGAACAAACGTTCATAGAGTTATGATACAAATGGTTCAGGGACTCTATGATGGCTTTGAATGTTAGTGTAACAAAACTCTAGCGTGGCTATGTCTATGTCTATGCGGCTATGTGGTATCTGAGAAGCTCCTGCTAGTCAGAAATAACTATGGATCTAGTAAAATGCAGTTTAATAATTTAACAGCAACTGTTCTCAGGGTATTTTGTGTTCGTAGTCTCATTTATTAAATTTCCATTCACATAAACAGCAATAGCCTGTGCATACAAGCTTGAGATGGGCACATTATGAGCATCAACAGTGTACTGCCATCTACTGTAAAGACACCGGGCTATTTGTATGGGTCAAAATAAAACTAATTATCAATAAATTCTGGTATATGTCAAATCTGATGGGATCATAGAGTCATGACACCAATAGGCTCAAATAATCTCTCATGAAAATAAACAAGACAAAATAGTAGAAAAAATGTAATTGCTTATCATGACCATGAGTGAACATTCACTTCAACACATCTACTGTCCATTTGGACATTCTAATTTACATTCTGTGGCTCAGAATGTTGTGACAGTTGTCCTTTTTAATGAATGGATCATCAGACAGCTCTTTTGTATCAACATTCTAAATTAAGCAAAGATTTTGTGCAGTTATATGAACAAAATGCAAAAGCTGAAAGAGAGCCTCAAAAATCGTGCTAAATTTAACCATTGGATAACATATATAGCAGCTTCTAATATATAGAACTTGTAATTATATATGTAACTATACACATACATGTATGTCACTACACTCTCCCAATCTTAAAAGTTATACATACAGTTAGACTGTCCCACCGGCAGGTGGAATGGCTCTCAATGCGTGTGTTATAAGGGAAGGTGAAGACGATGATCTGCCCATCACCAACTGTTATAGACCACTCGCAGTTCGCGCTGTTGACGTAATCTCCAGGGTAACCGGGGGAGTAAAGAGTGCCATAACTTTCATAGTTGAAAGTTTCATGTTCATCACATCCAAGAGTAGATAAAGACTTCGGTACAGCTAAATAAATATTTAAGTTATTTAATAAAAATTTTGATATTTGCATTACAAAAAGTAGATTATATATAAACGTTTGAGATTTATTCAGCGTCTGTATTTATTCAATCATTCATATACATGTAGACTGCATATTCCTGAAGTATATAGTATGTATAGTGCTACAAGTTACTATTAGGTTATTTATATAGAGTATGTACAGTGCTACAAGTTACAGTCAAGTTATTCATATAGAGTATGTACAATGCTGCAAGTTACTGTTAGGTTATTTATATAGAGTATCTACAATGCTACAATTTGTCATTAGGTTATGTATGTAGACCATGTACAATGCTTCATGTGACTGTTAGAAAGATGGTAGAGCTCCATGTAGTTGAACTACAGCAAATGTTTGTATGCTATAGACTATAGAGCAATTTTGAGTTGGCAAAAACATTTGTACACCATCAGCCTGTGAGCATGTAGTTATATATAATCAAAAGAAAGAGAACAGAAAGAGAAAAAGATTAAGCAAAAATATGAGGAAAAGAAAAAGCGGAAGTTTTTATTTTATATCAAGAGGTGTAAAAAAGGAACAGAGTATGATAGCAACTGTCAATGAATTGGTCAAACCTTAACCACTTTAGCCAAAGAGAAATCACTGTGTGATTTTTCATCAGCACACCATCTCTATTACTATTATCTGTTTTACTGCATAACATTACGATGGTTTGTAAAGATATTGAATACTTAATATTTCCAGATTGTTTTTGTGGGCTGTTTTATTAGGTTTATAAGTTCACTAAATATTACAAAACTCTTTCGCTCGAACAGTGCATCGGCTCAGATATGCACACTGTTAATATATAATTTACACTGTGAGTAAGTATGTCCAGTAGAATACGTAGGTTCTTTAAAGCTTTTAGATGAATACACCTGCCTGCTAGTACCTCAAAACTATAAAGCTACTCATGCACAGCCCGAAAAAGATTAAATACTCAAATATATGTCTACAGATTAAAGTCAGTAAAATATATTATAGAGCAAAATTGAAAGCTTCAAAATGTGTTCACATACATATAGTTCTAAAATAATCTAGTAAAAAAATTCTAACCTGTAAATGTGACTGTGAATGCATCATAACTAACTGAGCCATCACTTGCAAATACCACTCTGGCACTGTTTGTAGAAATGCCTACAGAAGTTCCTTGTGAGATGGAACCACATTTGGTTGACACTAGGTCTCCATGTGCATCATAGAACTAGAATTATAATGACGGTAAGATTAAGCAAAGATGGACTCATCATAACCCATGAAAGAATATGCACATCTTTATGATGTTTAGAAAAGATACAAATACAGTTGACCAGCTTATGTTTACCAGGAGACCTTGGACTTAGCTGACCACAACACAAACTCCATTGCATCTTTAAAAATTAAGGACTTTAAAAACAAAAGTAGAACTTTTGCCAGTTTAAGATAATCAAATTTAAAGTTTTCTCTTAAAAGTATATTACTACTCTGCTAAGGCAAACGAAAAGATAAAGCAAATTATTAGCACAATAAAATTTTGAAAATGGCATACTTTGAATTAAACATCATATTAAAGCACTCGTTTTACTATCATGCTTAGAAGAACATGCTAATAACCAAAAGTTATAAGTTATACTAATCTCAAAAGTTGTAAGGTCACTTCTCTCTGATTTTATCTATTGATCACACAAATAGCACAAAAGAATTATGGCTTTTAAAAGGCAGCGTCCAATAGCTATGTTCAAATGATCATTTCGCGTGTTAATGTAGTTCTGTACCTTCAAATTATCAAATCCACAGCTCTCAATTCTTGTATCCTCCGGAAACGTAAAAATGATACCTTGAGCATTGTCTACCACTATAAACCATTCACAGTTTGCAAGGTGTTCATAGCTTTCAGGGTAGCCAGGTGAGTAAAGGGTTCCTCCGTTTTCGTATTCAAGGTAGTGGGAGCCATAGCACCCAAGAAGATATGGCGCTACAGATAAAGAACGTATTTATACAATTACTCAACACAATTAAAGATATAAAGAAAGCTAACACTAAAAACAAACTAAGCAAAAGTTAACAGAGAATATCAGGAAAAATAGCTAAAACATGTTTAGTTCATTCAAATCTTCCGATGAATTTTAAAAATACACGCTATATATGGGAACGGGATGAATAGATTCTCAACGATTTCACTTATTAAAATTTAGTACAATCACTGGTGATCAGCAATATTTGTGTTTTTGTTACATAATGTTTAAAGGTAAACAAAATAAATTCATTAGGCAACATTTATCCGTCTTTGCTAAGTCATCGCTACTTACCATGACATAGCAGTTGGATAAGGAGACTAGCCTAGCCCGCAAGTATATCTGATATAATTTAACATTGGCTGAGTTTCTATGCAGCTGTGGCAGCGAACCCACTTATGACGCTGCAGTGACATCATGGGAACGGAAAGTTATAGATCCTATTGGAAAACCGCTGTTTCCGATTGAGTGAGTATCCGGTTTGACTCGCTGATTTCTTGTGCTGTCATTGTTGCGTAGATACTACGTGTTGTGTTGACAATGATTATAAACTAATGCACCTTCCCTGCAACCAACCAGGGACTCCGAAGCTAAGGGTTGTGGGAATGAAAGAAAGTGGGACTGATGAGTGAAGAAGCAACAACATTTATTATTCTATTTCTCTAATAAAATTAAAAGTATACTACACCGCAACTATAGCCTAACTATAGCTAACGAGCCCTATGGTCAGGAGTATATACATTCATGGATACTGGAAAGGTTTAGTTGGATGGTAGAATTGGATATAGCAGGACATGTAGTACCGTCTAATAGTAGTTGGATATACTATTAGACAGTACTACATGTAGATGGATGGAACTTCAGTTCAAACACGCAAACAACATCAGTTTGGGTTTTTTATGTTTTCAGCGAGCCGACTAAATTTTATTGTAACAGGAAACAGCAGTTTTCCAATAGGATCTATAATTTTCCCAAGGGAACAGTTGTGTCGCTCTACTTCTGTCATGATTCAGCATAACTGTTGCAAAGCAAAACTTCGTACAATCGTCATATTTGTGTCATAGATACGGCCTTAGCGACAAAAAGCGTTACATTTGTTCAGGTGCATTAGTGCCGCACAATAAAGCGATATAATTCGATGTGACGATATATTTCAGTGGACGATTATATATTAGATCAGTTTTCAAATCGATATGAATATCAAAGCTGATGTTTTATCGAAATATCGGCTTATTTAATGTTGCAAAACTGGAGTTGTCTATTTGCCTTGTTCTAAAGAGAAGACAACTCTTGTTTTTCAACCAATATCCAATATCCTCTCATATCGTTCATGTTAAAGCCTATCGCTATATTTCAAAATAAGACAACTCCAATGTTTGAAATTTTTCGATATTCGATATATTTAGAGACCAAATAATCAAATGTACACGCAAAGATATCGTGCAGCACTAATTTGCATAGATCTTGCTTTGCTGTTGCTTAATATGCAGAAATTATTTGCTGTTGAAATACTCTAATCTCTGGCAAGTGGTTTAAAAAGGCCATGAGCACAGCGGATAACACCGTAAGAAGTAGCAGTTTTTCCTTCTGATTATTCATAGGTGGTTTTGGCCTTGATCTCTTAAAGATACAACTTAGACATAAGGCATCGCACAACCATTGCCCAACTATAATGCACCATGGGAAAATGCTCTGCTTATTGGCCCAGAGTAGCTCCTCGGCACTGGCGCACCCAGGTGTCATTACACTATCAACGTAATGAAACTTAGCGAATAGTGTGTCTATTCAGGGAGGCACTAACTAATCGCTTTCAATTTTAAATTTGTGAGACAAGATGAAGTCTTTTTCTGTAGAGGACTTCACAATCTTTATTTACTATATTATTCCTACCTTCAAATGCTATGGTAAATGCGTCCTTAGTAATTGAGCCATCACTGGTGAAAACCACCTTAGCACTGCTCGTTGGAATGATGACAGTTGTACCTTGTGCAATGGAGCCACATTTGGTTGCTATTATCTTTCCACTTTCATTATAAAACTAAAAAAATGTTAAAAAGTATAATAATTTTACAAAAATCTGATTATTATAAACTGTATTCTGTAAAAGATTTAAAGAACAGTTTGCCAGATGGGGATCTCCGTGAAGACAGTAGTAACATTGATCTTAACCAACCATCTTTAGAATTCTATAATCACATCACACGCTACAATATTTTAAAACTGGATAGAGGTCAGTTCTTTTGAAGCCTTGGTTCCTGTTCTTTTGAAGCCTTGGTTCCTGTATTACAGTGGGACAAAAATTGAATAATGCATAGTAGATGTTTTAAACTCTGCAGTGAAAAAGCAAAACTTGAGGAGTTATTAAATGAGTTATAAATATTAGAGTTTTGCTGGCGTGATAACTATTTCTTTCTTGAATTCAAGCAAAACAGTCTAATGAATCTGACATTAATTAATATCTTATGATCAGCATGGCTGAACTAAAAATATTTTAATAGGTTATGACAGGTTCTTAGTCAAATGTAAGAAATGTGTACTTGTTATAAAATATGTTTAGTTTGGTATAAGTGATGTGTACTTGTATATACAATATGTTTAGTTTGGTATAAGTGATGTGTACTTGATATAAAATATGTTTAGTTTGGTATAAGTGATGTGTACTTGTATATAAAATATGTTCAGTTTGGTATCAGCTACATTTTTTTATGGTACTTTTTATGCAAGAGGTGTGTATTTTACATGAGAAATGTGTACCTTAATATAAAATATGTTTAGTTTCCTACAAGAGATTTTTAGCTTTTAGAAACTTTGAGTATGGTCATCCTTTTCTGTGAAGGCGAGAATTGAAGGGGAAGATAAGTGAATGAATCAAGTTTGTATGAAATTATTTTTTAGAAAAGAGCCATGGAACTCTTGGTAACATGTTACAGACAAAAGTTGAAGATCGAGATATTTTTTCTGAAGCAGAGAACACTACCAGATTCAATGAATTACCTAAAGTGTATTACACACAAATTTAAACAACTCAAAGCTGAATAGCTTACAAATTGTTTTTATTTCATTAATGCTTACATGAAGGAAGCACAGGCTACAGAAATTAGCAAACATTTGATAGTTTCATATCAACTCTTACCTTCAGGCTATCATATTGACAGTTAGATGCATCCTCAATGTTAGTTGGTTCTGGGAAGGTGAAAACTATATGCTGTCCATCACCAACTGTTATAAACCATTCATAGTTTTCATTGTTCTCATAGTCTTGAGGATAACCAGGTGAGAAAAGGGTCCCATAGCTTTGATACCAAAAGTGGTAAGAACCATCAACTACCATTGACTGAGGCACCGTTTGTGGGACCTTGGGTGGAGGAGCTGATGTGAGAGCTGCAGCAGAGATAACCTTGTGCAATATACTGAAGAAATAACAAATGTCAAAAGGTTTTGCTCTCATGTTTCGAGCCTGATGATTCATGAATTTCAATTAAATGCTTCCAGGCTAAGTGAACTTTTTAATAAATTCTGAATGGTTTCAAATTGTACTATAAATTTTCAGTTTATCAAGCTATTAGCAAATCATCTGAACAAAAAATACATTTAAAACCTAGTCTTGCAGTTTTCGGAATAGACAAGAGAGAAGGGGGCCTTAAATGGAAATTGTGTTTTTGTAATGCATTTAAGCATTTGTTTTCAGAGAGGAATTATGTTCTATGTTTTGTATTTAATAGGTAAAACTAGTCAGCCTTACTATGCAGCAAAAATTAATTTGGCCTTTGAAACAGCTCTGTTCGGTAGCATTGTACCGACCATAACAGCGAACCAAAGGACTTTTTCCATAAATTCACCTAAGAGTAAAGAATTTGCTACATCTGAAAAAGTATGCACCATTCATTTATAGTCTAGCAATAGCGGAGTGGCTAGACAGACATATTATACAGCTAATAATAATATATATTATATTATTATTAGACATATTATACTAAAAACTATAAACAAACAAACCTTTGGTTGGTTCAGCAAGAACCAGAGTAAAAGCATAACAGAAAGTCGCAAGAGTACACTGATGAAGCATGCTGTTTATTGCTGTTCGACGGTGAAATGAGTAGAAGGTTTCACTAAATGCCTTTCTTAAACAATTTTAACAATGAATGATGTAAGAGAGTTTCAGGTTGCTACACAGTATCTTTCTTTGTTCCATCCATCGGCTAGGTTAAAAATAGTCTTCCATTGTAATCTTTATTGTTACAGATTGAATAGTTCCAAGGTCAGTCTCGTCAATAACAAAAAGTCCGCGACAGAAAAACACGCGTTGGGGAAAATAAAGCTATAAATAACTATCGAAAAGATAGTAAACACTTTGTATGACAAAACTGATGTAAGTACCTACATGTAAATGCACCAAACAAGTGGAGGTATTTAAGTGCTCCAAAACTACAACAATTACCCGAGTAAGCCAAAGCTACGATAAAGTCATAGCTGTGCTAAAGTTGCTCAAGGTACCTATATTTAGGTGTGCCCCAACCACGATAGATTCCCATATATGCTGAAACTACTGTTGATGACGACATAAAGCCGCTGTTAATACTTCTGGTGTGTCAAAAGGTTTATATGGGTTAGATGTTACAGAATTGCTGAACAATGCAGTCACAGGTTGGCTTAGGGTGACCAAGGACAAGAAGAGTGTGACCAGTGACAAAATGACAGAGTATGACTGGTGTCATTCTAACAGGTTGACCAGTGACAAGGTAGCCGAGTGTCATCACCAATAAGGTGAAAGAGTGTGACCAGTGACAAGGCAGCAGAAGTGACCAGTGAGAAGGTGACAGAGTATGATCAGCAACAAGGCAGCAGACTACAACTAGTGACAAGTCAAGATGTTCACTGTTTAACGGCTGCATATAAGGTTTGCTAGCTGCCACCGGAAAAGTAAAATCGGTTGCTCAGGTCATTCAATTTTTCAACGCTAAATGAGAAGTGGCAGCCATGGCAGAATGTTGGTCAAGGTCACCTCGGGCCTTGCATAACAAAATAAATGTCAAGGTATACTTCAAAACTTGCATACCAAAATAAATGTGTCGGGTACACTTCTATTGGGTTAGAAGTTTGTCCCTTAAAGCCTGGTTCCCATATACGCCGCAAAGTACCCGCGACAGCTACGCAGGCTATCGGCGGTGAAATGTGAACCTACGCGCCAGTTACCGCCGAGTACCGCCAATAGTTGCCGGCGGCAATGCAAGAGTTTAGCGCTGTTCAAATTTTGCGAAGAGCCGCAGGCAAAACCTTCCCGAAATGCATTGTACAGGTGAAGGTCAGCATTATCAAAACGGCATGGCAAGCGAACATTTTTTATGCAGCTATTAGCAATGCAGCTTTATGTGAACAGAAGCGTTGCAGGCATTTTGCTGCGCAATTTTGCCGCCGGGGTCTCGCAATCGATATGGGAACCAGGTTTTAGCTTGCCTTGTAAGATATGATGCTCAGAGGCAGTTCAACAGACTCCCCCGAGGTAGACCTGAGTAATCCGGATACTCAGGTGGGATATTACTCTACTCGCTGATGTATCAAGCTGCATAGCTTTTTCTTGCTATTATTACTTCATCTGCATTGGGCTATATTTAATATTGTCATCTGTTAGCGTACACTTCATTGTCATATAACAAGTTGTTATATTTTTATGTTTCTGAACATATTTATAGAGAGGGAAGTCAAACCGTAAAGGGATCTCAAAAAAACGATCATGTTAGAGATGCAGTATTTTGGAGCGTTTATCTGCTATTATGGATCAACCAGGATTAATTATCCAGCTTTAACTTATTATTCAGGGTTGGGTTATAAAAGCAGTCACCAAGGTGTTGTGGATGAAGCTAATTAATTTAATGGAAAGTTTGTACTTTTGCAAAAAGTAAGGAATCAAAATACACTTTCTTAAAAAGTTGCGCAGCTAGTCAATAAACAGGCTGCATGCTTTAATACATATAGTCATCTACTTGGCTCTCCCATAGTACCTCAAAGCATGCATTTTATTTGATAGTTGTTTCTCTGGTAACGCTAGTAGCCTGAGAACTTAGTGAGAAGTGAGGCGTGACGGGCATTGGGAGAAGGTTTATTCATTGATGTGTATTACGAGTTTTCAGACTAAGCCATGTGTTACACAAAAAGGAAGTGATACTAACATCCCTGTGTCCAAGTCTATGGGCAGCTATACTAGCCACATAAGAAAGTAGTCCAACAACTTCCACAAAGGAACTGAAAAACTCGGAGTCACATACATGTATAGTACCAACCCAAATGATTTCTGTAATGGAAGCTGAATATTAGATAGGAAGGGAGATTATAGCTCTTTGAGGCTAAGTATTAAAGCCAGTAGTGGCTTATCATGCTAAATGATGTAACGATTTTATTATCTTTCATGTCTCTGATTATAAAACAAAGAATAGAAGTAAAATGAAATAATAGAATATACAGCATCGGTAAATAGACTAACAAGGTAAGTCGATTATGAACTATCTTAAAGTGATCATTAGTCGAACATTTCCTGAGCTTTTCACTATCCTTTTGAGCGGCAATAATCTAATCATTAACTTGGTACAACTGATAGCAACTCTATATGTACGTTGTTTTTATTGCTCTCATTGTCTCAATTGTCAGAGTTGGGGAAACAAGCGCAAAAGAATGTCTATAAAAATATATATAGGCCTATGTATATATGAGCACATATATATATATACATGTACATGTATATATATATATACATGTATATATATATATATATACATGTATATATATATATATACATGTATATATATATATATATATATATATATATATATATATATATATATATATATATATATATATATATATATATATATGTATATACATATGTACATATATATATATATATATATATGTATATACATATGTACATATATATACATATGTATATATATATATAAATGGTTATATATAGATATATAAATGGTGATATATATAGAAAATAGAAAGAGAAAATAGAAAATATATATATAGAATAGTGTATATATACTAGAAATTCCCCTGTCAAACAGCTCACGACCAAAGTGATAATGGAAAAAGAAAGGGTACTGCCAGTTGAGAAATGCAATATTAACAGGCAAATGGCACTGCAGTGCAATAGGAGAACTACAATGGAAGCTGCAATGGTAGCTGTAATGTACTGGGTGTTATTATGTACAACAAACAGCAATAATGAAAGGAAAAGATTATATGTTTGTATCTCTCCCCTGCAATAAGAGAACTACAATATTAGAAGTAAAATGGCAAGCTGCTGTGTAATATACACAGGGTGGGGGTTGTATATCATTGGTCATAGCAACCAATATCAAGAAGTTGTGATATTTATCTAGATTTCTGTATTTATATCTAAAAAATTATGCTGAATTTAAAAATCTAACAGATTTTAGCTGGTTGTCATAAAAATAGATGTATATCTATAAGAAAATGTAGGCCTATTACTTTTGCAGATATTAAAAAACGGTTTGGCAGTACCGTGATATTGGGTACCGCGATATTGGGCACAGCCGCAGTATCATCAACAAATTATTTAGAAAAATAATAACAGTAACATTGCATTGTCACTATATACTTCGATCTTGTAAATTCGAATGATTATTCTTATAACTAAATATTATAACAATCTCATAAAATCAAATAATTATTCTTACAATTAAATATTGTAATAATCTCATAAGAATCGTTAAAAAATATCATCGTCATTTCCTTTACTTTCACTGCTTTGAACATCAGTTGGAATACCAAAGTACTCATTATAAGTGTACAAAATGTTAGTGTCCGGCAGAATCGGCAAAAAAAGTATGTATATATAAACTGCTCAAGAAAATAATTATATCATTACAGCCTGATGGGAGAAAAAGCCGCATCCTTGAAAATGACAGTAGCTGGAAGGTAAATACAAAGTATTCTTTAAACTATTTGTACGTGTAGGATAAATATATGCATATATGTACATGTGATACATGTACGTGTAGGATAAATATATGCATATATGTACATGTGATACATGTACGTGTAGGATAAATATATGCATATATGTACATGTGATACATGTAGGATAAATATATGCATATATGTACATGTGATACATGTACGTGTAGAATAAATATATGCATATATGTACATGTGATACATGTACGTGTAGGATAAATATATGCATATATGTACATGTGATACATGTACGTGTAGGATAAATATATGCATATATGTACATGTGATACATGTACGTGTAGGATAAATATATGCATATATTTACATGAACAAATAGTTTGAAGATTGGGTTATACATGTGTACAATGTATATGTGGATTTGGGCATGTAAGAATTAGTTGGCAGCGTAGATGACATGATAATGTGAAACTTGCAGAAAATACAGACCATGGAAAGAGTTAAAATAAGAAATTGGCAGATTTTATTGTTTAGCTATTAGCCCTAAAATGCTAGCAAGTCCAATTTCTGATAATTTTAAGCTGGGTTCTAAAAGCTTACAGAAATAATATTTTGTATTAAAATAAATGCACACCAGTTTGTATTCGCTAATAATTACGTTATTAAAACCTTGAGATGCCTTATTGGCTGAATCTCCTTTACAGAGATGTGGCTCCATTTTAAATCATCTTTGAAGCACAAAAGGCGTTAAGTTGTTTTTAAAAGGATGACATTGAATATGAAGGATAAACATGAAGATATGTTACTAGATGTAGAAGATATAGCATTGTCAAAAAGACTGGTATTTCAGCTTATGCTGTCTCTAAAAAAATTGATCATTTCAAGATTGAATGCTTGTAATGAATTAAACTAGTTTATGATGAAATATTTATTCAATAACAACAGTAAAATGCTTTGTTCAAACAGGAAAGCAAGAAAATTTCAAAAGGCAAAAAGTCTTTTCGTTAAAATTATAGATAATGGCAATTTTCAGATAGCAATGGCCAGATGAGTGACCGACAACTGAGTTCCGTATACGTGTCTTGTACATATTATTAGCTTCAGCATGCTCTAAAGCATTCCAAGTTTGGGAGATAATTCACAATACAAAAGTGGATTACTTTCTTGTCACCAAATTTGCAACTCGCCTGCTTGTTGAATTCTCTTGTGTTATAATCAAACCCATCCCTTTAATGGCTGCTGTAACCACCGTATATATTGTGTCACGGGTGCGTTTATATAAACAAGATCGATATGCGATGAGACCATTAGGTGTCTGTGGCTGACTATCTAGGTTACACTTGTATTGCCATGGCACTCTTCTTAAACTGGGCACTTTTGGCATACCTCCCCTTCACTAGATCTCTTATTATAGACAAGATCTCTTCACAAAAGAATGCAATGAAGTTTCATTTTTAGCCTAAGTAAATATAGAACAAAATTTGTATTTGACACTATAAACAAGTTATCATATAGCAAGTTATCGTATGGCAAGTTATCATATAGCAAGAGAAGGTTGTTTGTGGCTCATTCCTCCAAGTGGTCTGAGGCTATCATGGTCGAGTTATCAAACCAATGGTAGCTCTAAAACTACATCGTCACTAGGAGCTGCACTTGAACAGCTCTCAGTGATCACAGGGACAAAGAGCTTGACAATATCCCAAGTTTAGAGGAACTCCAAATAGCAGTTCTGTCCACAAAAGACAATAAAACACCTGTACCTGTAGCAGTTCTATATAAGTTTGGAGCCACAGTAGATTACGACTCTGCGATAGTGATATTACTCTGATATGATAGGATACATCTGGAAATTTGAGCTAGTAAACAAAACTGGAAAGACGAAAACGTTGTCCCCATATCTAAAAAGACAGCAGGAAGGAATGTGGCAATTATAGAAGGATCTCCCTGCTCTCAGTTGCAGGAAGACCTCAGCTCTTATCATCCTTAATCGACTAGGTAAGATATGTCATCAGGTCTCACCAGCGACTCAAAGTGAATTCTGAAGAAACCGAAGCGCCATAGACACAGACATAGACCATAGACACGGTCTTCAGTCTTCTTCAAATCCAAGAGAAATGTAAAGAACAAAACTTGGAGCTCTACGGAGTATTCACAGATTTAACAAAAGCCTTTGATACTGTTTCACGAGATTGGCTTTAGAGCATGCTACAAGAATCAGGATGAACAGTGAAAGTAACTAATCTGGCTAGAGCATTACATGATGCGATGCAGGCAGGTGTGGTTCAAGGTGAAGACTTGTCAAATGAGTTTGCAGTATGGAGTCGTGCAGGGCTGTGTCTTAGCTCCAACATTGTTTTCAATCTTCCTGGCTGTCATGCTTCATGTAGCCTTCAAGGATGTGCACTAGGGGTGTACATACAGACAAGACATATCTTTTCAACATCTCCTATTTCAAAACCAATTCCCATACCACCAAGCACCTGGTTTGAGAGATGCTATTTGCTGGTGACAGCGCATTGGTTGCTCATCCTGCCTCTGACATGCAGCTGCTCCTGGACAACTTTGCCAAGGCTGCATCTCTGTTTAGCTTGAAAATTAGTATCAAAAAGTCAGAGGGTATATACCAATCAATCAAACTCCTTCACTCTCCTGAAGCCAAATACATCTTCATCAACCATGTTCATCACTGGTCAAAGCCAAAAACTTCACCTCCCTCGGAAGCACTGTATCTAACACTACTTAGATTGAAAAAGAGCTCCAACTATGGATCAGAAAATCCAGTGCTACCTTTGGCAAGCTTCAGCAGTGACTCGGAAAAAAACAAGAGTGTCTCAGTCAGGGCGAACTGTAAAGTACATCGAGTGGTGGTTCTATCAACTCTTTTATACGGCGCTGAGACTTGGATGATATATCAAGCTCAAGAAAAGAAACTACATGTTGTGATGATTAGACACTTGAGGGACATGATGAACAACAAGTGGCAGGACAAGATCTCAAACATAAAATTTTTAAAACAGGCAGAGTTATCAACTATCACACAGATGTACTAGAGGCAACATTTAGACATCAAGTTGCACCTTTAAAAAAGCTATAATGGTACATTTATACTTACTTACTCACTCACTCACTTACTTACTCACTTACTCACTCACTTACTCACTTATTCACTCACTCACTTACTTGCTTACTTACTCATTTACTTACTCATTTACTTACTTGCATACTTGCTTTCTTACTTACTCATTTACTTATGTACTTACCTACTTACTCACTTACTCACTCCCTTACTTACTTACCTACTTACTTATCTATGCAGCTTGCTACTACATATATTCAATATTTGGTCACACCTTCAATGAGTATAGCCGTTGTGTTGTGGTTAGCACTGAGGGTTACCCAGTGGCAGGTCAATGTACCGCGTTCCCCTACATGAATGTCATTTTGTTTTTATAGGTTTAGTAAAAGCCGACTATCAAACTAAGGAGCAGCTGCAGTGTCTTGGTTAGCACTCTGGACCACCTAGCAGCAGGTCAGTGGTTCAAGTCTTGTTACAGAATGTCAGTCCCGAGTCCCGCCCTCAAACAGCATTTGAAATCGGAGACCCAGTAAGGCGTTGTCCTCCTGTATGGAATGCTCATCAGTTGTATTAGCTGTGCTTTCCTCTGACTCGAGAGAATTCATAGAAGCCTTTGTGTAAGTGCCAGGGTGAGTCAATGCAGCACGATTACTCTTCCGGGGTGGTTTCAAGGAAGCAAAACGTATTTATCTTATTATAAACGCACTAGAAGTTATGGAAATAACTTGAAGTTAGGACTTGAAGATATGAATATAGTATAGAAACTTTTTAACAAATTTTTTAAATTATCTTGCAGCATAGCTGATCACTTTGGATAGACAACTCTTTTTGCCTTTTGCAACAAAGTACTAAAATATATATGGTAGTCTGGGTCAGGTTGTTTGGTCTATTTTTAAATGTTTGTCTTTTTCTCGAATGTCATACTCATTGAGAAGTTTAGGTTTATTTCCTTTTAGCTCTATCAAATATATTTGGCTGTAGTTTTCCTAGATTCAAATTGTTGAAATAAAGGTTTGGTGTATGGAACTTTTCAAGCTTTGTGTTTAAAGGAGAATTGTTGAATTGCTAGGGTCCGGAGCTACAGTATATACAGCTGTAACCGTAGCTACCAGCCTCTATATCAAATTTGCTTTACTGGCTGCTTGCTATACCTTCACTTCAGTTCTTAGATAAAATTTATCAAGTTTTTTGTAGGAAAGAAACAGATGCGTTGTAATAAAAGAGCTAGCCATCAATTCATTGCATTTACCTGCATTTACTGTTTCGGCTTTCCATTTCCTGGTTTCTTCTATTTTTTCTTCTCTTCCTAACAATCATTTGCAATTTTTCAAATAAAAATTTATTCGATTTGCTGGCTAGTCTGGCATTTTATACAAAAGAACAAGAAATGGTACGAAAGCCAAAAATACTTTGGAAATAATTTGGGGCTCAACATGCCTTGACACAGCTCCCACCTTGCAGTACATGTAGCTGACAGTTGGTGACCTCCAGGTTACAGATCGCTCATCACACAGCAGCACAATGAGCTACAATGCACATTGACCAAGGCCATCTGTGGAATTGTAAAAATAATAAAATAAAGTGGGTTGAAGAAATGATGTTATTTGAACTGGTGAGTTGCTACTTTGCTATAGAAAGTGCAGTCATTCCAGAGTTTTGAGGTAAATAATATTAACAGTGAAATTTTGTGATTTGGTCCAAGTGTTTAACATGTTTAACGTATGCTACATGCCCTTTTAGACAGCTCATTGTCTGAAAATAGCTGAGTATGTAAGGAAGTCCGTAGCCAACTTCTATTGTTAGCATTCAGTCGGAGTACGTATATATTTACAACTATAGAGGTACACGAGCTATACTTTATGGAATCTTGAGCCCGACCACTCAACTCGCAGGACACATTGCAGAAATGTTTAGCTTGCAAAACAATCATTAATCATATAGGGCAGAAGCCTAGATAAGCTATAGAAGAGGGTCAAGGGCATTTCCACCAACACAGGTCAGTTGTGATGCTGCTGAACACTCACCGGACTTTGAATTTATTCTATTAGAACTCAGGCTATAAAGAAGTAATAACAGAGCAACAATAACAAGTGCTGTGATCCTAAAATTCAAAAAAAGAATGCCATAGAGCTATTTATAGAGTTATCCGTAGATTATATGAATATGTTATGGAGTCAAATGTTAAGCAAAAGGCAATAAGAGAAGACAGCAAGAGACAGTTAAAGGCGGGTGAAAATAGCAGTTATAATAAGTTCAGCGACTAGGAGAGGTCTGCTTCGACTGTCGGCAGGAGAGGACATACAGCTTCCTGTTCAGCACGGCGTTCTGCTCCTGCAGACTCCTGATCTTATCGGCCTGATGCTCAATGATGTCATCCACATAGTTATCCGCCCTGTAGCCTGAGAGAAGCGAAAGAAGGGGTGTGTTTGAGTTGTAAAACAGAACAAGTTTTCAACACAAAGCAGAGTTAGCCATATTCAAAGGTGTATCATTGTTGGGAAAAACTTGTCAAACTAAAACTGCCAACAAGTGGCACCTGGGGTGGCCAATGCCAGACAATGTTAACCGTTTGAAGTCAGTAAATGTCAGTTGTGAGGAAAGACAACTACTACAAAGTTGTTTGGAATGGAGAAAAACTAAGTTTTACAATAAAGACTGGAGCTAGCATTAACTCTGGACCTTGAATGAGAAAAAGCATCAAAGACAGGAGACTAGTCCTAAAGTATTCCTAGCAGGTAATAAATTTAACTAGATGATGCATAGTGAAAGTGAGGTGTGCTCTACTAGAGCATGACATGACGGAATTTACGCGCTCTACTATCTACAGCATTAACCATGAAAAAGGTTGGTATAAACACCAATAAGAGAAGGTGTCTGCTATCTACAGCATTGACCATGAGAAAGGTTAGTATAAACACCAATAAGAGAAGGTGTACTAACCGACACCCGAGCTACTGTTCAAACTATGAGGCTGAAAGCTTGTTAACATCTGGTCTTCTGCATCATCTGGAGCAAGTCTTCTCCTGTTCTGGTAGTATATCTTTAACGTATAGCAAAAGTAAAAACAAACAAAACAACAGATCCAAGGTACATCGACATAGACAACCGGTGTAGATACATAGACATACACAACCGGTGTAGATGCATAGATATACACAACCGGTGTAGATACATAGACATACACATAAAATGAAGTTACATAGACATACATATAATAGCGCAGGATTTCCAAGTTTCTCTGTTCATGTATGTTTATTTTTAATGGTAAATGGCTTATGAGATTAAAAGGAAAGTATTGAAGAACCAAATTATTCTAGGGTACCGCATATCCCCCCATATAAGCCTATCTCAGATATAAGGCTTGTAAATGGGGATATATCGTAGCTAATGAGTACAAATGCTAGAGACATCTATGAAACCGCTATTACCATGGAAGGATAACCGAGATAAAATGACTCAACATCAGGATTATGTGAACCAAATTCAAATAAAAAGGTATAATGGCTAGAAGAAGTGTATTGCTGTAACAAAGTAAGGCAAAATCATGGAGCAAAGGAAGTACATACATACTTTAGACAAATACAGAATGAGGCCGACTAGGATGATCGCCGTTTCTATAGAGACCAGAATTTGCATCCATTGAACAGGCTTTAGAGTCCAGAGGTTGCATTCCTCATCAACTAGTGACTATAATAGAATATACCAGCGATGAATTATGAAGTCAAATCGAATTACTCTTTCTTTGTCTGAGATCTTTCAAATTTTCACTTTTACACAGGACCATAGGGCTACAGAATAGACTTAAATCCTACCTTACAAGAGGAGGTTAGGTGGCCTGTTAAAGCAAGAATAACTGACTGGAAAAGAGATTTGACACAAAATGGGTGTCGCTGCAGGTACTTGATGGATCGGTAAAATCTGAGGTAACCCTGCATCTTTAGCCTCCTGTGTGTAGAGAAAATATCATAACTATCAAGGTAACTGTAGACTGAAAATACAGAGCATAAGCCAGAAAACTATTTGTGATAGCTGGCCAGTTCATCAGCATATGTGTGGCTCAACCTAACAATGAGCTGGGTCATAATATCATGGAGAGTCACTGACAGTCTAGAAAACAAAAGCACACAATGGATACAAGCAAATGCCTACCTTTCAAATTCTACTGACAAACAAGCATTCAACGCATTTACTCACCTGTGATGGAAGGAGAAGATAAGGTCAAAGAGAAATATCATGAACCAGACAAAGCAATGCAAGTAGAGAAGGAGAATGTATATCCCGATAGAGACAGCATCCTGGACAACTTTCTCTGTGACAACGTGAGGAAGGAGAAAAGATGTAGCCACTAGGCCTAAAGAAAGAGGTAGCAGAGTATAACACAGCAATTAAAGCCTCATCATGGCTCTGCTCTCGCTAGTTAGAAGTGTCTAAACTTGAGGGGTTCGAACCAACAAACGTCTCAAACCAAATGGGCAGGTAGAGTAATAATGCTGGCAGTTTAAAGATATGGTTGCGTCAAATAGTTCAATCAAATGAAATTAAGGCCAATAAAAGGGTAAAACATCAGCTACGATTTGATGTCATTTTTGTCTTTGTAGACTAACCCTGTCCAGAGATATAAGCGTTTGAATGAGGTCATCTTTGAAAACCCTCAGATTCGAGTGGGTGCTTCTTTCCGAATCATTCATGACGTATGTAGTGATACATGTCAAAAGAGTCCATGAGCAATAAATATATGATCTCTTCTTTAGCCAATCATCAGCACTAAATTTTTATATAGGTCATAATAAATGTTACTGCTAGTACAACGCGTTGTCTGTGATCTCGAAGTTAGGGATTTTACTCAATTAATAAATCGTACATCAACATTGACCGAATTAATTGACATCGTTAATTTACTGAATTACTGGATCAACACGTTTTATTGACGAACAACAGAATTGTAACAATGCTTCCAGTTCCTGTGAACATGACTCAAGAGTTTTCTGAGCACCAGGTGGTTAAAGTTTGGGGCAGACAACATATGGTTAGAGCTGACAGGCGTCAGCAGCATTATGCTGCAGAGGAAGATAGGAGAATGGAAATAAATTTATCTTTTTTGAGTCTCATATATATATATACTGTTGTGTTTACATTCGGATTATATTTTCCTGTCTGAGACTATGATGTAACTTCCTGTGCACGCGTGATACGAAATAAAAGATGTTGATTGTTGAATTGATGGCTTCTAAATTAATTTATAGCATCTAGCAATATAATGGCTTAGATTGACGAACAAGTGTTAAATATTGGTAACAATTCAAGTGCTCATGACTACATTTACTAATAAATAAAATTATAAGTTTTGCTATCACCAATCATCTTTTCATAACTTTTTTATTGTTTCACTTAGCTATAAAATTTGCTTCAAGTTTTCTTTGGTAGTTTTAGCTAGTAAATTAGATTTATGATTAAAATTTATGTTCACTTCTCATTTGTAGAAAGTGAGGAAAATCGATTGATCAATGCTCATCTTTAGCTCCCAGAAACAAGGCTTCGAATTGTTGGCTTGCCGTACTTAAGCTTTTGTTAAACATTTATTCATTTTTAAAATTACGCTTGCAATCTAACTCCCAATTTGAAAGCCTTCAGTAGATACACATTAGAACGACATATCTATGAAAGACATGTATTTATTACATTTGTTTTATTGATTACAGGATGTTTTATGTGGTGATGCCAGTGGAACATTTGTGGCAGTGTGGAAACTGCCATACACAGAAAAGAGAGACATGAATTTGTGCTACACCAACCATGATATGTTTTGTTTGAGTTTGCTTCAGTAGAGTAATTTGTTCTATTATATGAGCTGAAACTAGATGAGTGGCTACGACTTGGATAGATGTTGTTAATAAAAACTTTATGCCAAGATGAACATTTTTTGGCTTGTAAAAATTATATAACTAGAAATTCCACTGTCATACAGCCCACGACCAAAGTGATATTGGAAAAAAGAAAGAGTAATGATGGTTGAGAAATGCAATATTAGCAGTCAAATAGGATAACTGCAATGGTAGCTGTAATGTACTGGGTGTGGGTGTTATTATATACAACAAATAGCAATAATGAAAGGAAAAGATTATATGTTTATATCTCTCCTCCTGCAAAAAGAGAAATGCAATATTGGCCAATATTAGAAGTAAAATGCACTGATATTATTAGAATAACCAATATTATTAATATAGTAATAATATAAAACCAATGCACAATTTTGTTTACATTTCAAAACGCCATAGCTATCAATATCACGAGGTTGTGATATTTATATAGATTTTTAGGAAATCTGTACTACGTAGTCATACCTGCCAACTCTCACGCATTGGTCCTGAGACTCACGCAATCACCCCAAAAAAAATTAAAATGCGTGAGAAATGCGTGAGATTTTTGCCCCAATTTCCATAATTACATATATACTATCATTGATACATCAATTGCGCCAAAACCAAATCTCACGCATTGCCCCACTCTTGGGTTGGCAGGTCTGTACGTAGTCATTGTTCTGTAGCCATCCAAACTTCTAATTAATTATTGTTATAATCTCATTAGAACCGTTAAAAAAAATATTATCGTCATTCCCTTTACTTACACTGCGTTAGATTTTTAGAAAATCTGTAGTACGTAGTCATTGTTCTGTAGTCATCCAAACTTATAATTAATTATTGTAATAATCTCATAAGAAAATGAAAAAATTGAAATCGGCAAAAATGAAACAATTTCTGTACTCCTATGTTAATTGCCGAAACCTTCGGCAATTCGACAATGCTATAGACTGGTGAAAAGTGCACGTTATTTTTTCGCGAAATGCGCACGACTTGATCGTTCTATTATCTGTTGACCGCCGTTTCAATTTCCGGTCTTAACTTTTATTAAACCAAGCTTTTCAAGCGTTTTGTGACGATTTTCGTCCTAATAAATCTGTCTATTTGTGTATAATCCGATCAGATGGGTAAGTTTTTAGGGAATTTCGATAATTTACAAAGACTTGGTAACATATTTAAATAGGCCTATATGTGTTTTGTATCGTTATTATACTTTAACTAATCTACAAAATGATGGTTAAATTTGTTGATGAAAATTTAATAGAAGGGTTCGTCTCATTGTTGATGAATCATTTTCGTAAGTTGTGTGCACATGCATTTATCATAAAAACTCCCAACTTCGCATCCGCTCGTTTGGTCGTGGGATAAAACAATATTGTTGAAGATGATGCAAAACATGATTTGCAGAACATACTGAATACATCATAGCCCCGTTGACACCTTGCTGAATTCTTGTCTGATAGATGGATCTATGAAGTGTAATCAGAGCTATGTTGACAGGTAGTTTTGCATAACTCGACTCAATTCCAACAGACCAAATATTAAAAACTCCAAAATCTTTATGCTCCACGCTACTAAGTGAAAACAGGTTAGTTCACAAACCGCCAACCAGGTACAAGAATGGCTTTATTAGCCATTCGCCAGATCGGTGGATTAATTGATTTCATTGAAATTGGCGTATTACGTTCACAATTTCAGTTAACTCATAAAACCATTTGTTTAGTACTTGAATCAACTAATCATATGTGAACAGTCATTTTTTTCTATAAATTGATACTAATAATGATTAGATAACGTTGACTATACATGAATTTTTTACGGATGTAGTTGGTTTCGCCATATATTCGCACATATTCTTTTCAAACATGCAGCTTGCTTATTTCATTTAGTAACTAGTGTCCGGTGTGGGTAGCAACTGAAAACTTAGCTAATACAAAGGCCACGATGCAATAAGTCAACTTGGCAGCCTAATTACCGTAGACTGGCAGAATCGTAGTCAGTACTCAGATGTTTACACAGCATTTAGAGGAAACTATTATGACAAATTTTTAATTTTCCTTGTTTGAGGCGTCTGAGACATTTATAATAATGTATCTGTAGCTAGATTTAAAATTTTATCCCAGCAATCATGAGCAAATACAAAATAAAATATATGCTGATAGACTTTTATCGCAATAGCCGATGTGAATACAAGAGATATAGACAGGTTGTTTCACTATACACATCATTTTGGGCAAGTCTGGGAACGATTTTGTTCCTGAGCATTTTTACCGTGATCAATTTTTGTCAATTCTATTCTTCAAATATCTTGACAATGAGATTGCCTTAAACAACAAACAACATCTTAACTGATAGACAAAAATCAATACTTTCTGTTAAAATCAACTAAAATTAGATGCAATCACATCTTTAATGCTATTTGTAAAAAAGGTAACAAGCACCTGCAGGGCATCTCAAGCACCTACAGGGCATCTCAAGCTCTAGCAAGGCATCCCAAGCACCACTATGTAGTCGTAAGTTTAAAGGATTAGTGCAACCACAGCACAGATGGATGATTACATGGATAGTTAGGGGTAGTTTTATGTTGATTTGAGTACGCCTGAACATGTGCAAAAGAAAATAATAAAACAGAACGGGCAAGAAAGTGAAGCAACCAAGACTGAAAATACAGAAAAAAAAGTAACATTTTATTTACCTAGCTGCATTTAATGTTGATTTCATACCAAAAATAGCAAAACAAATTTATAATATGTAATATCAAGAAAAAAACTCCACAGGATAGTTATGAGCGATAGATCAGCTGCAATAATGATCGGATTATTTACAAGTTTCCGAATCAACCAATCAAGAGCTTAAGAGCAGGGATCAGCAACTACATGTAGATCTCTGAATGGACAAAGATTTATAATTAGCTCCCCAATGAGAGAGCGACTCCTAATCATGTTAAGACGAGTATAGGAAGTAGGCAGAAAAGAGAGGTACCAGTTTGCCACACTGAGGGTTGATTTTTTGGGAGACTTACCTAACATAACAAGTATTTCAAAGGAGGCCAGCGTAGCACCAAGTTTAGCTACCTTTGGGTGGTCTAGACCTCTGCCGTCTGTAAGGTGCAAAGATGAGTTGGACAGCCCTTCCTATGACAGATATTCAGGAATGATAACTCAAATATATGACACCAGAGGAAACTAGTGAGAAATACATACTCCATGACACTAATGTCTTTAATTGTGACACTAGTGTATGACATATGGTGACACTACTGTTTGACATATGGTGACACTACTGTTTGATGTATGGTGACACTACTGTTTGACGTATGGTGACACTATTGTATGGCATGTGGTAACGTATGATGACTCATCATGAAGCGCTCCCTTTGAATTATAATTGATGATATTGGCAAATATCATCATCACAATTTGAATATCTGATCTATAGTATTTGTAAAAAGGCTGATTCAAGCAAGGCTATGTCAGTGCAACAATTCGCTGGGACGATCAGATACTGTTATGATAATGAATAATAATTGAAACCAATGGGCTTCTCTAAGAGAGGAACTAAAGATAACAGTTGTGGTGGTTATATGTTGACTATGTTCCATTAACAGGGTTGAGGACAAAAAATTATAAACTGAACAAACTCAAAAACTTTTGAAAAAAAAAGCCTACAAAATGAAATAAAACCGCATCAATAGTGTGCAGCTTACGACAATCACTGGCACTTTGCTCAGCAACAATAACTGCTGTCTTGATTGAGAGAACTAAAGTGGACATTATTATTAAAGAGATCAAAATTAGAACCTAGCATATTACTTAATACTTCCAATGAGCTGCACAGAACTACGGAAATAATGGCAAGGTTTTTGGCTATTGCTTTTAACTACTATCATGATGTATACTTTGTGGTATAGATAATGCTATCGAGATACGGAGATGTAGACGGTGCTGTAGATTTATGGATAGATGGTGCTGTAGAGGTATAGATTGTGCTATAGACCTAGATATATGTAGCTATATAGGTATAGTTTCATAGGCGCATTATTGAGCAGAGCTAAAAAGGTACATATAGTACTATAGATTTAGAGGTATGGATGAGCTATCTACGTACACGTAAGACCAAAGCTGGTAATTACTCAGTGTTGGATTTATTTTACTGAAAACTCATTTGTTTTTCATGTTGAACAATACAACACCAGAGAGGGGCACATGGTAGGTTAGAACTGTAGCGTTTGACACTATAAACAGGTTATATGACAGCCCATGAAAAAAACTTGTGTGATGTCATAAAATCAGGGAATTGTATAAGTCTATGACATGGTAGGTAACAAACGGTAAGTAAACATGAGAACATTCTACAAGCTAGAGGAAATCAATAAAATATGGCATATAACAAGATCGGGCTTAACAGTAAGCAAATAGCCCCAAATGCGAGGCAAATACCTAGGGTGTTAGCAATATATAAAAAAACAGACGCCTACCTGCAGGTGGTCCCTGTCAGATGTGTCTAAACCATATGGCTGTGTTGTGTCTGGAGATGCTGAGAGCTCAGCATGAGTGCCAGAAACATTCATAGTACCACAAGTGAAGACCTAAATCCTCGTAATGCCAGAGTTTTGTACACCAGTCCAGTCCACAACAGCTAAATTAGAATGTGAGGACTTCAAACTAACAAAAGGAAAATATAATTAGCAATAAGCTCTATAAATCGGGCACAAGCATCACCCAAATCGAACATAACTTTCACACAAATTTGCTTTTATCCATGACTTACTGTAACTAGCGAACAACCAACAATGTATAAAATTAACTTTGTACCAAGTTGATGAGGTTGTCAAAGAAACCCAGTAAATTGTTACCAAACTTGCAAACCCAATTATCAAGGTTATATAGTTGATATACTCAATTACCTTATGTACACGCACAGCTCTATGAGAAAGGAGTCGCTCTATGAAGTGAAGAGCCCACCACAGCAACGCAATAAAAACTAATAGATGTTAGTGAACCGCACTTTCAATGGTTGCCTGGCAGCAAGCTGCCCTTCAGTCTCGCCTATGCAATTACTTATACATCAGACAGTAGACTATGAGAAGCATGTTCAGCCTAGAAAATTACAAAAGCGTCTGCTGTAACTGCAGGTGTGTTGTGAGGGCAATCCCTCATAGAACCAGTATGATGTCTGCTTAGTTTACCGTAAGCAGAGACTGTGTGTGTTTTTAAGAACGTCGTTGTACAAACAGTGGCTCTGTGATCTTGGCTAGACATGTCGGAGCCCATTGGCAAAAGCATGAACGACTGGAGACATGCCCAGTCGCAGAGAGCAATTTAAGGTTGGAGGTCATTCCTCTCACCACGGGTGGCCTTATTTGGGAATTTAAGCAAAACCTATTGTTTTTAGGTCAGGTGTTCTAGGCCACAATTGTTCTCATGCGCGTTAGCCACTTGTGTATGCATGTCAATCCCTCCTTGGTTTATATTCTCCAACGATAACATGTAACTTACAAGCTTGAGTTCCGCGGCAGTTTATAAAAGCATGTATAAAAACTTAACAACGAACTAACTATGATATATGTGTAAAATAAAAACACATCAAAGAAGTTCAAGTTGTGCACATAAGTACACTAAGAGATATTTATCAATATATAACAGAATTTTAATTATTCGTAAAATGGAGTTGTGCTCTCAATATCAGTGTAAGCATTTGTGGAGTTATCTTACACTGACCAAATACACAAGGATACAAAGGAGTAAACTGCTACATACCACAAAGTTTATGTATGATTA
The DNA here is from genome assembly GCF_963576615.1 of Watersipora subatra. Lineage (NCBI taxonomy): Eukaryota > Metazoa > Bryozoa > Gymnolaemata > Cheilostomatida > Watersiporidae > Watersipora > Watersipora subatra. Next base: position 65,099,219 of record NC_088714.1, read on the forward strand.
CACACAAACTCATATAAAATGCACTCACAATGAACAATGACTCTAGTTTAAAAGCATGTGAACCCAAATCACGGTCTACTAACTATAATTGACTTGTAGTTCTAGTGAATACTAGGTTTCTCTACAACGGGTCACTATGATTACATTATTATTAACTAGGGATGGCTCGGTTTAAACCAATGGTTTAATGGTTTAAACCGAGGGGTTTAAACCAGCTGAAAAAATCAGTTTTTATGGTTTTTTCATTATTTTTTTGAAAAACATAATATATAAAGCTCCTAGCGGTTCATGTACGGTAGAAATGCAATTATGTGTAATTATCAGCTGTGGAAGTTTATTTAGGACACAGTAGTAAAGTGATGGCAAAGCTCAAGTTGAAACTACATGAAATACTAGCACAACAATGAATTAGTGAATTTCATTTTCAACTGCTTTTATCAAGTAATATAATGATCTCTTTAATGATGAAATATAAAAACCATGGGAAATACACTAATCCAATCATTATCTCTAATAATAAATAAATACTTTCTCAAGTCTGGCCAGTGAGAAAGGATTACTTATAATTAGAAATTAAAACAAAAAATCCTTTTGGGCAAAAGCTTTAAGTTTGCAAACTAATATTTCATTTATTGGGCTCAAGCCAAAGTAGTTGGATTGTTAGAATTCAGTTTATCAAGTTTTTCATGTTTTGAAATGCTAAAGTTGTGCATCAAGTTTCCAACATGCCTCGCAAATAGGATCCTGTTTGGCAGTTTTTCACTCGTACTGCAAAAGGCAAAGGTTTTAAGGCAAAATGTAATAGGTGTGCTGTCGTAACATGAGGTCATGCAGATAGGCTTAAAGCTCACGTAGCAAAATGTCAAGCTGAAAATACCAATTTAGACAGTGATGCTAATATTCAGGTGATAGAAGTTGAGTCATCTGCCACTGCTCCAAACACTAGCAATGCATCTGCATTATGCTCTGCTCTGCACTACCATACGACTAATCACTCGGATTCCAATTCCTACTTATACATAGAGCTGTATGTAAAATATTCACTCTATGTGATAAGATTTCTGTTCTGTATTTCATCCATCATGTTTGATTAAAGACTCATTCCGAAATTTCCATGTTTTCTCTCTTTCTTCCCATAACAGCTCCCGCAGTACCATCTTTAATAGATGATTCCACATATGTATGTTCAATACTCAATCATGCAGCTATAGTAAGTGATGTTAATTTGACTTAAAACTCCAAAAGCCTTGGTGAATTTATAAAAAAAAACATGAAAATCAATTTAAACCATATAAACCAAAAACCTGGTTTTTCCAACCCTGTTATTAACACCCGACAAAAATAGCCTACAATTTATCTCCCTAAGCAACCAAAATCATATTGTGACCAAATTCATGCCGCCTTGTGAGCCCAGCTTTGTCAAACTAAAATACTGGCACTCAGGCTAAAATCGTCTCAAGACGGTCGTGCCAATGCCCTGAATGTTTGCATGTTCTTAAACATGGAACTTAGCAACCGACTTTGCTACGAAACAAACAAAATGCTGTGCAACAGACCAAATCACTGCTGATCTGAGAACATTTTGTGAATAGTATGTGTATAGAAATGGAATAGAAATGGAATTTGTAATGCAGCATGTCAGAGTGAGAAATGTAAAATCTTGTAATTCACCTGTCAGCTATTTAGCAATTTATTTTAGCAGTAAGCAACGCAAACATATAGATAAATACTATGATAAGTGTGTTTGAAGACTGTCTAAGCTGAACAGCATCATAGATTGGTTTGTTTTCCTAGCTGTATTCAATTGAATATGAAATCAGTACTATGAGCTGATTGGCAGACATGCCAACTTCTATAATAGCTGAATAAAAATACAATTTTGGTAAAGAGAAGGCTTCATGGCACAGCATCTCTGTGTCCAAAATGGTAAGCCATGCTGTTGATTAACATTTCTGCCAGCACCCTAAATAACTTGTTCCTGTCAATTTCATTTTATTCCCCCAGGGAAAGGTCGGACTGCAAATAGGGCCAAGTTGGATCAATATTTTATCAAATCTTTTAATATTAGCAGTCAAAGTATACTCTAACTATCCAATCGTATTCCACATGATCGATTGTGATACACAAATGAAAAGAAACATATTGTATTGTATTTATTACTCTCAGCCAAATATCACTCCTTGAAAAATAGTACTCTTTGTACTATCCTTGTATGTTCATTCAATATTATCGAATCATTGACTTATTATTGTGGTGAAAGATAGCAAACAAGAACATTCTAGAATATATCAAGATCAGAATGAGTAATACCACACAGTTTGGATCGCAAAAGAACAAGAGCACGGAACAACCAGCTCAACTCAACCTTTTCAAAATGAACACCGACTCCTTTACCGTGTGCTTAACATAATGCATAGCGTCAAGCCTGACCTTGCATAATGGCAAAGCAAGAAGCAATGTCACATAAGCAATTGTGAAAAGGCTTCAAATGTAAAATACAAAATATTCCAAAAACATGGAGTCAAACATAAACCAGTTGAATCATGAAGCGTTACCGGTGTCTTTTAATCAGGCATTTAAATATGTACTCAATTACTTTATTATCGTTATCGCATTTAAAGAAAGTTTAGATTTTAGCCAGTCTGCCACTCGGCCTGGTTAAAAATCTAAGTGCTTTACTCATTGCCACCAATTCTATATGCGCTTGCAATAACAAGTGATCATATCTTTAATGTGAAATATATTTGTATACAAATATAAACAACACAAACACTAGAGGAAAACACGAATGCAGCTCATCTACTGTCTTTGGGTGAGTGAAGCCTCATATACGAGTCCTTCGTGTTCAGCTCCACATTTTTCCCTCTTTGACTGCCTGATGCCCAGCTGGCAACGTAGTAGGACGATGCAGTCCAACGGGCTGGCTAGCCTCGATGTAGATACTTCCACTGCACTTGGCTTTTAATTTGTTTGCATTTCAACAGCAAATAGTCTTTCTAGGTTTTTTAGTTTTAACCTACTTTAGTTGACCTTTTTATTAAGTTTAGTTCATTGCATGTTATTCCATGCTATTTTTGTAATATAACTAATTCCACTGAGAGAATAGCGCTGCTCAAACCTTTCCCACATGGCCGAAGCTAATAAAAAGGATAAAACGTGATCAAAATTAAATCTAACTTGTGTAGAAAACAATTTCAAAGAAATTGTGAGTGAAAGGTTTGAGCCTTAAACAACAATAGAACTTAGAGTGTCTCTAACACAAGAGCCAAGGTATGCACAAAAGGTAAGTTACAAAAGCTGGTTTACAAAAACATTAACTAAACAATGTATTTAGTAGAACTAATTTGTAAGAATTAACACTGTGCTAACAGGCATCATTTGAATTTTAGTTGTGTCATACCACTAAATGTTGACGCTTGCTGGTCTGGTTGGGCCAGAGCCAGCATGCAACTGTTATATGGAACTGTACCATGTATAGAAGGTTTCTGGTTCAATGGTTTGACAGGTAAGTTGAGCTAGGCGATCCATATAAATAAGTGGTAGTCTAGTGGCCAGAATATATTATTTACAGAAGTTATACATAAAATTCATTGGCTACAGCAATAATAAAAAAAGTGAGGGCTACAAATTTAGGTAAAGTCATGAAAGATGCTATGGGCTATGTATCTGTAACGATAACATAATATATCATATAATTATTATGTTATCCATAATATATCCATAATAATAGCCACCGATTTTTAGTATGACCCGATTCAGATGTTATAATGAGCTATCTTTAGATTAATGAGTTGGACTCAGGTGCCCTAAGCCTATTTGTAGATCGGCGGTTATTGGGTTACATAGTTCATTACACATCCCCAGCTTTCTTCCAACCGATATGTAAACTCTGCCAACATTTCCAGCCATTGAGCAACCTGTGCCGAAGGCTCCTTTCGTCGACATAACCACCGGAGCGAAGTGTGGTTACTCCTCAGTATAAACTGTTGTCTATATAAGTAGGGCCGGAAATGTTTTACTGTCTTAATCACTGCCAAGCGTTCCTTTCATGTTATGCAATAATTCATTTCAGCAGGTGATAAAGTCTTGCTGTAATACGCCACCACTATTTCTTGGTTATCATGTTTCTGTGACAGCACAGCTCCCACACCCACCGCACTAGCATCGGTGTCTAGTATGTAGGTTTTAGACAGATCTAGATATCTCAGTAACAGAACCGTTACCAAACCCTTTTTTAGTATTTCGAAGGCCCCTTGTTGTGCCTTGCCCCATCACCACGACATGTTCTTGCTGGTCAGTTGAGAAAGGGGTTTCGCATTTGTAGCATAATCTTGAAGGTATTGTCTGTAATATCCAGCAATTCCAAGAAATGCCTCGAGCTCTGACAAGTTTTTGGATGGAGGCCATTCCTCTACCCTACAGAGTTTTCCAGGATCGGTAGCTACACTCTCAGCACTGACCACATGTCTTAGGAACCGTACTTTGGAACGTAACAGCTCACACTTTGACGGTTCAAGTTTTAATCCAGCCCTGTGCAAGCAGTCCAGCACCTCTCGGAGCCTACTCACGTGGGTCTCAAAGTTGAGTGCCACCACTATCACATCATCTAAATACAGCAGTAACGTCTTCCAGTGTAAACCTTAGAAGACTTGTTCCATCAACTGTCGGAACGTGGCAGGAGCCGAAGTGAGCCCAAAGGGTAACACCTTCCATTGCCACAGTCCATTGGGTGTTGTGAATGCAGATTTTTCTTTGGCATCCTGGTCCAGTGGCACCTGCCATTATCCACTGGTCAGGTCCAGTGTGTTAAAGTATCGACTTCCTGACAGTGCGTCCAAGCTGTCCTCAATTCTGAGTATCAGGTAGGTGTCTTGATTTGTGATGGCGTTGAGTCTGCGGTAGTCAACGCAAAACCTCCACTTGTTATTTTTTTCCTCACTAGAACCACTGGAGAGCTCCATGCACCACTCGCGGGCTCGATCAACCCCTTGGACAACAGTTCCTGAATTTGTCATTCGGCTTCAGCTTCCTTCTGAGGGCCCAACCGATGAGGTGATTGATGTACGCGGCGAGCTCCCTCTATGATAGTAATGGAATGTTCCACTAGAGTCATCCGTCCTACATCCTCGTCAGTGGTGCTGAATACCTGGCTGTACCAATTCATTAAGCAAGCTAACTGTCATTATTGCTGTTCATCTTGACAACCCCGACATGTGTCTTCATACACTTGTTGCAAGTGCTTTGGGACCCACGTAGATCCGTCCTCTAGTTTCACGGTCGTTAATGCTGCTCCTTGAGAGAGCTTTACCTCTGGCGTTTTTATGTCATTTTCCTCTATTTCCGTGTAGGTTTCCACCGTTTTTGCAGCAGGAATTCTCAACAGCTGATCTAAGGGGTTCATGCACCTAACCACAATCCTGCCATCTCTATGAGGGTGAGTGAAGCTAGTAGCTAGGGGTACTCCCCCTCCACTCTCCACTATTCCAACAGGGTAGTAGTTTCAAGTTGTGATCCGGCACTGCACCATCATTTCTGCATGGGCCAGAATTTCCACACTTCGGACTAACTGGACTTTGTTTTGTAGCAACCGCCCATAGCGGTACACGCAAAGCATTACCAAATCCTGAATGGTTATAGTAGGCTGACCAAAATCCATCTTGCATCTATGAGCAGAGAGGAAAAGCATTCCTAGAATCCCATTCTTGCTAATACTGCTTACAACAAAGCCTTCCTCAAATTTCATATCCCGGAGGTGGCCAGGCAGTCGAGCCACTCCATAGAAAGGCAGTTGACTCCCCTCTGCCAGTTGTCCATGTGTCGTACATGGCTCAAGCTGCTGTTTGAAACTTTGGGGTAGCTGATCAAACATGCGCTTACTGATCAGGTTGGTATTGCAGCCGGTATCTTAAAGGAACAGTGCCGGTTTGCCCCCACCTTTCCAGGTAAGTAATAGCTAGACCCATGTAGTCTCTTTAAACTTTCTGTCATATCTATCTGTGGCTTCCATCTTTCAGGGAGTTTCAGGTCTGAAGTACGGTCACCGTGGAGCTTCCGTCTTTCGGGAAGGTTGAGAGAACGTCTTTTGGTTTTTTGCTTCTGCCCGAGCTGTTTCTGCTAGGTTTCCCCCTGGTCGCTTTGAGGTGGATCCAACTCTTTGTCTTTGGTATCTGATTCTCTCATCAGTACCTCATATCTATTTTGAAACTTGCATTCGAACTTCTGGGCAGGTTCTGGTTGTCGACAAGCCTTACTTGGAGATTGTCAACTTCTATTGGTGTTTCTCATGTGTCCTTGTCGTACCTGTATATTTTTTTTTATTATTTGGGGGTGCCCTCTTGCAGCCAGTAGGCAGTCCTACTGCTGCAGCCTTTCCTCGTTTCCCGGCCCTGTGTTTTGAAACTTTCGGGTTTTCCATGGGTGAGTGGGACAAATCCTGTGGAGGTGACCCTCTTTCCCACACCCCAACACTTGAGGGGCGCCCGTACAGGTTGCCTTTCTGAGTGTCTGTCTATGTACCTGCGTTAGTTGGCTTGTAACTCCGCCATATCAGCCACCAGCTTCTGTAGTACTTTACTTATATTTGTTAGAGGGTCATTCCGGACTGAGTGATGTTTAACGCATCTTCCCCGTCTTCGTCTATTTGTCTGATGCGTGAGCTGCCTGGGAACAGTAAGTGGATTTGCAGGTATTCATTTCCTGTGCGTACAGGGTGGGTGTAGGCACCCCTAATAAGAGTCTTTGCAGCCCTGCGTGTCCTAATGTATTAGTTAAAGTGTCCCGCATCATGATGTTCCTGTGTACAGGAGATAGATCCGGGTATGCCACTGTCACTGGCTTTTCCACCAATGCAGCATGTTGTTGGAGACCGGTCTTGAAATCTAGCTTCAATACAGACAACTGAGCCTGAGCTCCTGTCCCGGTCATTCCAAACCGCACTGTGAGATTTTCAAAAATCCCTTCCACTGTTCTGGCCTTGCCACACGCTCGAGCTGCATCTTTCAGTACTTCCCGGAGGTGAAGTATACTAGCCAATGGTTTCCATCCATTTGGCATAACTACATCTTCAAATTGCTGGATGAAATATTCTACATCTCCTGTGCCATAAAACTCCGGTGCCTTGAATTGTGGTGGTCCTGGTCGCGGCCAGGACTACTACTACCACCATATAAACTACCACCACCGTATAAACTACTACTACTGTATAAACTGCTACTACCATATAAACTGCTACTACCATATAAACTACTACTACTATATAAACTACTACTACCATATAAACTACTACTACCATATAAACTACTACCATATAAACTACTACTACCATATAAACTACTACTACCATACAAACTGTTACTACCATATAAACTACTACTACTACCATATAAACTACTACTACCATATAAACTACTACTACCATATAAACTACTACTACCATATAAACTACTACTACCATATAAACTGCTACTACCATATAAACTACTACTACCATATAAACTACTACTACTATATAAACTACGACTACCATATAAACTACTACTACCATATAAACTGTTACTACCATATAAACTACTACTATCCTATATATCACTACTACCATATAAACTACTACTACCATATAAAAAGTACTTCTGCTTCTATTGCACCTATGCCAGCTCTTTCAGCACTCCTATTCCTCCGGGCTGCCATACTCTCGAATAATCAATAGAACAGGTTGTCTGGGAGTTATCCTATCCCACCGCTGCCACCAAATGTAATGAATTGCGGGCAACTGCCTTTAAAGTTGTACCCGATCGATTACTACCTGTTGTTATTGACTATGTTGGCCACTGAGTGTTGTGTAGTCCGGACAACGGCCCTGGTAATATATTGTAGTCCGGTTTTTTGTGTCCTTAAAACAGATACCGGATCGAATCCCATTACACCCAGATAATAATCCGGTTTAATAAATAAGACTGTTGCCGGGTAAAATACTTGTATTTTATCGTATTGTGTCCAAACACCAACTGCTCACTATAAAGTGCAAGCCCCTTTTATATATAACAAATTGCGGGCAAAACCCGGGTAAACTTGCCCAGACACGGAGAAAACTAACTAAAGGCTGTGTCGGCCATAGCTCGTGTTCTGGTAAACAATAATAATATCGTTTGTTCAATATGAAAATATATACAGTAATTACCATAATTTCATGAGTACAATTTATCATATAATTTACATACTATTATTAATCCACAAACAAAACATAAATGAAACAATAAGAATGAAAGTGTTATCGTGTTCTTTTAACTGCAGTAGTTATTTGTAGAACGGCGGCTATCGGATTACATAGTTCATTACAATAACACTGTTGATAAGAACTGTTGTGTTTTAGCATACTGATGCGAAGGATGTAACTTGGAAATGAATATTTCGGTGAACATTTATTTAACCGGAAACCGACTGAATCTCGATACGTTTATATAATAACATTACGAGAATAAGGAAACAATACTACATAAGTATTGATCTCCAAAAGAGTATTACGATTATACAACATCTCCCCTTCCCGGGTTGATAAAATTAAACAGCCAAATAGCAGGCCACAAAACATGAATGGATAAAACTACTACTACAAACTACGTAAAGCAATATATGAATAAAACCATTATTCAATATAGTAATGTTGACAGGATTGTCGAAAGCATGGTGTACTATATGCAATTCACTATAGATCTAAAATTTTACGTGGCCTAATAGTTCGGCCAAAACTAGACTGTTTTGCACTATCATTTACTTTGGGAGAATCGGTTGGTTCTAACGGAACTATGTTAGTGATATTCCGCCTGACTACACTCCCCCTGCTATCCTGCACCACCACTGAACGGGGCGTTGTGGGGGAACAACCAACAACTTCAGCGTCTCGTTTCAAGTCCCGAACATGAACATTACTACCTGGACTAAGGCAAGGCGGGACTACAACACGACGTCTTTCATCAAAGTTAGCTTTACACTGAATTCGACTGAGGGACTCTTTGGTACGGACAGCTTCCAGATCTGGCTGTTTGGGAGTTAGAACTGAAGGCAGAGAGGGTAGTGTTGTGCGAATTTTGCGACTCATTAGCAGTTCACTCGGGGAGAGACCATTTTCTAGTGGAGAAGACCTGTATGCCATCAGACCTAAATAAGGATCTGGCTCTTTCTTGAGGATTTTCTTCATGGTCTGGACTGCCCGTTCAGCAGCACCATTTCCTTGTGGGTGTTTGGGAGAACTGGTGATATGTGTGAACCCGTACGCCTTAGCAAAAGACCTGAACTCATCTGAGGCGTACTGAGGGCCATTGTCCGAAATTAAAACCTCAGGGACTCCATGGCGGGCAAAAATACTCTTCATGTGTAAGATCACTTTGGAACTAGTGGTCTCTTTTAACAATGCAACTTCGATAAATCGAGAATGATAATCTACTATTAGCAAATACCACTTGCTGTCATAAAAAAACAAATCACTGCCTAGTTTTTCCCAAGGACGGTTGGGGAATTCCGAACGGAGAAGAGGAGCTTGCTGAACATTAGACTCCTTCCTGCACGCTTCACACCTACGCACCATTTCAGCTATCTGTTGGGACATGCTAGGCCACCATACTGATTGGGCAGCTCTAGCTCGGCACTTTACAATACCAAAATGGCCACTGTGAATTTTTTCAAGGACCGAAAGACGCTCAATTTGGGGGATTACGATACGGTCATCAAAAACCAGGACACCATCAACTATAGAAAGCCTAGAGCGGCACTCAAAATAGGGACGTAGTAAAATCTCATGAGAAGGGAGGTACGTAGGCCAGCCAGACCTCACATAACTGAGAACGCGGGAGGTGACCTCATCATGCTCTTGTTGAACTTTCAACTCCTCTAAACGAGGTGATGAGGCAGTGCAATAAAGTGCTGACACAGCAAACAACTCAACATCCTCCATTAACATAACATCATCTTCACTGATAGGACCAAGAGAACGTGACAACGCGTCAGCAATAACGTTATTCTTTCCTGAGATGTGTTCAACACGGTAGTGAAACCTCATGAGACGCATTCGAAACCTCTGGATACGGGCTGGGTTTTTGTCTAATTCTATGTCGTTCAGTAGTGGGACCAAGGGCTTGTGATCGGTTTTTATCACTACTTTCAAGCCTATGATATAATCTCGAAACTTTTCGCATGCCCAGACAACACCTAAAGCTTCCTGCTCAATAGTGGCATACCGTTTCTCGGTTTCACTCAGCGCTCGAGAAGCTGCACTGACTAATCGCAACTCCCCATCATCTTGCACTTGAAACAGGGCAGCACCGATGCCACCTCGAGAGGCGTCTGTGTGTATAACTGTTTCACGTTGTGGGCTATATGGTGCAAGTTCTACTGAACGCTTCAACTCTTCCTTGACACCATTGAACGCTTGTTCCTGAGCTCTATCCCAAATCCACACAGAATTTTTGTGAAGTAACTCTCGCAATGGAGCACTGAGTTCACCAAGCTTGGTGGTGAACTTGCTGAGCTGGTTTGCCATACCTAAGAAACTACGGACATCCTTAACACAGGTTGGCTTGGCAAAACTTTCAATGCCTTGAATAGCCTCAGGGTTAGCGCGAATACCGGAAGCAGATATGACATGACCGAGAAATTTTATGCTGCTGCAGGAGAACTTGCACTTATCAACATTTAGAGTCATACCAGCCTCAATCATCCTACTCAACACAGCACGAACTCTGGCATCATGCTCAGCAGTGGATTTTCCCCATATGCACACGTCATCCATATGGACTATTACGCCTTCGAGGCCATCCAGAACTTGAGACACAATTTTGGAATACAACTCTGGGCTAGATGACAGACCGAAAGGCAACCGATTAAAAGCAAACCTACCAAATGGAGACAAGAATGTGGTTAACATTTTTGCTTTAGGGGAGAGAGGAATTTGGTAAAAACCCGAATTGGCATCAAGGACAGTAAAAACGGTACCATTTCTGAGTTTGGCAAGACTTGACTCAACGTGAGCCATTGGGTGAACCTCTCGACGGACAACTTTGTTTAATTCTGTGTAGTCAACACAAATTCGGACTTTTTTGTTGGCTTTAGGAACAACAACCATAGGGGCGCACCAATCGGTAGGCTCACTGACGGGGGACACGACACCTTTGGTAACCATATCGGCTAGCTCTTGTTTAACATTAGGCAACAACGGATAGGGCACGGACCGTGGGGTGTTGATAGCGAAGGGTCTGCAGTCAGGGCGTAATTCTATGCCTACTTCCTGTTTCATCTTACCTAAGCCTTGAAAAAGTTTAGGAAACTCACTACGAAATACACAAGGTGCAGTAGTATCGTAAACAGAGTCTACATCACATTCACAAGATATCAAACCTAGTTTAACACATGCACTGCGACTAAGTAACGCTTTGGTTTGATTTACAACATACATTGTTTCACTATGACTAACGTTATTGACAGTAAGTACAGCCCTAAATGAACCTAGTACTGGTATCTTAATGTTACCCGGGCCTACAAACTGTTTCTTTGTTTTTTCAAGGGCTACATGTACACAGAGTGTACTAGGTAGTATGGAAACGTCTGCGCCGGTGTCCAACTTGAACTGAACGGGCGCATCGAGCTTGTCAACAGAGATGGTTTTTGTCCACACACCCACACTGGTGTCGGTTATTTCACCAAGGAATATGCGTTCTTCTTCTTCTACTTGGCTGATGTTGGGTTCAGATTTAGATCTACACACTTTAGCATAGTGACCGACCTTTCCACAAGATTTACAGCTAACGTCTTTGGCAGGGCATGTTCCTCTTGTATGCGTCAAATATCCACATCTGCCGCATGGAGTGTTATTACTCAGCTTGCTGACGTTACTACTCGCTAGGTGGTTGCTCCTAGACTTGGGTCTGCTGCTGCTTTGAACTCTTGAGACGGCGTCGACGGTGTCAGATTTGTTTGCCGCAGCTCCTCCATGCCCAGCCAAGTCTTTCATGTGTTTGTCCACCTCTTCTGATTGTCGAGCCATGTTAATGGCAACTCCTTCTGTTAGCTGGTCCACATTCATCTTTTGCATTTCACGGCTGCAGTCAGTGTCGACGATGCCAACTACTATACGGTCTCGCATTTGCTCAGACCTGTTTGAAAACTCACACCTGTCTGCAATGTCATTAAGGGCTCGGATATATTGCTCAACTGTCTCTCCTGGCTGTTGATCGCGTCTGAAGAACCTAGCCCTTTCATAAATAATGTATTTACGTGGGGTAAAATATTGCTGAAAAGCTTCAGTGACTTTTTTGTAGCTTTTTGCATCATCAGCGGACAGACTTAGGCCATTAAATATGCCTTCACTTTTACTTCCTAGGCAGTATAAGAAACTGTCTATCTGCAACTGCTCTTCATCTTCACTGAGCTTCGCTACTGCATGATAGCGGTTCCAACGAGCAAACCATTCCGTCCAGTTTGCCGGGTCAAAGTCAAACTCCTTCGGAGGATTAAATTTTGGCATTATATGTTAGAGAACGTATCTAAATATATGCAATCAGTGTTTGTGCATCTAGAATTAGCACGTACTGGGCACCATGTTGTGTTTTAGCATACTGATGCGAAGGATGTAACTTGGAAATGAATATTTCGGTGAACATTTATTTAACCGGAAACTGACTGAATCTCGATACGTTTATATAATAACATTACGAGAATAAGGAAACAATACTACATAAGTATTGATCTCCAAAAGAGTATTACGATTATACAACAAGAACTACAAGATTTGCTGACTGATGGGTACGTAATTTATGTTTTTATTTCAGTCATAATGTCATGAGATATTGGAACTACTAGGTTGTGAGTGGTACTCGTGCGATTACGATGCTGTGTTGCTGGTTTGTACATTTGCCATCACGGCAAGGAACACTAGATAAGAGATAATATATGATGAATTGAATCGGCGTTTCTACTCAGAAACTTGGGCATGATAATCTTTACAAAAACAAGATCTAGCATGTCAAGAGAAAAATACGGCAAAAGCAGTTTTCAAATTTAACTTTAGCTGCTAACGGTGCACTTTCCAATTTTGCAGGGTTTGGGAGATAGCATAGATCAGAGTTGTTAAATAGATTCTTAACGGTGGATAGAATGCAAATATAACTCATCAAAAGATTGGCTAATTAGTTAGTTTATTTATTAACCGGCAAAAATCTGCATGTTGCGGTGTGTTATACGTGTGTGCAAAACATGTATGTTAAAGAAAAGTGAATTGTAACGATATTTACATAGTACGTTAACAAAAATGGTTCACAGCTAATTTCTGAAATACTCGATATAGTATATAAACTAGACTTTAAAGTAGAGCCAGCAATCTTACTAATTAATAAGAGACGCAAAGGATTTCAAAATAAATATATACTACAGATACTTTCAAAGAACTTTAGCATCGGATAATGACTGATAAAGTTTTCTTTCCGCATTAGCTGAAAGTGAGTACATAATTTTAGGGTGTACATTAAATTCATTACAGTTGCATTTATGATTTTTATTTATTAAAAGATTTAAATTTTGTGCAAACAATGTATATTCATTTTGCGCGAAAACTTTGCCGGTGCTATGCAAAACATATTTACTGGTTGCCATGTCTACATCCTGATCCAGGGCCTAGTTTTGATTGTGATTTGATTTGCTTTGGTTATCGTTATTGTCCTGTTTTGTTTCACGTGAGCAACGAAATTGCATGTTTATCGGTCGATTGGGAGCTTTAATGGTCAAGTATTAAATATAAAACAAGGTTTGTATTTATTCTATATATATTGCATTTAAAATAATAACTATTTCACGACCTGTATTATCACGGACCATTCAATCGACAGCCGAAACTAGGTTCTGACTGGTGTTTTTGATTTATGCAGTTATATAGTTGCTTAGCTTGAGATTGTAAAAACATAAAAGGTTAACAGTTTAACTTACTGTTTTACTGTATGTATATTTATTATAAGTCAAATTAGACAATAACGCTATCTTGTGATAAGTAAAGTTTCGTTGTTTATATTTGGTTCCATGATTGCGGCTATGTATAATGCAATTGCCGTTTAAGATGTTGAAATGTTCAAGTAATCATTTTCTTGTAACATTTGAAAAAGTTTGATGGATAAACAAGCATACGCAAATCTTATTAAAAATACCAAAAATTTTGTTCAATCGAAGTTTTGAAACGTTACAACAATGATCTGTATTTTTCTATTTTATGCCCAAGAAGTAAGTATGCTTATTTTTCGCTTTTGATGAGGATGCTTTTTAATAATCATTGCTTATGTATGTCTTTCAATTGTTTATTATCTAAAGTGGTTGGATAACTTGAAATTTGTTGGTTTTGGTATTTCCTTTTCATGAATGAAAAAAATATTCGGTTTCATCTTGGAAAAAATTTATACTTATTTTTTGTCTACTCTTAGCTTGAATAAAACTGTTTAACTGCTAATTGTTTTGGTGTGGTAGTAAGATAATGTGCAACTATTTTTTGACATGCAAAAAATACTATCAGCTTTAAAGTTGTTAATACTATTAGAGCTTCATTCTAGGAAAAGACAAAATGGGTTGCGGTTCAAGTGCCCCAGCTCACCAGCCTGTTTCACACCATAAACCCCGACCACAGGCTTCAGTCAGACCTCAGCAGCAGGTTAGTTCTATCAAACCCCATTTGATAGTTTATCTTTAACATCCCTACCAAAGCCACTACTTTAGACATTGGTCTGCTACATTCCGATCTTTTTAATTTTTTATTGTATAGCCTTAAAAATAGTTATTTTGTCAAAGTTACTTTGCAGTCAGTTCTTAATTTGCTTGAATGATGTATTTAGCAACAGCCGGTTGCGGCGTATAATCCACAGGTAAGTAGTGGCTCTTATAAATGGTAACCCAGATTTTTTGCTTGTGTGCTCTTCACTAATCCCACCAATAGCACTGCTGTATGTCTAACTATGGTCACCATGCATATTAACCATAAAAAAGTTTGTTGCTGCTTTTTTGCATGTGCTTTTTAACGTGTCACGAGTTTGTATGTCTTTGCTCTCAGCACTCCCAGCATGCTAACCAGCAGCAAATGGCACCTGCTTCTCAACCAATGCCGTCGCACACCGCCACAGCTTCCCAGCCACCTATGGGCCAACGCTCGACAATGGGTGGTTTTGGTACAGGCTACAATGATGAGGTAATATAATGAGTATCCTGAATAATATTTTTAACTGGTACTACTCCTAGTACTCTACCCCTGAACCTATTGCATGTTTTCTGTACAGTTCGCTCTAATTGTTAAAGCATGTCTGACTTTTAATAGACTTTTTGATAATCTTGTGTTTTTGAAGTGCAAGCTGCATGTTATTAATGACTTGAAACCATGTTCAAAACATTTTTTGCTAGTGTTCATAAGTGTCTTACTATGGCTTTAACAAAAAAGCTGTGTTAACACATGTAATGCTACTCACTGCGGGCCCTCTTTGATTTCTCAGGTGACAGTATGTTAGTGATGTGTTTCTCATTATGATAATTTGCCAAATATGTTTATATTCTCGCAACTGTGTTCAACATGGCATCATGATGGTCACCTGGCATGCATAGGCTATTAACTAATGCTATGAAGTTTTTATTGACCAGCTGAGATGGCAAATACTTGAGTATGAAGACGCTTATCCATATTCAGTAATTGCGTTTTTGTGTTTCTACGCTCTACTTTAGTAGTTGCCTTCTCTTGTTGCTGTCCTTCGCACCCCCCCCCCCCCCCTTACCCCTAATTATTGCTAGAAGTTCTTATACTCTAATTGCTTGCTCTTGACACAAAGAGTAGTTGTGTTCTTTTCGTGCATCCGCCTTCCTTTGTCTCATTGATGCCACATCACAGAGCATAACAAGAGTTGCTGTCTGGACGTTGGTTCTTTGTTTACTAAGGAACAGCAAAACCTACAGAGCAAGCTTTTTATGCTGCCATTACAGTGCTACTGATAGGCTAAAACTCACAATTCTGGTGATTGGGTCAATCATAAGAATGGGTGTCTAGCAGGCTCGATAAGGCAACTCACTGCTTCGCTAATATATATCTATAGCTAGTCTGTAATTCTGTGTTTTGGTTTATTGCCCTGGCATACTATCATTGCTATTGGAACTTATGAGTGATCAACAATGTTATTTTACTTGTAAACTTGTACACACAGACAAAGCATGAATTACCTACATTAGTTCTTGAAGATATATCACTTTAAAATACACTTCTGGTTTGATCAGTCGATTAGGTTGTCTGTTCTTTTTACAAAAAATTGACGTTCTATGGAATATAATCTTATTTGAAATTTCATTGAGTTAGGAAGCTAAGCTTTTCATTTAGTGAATAAAGTCATTTAATTTCTTTACTAAAAAAGTTGAAATAAATAAAACTATTTCTTCTCCCAAAACAATTGTACCTGCATTTTTAAATGAAGTGATTTTTTAAACGCGCCTCACAGACTCATCAAACAATGTGAAACGAAGTACATTATTTTTTGTAGCAAACAGAAATAGCGGTTAAAGATATAAAAACAACAAAGGAGCTTTTGCAACAATACATAGACATCGACAACAAAGTACGGGCCTATGAGGCCAAGTACACACTGAAAAAGTACACGGAGATGCACACGGAACACGCCGCACTTCAGGAGACCTGTGTCAAACTAGAAAAGGCTTACCGTGAAGCCCAGGAAAAAACGTAAGTTGTGTCAGCTTTTCATAATGGGCTGTGTAAAACTATGTCTACAGAAAACATGCAGTATAAGTTAAGTTGGTTAAAATATATCAAAGGTACTAAAAAATATCACAAAGGTATAAAACTACTTATGAACGCATTTAAAATTTGTAAATGGTTTTCTAACTGCGCTTTTATGGATAAATGCTTTAGCCGCTGACGGCTTGCTGTCACTTACTCTAAAGGTAATTTCTAAGAAGACATCAATTTAGCTTGAACCTCGGCATTTATTTTTGTTTTTATAAAGCATGATGTTTGTTGGAGCGATCAGACCTACATGTTACCGTATATTGTAGTAGTAGTTTATATGGTGGTAGTAGTTTATATGGTAGTAGTAGCTTATATGGTAGTAGCAGTTTATATGGTGGTAGTAGTAGTTTATATGGTAGTAGTAGTTTATATGGTAGTAGTAGTTTATATGGTAGTAGTAGTTTATATGGTAGTAGTAGTTTATATGGTAGTAGTAGTTTATACGGTAGTAGTAGTTTATATGGTAGTAGTAGTTTATATGGTAGTAGTTTATATGGTAGTAGTAGTTTATATGGTAGTAGTTTATATGGTAGTAGTAGTTTATATGGTAGTAGTAGTTTATACGGTAGTAGTAGTTTATATGGTAGTAGTAGTTTATATGGTAGTAGTTTATATGGTAGTAGTAGTTTATATGGTAGTAGTTTATATGGTAGTAGTTTATATGGTAGTAGTAGTTTATACGGTAGTAGTAGTTTATATGGTAGTAGTAGTTTATACGGTAGTAGTAGTTTATACGGTAGTAGTAGTTTATATGGTAGTAGTTTATATGGTAGTAGTAGTTTATATGGTAGTAGTAGTTTATACGGTAGTAGTAGTTTATACGGTAGTAGTAGTTTATATGGTAGTAGTAGTTTATATGGTAGTAGTAGTTTATGTGGTAGTAGCAGTTTATATGGTAGTAGCAGTTTATACGGTAGTAGTAGTTTATATGGTAGTAGTAGTTTATACGGTAGTAGTAGTTTATATGGTAGTAGTAGTTTATATGGTAGTAGTAGTTTATGTGGTAGTAGCAGTTTATATGGTAGTAGTAGTTTATATGGTAGTAGTAGTTTATATGGTAGTAGTAGTTTATATGGTAGTAACAGTTTATATGGTAGTAGTTTATATGGTAGTAGTAGTTCATATAGTAGTAGTTTTAAGGGAACGCTTAATAAAGTACATCATAAATGGAACCTTTTTAATTAGCTAGATCTCTGTACAAAGTATCAACGTTCACCACCAGAACAGGTCATGAATGGGGTTTGAACTCTGCTAATGTACATGCACAACCCAACCATGTGCCCCATACTGAAACCCAGCATATATATAAGTTCTATCAGGCTCATCTTAGTGTAGGGGATACGAGATTACATTTAGCTAGCTACAGTCGTGGCCTGCATTAACATCCAATAAAGGGAGGTTTGCAGATGAATGGAGTAAACTAACGCAGTTCAATAAAAATCACTAAACAAACTAGTAGAGCATTTTAGTCTAGGACGACAAGAGCTGAAGTCATCGTCTCTTCAGACAGAATAGAAGAGGCGAGGTCTTCGCGCCCTCGGCCAATAGTGTCTTCTGAAGGCTATTCATTGGCATACATTATATTGTTACGCCAATGGTTTCCATTAAGTCAAAATCGAGTAGCAGGAACTCAGCACCGTAGTGTTCTCTACTGATCTAAGTAGATAGCTGTTTCATCTATAATCCACTTTTAACGCGCTAAGGGCAAAGGAGAAGGGAGAGTATGAAGATTTATTCTCAGTTTGGAGCAAGTCAATTGGTGGTAATCAGGAGGAAGAGAGCGATCCCAATGTTATGAAAGAAAAGGTACGTTAATGACAACTTACTTAACAAGCTATCACCAACTGAACTCATCGTTTTTTTCACACTTTGGAGTTGTCTTATTTTTGCGCATTATTTTGTGTTTATGTTATGATGTCATATGGATATATGGAAATATAGGGTTATTGACTCAAGATCACTCTGATTTATACATTCTTACTCTACCAAATACCTAATTAACCTGAAATCACACAGAAATTAAGCAGTTGCTAGCCAGTTACGATACTATTTATGCAGAGATAGCATTTGGTAGATTACGTGTTATTATTGGTTGCTGGTTGCTAACAAATCACTTGAATTGACTAATTAGAAAGAGTGGATTGAGGCAAAAGGAGAAGAGGAAGTAGCTAAAGCAGAGCTTGAAGCGGTCAAGGTTAAATTAGCAAAAAGTGAAACGACACTACGAGAGAGTGAACCTTTCTTTGAAGAACTTAAGGCTAAGCATAAAGAGCAAGAGGAGCTCTTAGGTGAGTCCATCAAAATCTTATTTTCTCTCAGGTTAGCTTTTGATTTAGATCACTCTCGTAATCATTGCGGAAATAACTGGAACTCTATCTATAAGATTTGAGGTTAACTTATTACGCTATTTGTAACAGGTCAAGCAAAAATCTTTTCCATTTGCCAAGTTTTTTGGTTTAGCGGAGAACCTCCAGTCGCACTTTTGTATTTTTAGTTACAAACTTTATGATAGCTTTAAGGTATGTCTTAGCACTTAAGTTTGTTTAGCTAAAATACATTATATTTTGTGATTTTTTTTGTATTTGGAGGTCCAAGATTAGAATATTGCTGTTTTTACTCCGAATTGAATTATTAACCTCTTGACTTTCTTTTGGACACACTAAAGCATGAACAAGTTGTGTCCCTCATAAATTAAAGTCCTTAGTCAGCATTTAACAGTGTGTGTCGCATTGCATTGTGGTTAGGCTTCGGAGCAGCGTGTTAGAATTTTTGAGTTAGAAAGTTGTGTTAGCAGTGTTATATATGCAGTTAGTGTGCAATCCTTGATTTAAGTTCTCCGACAGCTCGGGAAGGAAGCTGTTATGGTACACCGATTTGCTGGTGTATATTGTAAGAGGTTCTCCTCTCGTTATAGCTCGAGTAGAGACCATATCTATAAGTCGAGTTTGTTTAAGTTCATCGTAAGAGCTTGACAGTGTGGTTCTCTTCTTGAAATAAAGTGCAATGTAGGCATGCATGTTTTATTTTCATGTGTTTGTTGACAAGTGTCAACGTTGTTTTATTTGGTTTTTCTATACACATTTTCAATAAAAGTTAGCATTATCTTTTTCTAAATTCTTAGTCAAAAATTTATACGCAGTTTTGATTTAATCTGTTGAAGTCAGCTACTCATTTGTTACTTGTTACCTTTTATATTAATTTTGCTGTCAAGACCAATTATTATTATTTGTTGAGGCAGTAAAAACAGTCACATTCTTTTTAGCACTTTCTGAAATGTGTAAAAAGCCAACAAGCAGCAGTCGGCGTGATCTGGCTCTAGTTACACACAAAGTTATATTTCTATTCACTGAAATGGTGCTCTTTATAACACTTGCTGTTACATGGTTCTTACACTACTCTGAAGTAGGCATACAGGCTTTATTGATTACAGCTGTCAAGAATGTGTTCAAATAATCAATAGAAACACGCAATGGTCTTTTCCTGATTGGGCCACTTGCCCTTTTGTTCTATAATGTGGCTAGCTAACTTCGCTAGGGCGTAGTCACGCAAGCCTAAACTGTCAGAGTTAGCTCCAGTTAGAAGGTAGATTAGATTACTTCTAGTGTGTGCAGTAGGGGCAGCCTTTATTTGTCTTCTCGAAGTTATATGGTATCAGTTACAACAGCCAACCCCCAACAACATTGTTTTACCTTGGCTGCATCAAATAGGTTTGCTTGGCAGAACATCACACAAGGTTCGTGTAGCGTAAGTTACATAAAAAGAATTGGTCAATTGTTATTGCAACATATTTAGAGTTGTCTTTTTATTTGCAGAGGGAAAGTAAGTCTATTTTTATTACTAGTTTTTGAATATTACCTTAATAATATATTATTAGTGGGTGAGGTTTTTAATTTGCCTCTGCAATATTGAACATGAAAATATAGTCATAATGTGTTTGTTTTATTGTTTTGGCATTTTATGCAATGCGATAGAACGTGTTGAGCATTTGAAAGATTTGTTTAGTAAAATGCTGCTGCAAAAAACAAATTAAATATATTATTTTGATGCACTACAGCAAATTAATTTTTATCAAGTATGTCAGATTTTATGCATTCTTATCAAGTTTTCTTTATGAAGATCTTTAGCTCCGACATCTGAGTTTATCTTTTCATCTCAATATTTGCTACCAACACAAAGATTATTGACTTGTTTCTTTGGCAGTTTTACCCTATATCACTATAATGCCATCATTAATACTATAATACCATCATCTCTAGATAGTCCTTAATAGTACCTATACCACCATCTCTAGATAGTCCCTAATAATACCTATACCACCTCCTCTAGATAGTCCCTAATAATACTTATACCACCTCCTCTAGATAGTCCCTAATAATACTTATACCACCTCCTCTAGATAGTCCCTAATAATACTTATACCACCTCCTCTAGATAGTCCCTAATAATACCTATACCACCTCCTCTAGATAGTCCCTAATAATACCTATACCACCTCCTCTAGATAGTCCCTAATAATACCTATACCACCTCCTCTAGATAGTCCCTAATAATACTTATACCACCTCCTCTAGATAGTCCCTAATAATACCTATACCACCATCTCTAGATAGTCCCTAATAATACCTATACCACCTCCTCTAGATAGTCCCTAATAATACCTATACCACCTCCTCTAGATAGTCCCTAATAATACTTATACCACCTCCTCTAGATAGTCCCTAATAATACCTATACCACCATCTCTAGATAGTCCCTAATAATACCTATACCACCTCCTCTATATAGTCCCTAATAATACCTATACCACCATCTCTAGATAGTTCCTAATAATACTTATACCATCATCTCTAGATAGTCCCTAATAATACTTATACCACCTCCTCTAGATAGTCCCTAATAATACCTATACCACCTCCTCTAGATAGCCCTTAATAATACCTATACCACCTCCTATAATAGATAGCCCCTAACAATACCTATATCGCTATCTCTAGATAGACCCTAATAATACCTACACCACCTCCTCTAGATAGTCCCTAATAATACCTATATCACCATCTCTAGATAGTTCCTAATAATACCTATATCACCATCTTTAGATAGTCCCTAATAATACCTATATCACCATTTTTAGATAGACCCTAATAATACCTATATCACCATCTCTAGATAGTCCTTAATAATACCTATATCACCATGTCTAGATAGTCCTTAATAATACCTATACCACCTCCTCTAGATAGTCCCTAACAATACCCATATCACCATCTCTAGATAGTCCTTAATAATACATATACCACCTCCTCTAGATAGTCCCTAATAATACCTATACCACTATCACTTCACTCACTTTTGTCTAGATATGTTACGGCTACTTTCGGCGTTACTTGAACACCACAATTTGCTTTAGTTCCTGCTTGTCAACTTGCAGAACTCTAATAGTAAGAATGAGATAGTAAGTTTTACATCTGGTTATCTTGAGTGGTAGTTGAAGCCAATTGTATGGGGTAGATTACACAATCTAGCATGCCGAGGTTGATGGTCTGGTGTAAAGTATCATAACTTCTTTTACATGTAAACAGCTATCAGAACACGGTAGCAGTAACAAATAAGAGCATATTTGTTAATAGCATAGTTGTCTACACTTGTAGCAGTAGTAAAACAACTCCATTCATATGGTAGCAAAACACTGCAGGAAATGGGAGTTTTTTTCTCTCAAAAAGTGTTGATAATTCTAGGTATTTACGTGCATGTGGCAAACTACCTGAATGTTCATGCATCCTTTAAGAGATTGGGTCATAAGAATTCAATCTCCTACAGCACTCTTAATAAACACTTATCTGCCAATAACATCTGGAAGTGCTTGCAACTCGAACCCTTTTGTGCCACCTACAACTATTTTCTGATACGTCTGCTTTGAGTGGTCAATTATCACGGCACTCTTTCTCTTGTTGTAATTTTTGCTTATTTTTTCTTGCAGCGGCCATCTTTAAAGGAAAGTATGGATCTGATCATGAAAATAAACTGGAAGCAGAATTTGACTTCTTGGATGACAGAAAACAGAGAGTGGGTGCCGCCCGCTACAAATGGACAAATGGTAAAAACCTTCTAAGTCATGCTACTTCACAGCTATGTGTCGCCTGCAAGAAGTGGATGATGTTGCCGACAATGAACCCTGCGTAAGTTCACTATGAAAATAGACTGAGGTCTAAACTTTTGCTTCAATTTCACTATTTACCTATTAGCCTGATAGTTTGTGTCATTTTCTGCTCTGAAAATATTTATACCTTATACCAACTCTGCTAACAAGAGATGCATGTTGTTTATGCATGCCACTTGTCACAAGAAAAGCGTTTTTGCATGTGAGAGTTTGCTGTAACTTGAAAGCGATTTCGGTATATAACATGTATATCTATGCTTTTATAGTGATCAGCAAGGGCGTTACGTAGTAGCGACAGAAGCAAGGAATAACATTGTCGCGGCAGCCCAGAACATAACGTCTGCAAAGCGATACCTCAACACTATAGAGTTTCCCTACTGCAAGCCAGCAGAAGTTGCAGTGCTAGAAAAGGCTGCTGCCCATGTCTACACTGACATGCAGAGTCATCAAAGACATCAATATGTCTATGCCAATGTCTATCACAGCATGTACCTTCGGTGTAAAGAGCTTGTCAAGTGGTTTGCACATGTAAGCATTTTATTCTGCCTCACCCCTTTTCAAAAAAGACAACTCTGTTTTAATGATTATGTTTCCCTTTTGTTTAAGCGGACAAAAATGGTTATGCCTTTCATGTCCTCTTGCTATCTAATGCTACCTTATGCTATGGCACCAAATGTTATGCTTTATTACCTTAAGAAAGGGTAGGCTTCTTACCTTTTGAGGGCTTTCAAAAATGGGAAATTTGAATAACTATTCAACCCAATCCATTAACCTAGACCATATCATGTTTTGGTCACACCGCCATGCCATGACCACCCACTGTGTTTTCTTCTATTTTCATACCCCTAATAATACCTATACCGCCATCTCTAGATGGCCTATAATAATTCTTATACCACCATTTTTACATAGACCCTAATAATACCTATACCACCACCATCTCTAGATAGTCCCTAATAATACCTATATCACCTCCTCTAGATAGACCCTAATAATACTTATACCACCTCCTCTAGATAGTCCCTAATAATACTTATACCACCTCCTCTAAATAGTCCCTAATAATACCTATACCACCTCCTCTAGATAGTCCCTAATAATACCTATATCACCTCCTCTAGATAGTCCCTAATAATACTTATACCACCTCCTCTAGATAGTCCCTAATAATACCTATACCACCTCCTTTAGATAGTCCGTAATAATACTTATACCACCTCCTCTAGATAGTCCCTAATAATACCTAGACCACCTCCTCTATATAGTCCCTAATAATACCTATACCACCTCCTTTAGATAGTCCCTAATAATACTTATACCACCTCCTCTAGATAGTCCCTAATAATACCTAGACCACCTCCTCTATATAGTCCCTAATAATACCTATACCACCTCCTTTAGATAGTCCCTAATAATACTTATACCACCTCCTCTAGATAGTCCCTAATAATACTTATACCACCTCCTCTAGATAGTCCCTAATAATACTTATACCACCTCCTTTAGATAGTCCTTAATAGTACTTATACCACCTCCTCTAGATAGTCCCTAATAATACTTATACCACCTCCTCTAGATAGTCCCTAATAATACTTATACCACCTCCTCTAGATAGTCCCTAATAATACCTATACCACCTCCTCTAGATAGTCCCTAATAGTACTTATACCACCTCCTCTAGATAGTCCCTAATAATACCTATACCACCTCCTCTAGATAGCCCCTAATAATACCTATATCACCTCCTCTAGATAGACCCTAATAATACCTATATCACCATCTCTAGATAGTCCCTAATAATACTTATATCATCATATCTATATAGTCCCTAATAATACCTATATCACCATATCTAGATAGTCCCTAATAATACCTATATCACCATCTCTAGATAGTCCCTAATAATACCTATATCACCATATCTAGATAGTCTCTAATAATACCTATATCATCATATCTAGATAGTCCCTAATAATACCTATATCATCATATCTAGATAGTCCCTAATAATACCTATATCATCATATCTAGATAGTCCCTAATAATACCTATATCATCATATCTAGATAGTCCCTAATAATACCTATATCACCATCTCTAGCTAGTACTTAATAATACCTATACCGCTACTTCTAAATGGCCCCTAATAATGCCTATATCACCTCCTTTAGATACATGTCTCTTTGACTCTGTGACCTTCCTGAAATTGATAAAATGTGACTTCTGTGTTAATATCACCATAACTTTATTTTGTTTAAAAGTTTTCAATTCAAAGTTACATGTATTTTAAATTGTCCTTCGTAACTGCTTATTTCATATTTGTATAAAATTTAAGAAAAGACTACAATTTGCAAAGCGAAGAAGCGTAAAATGTAAGCACAAGTCTAGTTAAACTCGAGCGAGGGTTTACTATTTGTAAGCACTTTCAGTTCTACTCTTTCTGGCGGACAGCAAATACTAATATTTTGCAATAGCTGTGTGTCATAGCCCAGTTTCAGAGCTCACCTTATGTTAGATCAAATTTGGCTGGTTTTATGTTTGCGCGACATTTTTTGACCAGATGCAAAAAAAAATAAAGCAAACCTACACGTGGTTTTATCCATAATTATGCAAGAGGTTAAGCCATGGTTAATCAGTTTTGGCCACCATTGTGGCATCTTTTACATTTGCACTTTTCATAACATACACCAGTTGCGTTAAGTTCATGGTCTAACAGATGATCAGCTCGTAAATTATTATCAAGAGTATATTTTAACTCTTGTAGAGCTTTCTATCTCAAGAGAGAGGCACAAATTTTTTTACAATAAGAAAAACTAACCTTACAACTTTAATTCATTACAAAGTTTATTTTGTTTATTTTTAAATGGTCCCTTTGTGATCTCAACTGGATCATATATGAGAGCATTTTCTGTTTGATCAAATGCAATTTGATCAAACAGCTGTAATACATGACTATTAACTTCTAAGGCCATTTCAAGAAGTTATCGATCTTTGTAATGTTTCAGCAGACATTCATTCAATTCCGGAATTTTATTGACAATCGCTTGCTTTCGTCTCTCCGTATTATTCCAGGGTATTACCTTCTCCTCAAGTACGCCTCTTTGAACTGAATAAATTTGCAATTAAAATCAACATAACATTGACATAAGTAGTTATGGTACACCGGCGCCTGAGCCGGTCTTTTAAAGAGAGCCATGCATAAGGAAGGACTTGAGGAGTGTGCTTGACAACCAAAAGACATTTAGATAATAGCAGGCTGAGGTCAATACTTGAGAACTAGTCTGCGCTTAAAAAAAACGACCTTGTTTCATGGAACCCCAGATTCTTCGTGGAGTTGTTAAAACCAGCAAACAGCATACATTTATATTCATAGTCAGCAGTAGTGAAGGCAAACATCAGTTTAAAGTCTTAACATTATATTTTTAAAATCTGCTAGAAACTAGATTTACATAAATGATGAGAGACCGGTTATGCATGCATCAAAGAACTTCATGACACGCTGAAGGCTTTGCCGCTCAAAATGACACTATTGGCAAGTGCTGCCTCTATTCTCAAGTTTATTCACATACTGATCTGGTGTTTCTTCAGGTCTTGACTGAAACAATATCTGAGGATCTGAAGGATGCCACGACTGCTGCAAATGCCAAAGCTCAAGAACTCCGACAAGAGAGGTTAAATCTAATCTCAGTTAAAGTTAAGGAAGAACTTCAGCAGGAAGTGACCTTTGAAGCTCATGCTGCAGGTAATTTCTTTATGGATAGCTTATTTACACACGCCAGCTCTCCATCATTTCAAAAGTCTGAAACAGATTTACTCGATTGACCTTTTTTAATATTCTTAAGCCCCATTAAGGTGATTGATTTCAACTGCTAAATGGTTGATCATCTTGCAATTAGTAAAAGGTTTTTTAGTTGTTCCACTAAAGGCTTGTTAAACTAAAACAGCAAAATTTAATTTGTTGTTGTATGATATTCCAACACTAACAGGCCAATAGTCAGACACAAGGAGGCTTGTCGATAGTGATAGCTCTCTGCTTGCTTGCATTTTTAGCCAACAAAATAAATCTGTTAGCTCACATTTTTGTTGCAAATTTTGACTAACTCTTAAAATAATGCAATGAACCAAATGTAGAGTTTGCTTTTTAGTAAAAAAGAAAAGTTCATTTCTTTGTCTGCAGTAATTTAGTGGTTAGCATAATTTGTTTCAAATTGACAGGCCCCTGCACTTAACCTTGTCCTTTTGTAGAGCAAGAGGAGACAGAGGACTTGGGAGAAGAAGAGAATGCTGAGCAGGTGTTTGAGGCAGAGGGGGCCGCCGGAGAAGATACCAGTGAGGAGGAGCCTCCTTCAACTGAGATAGAGGCAGACCAGCCATTCAACCCTGTGCCCCTCAAGGAGCTCGTTCAGGCACCGAACAAGGAGGATCTCTTTGGTGAGAAATACCTAAATGAGAAATCTTTGTAGTTATGTGACCGTATTTGGAGTGTGAAATATGTGTGAATGTTTAGCTTAACCAGTTTATCAATTTTTCCATCTTTGATAAGTCTATCAAAGTTGCCTGTTTCTATTTTTGTGCCAAGAGTATCTGTCATTTTTTATCAGGCTCCCTCTTACACTTTTTTGTTACATTCGTTCCCCAACTTTCTGGTGTACTTCTTTTATTCGAATTCTTTTGTCAAGCGCCTTTCTGTCACACTCATCCAGTCACACTTTCTGTCACACTCAACCAGTCACACATTCTTTGGGTCTCTTTTTCTGTCACACTAATTTGTCATGCTTCTCTTTAAAAAATGCTCTGTCACACCCTCCCTGTCACACCATCACTGTCATACTCTCTCTGTCCCACCCTCTTTGTCACACCCTCTCTGTCACAATTTTTCTGTCACAACTTTTCTGTCATTACCTTCCTGTCACACATCATTTGGTCACACCTTCTCTGTCACACCCTCTCTGTCACACCCTCTCTGTCACACCCTCTCTGTCACACGCTTTTGTCACACCCTCTCTGCCACAATTTTTCTGTCACAACCTCTCTGTCATACCCTTCCTGTCACACCCTCTCTGTCACACTCTTTTTGTCACGCCCTCTCTGTCACACCTTTTTTGTCACCCCTTTTTTGTACCACCCTTTCTATTTGTTATACACTTATCACGCTTTTGCTATCATCCATATTTCTAGTCATATAATCTCTTACCATCTGATCTGTAACAGGTGACGCCCAGGAACTGTATAA
Organism: Watersipora subatra; assembly: GCF_963576615.1. Lineage (NCBI taxonomy): Eukaryota > Metazoa > Bryozoa > Gymnolaemata > Cheilostomatida > Watersiporidae > Watersipora > Watersipora subatra. The sequence goes on from NC_088714.1 coordinate 65,127,407, forward strand.
GAGGCATCAGGAGAACCTTGAGGAGCTAGAAAAAAACCAGATGGTAAACAAAGCTCGCCAGGAACAAGGTCTGGAAGAGAAGCTCAAAGCTCGTCGCAGCAAGCGGCAGCGACAGGCAGCAATTGCTGTCGAGGAGCAAGCCAATAGCTAAAAGCCTTTCTTCTTTATCTTTATCATCTCTTATTTATACTTCTTAATATTCTTATTACTTCTTTTATACATATTCTCAAGTCGATAATTTCCACTTAAAAGAAAACATCGTTTTATCTACATAAATTACTGTGATAGACCCACAGAGGTACAAATTACTGTGATAGACCCACAGAGGTACAAATTACTGTGATAGACCCACAGAGGTACAAATTACTGTGATAGACCCACAGAGGTACAAATTACTGTGATAGACCCACAGAGGTACAAATTACTGTGATAGACCCACAGAGGTACAAATTACTGTGATAGACCCACAGAGGTACAAATTACTGTGATAGACCCACAGAGGTACAAATTACTGTGATAGACCCACAGAGGTACAAATTTGAACAAGTGACTGTATCAACTATTATGTTTTTCTGTCTTTTCAAATTTGCCTGAGTTAGTTAGGAAGCATGAAGCTACATGGGCACCTCATCTGGTATGTTACACACCGTATGTGTAGTCTGGTATGTTACACACCGTATGTGTAGTCTGGTATGTTACACACCGTATGTTACACACCGTATGTGATGTCTGGTATGTTACACACCGTATGTGTAGTCTGGTATGTTACAAACCGTATGTGTAGTCTGGTATGTTACACACCGTATGTGTAGTCTGGTATGTTACACACCGTATGTTACACACCGTATGTGAAGTCTGGTATGTTACACACCGTATGTGAAGTCTGGTATGTTACACACCGTATGTTACACACCGTATGTGAAGTCTGGTATGTTACACACCGTATGTGAAGTCTGGTATGTTACACACCGTATGTGTAGTCTGGTATGTTACACACCGTATGTGAAGTCTGGTATGTTACAAACCGTATGTGAAGTCTGGTATGTTACAAACCGTATGTGATGTCTGGTATGTTACAAACCGTATGTGTAGTCTGGTATGTTACAAACCGTATGTGAAGTCTGGTATGTTACACACCGTATGTGAAGTCTGGTATGTTACACACCGTATGTGTAGTCTGGTATGTTACACACCGTATGTTACACACCGTATGTGATGTCTGGTATGTTACACACCGTATGTGATGTCTGGTATGTTACACACCGTATGTGATGTCTGGTATGTTACACACCGTATGTGTAGTCTGGTATGTTACAAACCGTATGTGAAGTCTGGTATGTTACAAACCGTATGTGATGTCTGGTATGTTACAAACCGTATGTGTAGTCTGGTATGTTACAAACCGTATGTGATGTCTGGTATGTTACAAACCGTATGTGATGTCTGGTATGTTACACACCATATGTTACACACCGTATGTTACACACCGTATGTGAAGTCTGGTATGTTACAAACCGTATGTGAAGTCTGGTATGTTACAAACCGTATGTGATGTCTGGTATGTTTCACACCGTATGTGTAGTCTAGTATGTTACAAACCGTATGTGAAGTCTGGTATGTTACAAACCGTATGTGATGTCTGGTATGTTACAAACCGTATGTGATGTCTGGTATGTTACAAACCGTATGTGATGTCTGGTATGTTACAAACCGTATGTGATGTCTGGTATGTTACACACCATATGTTACACACCGTATGTTACACACCGTATGTGAAGTCTGGTATGTTACACACCGTATGTGAAGTCTGGTATGTTACAAACCGTATGTGATGTCTGGTATGTTACAAACCGTATGTGATGTCTGGTATGTTACACACCATATGTTACACACCGTACGTTACACACCGTATGTGATGTTGCTCTAAAGATAAGAACTATGACCACCACTTGATTGCCACCAAAATACACCTAGTATGTAAATGTTCGATTATCGAGAGTGGACGCTTGTCGCCCGAATAGTTGTGAGTTCTTTTCTATTTCTCTATTTTATGGATCAGGCATCAAAACAAGTTATTCTATATTAATGAGCATGAAAATACTTTTATAGATTTTTAATATTAATGCAAAGAATATTTCTAAAGATTTCTTTTGTGATATGAAATTCATAAAATATAATGATGGGTCAAACTTGAGATAAAAAATGGAATAATGAGCCAATCAAAGGATACTCTAACAGTTTTAAATGTTACGGCTTCCACTATTCGACGCAATTATCCATTAGGTCGTTTGGTGTCAGGCTTGAAATAAACCAAAGTTGTTGAGGGAATTAAGATGGCTACTCAGGCAGAGAAAAAGCTTAGTCAATAAAACTGAAGCGGAGTTTGAATAGTGATGAGAATATGCTTGTCTTAACAACCTTCTTCAGATAGATGTAAGTTGTTCAAATTTTAAGTGATCGCAATTAGCTGACATTCCAGCCTATCGCAAACATCCTTTAGTACCTCGCTTACCTTGACAAAGATAATTGAAAGCGACGCTAGTAAGTTGACATTTTAGTTTCTTCTCTGTTTTCAAATATCTTGGTTAAGTCAAGGGCAACACTCTTCAATCGTTGTAAATACTAATTTTAACCTTCAGGCTAAACTCTGGACTCTTAAAAAACGATGGTTTAGTTGGAATGCAGCAAGGGAAGGTAACTCCACAAAATGCTGTTGCATGATTGTACTGTTTTTATAAACTGAGTTGGCTAAACAGGAACAACTCTGGTATTGGCTAATAAAAGAGCCCAATTAAAAGTCTCAACTTTTTGATTGAATAAATCTCCTGCTTGTAAACTTCATAATTTTAGTTTACCAAGTATGGGCATTGAGTACCTTTAAGATTACTTTCAAGGTAAAAAAAATTGATGGACTAAAGTTTCCTGTTCATTGTCTGACTTATGGTGCACCTACATTGTATTTTCTGGAATTAGTAATCCGCAAGGGAAAGTTATAAAAGTTTTCCCTTGACCAGGTGGTCCTAAAAAAGGATATGGCCTAACTCATTATTCACACAGCAAAACCCCATTCTAGGAAATAAAAGTTGTTCCTTAATGTAGACAGGACAATAGCTTTTTTATAATATATAAAAATAATCAAAACATTGTAAGACATAATATCATTACAGCAATGCTTGAAGTCCTTTTGAAGATGTGATTGCGTCAAATTTCAGTTGATATTAACGAAAAGTATTAACTTTTTTTATCAGTTGATATGTTGT